>NC_059327.1:97176185-97794518 GCF_018350155.1 Leopardus geoffroyi | reverse complement strand
CAAGGTTTGTGAGTTTGAGCCCCATGTCGACCCCCACATTGGGCTCCAAGCTGACAGTGCAGAACCTGCTTGGGATTCTCTCTCTCTCTCTCTCTCTCTCTCACTGCCCTTCCCCTGTTTATGCTCTCTCTAGCTCTCTCAAAATAAATAAGTAAAACTTTGAAAATAGAAAAAGAAAGCATTACTGGAGAAAATATCCAAAATCCAGTGTTCCAAGGCTCTTCCCACTCACTATGCTTCTGCCTGTAAATTGTGGGTTTATTTATACTCTTCTGGCATTCATCTCCATGTTTTTATAATGGCATGCAATGAATCACAGTCCCTTTTTAAGTAACTTTGGAACAAAACTATTTAAATTTGTTAAATATGCATGTAATTATAGAGATTGAAATAGTAAAGGCAGCAAGATGTGAAGATTGAGGAAGTCATCTTACAACTTTGTTTTTGATCTTTAAAAACGTCTTTTGAGTGGTAGGTACCTGGTGGCTTAGTTAAGTGCCTGACTTTGGCTCAGGTCATGATCTCATGGTTCATGAGTTCATGCCCCATGTCAGTCTCTCTGCTGACAACTCAGAGCCTGGAGCCTGCTTCAGATTCTATGTCTCCCTCTCTCTCTCTGCCCCGCCCCTGCTCACGCTCTGTCTCTCTCTCTCAAAAATACATAGACCTTAAAAAAATATTTAAAAAGCTTCTATCGAAATATCATTTATCTCATTCAATAACTTAATCATTATTTGTTATTATTATTAGTTTATATAATCTATAGACCCTATTAATTAGCAACTGTTCTGAGGAGAAGGAGGATGCCTTATTTATTGTTAAACCTAATAGAACCGCCTTTGAACAATATCTGTCATACAAAGATAAGAAAGGGATAGACATCCTGATGAACCCAGGCTAGGCGTCAATTCAAATAAAGGGACAGGCTTGAATTTGTGTAGAATTTGGTAAATCATAGGATAAGCTGGGAAGTAAGAGATGGAATGAAAAATTCTCATGTTATCTGGCAAGGGTTACTGATGATGCCGTTGAGATCAAGAATACAAGTCAGATATGACCTTGATTAAATAGCTGCTGGCCCTTCCAAATGGGCAAGTACAACAAAGAGTTATATGTATGTACATAGAAAAGCCAAGGATAGGTATATAAGTTTAGGAACACTCAGCATGGAAGAATAATACAACCCCAGGAAAAAAAGAAATATATCAAACAAGTCTAAAAGAAAATGCCAGCTATATATGAACACATGCTAATAAAGAAGAGAAATAGTTAGAAAAAGAAAACGAGAAAGAAAGGCAGATCGAAAAGGATAGTAAGTGCAAATGTAGGTGCAAATACCATTTAAGAAAAAAGTGAGCCAGGGAGACAACTTAGGGAGCTGTTAGGTCATGGGCCACAGTGTCAGGGCCATGGAGAAATAGGTCTACCCAGAGACTAATGCTCCATTGAAAAAGAAATGCCACACACGAAATGTGTTTGTGTTTTTATAGTTTAGGATGTTGTAAAACATTTCTCATTACATTAATTTCCAGTGGAAAAAGTAATATACCTTTCAAAACACTAGATTTGTAAGTGCTCAGGAAAGTCTAATTTTTGCCATCCTCATAATGTCCTGTAATAAAAGATGAAAAAGAGGCCTTTATAAGCTGTTTAGAAATAGAATAAGCAGTGAGGAGAAAATTTCCTTTTCCTTTTAGACAAATTTGAAAGTGGGCATGCTTCCAACTAATAAAAGGAATGTTTACTTCCAGCAGGCCTATCGAGAAGACCATGGTTGCTGCCCTTGGCAAGCCTGGCAAGTGATCCCTTGTCTCAGGAATACTTCTTGTCAATCCATGCCACTAGTAAGATACAGGAAAACATGCATGCAGATAAGCACACAACACTCAAAAATATGATCAAGTATTGGTATGTGCTCCACATCCATTATTATCCCAAGAAGAGCTACTTCTACTTACCAGAAGTGAATTCATCAAAAGCAGTCTCATTCGTATAGGTGATTTGTCCACAAATAAGAATTGAGGATATGGGGGGGGGGAAGGGGACAGGGCTTACTTTTAATTCATACTAAATACATCTTAAGTCATCCACTGTATCAGTTAGTATTAGCCATGAATTTTGGAAACTAAAAGAGATGGACTGAGTAAGCAAAAATGATTGAGAAAGCATGCTTTCTGTATTGCAGGCTAACACATTTTGTTAATTAAAAAAGCTGATACCCACATGCAATGATCATATGGTAGGAGTGCAGGCTGGAGTGTAAAGGATATGGGGTTAGAAAATAAGCCATCCAGGGTCACAGCCTGGTTTTACTTTAATCTGTGTAGCCCTGAGCTAAGCCCTCTGTGGACACCGTGTTTTTAATGCTAAGATGAGAAAAACTAATTCATTCATTTTTCTTCTTCTTTAAAAAAAAGAATTTTTTCAAGTAAATATTACATGGAGCCCTAATTACTAAGACAGAGATTCCCTCCTCTACCCAGCACACCATGTTGACCCCAAAAGCTCCTCCACAGAACATAAGAATTTCTGAAAAAGCAATTCTTTCATTTGCTCATTTATTCATGAAATCCTTATGAGCACATCACTTATTAATCACAAGGAACAAATGGCAGTGAGAAAACACACCTTGACCTTAGAAATCACTGGGTTATTCACTCTAATGTGGATCCTGAGAAACTTAACAGAAACCCATGGGGGAGGGGAAGGAAAAAAAAAAAAAAAGAGGTTAGAGTGGAAGAGAGCCAAAGCATAAGAGACTCTTAAAAACTGAGAACAAACTGAGGGTTGATGGGGGGGTGGGAGGGAGGGGAGGATGGGTGATGGGTATTGAGGAGGGCACCTTTTGGGATGAGCACTGGGTGTTGTATGGAAAGAATTTGAGAATAAACTTCATATATTGAAAAAAAAGAAATAAAAAAAAAAAGAAATCACTGGGTTAAATGATTTCTGAGTTCTAACTGGCTGTTGACATTTTATTTATTTATTTATTTATTTATTTATTTATTTATTTATTTTTAATTTCATTTATTTGTTTTTGAGAGACAGCACAAGCAGGGGAGGGGCAGAGAGAGAGAGAGGGAAACACAGAATCTCAAACAGGTTCCAGCTCTGAGCTGTCAGCACAGAGCCTGAGACCGGGCTTAAACCCATGAACTATGAGCTGAAGTCAGATGACCAACTGAGCCACCCTGGTGCCCTGGCTATTGACTTCTGGATGTTTCTCAGGTACCAAAGTAGTCAGAGGCTGGTGTAAGTGTAAGTGTGTGATAGGCCCAGAGCCTTGGTGCTTTCTTCTTCAAGGGGGCAAAATTGCTCTGCAGACAAGTAAGCAATGCTTCTGTAAACTTTAATTACAAAGCTCATTTCATCACAGCTAATTCTAAGGGATTGTCCAGATAGTTGTAATTGTGTTAACATTTTGTTGATTAAATTTGGACTTGGAACCAGTGTGCAATTAGCTGTTTCCAGATCAAAGTTTTTCCTTAATTGCTCTTTAATACACTTCTATTTTTTTTAATGTCTTTATTTATTTTTGAGAGGGGGAGAGAGAGAGAGAGAGAGAGAGAGAGAGAGAGAGAGAGAGAGAGAGAACTGGGGAGGGGCAGAGAGAGAGAGAGACAGAGGATCTTAAGCAGGCTCCCTGTTGCCAGAGGAGAGCCCATGTGGGGCTCAAACTCATGAACCATGAGATCATGACCTGAAGCAAAGTTGGACACTTAACTGACTGAGTCACCTAGGCACCCCAATACGCTTCTAAGTTTTAAAAACCTGGTCCCATCCTCCCATGCCCTGGTAGTGAGACTTCTATTATTGCTCTCGACTTGAGCCTGTCTTTTTGAAATCTCCAAGTTTCCTACACCTGCTTTTATCACATAGAATATATGTGTTCTGATTCTTGTTTCCTTTCAACCATGCTGTCTCTTAGACAACAGTCAAGTAGGCTGACAGACTACTCCAGGCTAATGAAGTCATATGTTCGTATATAACTCTTTTAGGGAGATATGAGAGCATTTTAAAATGAGCTTCAAGAGTCATAAGTGACTAAAAAGTGAAAATTCCAGAAATCTTGGAAATCCAGTTGCACTGGTCTTTTGAGCCATCAACAACGTTGGAAACCTCCCTCAAATTTCATCACGTACGTAATCCTGGTTTTCTTCTTAAGTACCCCGCTACCTTGGGGCTCGATGATGTTTATATGAAAATCTTTTTTCTTGGTATTTTTTGTAAGGGAATTCAAACAGTCCCACAGCTTTTCTGCTTTCTTGATACCCCAAAATACACAGGACTTGAACTTTAATCCTTAAATGGACTTTTGTATGTCTACATTCCTCTTATCTTCTCTATGACAACTTACTATTAACTAGGTTTGCCTAATTGCTATTCATATTAAACGGAGAGAGGAATCAATTAAGAAGACAAAACATATTGATACTGTCTATAGCAGTGATAAATCATCTATAGTGAAGTCAACCAGGAATTTTAAGTGATCTTCACTATCACATACTACATACATTTACAGGATAGAACAAGATCAGCCATACTTATATCTAATTATTACAAACCTGTAGACTTGACCAAAAAAGATTCAGTACTGTTAGATATTTATCACATGGTTTTAAATTTCTTGATGGCTATATTGTACTATGATTTCCATTCTCATCATTGTGGATCTCTTTGCCATATGCTCATATGTGACCATCACATTCTCCTACTTGAAACTCATTAACACAAGTTATGAGAGCCTTCATGATGTACACCTCACGTTTTTCTCCAGCTATATCACTTTCTACACCCTCCTTCTACTTCCTCTGGCCCTCAGTTAAACGTCCCCTTCTGTTCTGCTTTGCTTTCTCAACTTCACCTTATCCCTCACTTCCTTTGTCTAGCGAAGGACAATTCAGCTTTTCAGGTATCAGCGGACAGCACTTCCTCAAGGAAGTCTTCTGTACCTTCTCAAGTGATTTAGATTCCTCTTCTAATACTTTCTCCTTGCTCTATCAGTATTTTCACAGGCTATTGCAATGGCCTATTTATTTGTCTGTAACTCCCCTATAGTGTAAATAACCTGAAAGGAAGGCCATATTTTAATAGGCCATTTCGTATCACAGCACTGAGTGCCATAACTACCGTGCATTAAGGAATTAAAAACAAATATTGCATAAGTTAATGAATGAGATGAATTACATCCTACTTAGTTTTCCCTGAATTTTAGCCATTTCATGCATTATGTGTCTATATACAAATGTATATATTCACAAACACACACAAACATATATACACATACATACATATTGATATACAATATATATTCATAATTCATGTATACTTACATACTTATACATGCATATGCATTCAGTACACACATATAAATACTAATGAGTAATTTGTACATATACATATATGTATGTGTGGATATATATATATATGTATATATATATGTGCACATACACATGCAAGAAATGTCACCTTCTTACCCTAGGTTTTACAAAAGTTTCTGTTTATTTTGCATATAGCTCTAGCCTTTGTGTTTAGAGCTTATATTATAACCAAAGCAAAATGAAACTATAGAACAGCCTTGGTTATATGTTTATAAGGGAAACGTTTCAATTAAAAAACACAATTGGCCCCTCAAAGAATGGAAATACAATTTTGTTAAAGTTTGTCCCCTATGATGTATTTTAAATTAAAACTCATCTGTATGCATTCATTTAAAAATGTTTAGATCATCCTAAAGAGATACCACAGAAACATCTAAAGGGCAGAGAAAATAATGAACCATGGCTTGCCCAGAGTGCCTTAGTTTGGAGCTCTTCATGAAGAAATCGAAGAAAGAGGCACTGCCTACAAAGCAGGCAGAGTGAAGTTTTCCACCATGTTACGTTGTTTCTGTGTGTAGGTCACTAGATCACAAGAAAGCCAGCTTCGGAAATTACTAATCAGTGCCAAAAGTACACTGTTCCAAAATTAATAATAAATTGCTTTAATATTTCTCCTTTGTATAAATTTATATTCATGCTGTAGATCTGAACCTATTTCTGAAACACTCCTCCAAAGGAAAGTTACCAACCCCACAAGCTGTTTGTGAGAGTATTAGAAGTGCCAATTGAAACAGGAATGCAATAACTTTGTGAAATCGCATTATCTGTCAAGTTCTAAAGCTTATTCAGGTGCTTATTTAAACCCTTGGAACCCATAGGGAAATGAACATGGGATGACTTTTCATTCAGTTTGCCACAACATTTCAGTACTAAAACTCCATAGTGGTCTACCAGACACCAAAAATAAAGTTTCAGCAGTAAAACAAGTGTCAACAAACCTCATGCTTCTGTGCAGAAATAGCAGGTACTAATAAGGTAACATCAGTACATTATAAATAATCCCTGGGACAGTCTCAAAAGGGGTCTACAGTATCAAATGTGTGCAGCAGAAATAGAGTAAAGGCACCTTCGAGGCCCTCCAGAAATGGCAAAACAGAGTAGTTTATAGCACAGGTTGTCTGAAATATGCCCTTCAGCTCCAGGTGCCAACATCCACACTTTGGAGGAAATCACCAAGACCTTTCATTATTTGATGGAACAAGCAGACAACAGGAATGTCTCAGTGTCAGAGCTTTTAGTGAAAGAAATTAATATTCATCAACACATCTTAACTCAGTCGACAGTTTAAAAGTTGGAATGAAGGATGTCATTCAGGCTAGGAGGTCCTTGGTCCAAGTTAAACAAACTGAAGGAGAATGTCTGGTTTTAAGAATGCTTGTTCTATACCCTAATAGGACTATGCTTTCAACATTAGAAATACCCAGGTGTTAAATTAATCTTGTTATTTTATTTGAATGATTTAGTCAATGGGTAAATTTATTCATATTAGAAAAATGTAATATCAATATTTAGTGGCAAAAATGTATAAATGATCATGCTATTTAGATACTTGCTTATCCCACTAGACTTTAGGTGATTTAACTGTATATCCTGTGTCTGGTAAGACATGTGCCTCACAGATAACATGCATTCAATTAATGTTTGGTGAATAAATAGAGGTTGGACAAACACATTTATAAATCTTATCAGAATAGCTAATTATACATGAGACTGTCAAAAAGAAAGTTTTCATCAGTTAACAAAAAAAATAAAAGAATATTAGCAATTGTTAATCAAATACCCTTTATCAAAGGATAAAGATTCTTCTTTTAAAATTTTTAATGTTTATTTATTTTTGAAGGAAAAAGAGACAGAGTGTGAGCAAGGGAGGGGCAGAAGAGAGGGAGACACAGAATCCGAAGCAGGTTCCAGGCTCTGGGCTGTCAGCACAGCGCCCGATGTGGGGCTCGAACTCACAGACCATGAGATGATGACCTGAGCCGAAGTCAGATGCTCAACTGACTGAGCCACCCAGGCGTCCCAGGATAAAGACTCTTTTTAATAAGAATTAGTATATAGTGATGTCAGCACATCAACAGAAATGGTAGAATAAGGAATTGAGAATTCTGCCTCTTCCTAAAGCAATTTTCAAAAATGGGCAGAAGCTGTCAGAATTAACTTTTGTTTGACACCTTGAAATTAACCAAAGTCTTGAAGTTCCCAGTACCAGACAAAGCAAAATGGACCTCATTCACAAAGAATCATCATTATCTGTTCCAACCTGATGACTGCCTAGGACCAGCACAAATGTTTGTTGTTATTCCACTTATTGGAACTAACTAGCTTATTTCTAAAGCCTATTGGTACTTCTGAGGGAATTTGTCAAAAATATTTACAGCTGAGGTGATAAATAACACTTGAGGCAAGCCATAGCCTAAACATAAAGCTCGGAGGAAAGACTGGGGAATGAGATGGCTGTAAGGGCTTTGAAAAGCTTCAACATTTTCCCGGAAATCTAGAAGTTCGTGCACAATCTCATGGCTGTGCATGTGCTCAGGAAAGACCTGAGAAGGACCTAGGTCGTCACATCATAATAACCTTAAAAAAACAAAACAAAAAAAAAAAAAACAAAGAAGCAGGACGTGCAGGCTAAGGCACAATTTTAAATGGCCCAGATGAGCACTGATAGTGTGCCCAACACACAGAGAGCCCCTGGTGAACTAATGGAAGATATTTTTGGTTCTAGATGTTTAAATAAATCTCAAAAATAAAATTAACCTAGGAAGAACAAGACTTGTATACTAAAACCACAAAACATTGAAAGAAATTAATTAGAAGTAATCTAGATAAGTGGAAAGAGCTTCCATGTTTATGAATTGGTAGAGTTTAATCTTGTTAAGATGGCAAGACACCCCAAATAGCTGGCTTTGCAGATCCACGGTAATCCACATAAAAATTCCAACTGATTTTTATTCAGAAATGCATGAGCTGATCCTAAATGCATATGGAAAAGGACACAATATAGCCAAAACAATTTTAAAAAGAAATCACTGTGAATGATGGTTATCCCTCACACTGAGTGCTTTTTTATTTTTATTTTTTTAAATGTTCAACTTCTTTTAATTTGTTGAAACAGGTGATTCTTTTGCTATCGACTTAACTTTATTTTCATAAATTTGTATATTAGATAATTTTTACATGACAGTTTTTCAATAAACACTTTAAAACAAAATATTCTTTGAATACATTTAACATTGGAAATGTTTCCTACAAACACTGTAACTTCTGCCCTGTTTTCATTTTCATTTGATTACATTAGAAATAAAAATCTCTTCTTTTTTTCCTTTGTTCTTTTGGTAAAATGTGTGATTTAAAACAATTTTCTGGAGGGGAGGAGCCAAGATGGCCAAATAGCATGGAAGTATTTTTTGTGTCTCACATCCATGAAATACAGCCAGAACAACACTAAACCATCCTGCACACCTAGAAAACTAATATGAGGATTAACACAACAATCTGTACAACCGGAACCACAGAATTCAGCAGGCACAGAGAGGTGAACTGGGGGAGAGAGAAGCCACGGAGGGCAGGGAGCTGCTTTTGCATGTGGAAAGAGGACAGAGACAGGGGTGGGATGGGGTGGGGAGTGGGGGGTGGGGAGGGAGAATATGGGAAAAGCACACTCCCCCAAAAGCAGCTGGAGAGAAAGTGGAAAAGTGGAAACAGCTGCAAGGACTGAACTAAAAAGGGAGAAAGAAGAAATGAGAGGGTTTAAATTCCATTAAGACTCTATAAACAGAGGAAGCGCAGAGTCTGAAACTCTGCAGTTTGATACTTGGCAGTGCTCTGGTGAGAAGGGCGAATCTCCAGGAACAGAGTGAAGTCCGAAGGTCTTTGAGCCACATGGGGAGGGCCAGTTCCCCTGCTGGGAGAACACCTGGTAGAGGCTGTGTGACTTCCCCAAGGGCAAAGGTCCCAGTGGACCCAGGAGATCAACCACATTCACTGGTGCTGGAGCAAGGTTGCTGGGGGTGAAGCCTGGTGCCAGATGTGTGTTGTGATTTGCCATAATCTCTGAAGTGCTGCCGCTACATGATTGAGTGAACTTTTTCTGGGGCAGCCTGGCACCTGGCCACAGTCTCTGGGTGTCGGCAGCAGCACAGTCCCACAAGCGTTCCTGGGGGCAGCCAGCACCCAGCCATTGCTCAGTGAGACCCTCCCGCAGAGAGGCAGAACAGGTCAAAGCCACAGTCCCTCAGAAATGAGGGGTTGGGAAAAACAGCCATGTCTGAGATAAAACTCAGGTGGGAGGATCTGCCTGGTGCTTGGTCATGGACAATGTAAAAGTGGGGAGTGGACCGAAGCCGAAGACAAAGAAGGGGTGCATGATTGCTGATTGGGGAGAACAGAGTTCCATACTAGAGAATGGATAGCTGGGTGACGCCATTTTCCTGCTCCTGAGCATGCATATATGCACCTACAAGCACCACAACAATCCACCCCCGCAAGCTAAGCAGTGCCATCTACTGAGTGGAGAATGGAGTCATTACACTAAGCCCTGCCAACTAGGCCAACATTGCTCTTCAGGAACAAGTCTCTCTGTCTGCTTAGTTTATGGACTATAAAGCACTTCATATTTTGCCTTCTAGGGGAAAAGGAAGTAATTTCAGTCGTATTTCAGTCTGTTTGCAGGTCCATCTATTCAAATTTCTTTCTTTTTTTTTCTTTTTTCTATTTTTCATTTCTTTTCTTTTTCTTGAATACAGAAAGAGAAAAAATTCATTTTTATTCTCAATTTTTAAAATATTTTTCTTAGTTTTTTTCTACTATATTTTTTACTTTTGTGTAATTTTTTTCAAATTCTATTTGACTTCTATCATTTCATTTGAGTCCACTTCAGTGTATTCATTTTATCAAATTTTCAAATGATTTCTTTTTTTTTCTTTCTCCGTTTTTTCTAATCTATCAAGCCCCTTTCAACACCCAGACCAAAACACACCTAGGATCCAGCACCATTTATTCAATTTGTGTGTGTGTGTTTGTTTTTAATTTTTTTAATTTTATTTTTTTAACCTCATTAATTCCTTTTCTCCCTTCAAAATGATGAAATGAAGGAATTCACCCCAAAAGAAAGAGCATGAAGAAACAACAGCCAGGGACTTAACCAACACACATAAAAGCAAGATGTCTGAACCAGAATTTAGAATCACGATAATAGGAATACTAGCTAGAGTCAAAAATAGATTAGAATCCCTTTCTGCAGAGATAAAAGAAGTAAAAAATAGCCAGAATGAAATTAAAAATGCTATAACTGAGCTACAATCTCGAATTGATGACGCGGTGGCAAGGATGGATGAGGCAGAACAGAGAATCAGTGACATAGAGGACGAACTTATGGAGAATAATGAAGCAGAAAAGAAGATGGACATTAAGGTAAAAGAGCATGATTTAAGAATTAGAGAAATCAGTGACTCATTAAAAAGGAACAACATCAGAATCATAGAGGTCCCAGAAGAGGAAGAGAGAGAAATAGGGATAGAAGGGTCATGTGAGCAAATCATAGCAGAAAACTTTCCTAACCTGGGGAAATACACAGACAACAAAATCCAGGAAGCACAGAAGTCTCCCAGTAGATTCAACAAAAACCGACCATCAACAAGGCATATCATAGTCAAATTCACAAAATACTTAGGCAAGGAGAGAATCATGAAAGCAGTAAGGGAAAAAAAGTCCCTAACCTACAAGGGAAGACAGAGCAGGTTTGCAGCAGAACTATCCACAGAAACTTGGCAGGCCAGAAAGGAGTGACAGGATGTATTCAGTATGCAGAATCAGAAAAATATGCAGCCAAGAATTCTTTCTCTAGCCAGGCTGTCATTCAAAATAGGAGAGATAAAACGTTTCCCAGACAAACCAAAATTAAAGGAGTTTGTGACCGCTAAACCAGACCTGCAAAAATTCTAAGGGGGCCTCTTCGAGGGGAGAAAAGATGGAAATAAATAAATAAATAAATAAATAAATAAATAAATAAATACCAAAAGCAACAAAGATCAGAAAGGACCAGAGAACACCACCAGAAATTCCAACTTTATAAGCAACATAATGACAATAAATTCACATCTTTCAGCACTCACCCTAAACGTCAATGGACTCAATGCTCCAATCAAAAGACATAGGGTAACAGAATGGATAAGAAAACAAGATCCATCTATATGCTGTTTAAAAGCTACCCACTTTAGATCTAAAGACACCTTCAGATTGAAAGTAAGGGGATGGAGAACCATCTATCATGCTAATGGTCAACAAAAGGAAGTCAGAGTAGCCTACTTATATAAGGCAATCTAGACTTTAAAATAAAGACTGATGGGGCGCCTGGGTGGCGCAGTCGGTTAAGCGTCCGACTTCAGCCAGGTCACGATCTCGCAGTCCGTGAGTTCGAGCCCCGCATCGGGCTCTGGGCTGATGGCTCAGAGCCTGGAGCCTGTTTCCAATTCTGTGTCTCCCTCTCTCTCTGCCCCTCCACCGTTCATGCTCTGTCTCTCTCTGTCCCAAAAATAAATAAACGTTGAAAAAAAAAAAAAAGTTTATAAAAAAAAAAAAAAGACTGTTATCAAGAGGTGAAGAAGGGCAGTATTTCATAATCAAGGGGTCTATCTACCTAAAGACCTAACAATTGTAAACATTTATGTGCCAAATGTGGAGGCACCCAAATATATACATCAATTAATCACAAACATAAAGAAACTCATTGCTAATAACACCATAATACCAGGGGACTTCAACACCCAACTCACAGCAATGGACGGATCATCTAATCAAAAAATCAACAAAGAAACAATGTCTTTGAATGACACACTGGACCGGATGGACTTAACAAATATATTCAGAACATTTCATCCTAAAGCAGTGGAATATACATCTTCTCCAGTGCACATGGAACATTCTCCAGAATAGACTACATACTGGGACACAAAGCCCTCAACAAGTACAAAAATATCGAGATAATATCGTGCATATTGTCAGACCACAACGCTATGAAAATTGAAATCAACCACCAGAAAAAATTTGGAAAGGTAACAAATACTTGGAGACTAAAGAACATCCTATTAAAGAATGAAGGAGCTAACCAAGAAGTTAAAGAGGAAACTAAAAAGTTCATCGAAGCCAATGAAAATGGTAACACCACAACCCAAAACCTCTGGGATGCAAGAATGGCAGTCATAAGAGGAAAGTATATAGCAATCCAGGCCTTCCTAAAGAAGGAATAAAGATCTCAGATACACAACCTAACCTTAGGCCTTAAAGAGCTGGAAAAGAAGAGCAAATAAAACCCCAAACCAGCAGAAGACAGGAAATAATAAAGATTAGAGCAGAAATCAATGCTATCGAAACCAAAAAAAAAACAGTAGAACAGATCAATGAAACCAGGAACTGGTTTTTGAAAGAATTAACAAAATTGATAAACTCCTAGCCAGTCTGATCAAAAGAAAAAAGGACCCAAATAAATAAATAAAATCAAGAATGAAAGAGGAGAGATCACAACCAACACAGCAGAAATAAAAACAATAAGAGAATATTATGAGCAATTATATGCCAATAAAATGGGCAATCTGGAAGAAATGGACAAATTCCTAGGAACATATATACTACTAAAACTGAAACACAAAGAAATAGAAAATTTGATGGGGTGCCTGGGTGGCTCAGTCGGTTAAGTGGCCGACTTCAGCTCAGGTCATGATCTCGCAGTCCGTGAGTTTGAGCCCCGCATCGGGCTCTGTGCTGACAGCTCAGAGCCTGGAGCCTGTTTCGGATTCTGTGTCTCCCTCTCTCTCTGACCCTCCCCCGTTCATGTTCTATCTTTCTCTGTCTCAAAAATAAATAAACGTTAAAAAAATTAAAAAAAAAAAAAGAAATAGAAAATTTGAACAGACCCATAACCAGGAAGGAAATCAAATTAGTAATGAAAAATCTGCCAAAAAACAAGAGTACAGGGCCAGATGGCTTTCCATGAGAATTCTACCAAACATTTAAGGAAGAGTTAACACCTATTCTCTTGAAGGTGTTCCAAAAAACAGAAATGGAAGGAAAACTTCCAAACTCTTTCTCTGAAGGCAGTATTCCTTTATTCCAAAACCAGACAGAGACCCAACTAAAAGGAGAATTATAGACCAATTTCCCTGATGAACATGGATGCAAAAGTCCTCAATAAGATATTAGCCAACTGGATCCAACATTGCATTAAAAAAAATTATTCACCACGACCAAGTGGGATTTACATCTGGGATGCAGGGCTGGTTCGATATCCGCAAAACAATTAATGTGATTCATCACATCATTAAAAGAAAGGACAAGAACCACATGATCCTCTCAGTAGATACAGAGAAAGCATCTGACAAAATACAGCATCCTTTCTTGATAAAAACCCTCAAGAAAGTAGGGAGAGAAGGATCATATGTCAAGATCATAAAAGCCATATACGAACGACCCAACGCTAATATCATCCTCAATGGGGAAAAACTGAGAGCTTTCCCCCTAAGGTCAGGAACAAGATAGGGATGTCCACTCTAGCCACTGCTATTCAACATAGTATTGGAAGTCTTAGCGTCTGCAATCAGGTATAAGACAATGGAATAAAAGGCATCCAAATCGGCCAGGAGAAGGTCAAACTTTCACTCTTCACATGATATTCTATATGGAAAACCCAAAAGATTCCACCAAAAAACTACTAGAACTGTTTCATAAATTCAGCAAAGTTACACGATACAAAAATCAATGCACAGAAATCAGTTGCATTCCTGTACATCAACAATGAAGCAACAGAAAGAGAAATCAAGGAATCGATCCCATTTACAATTGCACCAAAAACCATAAAATACCTAGGAATAAATCTAACCAAAGAGGTGAAAAATCTATATACTGAAAACTATAGAAAGCATATGAAAGAAATTGAAGAAGACACAAAAAAATGGAAAAAGATTCTATGCTCCCAGATAGGAAGAACAAATACTGTTAAAATGCCAATACTACCCAAAGCAATCTACATATTCAATGTAATCCCTATCAAAATAACACCAGCATTCTTCACAGAGCTAGAAGAAACAATTCTAAAATTTGTATGGAACCAGAAAAGTCCCCGAATAGCAAAGCGATCTTGAGAAAGAAAACCAAAGCAGGAGTTGCTGGAAGCCGAGCTACCCAGCCTGAGTGTCAGGGCCCGGGCTGTGGACGGATTGGTGACTGCAGGGTGGTCCACTGACAGTGAAGCTTCTTGTACTCCCGCTTTTAGGTAACTTGGCCTTAAATGTACCTGGGGTATTGTCTGTTGGGGAATTGCCTTCGGCAGGCCCCCTGGGAAAAGAACCATTAGGGAAGAAAATAAGGTTCCGCAAGAAATTGTGCGGCCTTACGTTTAGCCCTTGCCATTACCCATGGAGACTCCTCTACTTGCAGGAAGGATAGCCTCATGCATTTGTCAGCAAGGGCGGCCAACGAAGGGAGAGACATATGGATCCGAAAGCCCCATTCTGGTAACTAAGGAGTGTATCTATGGACACAGGTCATTCTGACCCCTAGGCCCACCTGGCCCCGCGGAGGCATTCCAGATGATGATTGAACCTAGTCGGTTAAAGTATAGAATGGTTCATTGGTTCCTAGGTGCATTGTCTCTCTGAGAATGTATAAGACGTGGATTTCTAAGGCCCTCTTGGCCCCCTTCCTGGCACCTTGGACCCAGGCGAACACTTTTGTTCTTCAAAACCATGAATGGTTCAGGGAAACAACTAACAGGTCGTGTCCCTGTAACTGTTCCACTTGAGGTGTTGAGAGATAAATGACCTTTCGTGAGAACAGCAAAGCAAATACTTTATAAATTATAGATAAACATAGATACATAATAAAAACAATAAAAGAAATTAATCAATAAGCAAAGGGCAGGAGGGAACGTTATGACAAAACAATCATGTCATTCCTTATTGGGTGATTATACAAAGAAACAATTTTAGAATTGGGTAATGTTAGAAAAACATAGATGATGTATGTTACAAGGAAATCACTAGCAAATATAATGCCACGCTTGCTACAATAAATAGGCCAGTTCAACACACTGCTGTTGTCTGTGTCCATTTTTATTTTAGTTTTAGTTTTATATTTTAGTTTTTTATTTTCCAGTTTTTTATTTTAGTTTTATTTTATTTTCACTGACGCCGTTCTTCCTTCGGGAACCCCTGGACCTGCTGGAGCTGGACTCCGGCAAGGAGTCATCACAATCCCGGAATTCAAGCTGTACCACAAAGCTGTAATCATCAAGACAATGTGGTAGTGGCACAAAAACAGACATTTAGATCAATGGAACAGAATAGAGAACCCAGAAATGGACCCACAAACATATGGCCAGCTAATCTTTGACAAAGCAGGAAAGAATATCCAATGGAATAAAGACAATCTCTTCAGCAAGTGGTACTGGGAAAACTGGACAGAGACATGCAAGAAAAGGAACCTGGACCACTTTCTTACACCATACACAAAAATAAACGCAAAATGGATCAAAGACCTAAATGTAAGACAGGAAGCCATCAAAATCCTCGAGGAGAAAGCAGGCAAAAAACCTTTGATCTCAGCTGCAGCAACTTTTTATTCAACACGTCTCCAGAGGCAAGGGAAACAAAAGCAAAAATGAACTATTGGGGCCTCAACAAAATAAAAACCTTCTGCACAGCAAAGGAAACAATCAGCAAAACTAAAAGGCAACCAATGGAATAAGCGAAGATATCTGCAAACGACATATCAGATAAAGAGTTAGTAACCAAAATCTATAAAGAACTTATCAAACCCAGAACTTATCCAACCCCAAAACCAAATAATCCAGTGAAGAAATGGGCAAAAGACATGAATAGACCCTTCTCCAAGGAAGACATTCAAATGGCCAACTGACCCATGAAAAATGTTCCACATCACTCATCACCAGGGAAATACAAATCAAAACCACAATTAGATACCACCTCACACCTGTCAGAATAGCTAACATTAATAACTCAGGCAGCAACAGATGTTGGCAAGCATGTGGAGAAAGAGGATCTTTTGCATTATTGGTGGGGATGCAAGCTGGTGCAGCCACTCTGGAAAACAGTATGGAGGTTCCTCAAAAAACTAAAAATAGAACTACCCTATGACCAAGTAATTGCACTACTAGGTATTTATCCAAGGGATACAGGTATGCTGTTTCGAAGGGGCACATGCACCCTAATGTTTATAGCAGCACTATCAACCATAGCCAAAGTATGGAAAGAGCCCAAATATCCATCGATGGATGAATCCATAAAGAAGATGTGGTGTATACATACAATGGAGTATTACTCGGCAATCAAAAAGAATGAAATCTTGCAATTTGCAACTACGTGGATGGAACTAGAGGGTATTATGCTAAGCGAAATTAGTCAGTCAGAGAAAGACAAATATATGACTTCACTCATATGAGGACTTTAAGACACAGAACAGATAAACGTAAGAAAAGGGAAGCAAAAATAATATAAAAACAGGGAGGGGGAAAAATATAAGAGACTCTTAAATCTGGAGACAAACAGAGGGTTACTGGAGGGGTTGTGGGAGGGTGGATGGGTAAATGGGTAAGGGTCATCAAGGAATCTACTCCTGAAATCATTGTTGCACTATGTGCTATCTAATTAGGATGCAAATTTTAAAAATAGTATTAATTAAAAAAATTTTTCTGTCCCAAGACTCTGGTCATTTTTTGTAATCTAATTAAAAGTTTTTATTGATTATCTGATTTTTCATTCTTACCTTCATTTCTTATTTGCATAGGTAATAAATTGAGGGTTGGTGGAGGGAGGTGGGTGGTGGATGAGTTAAACGGACAATGGGCATTAAGGAGGGCACTTTTCAGGATGAACATTGGGTGTAATATGTAAGAGATGAATCACTGGGTTCTACTCCTGGAGCCAAGACTACACTGTATGTTAACTAAAACTTGGATTTAAGTGAGTGAGTGAAAGAAAGAAAGAAAGAAAGAAAGAAAGAAAGAAAGAAAGAAAGGTGAAAGAAAGACAGAAAGAAAGAAAGGTGAAAGAAAGAAAGAAAGAAAGAAAGAAAGAAAGAAAGAAAGAAAGGAAGGAAAAGAGAGAGAAAGAAAGAGGCAAAGAATAAAGATGGGAGAAGAGACTTTTCATTTCATTTATTTCTGTGCCATTTAAATTGACAAAGGGCACTTGTTACTGAATAATGAAAAATATCAGCTATGCAAATAAGAAGTGAATGTAAACCTACAGTCAATGTTTAAAATATCTTACATAAGTCAGCAGGGAATAACAATAAGGTGCAATGGCTAAAACGATTACAGTACTGTCTTTTATATGTAGATTTTGCTTTCCCTTTTAAATGAAAAAGTGAAATTATAAACCAGTTCTATTATAGATATAAAGTTAATCTGTTCAAATACCCATTTATCCCCATTTTTCCTTCTGAAGATAGTACAGGTATTATTGCATATGGTACATATTCGTGCTCTGCATTTTGCTGATTGGTACTGATGTTTTCTTAACATTTCTTCATAAAAATACAAATAATCATAGATTCTCAAAATAAAAGTAGAGAGAATAGATAATTCCATTCAGTAGAATGGCAAAAATTAGTAGTGAGAACTTCATACATCTCTGTTTTCAGAATATGATTGTATAATTTTTTTTTTTTTCCCTGTGGGAACAAAGCAAAACGAAAATGTTGTATGGATGTTTACTATGGTACTAGGAAGGGCAGCTATGCCTACGAAATGTCTTCACTGTTTAAATATTGGTGTTTCACAATCAACTTAAAACAAAATTAGAGTTATTGTGAGGTTAATGTCTATGTATTATAATATTTAGGTCATATGAGCGATAACTTCTTATACTACAATGATGATGCCATAACATGTTTAAAGTGAAAGAAAGTTATAAATTAAATGCTTAAAAGTTGGGAACATCAATTATTAATTCAATGTACCTGTATATGTTTATTTTCCCCTTGGTAAGGGCCTTAAAGATCAGTTGCAAATGGATTTCAGTTTTCTACATCCCCACTTATCCAGGTTGATTTCTTATAAAACTGAGATTGCACCTTTCTTGGAACCATCCTGATCCCACTTTTGAAGGGTACATTTGGCAATATCTTTTGTATATTATATTCGTCTAAAGTAGCACACACTCTGGGAGCTGGTAACATTTCACTGGGTAGAGAGAGTATTTTTTATGCCTACCAACCTAAATTACCAAGAAATTATGGAATCAAGCAAAGGTGTGAGGTTGCGGAAATTTCCATTTTTAGTCACATCATCATCTAAAGGCTTCAAAACTATCAACTTATATACCTCTATCTGAGTTCTACTTGTTCCCATACCCGCGTCAGCATACGTCCTGTCAGGTAAGATGAAACACAAGTATGGAAAATTAAGTGATGAGAGTTGGAAAAATCTTATGAGAAATAAATCATGTTTTTCACAACAGTTTTTTTTTTTTTTTTTTCTGCTCTCCTTACCACTTCTCTGCATCCACTGTCCAGGGCCACTAGACTTTAATTTTATACAAACAGAAGTTTCTTCTGGAAGAGAAGTCTGTTTTTTTGTTATGTTTGGTTTTGTGATAATATGAAGATTTTGTTGAAACCATGGAAAATAAGTAAAGGATAAATATTGTAATAAAAAACCCAGAATGACTTTCAATAGTAGATTAAGAGAACAGAGGAAGTAAAGCTGTGTCATAACTTAAGAGAAAGAAAAATTAATAACATATTACATTTGCCATATTCAGAAGCTATTCTGACTTCTAGCAAACAACCAATTAGTTAAAAGGAAGAATATTTTCCAGCAAATTCTTAGTGCCTGGGCAAAAATTCTGAAAAAGAACTAAGAGTTATTTGCTTTAAGCCTTGATTCTAATAGTTAGTAATAATAGCTACAATAATTGAGGACAACTCAAATACATATTGTGTTTATTTTTGAAATAAATTTTTCAGTCATTATTGAATCCTTTTAAATCATCTTTTGTTTTAAAACATCTGGTGAATACAGGCAAGTGTCCTGTAGATTTCAAATGAATTACCCATAGCAGATACATTTAAATGGGAAAGTCAATGTTCAATGTGCTGTTTTTCCTCTCAAAATGTGACTATAAGTTATGGTCATAGTGTAATGATTTAATTATTAGTTAACATACCAAAGCTTGCCAGCTTGTCTGTTCACAATTACTCATTGCCTGACTTGCTCTCCCCTGAGTCACAGGTCTGGACACCTTGGATACACATTTCCTAGGCAGCCTTGCTGGAAGAGAAATCAGATGTAGATTCAGCCAGTGACAAGAATGAAAGCCACCTCCTCACTTTTCTGCCTGCGGTCCTTCTGGCATTCTCATGGTATTCAGCACACCTGGGGCTATGCAGTAGCCTCTGTTCTCCTAGAAATCATCTACCCACTGATTTGCTTCAGAAAGCTATGGGTAACAGCAGCTGTTACTTCTAGAGACAGACTGGGACAGCAACATTACAGTCCTGATTATCTGAAACCTGAGCAAACCTGAGAGCTACCTGTCGTATTCATATACATTTGATTCTCTAGCCCTCCCATCAACTTTAGAAGTACCTAACTCTCTGTGTTAATTAATTACCTGTATTAAACATCTTCCTTCGTGAAAGTGTTTTCTGTTAATATGACAAAACTTTGAGTAATAATAGCTACATGCAAATGAAAACTCATCTTGAGAGATTTCCGCCCTTATTCTAATGAGATGGCATTGTTCAAAATAATTTTTAGAATAAACAGTCTAAATAAGTATCTCAATCTTTGAATAACCTTGATTGGAGTTTTAAAATTCCATCATTTGAGGATAGATTTGATTTTTGGAAAAGCTATAAGCTGCTTGAATTTAAGTGTTAAGTAAGGTAAGTCCTTCTTCTGGATTGAATCATGTCCCCTCCAAATTTATATGTTAAAGTCCTAATCCCTGGTATCTTGAAATGTAAGTGGATTTGGAGATAAAGTCTTTAAAGAGGTAATTAAAAATGGGATTATTTGGGTGGATCTAATCCAATATGACTGGTGTCCTTGTAAGAAGAGATTTGGACACAGACAAATACAGAGGGAAGACCACATTAAGGTAGGAGACAGCCATCTGTAACCCAAAAGAGAGAAACCTCAGAACATACCTACCCTGCCATCGCCCTGATCTCAGAGTTGTAGCCTCCAGAGCTGTGAGAAAATGAATTTCTGTTGTTAGTTACCCAATGTATGGTAGTTTGTTATGGCACCTCTAGCAAACTAATCCAGTTATCAGCAGAATACTATTTTGGATATGAAATATATGTGACTATAAGATGTTAAACCCCATTCTTAAGAGTCTCATAAGATGTCTCTAAGGATAATTCTAAGAGAAGGCTATAGGTATGTATTCAGGAAAGACCATAATATATATGTAGACCTCCCAAGGTGGAGTATTTTGGCAGGAATAACATTCATTTAAGTGCCATCACACAAAATTTATTTTTAAAGTCCTATAAACTATAAATTTAGGTGAAAAAATATACATGTAAATAAGATTTACATACACATCTAGATAGATAAATAGATAGATAGATAGATAGATAGATAGACAGATAGATAGATAGATATAATATAAATTATCATATCACCCATCATGGAATACAGGGATAAGGATTAAACCAACATGTTTAAATTAGTTAATCATATTAGGGAACTGGGAAAAAGATTAGACAGAATCCTGAGAGCTGCTCCATGATTGAAAAAATGTAATTCGATTGGTCATAGCTATTTTTGTTTTTCAACTGATGATGCAAAAAAATGTGTCATGCTGTCCTCCAGTATATCATTTGATACTACACTAAAGACAGAGCACTGAAAAATAAAGTGTTCTGATCATGTATGTTCTTATGAAGAAAAAGCAGAGAACTTGATCTTTGTTAGGATTTGGTCAGCATTGCAATTTGTGAGATATGAATATATCTTGAAGACAAGATAGATAATCCATCAGATCCATCAAGTATGGAAGGGCGAAAAATAACTAATACTTTGGCACAACTCAAAATCAATCTAATCATTGTTGTTAGATTTCTTTTTTTTTTTTTTCAACGTTTATTTATTTTTGGGACAGAGAGAGACAGAGCATGAACGGGGGAGGGGCAGAGAGAGAGGGAGACACAGAATCGGAAACAGGCTCCAGGCTCTGAGCCATCAGCCCAGAGCCCGACGCGGGGCTCGAACTCACGGACCGCCAGATCGTGACCTGGCTGAAGTCCAAGGCTTAACCGACTGCGCCACCCAGGCGCCCCTGTTGTTAGATTTCTTATAAATAAATTATAGTTGGTCTTTCCTCTGTGGCTGCAATTTAAATACTATTTTTGGAAAAAGTACCATATTTGCATGATTAAAAAAGAAAGTATAAAAAAGTATGTAGAGCTTCTCTACCATCACTGTGCCACCATCACTCTTGTCCCCACCTTGGGAAGTCATTCTCCTTAATTTCTAATTCTCCATCAATAATTTCTCTATACATACAGATATGCATATGGAATTCTTAATATACATGAAGGAACATGTTATAAAGTTTAAGGATTACTTCTCAGTACATAATAATCACCCCTTTACAGATACGTCTTATATATATCATATTTAATCAATGAACTGTTGCTGGAAATTTGTACTTTATCTAGTAAATTTCTATCAATAAAGCTTCAGTGAATAACCTTTTACAATTGTCATTTTTAGAGTGGATAAGAATATCTGTAGGTTAAGTTTGAAAAAAATAAAATTGTTTAAAATATACATATGTGGGTGTATGCATGTATATGTATTTTTTTTTAATATAGTGAACTCCTATAATAATATATTAGGGTCCAGAAATTAAACTGTATAAAATATAGTGTTGTGTTTTTGTGAGTTAATGAAAACCAGTAGTTTTCATTCAGTCTTTCAGTTAGCATAAACAAAAACAAAAACAAAAAAGGTGTTTCTATGTAATTGTTTTGTATATGTGGAAAACAGAACAATTACCACAAAAAGCATGCAGTTATAAAGTAGTCCTCTTAGCCACGGTTTTAGTTACCCATGGTCATCTGTGGTCCAGAAGCAGATGATCCTCTTTCTGACACACTGTCAGAGGTCAATCAATAGTAGCCCCGTGCTACATCACAATGCCTAAGCATTCACCCTATTTCATCTAATCATGTAGGCATTTTATCATCTTACATTATCACAAGAAGAAAGGTGAGTACAATACAGTAAGATTTTTGGGGGGTGGGGAGGGAGAGAGGGACCACATTGACACAATTCTCATTACAGTATATTTTTATAACTGTTCTATTTTGTTATTAGTTATTGCCATTAATCTCTTACTATGCCTACCTTATAAATCAAACTTTATCATAGGTATTTATGTATAGGAAAAACCATACTATTTATAGGGTTTGGCATTATCTGCAGTTTCAGGCATCCACTGGGGGTCTTGGAACATATCCTCCCTTGGATATGGGACTACTGATCTTCCCTGATAATCCCAAGTGACTATTAGACTTTTCATTCCTAATCTCACTCTATTTCTCATGCAGAAGATAACATTGTTCAGTCCACTCACATCTGAAAATAGAGCCAATGGTCAATAGGATTATGTTTCATTCCACATAACGTACCAGATGTTATGGAGGGAGGTTACCTCATTGTCAAATTGCTATCTGTTGGGCTGTACAACTTGATTCCTCAATCATCCAGGAAAGTTCCTATTTCCCCAGTTTTGCCAACTGAGTCACAATTGCATTTTGAAACACTCTTAGTATTGTACCAAAGAGAATAGAGAATTTGATGAATTTATCTGTACCTAAGTTTTAATGTAATAGGTCTTCCTAGAGGTATATAGTGATTAGCCTTTATTTTAGATCATTGTTGGCCTACAGGGCAACTCTCCTCCTCCTTCTCTTTGTAAAGCACTACTTGGTGAGGTAACTATGTGAGCTTATACTTCACCAGACACAGGAATTTCCAATGAAGACAGCTATGTCTCTGCTCCAATGTAGTTAATCTAAAAGTCCCTCAAGTCGTAGGTGTTAGTGATGGCAAAACCCCATATTAGGTCATCTAGACCATCCCTTGGCAGGACTCATTTCAGCAGTATTTGATGTTTGCTTTTCTACTTGGTACAGCCCTATTGACTTCAACATTTTAAAATTTAAAAGGCACACTGGGGAATCTCAAAATTTTCTTCTCAAAGCAAATCAGCAGATTATAAAACCCTGAAAAATGTAAGAACCTTATTTTTCAAAATCTCAAGAGACAAAAATGTTCTGTTTCAAGGAAAGTAGAATGTTTATATTTCTCCTAGAGACTTCAATCTGATATGTCTAATTGCTGAATATTTGGGGTACTAATTGTAATATCCATTACTTGTTATATATATTATTTGACATCAATATTCTGGGAATTATTATGTTGACAAACCCATCTGAAATGGCCCTTTTGGTATCACCCGGAGAAAACAGTCAATACAGCTAGAATGCAACAACGAAACCAAGCTCTTGCATTTAAGGCAGAGCACTGAACTGCTGGAATAGCCAGCACGCAATAGCAGTCACACTCTCAGAGATCACAGACCCAACATCCCGTGGATGCTGTAAAACAATCAGACTGGATGGAAGTTGACTTGGAATCCCTGAGAAAGCCGAAAATCCTGACCACCCAGTTTTTATTAGTGCTGATATTATACAAAAGGCACATGTAAATTAAGTCAGAATTCAGAAACTCTGCATTTATATCTACAGACTTACAGCAGTGAAAGCTGCTTTATTTCTAACTACAACTTAATGATCCCAACTTGATGATTTAGGACTAGAAATGTGAAACAACATACATAATATGACTTTAAGATTTTTGCTTCTGATAATGGCCGTGTGTTGCAGACTAATCCTCTGCCAAGAGTAACTAGAAAAATGCAAAGTATCTAAATCTGTTTGGAAAGATTGGACCACTACTAATGCAGTAGCAATTTGAGGGACCATGATTACAGGGGGGGGCGGGGAAAGGAAACCTCAGAGAAGTGAGGGTGACATTTTGGCCCATCCTAAACAGTTTTCATATGCCCTTTGGTAAAAATATATGTGTATTTCTCTCAAGTGTAGACCTAGGATTAGAATGATGTGCCACAGAGTATTTATATCTTTATTTTGGTAAAGTGTGCCAAAGTTTTCAAAAATGGTTGTATAAATTTATAGTCTCACCAGCAATGTGAGAGAGTTCTGTTTGCCCTATATTCAGCTAACATTTGGCATTCAGAATCTTGTATTTATCAAAAGAAATCATTAAGAGAGTAAAAACAAACAACAACAGAAGAACGGAAGAAGATAGTTGCAATGCATATATCTGATGAAAATCTCTCACACAGAATATATAAGGAATTCCTAAAACTGAAGAAAATAGTTGCAATGCATATATCTTATGAAAAACTTGCACACACAATATATAAGGAATTCCCTCAAATCAAAAAGGAAAAGTCAGATAACAATTTAAAAAGTACAAAAGGCGTGAATAGGCACTTCGCAAAATAAAATACCCAAATGGGTATTTTTCATACTAAAAAGTGCTCAATTTCATTACCCATCAGAGAAATATAAATTAAATCCACAGTAAGAGATCTTGACACATGTATCAGAATCCTTACTATTACATAAATGAAAAAAATACCAAGTTTTTTTTTTTTTATCAAAATAGCAAGTATATCTTCAAAATGGGGATGTATAAACTCTAATCCATTATTTCACTAGCCATATATATGGGACATTTTTCAGCATTATAAAATACTGACGAAGTACATCACAACATTTTTTTAATTAAGTGACAGAGAAATGGTAAAAATGAATTTAATAAAGGATCATCAAACATGTGAATGCCATTCGATGAAAGTTTGTTGGGGAAGAGAGTATGTGGGGAACACAATTTCAATGTATCATTTTATAGGTAACTTAATGAATTCCTTTTACAATTGAAAGAGCTGTCAAGCACTATTTTAACCAAGTAATCAAATTTAGCATCACCAAAAAGTGGAATAAAGGAATGTTCATGTAATGGAACAAGAAGTACATAGTATTACATATGCAAAATTCTTGACAAAACTCTTCGATCTGAATCTAATCATTAGGATACAATTCATCAAGTAAAAGTATAAGACTTTTTATAACGCATCTAACTTTTTAAAATGACAAAGTCATGAAAGACATACAAAGGTAGATCACTGTTCCAAACTAAAGTAGGGAGATGAAAAACAAATGCAATGTATCAACATTGGCTATATTCTAAAATGGAACGTTTTTGGGAAAAATCACAGATAATGTAGAATAGACCATATTTTAAACTATTTTACTGAAACAATGCTAAAAATAATTAATATTCTTGGTTATATCAATGTTATAGTTACAAAGGAGAATGTTCTTGTTTTTCAGATATGCAAGCTGAAATATTTAGAGTGAAATGTCATGATATCTGTAAATTACTTTCAAATGGTTCAGCAAGAAATGCAAAAGCGTAGGTGGATAGAAAGACAAGCAGACAGGCAAACATCAGTACAGAAAGAAAGTAATTGCAGCGAAATGTTAAAAACAGGTCAACCTAGGTGAAAAATATATTTTGTTGGTACTATTTTTTTGAATTTTCTCTAGGTTTGAATATTTTCAAAATAAAGTTGGACAAGAAATGAAGAGGAAAAAGACATTTTATTTTACATAACAGCAACAGAAACTTGAGAGGATTCAGTACCACAAGATAAGCATTAAAGCAAATATTAAAAGGAGTTCTTCAATTAGAAGGAAAATGAATCACAATTGGAAGTACAGAGGTAAAGAAAGAGATACAAAACAATAAAAAGGGTGAATATTTGGTAATTACAAATGAATACTGATAGTGAAAAACTATGACAGTAATAAGTTGTAGAATTCAAATTACTAGAGTTAAATACAAGAAAATAACACAAAACGCAGGAGGTGAAAATGGACTTAAAGTGTTCTGAAGTCCTCACATTGTCCAAAAAATTTATATAAGTTGTGATGTTTCTTGTACACCCACTGGTAACCACAAAAAGAATACCCAGAGAATGTAAAATGTTCAGCCAAATAAAGAGAAAAAAATGGAATAGCAACAACAACAACAATAATAAATAATCCAAACAGAAGGGGAAAAAAAAGAAAAAAAGAAAAAGATCAGATGGGACAAATAGAAAACAAATAGTTATATGGTAGCTTTAAACCTTTTAACTAAGAAAAGAAAAAATCTTTTCTTTTTCTTTTCCTTCCCTTCCCTTCCCTTCCCTTCCTTTCCCTTTCAAAAGAACACATGTAAGCAGGGGAGGGGCAGAAGGAGAATGGGAGACTCTTAAGTAGGCTCCACATCCAGCATGGAGCCTGACACAGAGCTCTTGACCTCACAAGGCTGAGATGGTGACCTAAGTCAAATTAAAGAGTCAGATGTTTAACCTACTGAGCCATCCAGGTGCCCCTAAACCCAAATATTTAAAAATTTTAAAAATCTTTTTATTTATTTTTGAGAGAGACAGAGAGAGAGATGGAGAATGAGAGAGACAGCATGCTAGCAGGAGAGGGGCAGAGAGAGGGAAACACAGAATCTGAAGCAGGCTCTAGGCTCTGAGCTGTCAGCACAGAGCCCAATGTGGGGCTCAAACCCACGAACTGCAAGATCATGACTTGAGCCCAAGTCGGACGCTTAACCAACTGAGCCACCCACGTAAACCCATAACTGAGCCAGCCCCATAAACCCAAATATTTTAAATGTAAATAGTTTAAGGACTCCAAATAAAAAGGCATGATTTTCAGTCTGGATAACATTAGTTTTAGGAAGTCCTATATAGAAAATCAAAGTCTAATTTACAGACCTTCCTTGTAGTACTCACAACAAGAATGAGAAAAAAGAGATAGGATGGTCAGAAGAAAAAGAGATTGTGTTGTCTTTAATATTTCTTATAATAGATTTTCCAATGACATTTGTACAATTTTATAATTTTCTAGAATAATGAGTATGTCTGCTTAAAGGTCATCGGTTAAAATAAAAAACAGAAAGACAATTTATTTTAGTCTCTTGAATTTGGAAATGGCACATATTCTTCTGTAGAATGTCTGAGGCCTTCAGATAGAAATCTTGGGAGACTTTTTAAAAATATGAAATAACAGGTTTCATATGAAATAACAGGTTTCATATGAAATGCTCAACAGTTTTAATGACTTTGAACTGATAACATTCCAGTTATATTTTAATAGTACAAAAGTGGTAACATTTAATAAAAAATACCCCTTAAAAATGCACTTTGTTTTTTAAAATAAATACCACAGCTAATTATGAGAGTTTTATAACTAATTAGTTAAGTCACAGATGATCATCTATACTTTATATTTATCACTAGAAAAAAATGAGATACTCTTAGCAATAACAAACTTTCCCCTATAAAAAAATGTAGGGGCTCCTGGGTGGCTCAGTCAGTTAAGCATCTGACTTCAGCTCAGGTCATGATCTTGCGGTCCATGGTTTTGAGCCCCACATCGGGCTCTGTGCTGACAGCTCAGAACCTGGAGCCTGCTTCAGACTCTGTGTCTCCTCTCTCTCTGCCCCTCCCCTGCTCATGCTCTATCTCTCTGTGTCTGCCAAAAATAAATAAACGTTAAAAAATTTTTTCTTAATGTAATAATACCCCAGATGAACTGTTTTAAATTCCAACGTTACTATGTAGAGAAAATATCAGTAATTTTCACTTAAACGTAGAAGCATAGAAAATTCTACCTTGTTAATCCAAAAAGACCAAAAAAATTTAAAGAAATGCCTTCTTTTTAGTCAATAGTATCTTGAACCACATTTTCCATTTTCCTCCTATTTCCCTCAATTTCCTTGTTGCAACTTAGTATGTTTGTGAGCACAACTCATCTAGAAAACTTCCCTCAAAATAGAATGGAAAATAATATAATCCAGAATTAAATTGCTATTGACCACAATTCCACATTTTCTGTTATTTACACATATATATCATATATAATATATCATATTATATAATATATATGATATATATAGTGTAATATGTGTATATGTATATATAAAGTGTTAAAACTATTTTTAGAAATGGTGACCTTTAAGATAAATAATGAAGAACTATTTTACCTCAAAGCTTCCAGACTTACTCTAAAATTCATGTTATAAAGTACATCTTTTATTTCAAATCATTTTTTATAAAGTTTATTTTTAAGTTAACTCTACACCCAATGTGGGGCTTGTACTCATGACCCCTAGAGCCAGCCAGACATCACCTACATTTTAAAACTTCACATTTAAGTCACTATAAATTAAAAGGCATCAGGAGTTAAAATGTAATTTTTGGTCCTGTTTTCAAATTAAGCAGGCTATTACCCACTCAGTTACATATGGGCCTACAATGAGTAGAACTAAATTTCTTTCTTATAATTATGATAATGATGATAATTAGTTTCATATAATACTGGACAACTTTAAAAATATTTCTCACTATTGTATTCAATACTCACAAAAACCTTGTGACTAGGAAGTAATAAAAGACAATTGCCATAATTTTCTAGATTAAAAAACAAAGCTCTAAGAAATTTAAGTAAGCCCAAATTGGATGGTGATTGATGGATTAACTTGAAGTAAGACAGTAATTTATTTATTATCCAACATATATTAAGTATTTCCAGTGTTTAAGCTCTATTGATACATTGTTTGGAAATACTTCTTACAGCTTCATGTTTTGTTGTTGCTATTATTGATGGTGATAATGATGGTAGGGTATGGTATGTGCGTGCACATATGCCCACATAGGAAGACAAAGGAAGGAAATAGGAGTCAGATAAAGATGATAAAACCAAATATTATAAAAAGGAATGAATTTCTAAGAAATCCAATTATCATAGTCAAGAATAGACAGGTCTTCTTAAAGAAATAAAATTAGTTAACTGAAAATTCTAGAAACCAGAAAATTTATGTTTTTGCTAATAGAGTCCACTGAGACAATTTTGTTACCAATAAAAATATTTTGTAGATAATCAGTTACTATTAATAGGAAATGCATGACCACGGATTTTAACCCTGGAATGTAAATGGAATATTAGATGGGATTTTTGAAGTAGATGTAAGCATATGAAAAGCAGTTATTAAAACACATGCTGAAACCAAGTTTGGAATATATTTCTACATTAAAATACAATTTTTCATACAACCTATTTATTATCTAATGTAATGATAACATGAAGACTATTAAACAGGTTTATGTAAATAGATCTTAGCTATATAGATACGTTTTTCAATCCAAATTCACTTACAGTCTTCCAGTCTCCTTAATATAATGTTTCAATTCCATGATAATCTCAAAACACAATTCAGGAAATTTTGACTAAATTTCTCTGTGAAATTATCCCTCTTTTACCTTGCATATGGGCCAATGAAGTTGGGCCAAGAAAATATTACTGAGCCTACTGATGCTAATGCGTTTGGTCTCAGTTGCATAGACTGTGCCTGTTCAAGTGGATTGTCACCAGGAACTGAGTTCAATTTTGGAAGAGCTCGTTAATGGATTATATCATACAATAGAGGTTCAGAGAATCATTTTGCTGCAGTGGTAACATATAAAAGGACATGCTTCATTTGCAGAAAAATGCAAAGGGATGGATAAAAATAATGATGAGGATCATACTAAAAATAGCACCTAATTTCTTTCATTGATTTTAGGCCCTATCAGGTCATCCTAGCAACTCTGACAGTCTCTTAGCAAAAGGCTCAGGTAGCAAGCTACCCTCTCACATCTTACTTAACGTTCTTTATTTGGTTTCTCCATCTCATGGCCCTAGATATAACCAAGATTCTCACTGGTGGTAACTTCTTTTTCTATCATTACTAGACTCAAATAAACTATATTTTTCCAGACCACAAAGATTATATAATTATCAACACCTTTGAGCTAACTGTGCCTAAGCATTATGCCTATACTATATATCTTTCTAGATTTATATCTAAATTAAAAAAAAATTAATGTTTATTTATTTTTGAGAGAGAGAGAGAGACAGAGTGCAAGCAGGAGAGGGGCAAAGAGAGAGGGAGACACAGAAACTGAAGCATGCGCTAGGCTCTGAACTGTCAGCACAGAGTCGGACATGGGGCTTGAACCCATGAACTGTGAGATCATAACCTGAGCTGAAGTCGCACGCTTAACTGACTGAGCCACTCAGGCACCCCTATATCTAAATTTAGACTATAAGCAAATGTCAAGCTAATAAATGATTTCTAATCAGGTTAAGTTTTTCTCTTAAATGTGTGGTCTTTGTCCAAAAGAAAAAGCAAGAGTGTGGGGAGGGACACATACAGTAAAGATGAGGGAAAAACATTATATAGGGATTATCCAGATGAAAGAAAATAAATAATGGAAACTTCATCTGTTAGAGTGTCAGATATAGGGTTTTACAATTTAATACCTTGAGCATCTGTTCTTTGTGTGTGAATATGTGTTAAATGAATATCAAATGGCATATCATATCAAGAAACAATAGTGACTATTATTGAAGGACCTGTGAGAAAGGGAAAATTGTATATTTATATATTCATATTATATATATATTCATTTATTTTACAGTATCATTAAGTTTATCTATGTCAATGATGAACACCTAACTTCAAAAATATCATAATTATATATATCATGACACATGTCAGATTAAAATACACATATTTCATCTGACTTACCACCAAAATATGTCCTTTATTGATATGCATGTAACATGATCTACAATTCATAAATTTTGTTGTAGTTATGAACACTGTCAATGTCTGTATTTCATTTGTTGAACACTCTCGAGTTTTGGCTTTCTTTTTGTTTGGTGTTTTTGAGAATTTCTTGATTATGTATGTTTTAAGCCACTGAAATTTAAGTAATTGTTTTGTTTTGTTTCCTTCTCAAGAATACTGTATAGCAGTGCCTGGGTGGCTCAGTCAGTTAAGCATCTGACTTTAGCTCAAGTCATGATGGTTCTTGAGTTCAAGCCCCACATCAGGCTCTGCACTAATAGTGCACAGCCTGCTTTGGATCCTCTGTCTCTACCTCTCTCTTCCCCTCCACTGCTCATGCCTGTGTTCTCTCTCTCTCTCAAAAATAAACATTAAAAAATACTCTATAAAATACGTGGTATAAAAATATAGCTGTTCCTTTTAATCATTGATTTCAAAAATTTTTAAATCATATTATCAATCCCTACTTTACAAGGGAGAAATATATTAATCACAGAATACAAGTAATAGTAGAGTTCTAACTAATCAATGTAGAAAGAATGAGAAAATAGATATTCATTATTTGGTAACCATCATAGTAGTAGCTGACCAACCTAAAGGTTATCAATGGATGCTACAGCCAGTGGCTGAAAGTTTAATGAGGTACAGTATATTAGAAAATATTGGATGATCACCCCCCAAAAAATATTAGTCAAATACAAAAGGGAAAATTATGAATTTATACTGGAGTAAAAGATGGATTGTAACTAGTATAGTTAATAAAATTTAGAATCACAGGTTGTGGGACAAGCTGACCTCATGTACCGCCATCATTTCTGTGATATTCCTGCCAAGAAAGTATGGCCTGAGAAAACATCTGGTCATGAGGAAACATCAGATGGACACAGGTTGAGGTCACCTGGTAGAATGAAATGACTGCATTCTTTAAGACTCTGAAGGATATGAGAGGCAAGGAAAGACTAAGGAGCTATTCAAAAAAATTGATTAGACCAGACAGCTAATTGCAGCATGACTTTCTGAGTAAGATCTTGGACAAGAAAGGAAAAAGAGACAGTGATGAAACATTTGGTGAAATCTGAATGACAATGTCACATCAATGTCAACTTCTTGACTTCAAGAAATCTGAATGACAATGTCACATCAATGTCAAGAAATCTGTCAACTTCTTGACTTCAAGAAATCTGAATGACAATGTCACATCAATGTCAACTTCCCCGCAAATAAAATTGTCCTACATTTTTATCATACAATTACATACAATTGTATGATAAAATAAAAATGTAGGAAAATTTTATTTGCGGGGAAGAAAGAGTAAAAAGGAGAACAAATGCAGTACTGTGTTAATCAGAGACTCTAGAATGGGAGAGGTTGGAGCACTTTGTACTGTCTGGAAAACTGAATATAAATCTTAAACTATTTCAAAATATAAATAAAAATAAAGAAGCAAATTAAAAGTAATAAATGAGGGGTGCCTGGGTGGCTCACTCAGGTAAGCATCTGACTTTGGCTCACATCATGATCTCGCAGTTCATCGGTTTGAGCCCTACGTCAGGCTCTGTGCTGACAGCTCAGAGCCTGGAGCCTGCTTCGGATTTTGTGTCTCCCTGTCTCTCTCTCTGCCCCTCCCCTGTTCATGCTCCGTCTCTCTCTCTCAAAAATAAACAATAAAATTTTTTTAAAAAATATAATAAATGAATATAATAAAAAATGCAACCATATTTTTTGTCCTGTGAGACTCAGAGTATGATTACACCATTATTGATCAGGATATTTGGCAAACAGGATAATTTCTTTGAATTTTGTTTCATATTTTTACCTTCCCCACACAGATGAAAAGGACATAATTTCTGCCATATATGTAATGTTCTTCAGAATTTGGCTCCAGAATGGAGTGATTAGTTGGAAGGTCCTTTGGAACTTAAGGAAGAAGCAGGTCATCTCTCTCCTAAGATGGAACTCAGTAGAATGAGGCTGACTGAAGCTAGTAGCTGAGTTCATTTGTTTATCAAACATTGGCTGACTGATGGCTGACCTCTTGGAACTAGCTGAGTCCCCCTGGCTGACTGGTTGGCTGAACTCTTGGTCCCTCTTCCCTCAACCCTCCCCACCAACTCCTGTTTCTGCCTTTGCTCTTTTAACTGGTTGGCTGCCTTCCCTGAGGCTATAAGATGTTGCCAAAAGATTGAGAGTACTGGTAATGATAATAAAATTGACTCAATACAGGCAGAGACTTCAGATAAAAACAAGAAAAACTCAGAGTAAAAAAGCATTACTACACACTGAAATGTGTAGCAGTAAATCTTTTTGATTATTTGAACCAGTTGAACATGTGCCACTTACTATGAAGTAGGAGAGCAGTGGCATAATTTCATGTATAAATCTTTCTGGCCTGGCATTATTACTTTCAATCTAGTAGTAAATTAACAAAATGGAGTAAGAGTAAAATATAGAGGTAAGAAAAGATTTAAATCTAATAAGTAGTTTCTAGGTCAAGGCACTATGCTATGCTTTTGAAATATTCTTAGCCTTAAATCTCATGTATGTAGTGAGGGAACAAAGGGCCAAAGGAGAAGAGCCCAAATTGTGCACAGGGCATGTCACACTAAAAGCCTGCACCTAGCTTGGCAACTTGGCAAGTTTAACTCTCTTGAAAGAATCAACTTATGATACCTTTCATCCAGGACAGAAATAATGCTACCACCAGTGAATCCTAGGCACGTTTACTTTCCAAGCTGAACAACCAATTAGTTATACTTTCCACTTCATGAGATTATCAATATTTTTTATACAACCTGTTAGTTTAGCCAATACCATATGACTACCCTTATTAATAGTACATATGTATGTGTGTTTGTAATGAGGAGAGAATCAGGGTCCTCCATAAAACTATTGACTTACTACCTCCCCTAAATAGATATTTCACATTTCCTTTTCCTTAAAACCTTATGTAGTTATTTATCTGCTGAAGATAATAACTAGCAAAGTATTTGATCATCCTTTACTAATGGGACATTTGCATTTTAATAAGTCTATTGGAAAACTCAGATTGAAATCATTTTAAGCCTTTGGGTTAAAATGAAAAACAAAAATGTTCTTTTCAGATGGGGAGTCACATTTTTTTAAGTTTATTTATTTATTTTTAGAGAGAGAAGTGCATGAGTGGGAGAGGGACAGAGAGAGGAAGAGAGAATCCCAAGCAGGCCCTGAACTGTCAACATTCAGCCCAACACACAGCTCAAACTCATGAACCCTGAGCTCATGACCTGACCCGAAATCAAAGTTGGAGACTGAACTGACTGAGCCACCCAGGACCCCTTGATGTGGAGTCACTTTAAATCAAAATATGTCAGCCAGGGGTGCCTGGGTGGCTCAGTGAGTTGATCATCTGACTCTTGATTTCAGCTCAGGTCATGATCCCAGGGTCATGGGATAGAGCTCTGCATCAGGTTCCATGTTGAGCACAGAACATGCTTAAGATTCTTTCTTTCTCTACTTCTGCCCCTCCCCCATTTATTCTCTCTCTCTCTCTCTCTCTCTCTCTCTCTGTGTCTCTGTATCTCTCTGTCTCTCTCTGTCAAAAATAAAAACAAATGTCAACCATACCAGCTACTTTCACTGGAGAATAATTCAGACATTTGCTTGGCAAACTGGCTCACTGAAGTGCCTGTAATGATAACAAAAGAGAGAAGTCTTCTGAGATGGACTGTGAAAGTCAGGAAATTTATTTGAAGTCACAAGTTTATATGTTAAGATTGCAATAAGTTTTGAATTATATCTATATACAAGTCAGTAGTTAAAACTAAACTTACTTTTTATAAAATTAACATTTTAGAAGACTGTCATGGTTACCTAGTGCTTCTCCTACCCTACCACACACTATACCATCAGCCAAGTTCATGATCTACTTTGAGGAGTTTTATACAACAACAGGAGAATTAAAATAATTAGTGAATATTTGAAAAGCTAATGTGATATAGCACCTACCCAATGACATTACTTTTGTTTCTGCATAAGGTTTTCCCTCTTATTATTTTCCCATCCAATTCAACTTTTACCAAAGCCTTGACTTTGTCAAACATAGAGAAATCTAGACACTTTATTGGGAAGATGGCAGCGTAGGAGGACGCTGGGCTCACCACATCCTGCTGATCACTTAGATTCCACCTACACCTGCCTAAATAACCCAGAAAAACGCCAGAAGACTAGCAGAATGGATTCTCTGGAGCCAAGTGCAGAGGAGAGACCCACAGAAGAGGGTAGGAAGGGCAGACAGGCAGTGCGCACTACACGGACTGGCGGGAGAAGCCAGGGCGGAGGGGAAGCCTGCCGGCCAAGCAGAGGCCCCGAGTCTGGCTTGCAAAAGCGGAGGGGCCAGACGGGAGTGTGTTCTGACAGCAAGTGGGACTTAACATCTGGAAGGTTATAAGTTAACAGCTCTGCTCGGAAAGCAGGAAGGCTGGAGGACAATGGGAGGGAGAGTTGTTGAGCCCCTGACGACAGAGCTCAGCATGGCGGGGAACAAAGGTGCTCCCAGCACCATCTCCCTCACCCATCCCCTAGCCGAAATCCCAAAGGGAACCAGTTCCTGCCAGGGAACTTGCTTGCACGGTGCAAACACCCAACTCTGTGCTTCTGCGATCCATCCCTCCGGCGGCAGGTCTGACTCCCTCCTGGTGCCTCAGGGCCCCTCCTGAAGTGGATCACTAAAGGATAAGCAAGCTGAGACTGCCCCTCCCGCCCCTGTGCACCTTGCCGAAACACCCCAGCTAATACACCAGATCCCCAGCACCACAAGCCTGGCAGTGTGCAAGTAGTCCAGACGGCCCATGCCACCCCACAGTGAATCCTGCCCCTAGGAGAGGGGAAGAGAAGGCACACACCAGTCTGACTGTGGCCCCAGTGGTGGGCTGGGGGCAGACATCAGGTCTGACTGCGGCCCCGCCCACCAACCCAAGTTATTCAAGACAGCACAGGGGAAGTGCCCCGCAGTCCTGCACCACTCCAGGGACTATCCAAAATGACGAAATGGAAGAATTCCCCTCAGAAAAACGTCCTGGAAATAACGACAGCTAACGAACTGATCAAAAATGTTTTAAACAATATAACAAAGTGAATTTAGAATAATAGTCATAAAATTAATCACTGGGCTTGAAAACAGTATAAAGGACAGCAGAGAATCTATTGCTACAGAGATCAAGGGACTAAGAAACAGCCAGGAGGAACTAAAAAATGCTATTAATGATCTGGAAAATAAAATGGAGACAACCACGGCCCGGATTGAAGAGGCAGAGGAAAGAATAGGTGAACTAGAAGATAAAATTATGGAAAAAGAAGAAGCTGAGAAAAAGAGATAAAAAAATCCAGGAGTATGAGGGGAGAATTAGAGAACTAAGTGATGCAATAAAGAGAAATAATCTATGCATAATTGGTATTCCAGAGGAGGAAGAGAGAGGGAAAGGTGCTGAAGGTGTACTTGAAGAAATAATAGCTGAGAACTTCCCTGACCTGGGGAAGGAAAAAGGCATTGAAATCCAAGAGGCACAGAGAACTCCCTTCAGACGTAAATCGATCTTCTGCATGACACATCATAGTGAAACTGGCAAAATACAAGGATAAAGAGAAAATTCTGAAAGCAGCGAGGGATAAACGTGCTCTAACATATAAAGGGAGACTGATAAGACTCGTCATGGATCTCTCTACTGAAACTTGGCAGGCCAGAAAGGAATGGCAGGATATCTTCATTCAATGTGATGAACAGAAAAAATATGCAGCCGAGAATCCTTTATCCAACAAGTCTGTCATTTAGAATAGAAGGAGAGATAAAGGTCTTCCCAAACAAACAAAAACTGAAGGAATTCATCACCACTAAACCAGCCCTACAAGAGATCCTAAGGGGGATCCTGTGAGACAAAGTACCAGAGACATCGCTACAAGCATGAAACCTACAGACATCACAATGACTCTAAACCCATATCTTTCTATAATAACACTGAACATAAATGGACTAAATGTGCCAACCAAAAGACATAGGGTATCAGAATGGATAAAAAAACAAGACCCATCTATTTGCTGTCTACAAGAGACTCATTTTAGACCTGAAGACACCTTCAGATTGAAAGTGAAGGGATGGAAAGTGAGGGGGAACTATTTATCATGCTACTGGAAGTCAAAAGAAAGCTGGAGTAGCCATACTTATATCAGACAAATTACACTTTAATTAAAGTCTGGAACAAGAGATGAAGAAGGGCATTATATAATAATTACAAGGTCTATCCATCAGGAAGAGCTAACAATTATAAATGTCTATGCACCAAATACGGGAGCCCCTAAATATATAAAACAATTACTCACAAACATAGGCAACCTTATTGATAAGAATGTGGTAATTGCAGGGGACTTTAACACTCCACTTACAGAAATGGATAGATCATCTAGACACATGGTCAATAAAGAAACAAGGGCCCTGAATTGGATTAGATTGGATTAGATGGACTTGACAGATATTTTCAGAACTCTGCTTCCCAAAGCAACAGAATATACTTTCTTCTCGAGTGCACATGGAACCTTCTCCAAGATAGATCACATACTGGGTCACAAAACAGCCCTTCATAACTATACAAGAATTGAGATCATACCATGCGTACTTTCAGACCATAATGCTATGAAGCTTGAAATCAACCACAGGAAAAAGTCTGGAAAACCTCCAAAAGCATGGAGGTTAAAGAACACCCTACTAAAGAATGAGTGTGTCAACCAGGCAATTAAAGAAGAAATTAAAAAATAAATGGAAACAAACAAAAATGAAAATACAACAATCCAAATGCTTTGGGATGCAGCGAAGGCAGTCCTAAGAGGAAAATACATTGCAATCCAGGCCTATCTCCAGAAACAAGAAAAATCCAAAATACAAAATCTAACAGCACACCTAAAGGAAATATAAGCAGAACAGCAAAGACACCCCAAACCCAGCAGAAGAAGAGAAATAATAAAGATCAGAGCAGAAATACACAATATAGAATCTAAAAAAAACTGTAGAGCAGATCAACGAAACCAAGGGTTTGTTTTTTGAAAAAATAAACAAAATTGATAAACCTCTAGCCAGGCTTCTCAAAAAGAAAAGGGAGATGACCCAAATAGATAAAATCATGAATGAAAATGGAATTATTACAACCAATCCCTCAGAGATACAAGCAATTATCAGGGAATACCATGAAAAATTTTATGCTAACCAACTGGACAACCTGGAAGAAATGGACAAATTCCTAAACACCCGCACTCTTCCAAAACTCAATCAGGAGGAAATAGAAAGCTTGAACAGACCCATAACCAGCGAAGAAATTGAATCCATTATCAAATATCTCCCAACAAATAAGAGTCCAGGACCAGATGGCTTCCCAGGGGAGTTCTACCAGACATTTAAAGCAGAGATAATACCTATCCTTCTCAAGCTATTCCAAAAAATAGAAAGGGAAAGAAACTTTCCAGACTCATTCTATGAAGCCAGTATTACTTTTTGATTCCTAAACCAGACAGAGGCCCAGTAAAAAAAGAGAACTACAGGCCAATATCCCTGATGAATATGGATGCAAAAATTCTCAATAAGATACTAGCAAATCGAATTCAACAGCATATAAAAAGAATTATTCACCATGATCAAGTGGGATTCATTCCTGGGATGCAGGGCTGGTTCAACATTCGCAAATCAATCAACATGATACATCACATTAATAAAAGAAAAGATAAGAACCACATGATCCTGTCAATCGATGCAGAAAAGGCATTTGACAAAATTCAGCAACATTTCTTAATAAAAACCCTTGAGAAAGTCGGGATAGAAGGAACATACTTAAACATCATAAAAGCCATTTATGAAAAGCCCACAGCTAACATCATCCTCAATGGGGAAAAACTGAGAACTTTTTCCTTGAGATCAGGAACACGACAGGGATGTCCACTCTCACCACTGTTGTTTAACATAGTGTTGGAAGTTATAGCATCAGCAATCAGACAACAAAAGGAAATCAAAGGCATCAAAATTGGCAAAGATGAAGTTAAGCTTCACTTTTTACAGATGACATGATATTATACATGGAAAACCCGACAGACTCCACCAAAATCTGCTAGAACTGATACATGAATTCAGCAAAGTTGCAGGACACAAAATTAATGTACAGAAATCAGTTGCATTCTTATACACTAATAATGAAGCAACAGTAAGACAAATAAAGAAACTGATCCCATTCACAATTGCACCAAGAAGCATGAAATACCTAGGGATAAATCTAACCAAAGATGTAAAAGATCTGTATGCTGAAAAGTATAGAAAGCTTATGAAGGAAATTGAAGAAGATATAAAGAAATGGAAAAACATTCCGTGCTCATGGATTGGAAGAATAAATATTGTCAAAATGTCAATACTACCCAAAGCTATCTACACATTCAATGCAATCCCAATCAAAATTGCACCAACATTCTTCTCGAAGCTAGAACAAGCAATCCTAAAATTCATATGGAACCACAAAAGGCCCCGAATAGCCAAAGGAATTTTGAAGAAGAAGACCAAAGCAGGAGGCATCACAATCCCAGACTATAGCCTCTACTACAAAGCTGTAATCATCAAGACAGCATGGTATTGGCACAAAAACAGACACATAGACCAATGGAATAGAATAGAAACCCCAGAACTAGACCCACAAACGTATGGCCAACTCATCTTTGACAAAGCAGGAAAGAATATCCAACGGAAAAAAGACAGCCTCTTTAACAAATGGTGCTGGGAGAACTGGACAGCAACATGCAGAAGGATGAAACTAGACCACTTTCTCACACCATTCACAAAAAGAAACTCAAAATGGATAAAGGACCTGAATGGGAGACAGGAAACCATCAAAACCCTAGCGGAGAAAGCAGGAAAAGAACTTTCTTCCCTCAGTTGTAGCAATTTCTTACTTGACACATCCCCAAAAGCAAGGGAATTAAAAGCAAAATGAACAACCGGGACCTCATGAAGATAAAAAGCTTCTGCACAGCAAAGGAAACAACCAACAAAACTAAAAGGCAACCAACTGAATGGGAAAAGATATTTGCAAATGACATTGGACAAAGGGCTAGTATCCAAAATCTATAAAGAGCTCACCAAACTCCACACCCGAAAAACAAATAACCCAGTGAAGAAATGGGCAGAAAACATGAATAGACACTTCTCTAAAGAAGACATCTGGATGGCCACAGGCACATGAAAAGACGCTCAACATCACTCCTCATCAGGGAAATACAAATCAAAACCACACTCAGATATCACCTCACGCCAGTCAGAGTGGCTAAAATGAACAAATCAGGAGACTATAGATGCTGGAGAGGATGTGGAGAAATGGGAACTCTCTTGCACTGTTGGTGGGAATGCAAACTGGTGCAGCCACTCTGGAAAACAGTGTGGAGGTTCCTCAAAAAATTAAAAATAAATCTACCCTATGACCCAGCAGTAGCACTGCTAGGAATTTACCCAAGGGATACAGGAGTACTGATGCATAGGGGCACTTGTACCCCAATGTTTATAGCAGCACTCTCAACAATAGCCAAATTATGGAAAAAGCCTAAATGTCTATCAACTGATGAATGGATAAAGAAATTGTTGTTTATATACACAATGGAGTACTACGTGGCAATGAGAAAGAATGAAATATGGCCCTTTGTAGCAACGTGGATGGAACTGGATAGAGTTATGCTAAGTGAAATAAGCCATACAGAGAAAGACAGATACCATATGTTTTCACTTTTATGAGGATCCTGAGAAACTTAACAGAAACGCATGGGGGAGGGGAAGTTAAAAAAAAGAGGTTAGAGTGGGAGAGAGCCAAAGCATAAGAGACTGTAAAAAACTGAGAACAAACTGAGGGTTGATGGGGGTGGGAGGGAGGGGAGGGTGGGTGATGGGTATTGAGGAGGGCACCTTTTGGGATGAGCACTGGGTGTTGTATGGAAACCAATTTGACAATATATTTCATATATTGAAAAAAAACCATAGAGAAATCTAATAATTTAGTTTAGGCATGCATGGGTGGCTCAGTCGGTTAGCCATCCAACTCTTGATATCAGCTCAGGTCATTATCTCATGGTTTGTGAGACCAATATCTGCTTCGGATTCCATGCTGACAGTGTGGACCCTGTTTGGGATTCTCTCTCTACCTCTTTCTCTGCCCCTCCTGCTTGTGCTGCCTCTCTCAAAGTAAATAAACACATAAAAATAAATAATTCAGTTTAGATCATGAAACAGTAAAATAATCTATATCTATCAGTATTGAGAATAGTCTAACTACCTAATGCCCTTAGAATGAAGAATAGCTTACTTCTTCAACAATTTTGTAGAAATCTTGTCTTTTTCATATTATTATAAATAGTGGATAAAGGCATTGCTGAATTAAAAAAAATCATTCAATAATCTCTGAATAGAAGTCTAAACCAAACATAGAAACTAGGTCAACCAAAATAACAAGTTCAGAATATTAAAGCAGCAGCATTCAGTGCTGCTTTTATATATGACTGAACTATACATATATAGCCATTTTCAACAACCAGTTGTAAAACTGTTAGCATAAGGAACTGAGCCAGGAGAAATAAATTAAAACTTTTATATAGTCCAAGAAGTTGAAAGATGCAAAATTCCACAAAAGCCATTTCCAGTGATGTCTTAATTGTTGGAAAACAAAGAAATGGCTTTCTTAAGTTAACTTGTGAGAAGGGTGGGAGACTCTCTTTCTATCCTGTTCAAGAAGGATGTACTACAGAATTCTTTAAATTAATCAAGACTATGAAAAGATAGTGGGGGGGGGAAGTATCTGCTTCACAATGCTTTATAAAAATGTTATATAAGACGTATATTGGGTCATCACTCTAAAATATCTCCAATAATTTATAGAGACGTACTGGTGAGTGGAGTGTTTACAGAAAAGGTTGGCTCCAGATGAGGATGGAGAAGAGATGCTTGCTTAAATTGGAGAGATTTGGGAAGTTCCTGGCTGTACCCAAATCAGTTTGCAAATAGTCTCAGCAAAGATGAAAGAATGAACACAGTGGTAAGGGCAAGATGTTCACAGAAGAAGGGTTTTATTCCAGCCCAGGAAAAGAAATAAAATGTCAGCGTTTGTCAGTAAATTAAATTGATTTTGCAAACTAAGCTCAATGTTAACCATAAGATGTTTTGATATATCCACTATATAGTATTTTGATTTCTTAACAGAATTCAATGTTGTCCCATATTTTAGCTATTCCTAGGAATGCTATGAAAAGGAAATACATATTGGACACAACTTATGTTATTTCCTGCTTTCACACCTGATTTGTTAGTATTGTTTTAAAAGGTACCATTCTTGAAGAGAATCAAAAGCCTACAACACTCTGAGTCTTATGTTTTTAAATTAGTGAAATGCTTACAAAGTCAAATGAATTTTCTTGTTATGTTGCCTACTTCAGCAAAGATATTCAGTAGTAGGAGAAGCTTGGATGTGCATGATCACAAAATATGAAATGACACAAGGAAAAGAAAGAAAAGTACAATGGTATAAGTGTTCTTTCAGGTACAGAGTTCAATTTAAGCTAGTTTTCAGCAAAATGCAATGGACAGGGTACATAATTTTTAAAAATATATTCCATCATTCATCTGGAATTTCTATGGTACTGGATCCAGGAGTTTGTAGGATGTCATTCACAGTTCAGTTTCTCTACCAATCAAGCCCATTTTCATCAGGCAATGGGCAAGTCGTTGATTGAAACTCAAGATATATAAGACAGATATATATTTACAGCTTTGCAACATTTGTGATGAAAGTCAGTCTTATAAGTAAGACTTTCTCAATGGCTAAAAAAAAAAAAAGGCCTCCCTGGATTCAGGAGCCCATACCTGAAACACTTTGTAGAAAATCAGCACCTTTGTAAGAATGAGGAGTTTGTTTCTTACCAGCAGGAAAATAAAAGAACAAAACCCATTCACTGTAGCAGTCTAGAGTTCAATATAAACTTAGACCCTGAGAATATTACCCTGGCCCACAAAAGGAATTTTTTCTGAACTTCATAAAGGAGGGGTCAGGTAGAACAGAATTTTATCTGAGTGTAAAGAGGATTATAAGTGTTGTGGGATGGTAGGTGGTATTCCAAAAATGTAAATCAAGTGGCCAAGAATGTGTTTTAATATTTTTAATAGCCCTAGGCTTTATAATAAATTTTTGTAGGGTGAGAAGGTTTTTGTGTTGTTTTTTTTTTAAAAATATATATGAGACTTTTCTCTTTAAAACCAGTCACTGTAATTTAATACTTAATGACTATGGGCTATAAGTAGTATGGTTTACAATTTAATTGATTATTTTTCATGTCCTTTGGGGAATGTATTTTCAATTATTAACAGTGTAAAATATTGCCTATTCTTCCTCTCATTAACACATTCCATCAAAAATGGAAAATGGAGACTCCTGTTAAAGTCTAATGTGATAAATTGACATTTTTCTTGCCAATTCTTTCCACAGTCGGAATACCAGAATTTTTAGAACCTGTTTAAAATGTAAATACTTAAATTAATAATTTTGAGATACAAAGTTAACATTTATATCTTCAGGAAATCCAAATCATTCCAATGTTCTAAAAGAAATCTTTTGGAGAATTTCTATATTACTCATAATATTACACTTAGTAGATATACATGACTTTCAATAATTCACTAAATTTTTACTCCCTATAATTCATATGAGAAATTAAAAGAGCATTCCATAATCATCAAAGTACTTTTCAAATATAAACCAATATGAAAATTAAATGTTTTTAAATTGTATTTTCAAGTCATTTTTCAGTTTTACAAATACATGTTGAGTCCAGCTAAGTTCAAAAGTCATAATCTTTGTTTAGTTCAAAGTTTTGCTAAATGTTCATGTTCTAACACATGAATTAATTCAAAATTCAAAATTAACACATACGTATTTAATGTTGATTTGTTTAAAGTTATGCATCTTTCCACAATTGCCTGATTTCAAATATCTAAGAAGTTAGATCGATTTATAAAATGAATGTTAAAATTAGATATTTTTTGATATGAGTTTACATGGTCCACCAGGGAAAAGAAGAATAAAGCATATTAATATTGTAGATATTATGTCATCATGTCTCCACCAAGTCCTGTTTCTATGTAAAACTCTACAATAGTGTCCATAATTTCATTTGGCTCCCTTTTCAACTAAAATGGCAGTTCTTCCTCCTTGGTATATTTGCTTTGTCATCTTTATATTTTTTCTTGAAAATAAAACTTCTTTTGGTTTGGCTTTGTGGAATTTAGAAAATCTAAAAGTCAGATTAAAAATGTTAACTAAAAACCAAAAAAATACCCTGTAACTTTAAGGGTACAGAATTTATTGTACCCATGATATTATTTGTCCATTAGAATTCATTTGCTCTGAAGCGATAAAAAGCTTTTCTGCTTTTTCTGAAGACACATGTCTAGAGATATATATGTTAACCAGAGAACTCTTTTCTCTAATTTTTTTTCTTTAAAATTAGTAGTCTAACTGATTATTTTTTCTAAATGAACTCAAAACTGTCTGACTTATGACTCCAATTGCAACCTGTTTTAAATAATTTCTTGACTACACAGGTTTATAGTTGAATCAGTGAAGGACATTGCATGTAAGATTCATGTTTGCTCGTGTGTTTCTCCTTAATGTTGTTGGATTTCACATTCAGCAAACTGAGAAGGACTACTAATACCATAATTTAGACTTTGAGAACTGTGAAATATATGCAGAGTTTTATTTTATTTTTTTGTTTTGTTTTTGATCCCAGGTACTTAGCAGTCATAACCTTGAGTATAATGAAATATATAAAACAAAAATTCAAGTATTGAAAGGGAAAAAGAGGGGCGCCTGGGTGGCGCAGTCGGTTAGGCGTCTGACTTCAGCCAGGTCACGATCTCGCTGTCCGTGAGTTCGAGCCCCGCGACGGCTCTGGGCTGATGGCTCGGAGCCTGGAGCCTGTTTCCGATTCTGTGTCTCCCTCTCTCTCTGCCCCTCCCCCGTTCATGCTCTGTCTCTCTCTGTCCCAAAAATAAGTAAACGTTGAAAAAAAAAATTTAAAAAAAAAAAAAAAAAGAAAGGGAAAAAGAAGAAGACAGAGCCTCAAGAAAACGCTTGCTGTCATAGTTTAGATCAACTTTTAGAAAGCAATGTGAACACAGTTCTATGTAGGTTTCATTCAAGGAACTTGAAAACAGAATTAGTCACCGCAGACTAAGTATAATTGGTTCATTCATTCATCTATTCAATCATTCCTTTATTCAACAGGTAAATTATTCAGTGCTATGAAGTGCCTGGTTCTATGCTAGGCAATATATACAGCAGTGGGAAAGAGATCTGTCTGTTATCCAGGAGTTTAAAGTCTAATAAAAGAAATAGATATTAAACAAATAATGCTACAAATAAGTATACAATTACAATTGTGAGATATACTGTGAGGGGAAATGTTGACTGCTATTAAAGAACACAGACAGGAACATAAACAATTTGCTTATTCTTTGACTAACAGACCAAGGAAGGTCACCCCAAGGAAGCAGCATTTAAGCCAGGGCATGACAGAAAAGTAGAAGAGGAAAAATATAGTTGGTCACATATAGACCAACTCTTAAAAAAGCCCTACAGCATAAGAAGCTTAAAATATTTAAGCAACTTCAAAAAGTTAAGTGGAATACCAACATGCAGAGTACAGGGTATGGGAGGTTGAAGGTAATGCAAAAACTAAACCTGGAGAGAAAGAGAAAAAGTGAGAGGGGGGCATCAAATTATGCACAACCTTACAGGACCTGTTAAAGATTTTGAGCATTATTCTAAGAGTCAAAAGTAACTATTGCCCGATTTTCACAGGGGATGAGGAGATTTGCATTTGAGTTAAATTATTCTGTTTGTTCTTCAGAGAATGGGTTATAGACAGGAATTGTGAAGAAGGAGAAGGAGAAGGAGAAGGAGAAGGAGAAGAAGAAGAAGAAGAAGAAGAAGAGGAAGAGGAAGAAAGAAGAACAGAAGGAGAAGGAGAAAGACTAATTAGAAAACTTCTGGGGGTGACTCGCTGGCTCAGAAGAGCATGTGACTCTTGATCTCAGGGTCATGAGTTTGAACCACACATTGGGCGCAGAGATTACTTAAATAGAAAGAAAGAAAGAAAGAAAGAAAGAAAGAAAGAAAGAAAGAAAGAAAGAAAAGAAAGAAATCTTCCATAGTACTCAGGCAATAAATAACAATAGCCAAGACTAATAATATCAGCAGAAAGAAGAAATGTGAGACACATTATGGATGTAGACTTTTCAGGACTTGCTAACTTAGTAGACATGAGGAAAAAAGAAAATAAGGCCAAGATTGAAGCCATCCCAGTACAAATGAAGGCACAGAAAAACCTTGGATTGTGAGTTACTTGTTTTGCGAGTGTTCTCGAAAATGAGCAAACATTTCTAATAAATTTTAACTTGATAAACAAGCAATTTCTCAAGCCACCCAGGCTATGGTACTTTGCTACAGCAGTCTGAATTGTCTAAGGCAGAGATGATTATGAGACAACCAATTAGAGAATTTGGGTAGGGGGTCAGTAGAATAAGGTGTATGGTAATCAAAAACAAGTTTGTGCTGCTGTTGTAAACATACAAGTTCTAAAAGCCACACCTGTGGATGTAATCATCTAGGATTCTCCAGGACCAGCAAAGGGAACAAATGTACTGTACCTGCTGTCACCTTGATTTGGGCCCAGTGAAACCCATTTTGGATTTCTGACTTCAAGATCTATAAGATAATACATTTGTGTTTTTGAGGCCACTATATTTGTAGTAATTTGTTACAGCAGCAGTAGGAAACTAATACAATCCCAGTTACCATAAATACAACAGAAGTTTATCCCTCTCTTCACCCTATAAGCAGAGGGAGGATATAGGTGTGAGAAGATAGATAGGGTTGTGAATAACATAAACAACAACAAAAGATACGGTTTACTGACTATAAAACATAAAATAGTTTTGTATCTCACTATCTAACAGCAATTTTATAATGTTTATTACATCGACTATACACGCAAAGACATATATACACACATTTCTACCTTTCTAAAAAACATTCTGAACCAACTGTAACATCTTATTTGTTCCCTCATTAATTCATAAGTTGAATATTTGATGAGTATTCATTTTATATTTGTATTAGAGTTATATATATATTTTAACCATTTTGAAAGTATACTTTAACAGAAGAAAAGTCATTAAAGCAGTCTCAGGAAAAAAAGCTATAGAAATAATAGCAGAGAGAGAATGGTGTCATGCAAGCCAGAGGATAATAACTATAAGAAGTATTAATTGTGCAAAAATAGCAAGCAGATTGAGGATTGGGATGACTGATTGGGATATAACTAACAGGAAGAGGGAAGTATTAGTCAATAAGGCTTAAAATAATTAAATGAATTAAAAAATCAGTGGGAGATAAGAAAAGGAGACAGAAGAACCACAGATTCTTTTGTTTTCTTTTGTTTTAATGTTTATTTATTTTTGAGGTGGGGGTGGGGACAGAGAGACAGGGAAACAGAGAATCCCAAGAAGGCTCCACACTGTGAGCACAGCCCAATGCGGGGCTCAAACCTACTAACCATGAGATCATGACCTGAGTAGAATTAAAGAGTTGGTTGCTAAACTGACTGAGCCACCCAGGTGCCCCATACCAGTAATTCTTATACGAATTAGGGTAATGATGGGTAGCTAGTGAAGAAAACAGCACTGTGAGAAATAATCTCTTCAGGGTAATAAGGAAGGAGCTAGCAAAGAGGAAAAAGATGACAGTTCAAATTACAGGGACTAGGAGAGGGAGGAAAATTGCTGGAGAAAAGTCCTAAGAACATGCTTAAAGCACAGCTGAAGAAACTTCCTTGTGAAAGAAAAAGAAACTGTGTTCCACGTCACTAGAAAGGAAAGAGAGAGATAAACTGGAGGTTTTAGAGTGATTTTACACTCAATAAAACTTGTTTCCTTATTGGCTTCTGAAACAAGATTTGACCTAGGACTGTGGTAATAAAAAGACTCAAGCTAGGAATGGGTGAGGATTTTAATAGAAAGTATAAAAAATACAAAGAAAGGTCAGTAAAATAACCATTAACCATCACTGGGGAAGAAAACTGGGGTTGAAAATCTGTATTAAAATCAGACTAATCTGGTTCTCTCTCATATTCTCAGATCTTCTCTTCAACATCTCATAAACATACTATGGTCTTCAGCATCTACTTATTTCTAATGTTTATTCAAGGTCTGATGTTCAGTCTTTTAGTTTTTTGTTTGTTTGTTTGTTTGTTTTTAGAATTTATTTTTTAGAGAAGTTTTGGCTCATAGTATATTGAGCAGAAGGAGAGATTTCTCATACACTCCCTACCCTGACACATGCATAGCCTCCCTCATTATAACATGTATATACTCTGGTAGATATATGGTATTATAAATTTGTCCAAACCCATTGAATATAAACCAAGGGTGAAATTTAATGGAAACCATAGACTTTGGGAGATAATGATGTGTTAATGTGTAGGCTTGTAACAAAGGCTTTAGCTTTTTAAAGGCAAATTATTTCTAAAATTCACCAACAGACCATGGGAATCTGTCACTGCTTCCTCACTCCAGACCTACTGAACCAGAAGCATCAAACCAGAGGGCCTGAGAAGTACCAGATAGGTCTTTGATAAGACAATTAAGAGAAACACATTCTGCCCCACCGGGATTTTGTAAGAGTCCCAAACTTCCTTGCAACATATCTTGAAATGTCTAAGAAGGTCAGAATTCTAAAACTGAAAATATTTCCCGCAGTTATAAATTCTCATATACCACAAAAGCGTAAAAGGAAAATTTGGTCAACTATAACAATGTCACTCCTAGAGGCAGTGCCTAAGGTTCTTTAGCAGTTAGTAAACAGAACAGCAGTCCTGGAGAGTCCTCACTCTCCATTTCCTTTTTCTTTATCATGGGCTGTGGCACAAACTCACCGAGTCCACCCCTGTGATCAGGTAGGTACTGTAGTCATAGCAACTGTGTTACGCTAAGTGAGGTAAGCCAGGAAAAGATAAGTACTGTATAATATCACTTACATGTGGAATTGAAAAAGCCCAACTTATAAAAACAGAGAGTAAAATGGTGGTTATTAGGGGCTCTGGGAGGGAGGATAGTACAAATACTGTTTAAGAGCATGAACTTACAAGGAGTAGTGAATAAGTCAAGAGATCTAATGAACGGTATAGCAAATATACACAATATTGTATTATATCATCAAACTTGTTAAGAGACTAGAACTTAACTATTCCAACCACTAAAAAACAATAATTTTCTGACAAGATAGAAGTGCTAACTATTGCCACAATGGTAATCACATTACAGTATATAAATGAATCAAATCAGCATGTTGTACACTTGAAATTTATACAATGTTAAATCTCAAATATAGTTCAATATTATTTTAAAAAAGAAAATGTTGAGAAACACTTATAATTACAAACAATGTGTATGGATTTAAATATAACAGAGGATTTAAAATACATTTAATATATATATATTTTTTTCCTTTTAGCTTCTGAAATGCCCTTCTTTTGTATATTTGGATTTTGAAAAATGTATAGTAAGGACAAATGCATATACTTTCTCATGTGGTAATGTGAAACTCTACTTCCAGTCTATGATGTTTTATGATATTTTTTCAGCTGTCATGTGATTCACCTATGAAAATCATTGGCATCTGAAACAACTTACTGTCTATATTATTTTTCAGTATGACTTTGGGATACTGAATTAGTGTAGAAGATAAATAAACCTACCTATGGTATCCATGTATACAAAACCTATCACCTACTTTAAAATTTAAAAAAAATACAACTTTATATGAACAATAGAAAATATGGATGAAAAGTATCTAGAAAGTACAAATATGAAAATAAGCAGAGTGGAAAAATAAAAGCAGGGTAGCCTTGAAGATCTTCTTTCATTTGGTCTTCAAATTCTGACTTCTTAAAAAATACCTGTAGCTATAAAATATAAATTAATGTAAAAAATGTAAACAAAACTCCTATTTTTAATTCAGATTGTGTTACTTGAAATTATGTTAATTCATTTTAAGTTACAACTACAGAAAATTAAATAATGTCCACATGTTTAGATAATTATCAGTAATAAACACCATTTCTTCAAGGATAGGAAATCCAGGGTTCTGTAATCTAAATTCCTAGCCTGTTTCTGTAGCCATAGCTCTCTATGTGATAAAGAAGTCACACACACATTTTAGAGGATACATCAATCCAATTCACAAATGTAACCAACTGGGTCTTTGGTCCGAAGCTTCTTTGCTCTCTTCTTCCCTGCTGAACTAGTATTAGCATATTGACTTGAAGAGAAGTCTCCATGTTTTCATATGTAATAATAAGATAGTAATAGCTAAGCATTATAAGTATTGTCTATGAGGCTGACCCTACATTAGCCACTTTTCATGAATTAATCTAAATTTCACAACAACCTTAATATACTCATTTTTTCAGATGATAAAACTAAGGCACAGAGGAGTATAGTAACTTGCCTAAAGTGACCTAGTGGGTGTGACACAGCTAGGATTTGGATCCAGACAGTTGAATTTCAGAGATTACATTCTTAACCATCGTACTCCACTGTTTCTCTCAAGGTAGTAACAAAGACTACAAGAGGGGAAGACACAAAGCAATTCAAAGGAAGAAGGGTCAAGAGTGCATTTCATAGAGAAAAGGGTACTGGGTACTTATACTTCCTTTCTCTGAAAAAACCCTAACTATAGCATATTAGACCTTCTTCTCTTTGGGAATCTCGTTTCTGCTAGATTACTTATGAGCATCAGATAAAAATAACAAAATGTTGCTAATAATGCAGTGTCGCCTCACTATGCTCATAATGTTTACACAATTTGGCACTAGTCAAAGTCAATACTTGAGGAGCTATGGAAATCAAAGTCCACATGTTACTGCCTTATCACATATTCAACCAAGTAGAGATTTAGATTTTTTTTTTACAGAAAAAAATGTTCACAAGATTTTTATTTACAGTATATAAATAGGGACTTGCAAAGGTAGCTATGTGAAGGTCTTAAAAACTTTTGTGTTCTCAATATTTAATAAAAATCACTGTTTGGTTTTTCCTTTACAAAAAAATCACTGCCTTCACTTAATATGCATATTTTGCTAATCTAGTAAACATTTTTGTTTGATTTTTGATCACTTATAATTCTCATTTAGTGAATTTACACTTGCTCTTTGCTCATTTTTAAATTATCATGTTCATACTTTTCTTATTAATTAATAAGATCTCTAATTACTAATGTCATTAGCTCTATGTTCATTGATTAGTTTTTTAATTTTAATTATGGTAATTAGCCATACTAAATTTTAACGTTTTTATGTACTCAAATTTATGAATGTTTTTTCTTTAGGTACTGGGTCTTAGAAAATCTCTGAGTATATAAATATTCAGTTATATTTTGTTCTAGTAGATTTATAAGTTCAGTTTTTCCATATAAATATTTTACTCATCTGGAATTCAGTTTGGTATAAGGTGTGAGGTTGTTTCCAATTGGCTTCAACACCATTTATTTAATTATCCATTCTTTCCTCACTAGTTTGAAATGTCATCTCTATCATATGTTAAAATTCCATATATAGTTGTTCTGCTTCTGCATTTGTCTTCTGTTTCACAGATCTTTTTGTCTAGTCTGGCTCAAACCTACTGCATATTATTTTTATAGTTTAATAGTATATTTTACAATCTGGTGGGTACACTGTTCTTCTTTAAAAATAAAAGTTCTGGCTATTCATTAACTTTTTTCCAGATAAACTTTAGAATCACTTGACAAGTTCCAAGAAAGTCCCACTGGGAGTTTGATTAGAAATGTGTTAAGTTTATAGCTTAACTTGGAAAGAGTGGACTTCTTCCTCTCCAGAAACATCTCTCTCACCATTAAGTCAAAAATTTGTCTATTCCCCTCAGTAAAATTGGGCCATTTTCTTCAAATAGGCATGCATATTTCTTACTAAATTTATCCATATATAGTTCTATTCTTAAGTAACTATTTTCCTAATATAGTTCCTAACTATTTGTATTGTATATTTTGTAACAGATGTGTTAAAATGGAAAGAATACAGATTCTCAGTAGTGCTTGTCTCCATTGTCTGCATATCTTCTTGTCTCCATTCTTTAATGGCCTCATGAACTTCAGCAAATTCTAAGTATTTCTGGCCTTTCATTTACTAAGGGGAAAGAACCTACCTTGCCCTTATTCCAGGTTTATTACAAGGTTCAAGTAAAATAATGCAATTAATACCATATTATTATATAATACTAAGCTATGTAAATGTCATGATATATTATGTATAAAGAAACACTAACTGTACCTCCAAAAAATAAAATTAAGAATCAAGATTTAAAACATCTAAATAATTGAGCTAAATTATTTGTATTGAGATTAACCAGATGAAAGTTTGTGCATTCCACTTTCCTTTATATATATGTTCAATTCTTTTAAAATGAATAAGAACTGTAGAATAATGAAAAATAATCTGATTTATATTTTACTCTAATATATTATATTTTGTATCCATATTAGGCTAAAATCCCATCACAAAAACATAAAACCTATGAATTCTTCAACTCTTCCAAAAATGGGACCAAAAACGGTATCAACAATACAAATACTTTTGTTTTTATTTAATTTGAAAATTCAGTTTGTTTTTTTAATTTAATTTATATTATATATAGAATATATAAACATAAAAGACAAATGTCTCATCATTAAAAATGACATTTTGTCAGGGCACCTGGGTGACTCAGTCAATTAAGCATCCGACTTTGGCTCAGGTCATGATCTTACAGTTCATGAGTTTGAACCCCGCATCTGGCTCTGTGCTGACAGCTCAGAGCCTGGTGCCTGCTTCGGATTCTGTCTCCCTCTGTCTCTCTGCCCCTCCCTTGCTTGCACTCTGTCTTTCTCTCAAAAATAAACATTAAAAAAATTTTTTTAAATGACATTTTGTCACATGCACAGTGCCATAAAAAATTGTATAATCATTTTAGATGGATATGATGAACCACACTTTCCTACATCTAGGACAGTTACTACGATCATGTAAGTGGTATAAGCATTTAACTGCAAATACACACATTACATATACATAAATAAAAATATCTTATAAAAATGCTAAACAACCATATGGTTAATTTATAAAATGCACCGAGTGCTAGTACCTCGCAGATACATTACAATGCTGCAAAATATGCAGAGGCTCTGAATTAAAACTAGTTTATAACCAACATAGAATTTATTAGAAAGACTAAGGGCCAATCTACATAGAAAGGAATTGGTTCAATAATCTGGAAAAAAATAGCCTTGCATTTTATTCTTGTGAGCTTTAGCATGCAATTTGTAAAAATTTTAATTTTTTTCTATCTCCTTGAGACTAAAAGTACCTAATATCTCTCTCAGTACACATGCAAATATAACAAAATTGTTTGTTAAAAAATTTTTTAAAAAGCCACCAAACACATATGAAGGTCATCAAAATACTGTGCATTTTAATTGGCAACTTCTTGACTATATAATATAGGCTGTTGCCATACTTTTCAAATAGTCATGAAACCCTTAGTAAAGATCATTGTTAGTTTTTCAAGGACACAATGATAAAAAGTTCTTTCCTCTTTGCTGTTCAACACAAACACAAGCAAGAAATGATTTACCTGAGGAACTTGAACAACGCACCATAAACATGAACTACAAAGGGAAAAAAGTAGGCTTGCAGAACACAGGGGCATCTTCAAAAAACTCTACTACCCAGTGATCCCAACTCCAACACACTATATCCAACCATATTACTGCTCTGAAGACTTTTCCATATTAAAATTTCAGATCTACCAATTAGATTGAGAGTTAAGATCTTCCCATTTTTCACTTAATTGAATCGATGCCAAAAATTGTTTATATGAGGGAGGAAATTATTTTCTTTAAATACTTAATAAAATTTGTTATTATTATTTTGATTTAAATGTTTGAAGTGATCAAACTTACAATTTTATTTGATTTGCATAAACAGAAACATTTCAAATATCCAGACTTTTCCTTTCATCTGGCTATAGAAAAGTCTACATATTAGTCATTACTAATCAGTGCTCTCTAAAGGAATAAAGAATTACTGAGTCTAACAATTTTACATAATTGAATCAATTCTACAGTATATTCCATTTTTCAGATAAAGATGAATTGTCCCTATGTCTTACCACATAACTCAAAGTGTTTCTGACCCATGTAAATTTTTACTATGATGCCTTCACAGGAGTCATTAAGCTTGGTCTGATAATCAAAATATGTATTATATTCATTGTGGGCATTTCAGTGTAATTGTTCTCTGGAGAATGATTTTACTTACTGACTTTTTACTCTGAAAAATTTGTCAAAATTTCAGTATCTCACGAATCTTTCTAGTAAGTATTAAGTCATTGAGAAATTTTAAGTGAAAAAAAATAATTTAAGTTAAAATAAAAGCCTTTGCAAGCAAGATGCAACAATACATCTAATTTAAAAGGGATTAATCATTACCAATTTAGCATCAAAAGAACTGTCAAACAAAAGCAGTTCCACATGGGCTATGTCATGGAAGGCTAAAAAAGATGGGCCACTTACCTCCCCCCACTACCCAACTACAGAGGAAAAGAAATAAGCAAATAAATTAGAGTCTCAAAAGAACATGTGGATTTCTTTTATAACCATGCCTCTATAAGTAGGATCCACACTATCAGAGTCCCTGAAAAACATGGGGATTCATCTATAATCCATGTTTTCACCATGGAACATTGAGGAAGTCACTTTCAACATGTCCATTCTGCTATCCACATGTGCTTACTCTTTAGAATTTATTGGATTGATTTGATCTATTCCAGCAGTGACTCTGGCCATAGAGAAACTCTATTTCTCCTTCCTTCTGTCCCACTTTCCTCTCTAGTTTGCTCACAAAAAGCATTCTAGGGAAGACTAAAATTCTTTTTACACGCACGTGGGCAAGCACTGAGAGAAAAAGACAGAGGATGGGAGAATTATGGAACCTGAAAATGCAATGAGTAAATTAAGTGACTCTAGAGTCATATAGGTCTAGGTTGTAAACACTCCTGAAGCTACTTAGTAACTGTGTAATATTGGGTATGAGGCTAAGTCTATCTGAATCCCAATTGTCTAATCTACAAAATGGGTTGGTATATCTACCTATTAGCAGAATTAAAAGGATTGAAACTATAAGAAAATCTATGGCACATAGTAAGTCTTTAATTAATAATAGTTTACCATGAAGTATTTTGGAGGAAGAGAGTAAGGATTTATCTACTTATAAAACAGACCAAAACCAAATATTCAAGAATAACTTAATTGCAGTGTTGACATAATAATATATAATGAAACTATACCCCTCTATATTTTTCACCTAAGAGTACATACAGAATATCTGAAGTTCTTAATTATTATATTAGATACAAGGTAGAAAATAGCTAGTCTTGCATTTGTATAATATTTTCATGTCCAGGAGATATAAAATAATTATAATAAAGATAAATCAGAAGAATTATAGAAGCATATCATTGTAAATATTTTATTTTATTTATATTTATCTCATTTTATGCCTGAGCTCTATGCTGTAGAGCCCTTGGAAAATTTTAATCCATTAAAATAATTTATTTCACATATTAAACACATTGTCTAGATGTGACAGATAAAAGTAACCTATAAAATATGTGATCAGGAAAAGTGGAAAAAGAGAAGAACTGACAATGCAGGATCAAAGTAGATATACTGGAATTAATTCAATGAATTTTAAACAGGCTAAAGCTTCCTTATTCCCAATTATATTCATCTATTTGAGTACTTTGAATTGCTGATAATAGAAAATGCAATTCAAAACAACTTAATCCAATAAGAGAATTAATGTAGCATATTACCGAAACGTCCTGAGGTAGGTTTCATGTGGGATGAGATAAAGATTCTAGGTGCATATCTCTGATATTTCTCACCTCTGCCTTCATACGTGAGCCTTGCTTTTAGATCAGCTTCTCATGGGGTCACAATATGATGTCATGAATAACTGGTGTCATACTTCCTCATTTACATCAAGGAAAAGGAGCAGGATATCATCCCATAATAATCTAAAAAAAGCTCTGGGTGTTGCACTGATTAGACTACCACTGTGCTGATTTCTATGGTCCAGGGGTATCATTTGTTGGTTGGATGAAGTCTTTCTTACTTGAACTAACCACTTAGGGTAAGACAGTCAAAATTCACCACTAGGGTTTGGGATGGGATCAATTGCTACCAAATTACATGGCTGCTACTAAGAACAAGTAGAGTAAAAAGGACGTTGGAGAGGCATCCACGATACAGTATCCACTATGTGTATATACCACAGCTGAAGCTTTTTATGAAAACCAAAATTTCATGACATAATGAAGTGACTGTTTATCACATGGTACACATGGTATAGTTCAAGTTTTATTGAGTGTGCCAGTTCCATAGCTGGCTATAATAATTAAAATTAGGCACACATAAGTGAAAAGTCTTACTGTGATGCCATAGTTGATTTAATATAAACGGGTAATATGAAAAGTATTATTTGTATCTTAGTAGTGATTGTGCCAAGGTTGTTTTGGGCAGAAAATAGGGTGTGTCCAGAAAGACAATATAAAAGTAGAGAAAATAATTTTATGGACTCAGAAATGTCAAATCTCAGAACTCTTTTTTTTTTTAAAGAGTGTAAGGAAACTCATGTTTGGTTAAATAATAAGAAATCAAAGAGAATAAAGAAAACAGCCAATAGTGCTCTGCAGGCTAGCATATTTAGACATTGTTGTATAAATTTATATTTTTAAAATGCATTTTCAGGGATGAGAGTAAGAACAGAGGTTGAATAGGTAAAGTACAGATAATTTTTCAGTTGGTGAAACTATCATATATGATACTGTAATGATGGATACCTAACACCAGCAGGACAGAGTGAAACTTCATGTATGAAACTTAAAAAAAAAATCACTTAGGAGGTCAGGGGACCCCAGGATAGAATGCAGAATGTGACAGAATAACCTTTATTATGAATGCATTAATTAACCTTCCTAATGGGAGTGAGGAACAAAGTTGCTGACCTAAGCAACTTTGGAAATGTGTGGAGTTTAGAAGCCTAAAGGCAAAAGGACTGCACATAGCACTATAAAGCTGTTTCCTGTCCAGGTTTGGGTTATCAATTCAGAAGCCAGTATAATGTATATTGGAAGTGAATAATTAAATAAGTGGATAGTAGATGGTGAGGGCAAGTTTCGCTCTTGGTTTCTAATACTATTTTCTAGTAAAAAGAACCAAGAATCGTTGGAGGAAAATGGCTGATTCTAGGAATGAGGAAGAAAATATACAAGATGAATCTGGAGCACTGTACAGTGCCAGAAAATTAGGAAGTAGTCAAACAAAACCACAATAATGGTATATGTCAAAGGGACACAAGAATCAAATAAAACAGTTCTCGATGGCCAAAGCTGGAACAATTTGAATGGCAAAATAAAGTAGTATTGGATTATGATGCACGTATAAAGTAAATATCCATGATTCTATACTGATACAAATAAATGATTGAATGAATAAATATATGACAGATAATAGGCAAATATCCCATGTAGAATTCTAAATAGTTTATGTAGATATTTTACCCTTGGGGAGGTAGAACACAACTCCTCACTCCAAGAGTGTGGCCTGTACAGAGAACATAGTGAGAAAAAGAATAGCATTCCTTCTTTTCAAAGAGTGTAGTAAGAGAGAAAAAGAATATCACAGTTCAGAAACCTTACAAACCTTCACTATGTTATCAAGATTAACACTGTGATAAGTCAGGTTGATAATATGGACCCTTGATATACTTTTTCTCTGTGGTATTCCTCCTCAAAACTCATAACCCCAGTCTAATCGTAAGGGAACACTAACATAAAAATACCAATAGAGAGAATCCACAAAATACTGACTGGTACTGTCCCTCTCCACCATACACACACACACACACACACACACACACACACACACACGTAAAACCTATCAAGGTCATAGAAAAGGTTTGGAAAACTGTCACAGCCAAGTGTAGCTGAAGGCAACAAGATGATGAATATAACATGGGATCCTGGATGGGATCCTGACACAGAAAAAATATGTGAGATGAAAGTTAAATCTGAATAAAGTATGGATTTTACTTAATAATAATGTATCAGTACTTGTATAGTAATTTCATGTGACAAATGTACCATACTAATGAAAAATGTTAACAAAAAGGGAGAATGGATGTGAGATATATGTATTATTTTAACTTTTTTCTGTATATCTAAATATATTCTAAAATTAAAAGTTCATTAATTTTTTAAAAATCCTAGTAAAGTAGGAAAATAAAGGAACTTCATTAAGTTTATGAAAGTTACCAATAAAAAGCCTCCATAGACGTTAAAAGTGAAATGTCAGATTCACTGTATTTAAAATTAGGAATGAAACAAACAAACAAACAGAATTCCCATCCCTGTTCCAAGATTGCTGTGGAGGGTCTAGTGAGTATATTAGAATGAGACCAAAAAATAAAATATATATGAATCACAAAGAAAGAATAAAATCATTCTTATTCTCTTTTAAAAAAATGTTATCAGGAGCCATGTTCAATATTGGAAGGTGTAATGACTTACATCATGAACAGTGGCCAAAAGAATAATTTTGATATACAACATAAGCAAATAATCAGCTGAATTACCTATGTTTCAATTGCTGGAAAAGAGAGAAAGTTTTCATATTTAATTGTTCAAAAATGAATCAAAGTAGTCAGTAGTTTCATTCTATTGATTGATTGATTGATTGATTGACTTATTTTTAAATGTTTGTTTATTTTTGAGAGACAGAGGGAGACACAGAATCTGAATCAGGCTCCAGCCTCTGAGCTGTCAGCACAGAGCCCTTCACGAGGCTCGAACCCACAAACCGTGAGATCATGACCTGAGCCGAAGTTGGATGCTTAAACCGATTGAACCACCCAGGTGCCCCACTTTCATTCTCTTCAAATGACAAAACCATATGATAATAAAACTATTAAAGTAAACCCTGGGGGAAAAAATTCTCAACTATACTGTGATTTTAATTACTTTTCACTATTGGATAAGTTGTTTCAATGCAACAGTCAACTTCAAATTTGTCTGAATATTTAAGACAAAATAACACTGTAGTAGTTACTGTGAGTTTATATTAAGATATAAAAATACAGTAACACTTGGTTTATTAACATTGTTGGAATATATTTAACAACGGAAAGCTTTCCAAAAAGAGAAGTTTCTTGCTTTGTACACTGACTCTTTTTATTCATTTTTTGAATTTTCTAAAAGGTAAAAATTCTCCACATTTTTTAAAGTTCTGTTCATTCATTCATTCATTTATTTATTTAGAGAGTGCATTCGCAAGCAGGTGAGGCGCAGAGAGAGAGAGGGAGAAAAAAAATCCCAAGCAGGCTCCATGCTGTCCCCGCAGAGCCTGAGGTGGGGCTCAAACTCAAACTCACACACTGTGAGATCATGACCTGAGCCAAAACATGAGTCAGACACTTAACCAACTAGCCACCCAGGGACCCCAAAAATTCTCTACATTTTATTATTTGCTATGATTTAAACGTTTCTATTTAGGATCTTCATTCAGAACATTATAGGTTATATATTGTTTCTATACACATGGCTACAGAAGTTCATTTCTGCCACCAACAATTTTGTTCTACATGATTACCAATGGGTATGTTTTTATGTTAGTTGTTTCTGTATGTTTTCTTCACACCTGGTTATATCACTCAAAAACATACAACAAATATTTGTTATGCCCCCACAACTTGCCAGGAATATTCTAGAACCACAGATGTAGCAGTGAACAAAACAGACAAAATTCCTGTCCTCATAAAGTTTAGATCCAATCATTTCATAGCATCGTGAGGGTTTCTGTTTCTGCTTATTTCCCTCCTCTCCAACTGCAGTATTTGCTATCCATTGCAAATTCATAAGATTTCTTTTAAATGTGATAAGAAATTAAGGTCATTTATTTCATCAGATGCATATCACCTTAATCTGATGCACAAGAAATTCTAAATCTATGGCCTCTGAACAGCAAATAATTATGTATATTTCTTTAGAGCTAAATGCTTTCTCCACTAATTTCTGGCAGTGCCACTGTTTTTAAATATAAAAAGGAATTAGAACTCTATAAGGAGGCTGGTATTAAATCTCAGCAAGTAGATAGAAAAATATGAAGCAACTCAATTTCCTGGTCAAGTAAAATACTTTTCTGAAATTTACACCTGCAAGCCTTCCCACATTCTGTTTACTCATCTGTAGGGTTCTCCCAACAACTTTCCCCAAACATTTTCTACTGGTCCTTTAAGACACAGCACAGATATTACTTTCTCTGGGATGCCTTTTCTACTTTCACCAGGCAAATGCACTGCTCCCTCTTCTGGCCTCCTGTGGACGTTGGTATGTACATCTACTGTGATACACATCACAACGTTTGAATTATTTAGTTGGATATCTGGTTACACTTGTGACTATGAACTCCAAAAGAATGGGGTGATGTGATCCCTGCTTCTACTCTCTGGACATTTACAGCTTAAGACATGGAATGGGTTTCCAAAACTTTGTTAGAGCAGTGTAGTGTAGTGGTGAGGAATATGAGCTCTTAAGACCAGGCTCTTGTCCTGACTCCACCACTCTGTCCAAAGTAAGTGCTGCCTGCAGTAGGGCCTTAATACTCCCCTACCCCAGTCTTAGTGTTTATAAAGCTTAGTGAATGACTCCTATCTCTTAGAGTTATTATATAATAAAAGAAATAACTTATCTAAAATCTAATAGAGTGTTTTGGAAAGCTTCACTAACATTAATAGTATTACCCTTAATTTTAACTAAACTTACCATATTTGGTATGTAGTTGGTAAGACAACAATATTCACTGAACCACCATTGTAGATGGAGAAATAAATTCCATTGAGAAAAACTTAAAACACCAAATTCCTGTCCAAGATGAGTTCATAAACCTATAATTAACTATATGTAATTGTTGTAAATGCTGTGCACATATCTCTTGGTAGTTATACAGACATATTAACTTAGGTAAGATTGTATAGAATCTTACAAAATCTTATTAACAATCTATATTATGTGCAAACATTTTTTGGAATGGGTTTAAATTAGACAGATGTGTTTTGACAGGCAGAATTAGAAAAAATCATTGTCTCCCAAATTTTACCACTTAGTAGATGAAATTTATATTTACTTTCAGGTGAAGATAGTAAAATAAATAGAAAAATTCCTCACCTTAAGATCATATATATTTGCTAGAATAAAGGGAATAGCTAAGGACATTTAGCCCCTAGATAAAAGCACAAAGGGTTAATGTAAACATGATTGTATTTGAATTATCAGAAAACAAATACACCTCTGAACTTTATTTTGCTTATGAATGACCTAATGAAAAGATAAGCTTTTTAGTATAGGGTAAACATGTCAGTTAGGGGAACAATTTTTAAAAGCAAATTTTGGTTATGGAGTTAACGCTTAAATATTTGGCACTGAAATTTTAATATTCTTGTGCCAAACCTTTCTTATATATATTGTGAAACTGTGCAGTGGTGCTGAGAGCTCTTCCTTTTAAAATAATAAAATATGAAAGCTTTTAATTTATTGTTGAATTCAGTGTGCCAGCTAAATTTATCATAAACTCTTGAAAAAATGAAATAATGGTTTGCAGTTGCACCTTCCCAGATGATGAAGCAGGTTTATGGCAAGAACCAGAAGTTGATCTCCCATCAGTCCTGATCAGGCTAAATCAGCCAGGGATGAGCAAAGGCTGCCTGGAGCTCAGCTTTTAAAACAATGTGACAATGTAATAATTCCTTCCATAACAATGTTTCCTATCAAGAAAAAAAAAGATGATTCCCAAATAATAATTGATCCCAGCATCCTGAGGCATAAACCAGCCAAAACTTGTCTGATCTTTTTAATACAAAAATCACTATATATCAAGAATTCAAGTCCAGGTGTCTAGGGCTTTAAAATAATGTGCAAAACATACTGCAGCCTCTGTGTTATGGTCTCATCTTTTGATTGGCTGGCCGAAGATTTGGAAATCCTTGGTAATGTTTATCTATTTCTGGTATCCCACTAGGAGTTCAGTAATCTAGACCTCTCTGCAACTTGCCAGCCAATCGGTACTCAAGGAGAGTCATGCATTTGATGAAATGGGTGTGGAGAAAATCCCAGCCCCACAATCACCCCCTAAAATCTGGGGAGAGTACATACTTTTCAACACTTTCCATTTTCCCTCAACAGAGAGTTTGGGCAAAAGCAACAGTGATGAAGAGTAAGACAAGTAATGTCCTCAGTGGGGCCTGTACACCCAGGGAAAGTTATGGGACTCCCACAGACAGACAGTGATGGCAATTTTACTGCTCACTTACAGGAAGACTTGAAGGATAATGAAGACAAAAAAACATATATCATGAGCATGAGCAGCAAAGAAAGGATGAAAGAGCAACTATGTTATTTTTCCCAGATAAAAAAATATTCTGCCATTTATAATTTAAAATTTTGGTATTATTCAATTGCACTGGAAGAATTTGTATTTATTTTTTATCTTTTAAGTTTTTTATTTAAATTCTGGTTAGTTAACACATAGCATAATATTCGTTTCAGTAGTAGAATTTAGTGATTCATCACATACAACACCCACTGCTCATCACAACCAACACCCTCCTTAATGCTCATCACTCATTTAGCCCATCCCCCCAACCACCTCCCCTCCAGCAACCCTCAGTTTGTTCTCTATAGTTGGTAGTATCTTATGATTTACCATCCTCTGTTTTCTATCTTATTTCATTTTTCCTTCCCTTTCCCTATATTCATCTTTTTTGTTTCTTAAATTCCATATATGTGTGAAATCATATGGTATTTGTCTTTTTCTGACTTGTTTTGCTTAGCATACTACACTCTAGTTCCATCCACATCATTGCAAATGGCAAGATTTCATTCTTTTTGATGGCTGAACATATACATACATATATATATATATATATATATATATATATATATATATATATATATACACATACATATACAGCACATTTTCTTTATCCATTCATCATTCAATGGACATTTGGGCTCTTTCCATAATTTGGCTACTTTGATAATGCTGCTATAAACATTGGTGTGCATGTGCCCCATTCAAATCAGTATTTTTGTATCCTTTGGATAAATACTTAGTAGTGCAATTGCTAGATTATAAGGTAGTTATATTTTTAACTTTTTGAATAACCTCCACACTGTTTTTCACAGTGGCTGCATCAGTTTGCATTCCCACAAACAGTGTGAGAGGGTTCCCTTTTGCACTAGAAGAAACTTTAAAAGCTAAACACAGATAAAAGTATAGAGTGTGAAGTCAAGGAGAAAATTATCTAAGGGTTCTAATGCCCTTAAAGCATCATCATTTCCCCATGAACAATAGAACTACTACAGCATATAAACCCCTCTTGAATCCCTTATTTCTTTGTTTTTTTTTTCAATAACATTCCAGCAGCTGAAAAACTACCTTCACTTTCTACACTGTACCAGAGTATATAGTAACCATCACAAATTATCTTAAACTGACAATAAATTCTAAGCACTAATATAAAGCGTGGCTTCAAATACTAATTTTCGTTCAAAATGTACATCATATGTTCTTTATGGATCAAGAATGTCTCTTTCCCATGTTGCAACCTGTATTTTAAATAGAACATTTTTTTAAAGTTTTGCCTATTGCTATAATATTCCTGATAAAAGAGACTGGATGGTTTTATTCATGGGACTTAGAATATTATAATAAACTGATCAAGAGAAAATGTTTTTGAAAACACACATAATAAAACACAGGGGCACATATATAAAGTAAGGCATCTGAATTACATTAAAAGACAAATATGGAAACTCAATAGTCTAGAAGCTATAATTTTAAAAGAAAGCATGAATGACTGGAAAACTCAAGAAGGTGCAGACAAGAGCTTTGATTGTTTGGACATTTTCTGTAAACTTTCTAAAATGTTCTTAGATAGCATCACCACAAAATTTTCTTTAAATATCATTATAAATCTTATCCCTACCGTTGCTCAGAAAAAAATATGAAAGCATAGAATTCTAACTTTAAAAATAATTCGGTATGTGTGCATTCATACTGATCCACATACTATAGTAATAAAATCAGACTGACAAATATTAATAGAGCTTCTTGCCTGTATGTGCAAGAAACAGTACAAGTCCTCAGCTTCTGTGGGGATCTATCTGGTATGCCCCATAGTCTAATGGCCCAATGGAACCGTCCCAGGCATTCAGTCTGGCACTATAGTCAAATCTGATATCAAGGCTTATCAGTGAAACAATTTGCATCACAATGAGAAAATATTTTACATTTATGCTGAATTCAGTACATTATACTTTTCCTAAAGCAGCATTCAAGGCATATTATTAAGCCAAACTTGAACATAAATACTTACTAGATTCATATTTCACACTATTCCAATGTAGGTTCATATTGCAATAATAATACTTGTTGTTCATTTATTTCCTTCAAGGAGTGTGAAAATCCAACTGAATTGATGAAGTAAACATCAATTTGAGTTTAGAAGCTGGGGAAATTATGTGCCCCAGTTACTTCGGGGCTAAGGCAATGAATAGGAAACATGGGCATTTCTTAGAAGATCAGCATCATAGAACTATAATTTTAGATAAATATTGTTCAGCTAAATGTCTCACTTCTGGGGTATAGTTGAAAGCCATTTCTTTTTTTTTTTTCCTAAGAAATTTTATTTTATTTTATTTTTTTTAATATATGAAATTTATTGTCAAATTGGTTTCCATACAACACCCAGTGCTCATCCTAAAAGGTGCCCTCCTCAATACCCATCACCCACCCCTCCCTTCCACCCCCCCATCAACCCTCAGTTTGTTCTCAGTTTTTAACAGTCTCTTATGCTTTGGCTCTCTCCCACTCTAACCTCTTTTTTTTTTTTCCTTCCCCTCCCCCATGGGTTTTTGTTAAGTTTCTCAGGATCCACATAAGAGTGAAACCATATGGTATCTGTCTTTCTCTGTATGGCTTATTTCACTTAGCATCACACTCTCCAGTTCCATCCACGTTGCTACAAAAGGCCATATTTCATTCTTTCTCATTGCCACGTAGTATTCCATTGTGTATATAAACCACAATTTCTTTATCCATTCATCAGTTGATGGACATTTAGGCTCTTTCCATAATTTGTGAAAGCCATTTCAAATGCCTCCTTTTTTAAAATTTTTTAACGTTTTTATTTATTATTGAGAGAGTGTGAGCAGGGGAGGGGCAGAGAGAGAGGGATACGTGGAAACCAAAGCAGGTTCCAGGCTGTGAGCTGTCAGCACAGAGCCCTATATGGGGCTCAAACTCACAAACTGCGAGATCATAACCTGAGCTGAAGTCGGATGCTTAATCAACTGAGCCACCCAGCCTCCCCTCAAATGCCTGCTTCTTACCAGATACCCCTTTTCCTGCTAAAAGAGTGCATATGTAAGACAAGTCACCATCAGATATTGATAGCTTCCATTAGAAACTTAAACAATTTCCAGGTAATAAGGTATTAAATGGCTTAAATAGAAAAGATAAAGTCCGTGGAATCTTTCAAGTTTAGGGATCCTGGTTTGCTGCTTATAGCTTCCATTTTGCTTCCTTGCTTTTGCTCTTATTTTAATTTGATCTATCATTATTAGTAATAATACCCAATGTATAATATTTCACAATATTCTTTGAAACAGTGCTGTACCAGAAGAACAAGGACATAAATTTAGAAAGTTCAAATGTATTAATTTTATAAATGTATAAATTATTGTGAGCTGAGCTCTGTCTTTGCATCATTCCAGTTAAATAAATACTAACACTGGAGAGAGCATGAGAGAAATCTATTTAACTTCACATATTCTAATGTTGCTTGTGTTTTACTTTTCTTATTTTATTCTTCCTGGTGATTCTAGTGAATGTATACAAGAATAGTAAGTAGTCTTAATCAGAAATATCAAAAACATAAATTAAAGATTACAACTTAGGAATTTATAAATTTAAACCAGGATGTTTTTTCTTATATAATGTAGAGTTGACCCTGAACAACATGGGTTTGAACTGTGCAGTCTGCTTACATGTGGGCGTTTTTTTCCCCTGATAAATACAGTAGAGTACTGTAAATGTGTTTTTCTCTTCATTATGATTTTCTTAATACTTTCTTTTCTCTAGTTTACTTTACTGTGAGAATACAGCATATAATACACATAACATACAAAATATGTGCTAATCAAATGTTTAATGCATAAGGCTTCTAGTCATGCAGGAAATTATTAAGTTATTCCTACCAGAGTCTCAGTACATTATTAATCTATCAACCCTAAAAAATATAATTTCTAAAGTTGATGTACACCATGAAAGAAACCTTTAAAAATTAGACAAAAAAATACGTTTATGTTTTACCTTGTATTTCACAACAGCATACAAATATAAAATATATAAACTAAATTTGTGATATGTCACAAACATATAGTATCATTAATGTTCCATATACTCTCTTAAATACTAAAATAATAACAATAAAAACATCACAATATATAATAATTATCAAGGCTTATTATCTGCTAGGTACTATACAAAGCTATATATGTAGATTATGTCAAACAATTTCCATTACAACCCTTCAAGTTAAACTCTTAATATTCTCTTTATAAATTAAGAAACTGTGGCATAGAAAAGACAAGCAATTTGTTGGAGATAACAAATTACAAGGGTTAGAATCAAATTAAAGCTGAATTTTATTTTAAGGCATTTTTTTAGCCTATTCATCACTACTTTAGGGAAAAAATAAAAGGATGAATATCCTTACAATTCACTTATGAAGAAGAATTTAAAAAGAAACATAGTAAGATGTGGTAAATTCTGCTAGAGAAGTTTACAGAAGTTGCCACTGAATACCTGGCAAGGTAGGTCACAAGAAGTTGCAAAGTTAAGAAAGACTTCACAGAGAACCCAATTCTCAAAACTTTCAAAAGGTAAATCATGTGTACCAAAGAAACACCAAGGACAAATGGAAAGTAGACTCTGTGATGTGAAAATATAGTAAGTCATGAAACACTATTTATCATAAGTAGATATTTCATGTTATAAAATATTAGTACAAGTTCAAGCAGATGTGTCATAATACTAAGTAATCATTGATTTAAAAAGTTTATACCAAGAAATTTGCAACAATACAGTTTATCTAATGTATCTAGAACTCACTTTCTGAAAACCAAACCCTGAAATATAACACAACTATATGGTCCCCTTATACACGTTTCTAGTTTTAATCTCATAACAACTCTTTGAAGTATATATTATCATTATCCTATTTTATAGATAACAAAACTAAAAATCTGAAAATGTGTCACTTTCCCAAGACCACAGAGTTTATAGTTTGACTGTCACCAAGCCCATGCTATTCACCACGTCGTTATGCAGTAAAAAAAAAAAAAAAAAAGAAAAAAGAAAAGAAAAAAAGAAAAGAAAAAAGTGTGCTTATGTGAATACAAAGTCTGTGTTAGTCCTCCAACACAGAGATGGAGTTCTCACTCCATCTGAGTTCAAATGTTCAGCAAACTACAGTCCAAGGTCAAATCCAGCCAGTCACCAATTTTTGTAAAGAAAGGGTTGTTGTTGTTGGTGGTGGTGGTGGTGGTAGGGTGTGTGTGTGTGTGTGTGTGTGTGTGTGTGTGTGTGTGTGTTTTGGAACATAGTTATTCTCATTCTTTCACATATGCATGGCTGCCTTCACAGGACAACAGCAATTAAGTAGTTGCAACAGACACCCTCTGTCCTGCAAAGCCTAAAATACTATACAGCTCTTTACAGAAAATATTAGCTGACCTCTAAATTACTTGACTGACAAATATAGGGAAGTGGCGATATAAAACTGTTTTGACAGGTGGAGTGTCTTTGCCATATATTAGCTTGCAGATAGGAAGCATGTCAAGAAGAACAGGACTTATGGAACAGATATGCATAAAGCAAGGGAATTAGGAAGGATGGAAATTAAGGCAAAGGTAAACAATTCATTCACAGAGCACTCAGAAGAGCACCTTGATCAGGCCAAGAGGCCTGATGATTTTCAATCTATTGAATGAAACAGACACCCTGATGTGATTTTTTTTACCAGCTCGCGTGTGCATGAAATCTTTCTGTTAACAGCCTGTAGTTGTTGCTCTGCAAAGTTATTCATACTTTTTATGTAAACTGGAATTGTACAGGGTATCAGGAAAGAAAAGGTCCCTATGTTACTAGAAAGCTAATTATTTTTTTATTATTCTTTACTTTCTTAATGTTTATTTCTTTTTGAGGGAGTAGAGAGAACATGCGTGGAGGTGGGACAGAGAGACTGGGAGACAGAAGATCCGAAGCGGGCTTGGTGGGCGCAGAGAGAACCCCATGCGGGGCTTGGACCCACAAACCATGAGACCATGACATGAGTGAAGTGGGCCGCTTAACCGACTGAGCCACCCAGGCGCCGCTGTTTTCCAATTTTAAATAAAAAGTGTTCTTGTCTGAAAAATTTTCAGGTAGGTTTAGAATTAAGTCACTCTCCATTATTAATTCGATCACATGATTTTGATCATTAGCTCTAATGACTGACTTGCACAGCAGTCAGCCCCTAGAAGTAACTCTAAAAGTGAAAGCCCAATGGAATATTTATTTGCCCTAATAAGGTATATGCATTCAATGGAATTTAAACATTTCCAGCTTTAAAGGGGACTTGAGCTTAGATAATATGATTGTGTGTATGCGGATACACATCCTCCCCCCCCCACACACACACACCATCATACATACCAAGAAGCTTTCTGAAATTTTTAGCATCCTACATTATTGGCACATATCCGATGAATTTTAAAAAGCAGCAAAATTCCTAGTTGATGATACAGTTTCCCAAATCACATCCAAGCTGTTCCCTCAGCCACTAGTTCTTAAAACATGAAAGAAGAGGGCACTTTTAATTTGAAAAATGGGCTATAAAGTTCATATGGGAGGGAGAGAGAATTTGCCAAAGTGATTAAGTCCATGTGTGAAGGACTAAGCAAAACCTTCAGGCATTCCGTCGCACGTTATTTTCACTTTTTTTTTTTTTTTTAATTTACACAACCATGTGGGTGGCCACATGTCTATTTGTTTTCCTTGTTTTTCAACAAGTGAAACTAGAGGTTGAGAAGGGGAGGTTAGAGGGGCATGTTTTTTAACTCATAGAAGTCATGGTTTTATTATTTTCAGATTGAGCCAATGTGCAATTGAACAAAGTTCTCTCATTAGCTGAGCCCAAAAACATATGGTAATTGTGCCTATGAGGTTACTTATGTGCAGCTTATATATTTCAGACATTTCTACCTTTCATTTTACTTATACAATATTACACTTACACAGCTTGCATTCTAAACCAACCAGAATAAGAATACCAATCTTGGGGCGCCTGGGTGGCGCAGTCGGTTAAGCGTCCGACTTCAGCCAGGTCACGATCTCGCGGTCCGGGAGTTCGAGCCCCGCGTCAGGCTCTGGGCTGATGGCTCAGAGCCTGGAGCCTGTTTCCGATTCTGTGTCTCCCTCTCTCTCTGCCCCTCCCCCATTCATGCTCTGTCTCTCTCTGTCCCAAAAAATAAATAAATGTTGAAAAAAAAAATTTAAGAATACCAATCTTTACATGAGAATTTCAGAGAGAAAAAACAGAATCTTTATCATGTTGATGATAAAAACTGTTGCTTCTAAAAGAGCATTCATACAACTTTCTTAATTTACATTATTCAAAATAAAGTAAATATTAAGTTGGCTTTTATGAATGGTCTTGCATGTTAAGTGTGGTTAACAATAAACAATGTGTAGAAGAAATTTTTGAGAATTTTGAGAATCCTTCTGTAATATACCTTGTTAAGCTCCTATGATGCACTTAGTAGAAAAACCTGGCCTGAGAATTTAGCAATTGGAACAAAATGTATGATAGGTTAGTAACAAACTAGTATTCAGTATCAGTGTGTTTCTTATTTTAAACATCATATTTCGGTATAAGTTTTACATGACTTCAATAATTCATTCTGGCAAGAAACTCCAACCAAAAATTTCTACTGTTTTACTCAGCTCAATTTCACTTTTACAAATCTATGTGAAGAAGAATAAAGTGGTGTAAACCATCAGAAGATAAAAGCCTTACATCTCACAATGTAAAAATAGTGGCATGTGATCTATCTCAATGCAATTTTCCCTTTTGCAGATATGTGGTTTTATTTTATCCTAATGTGTTTATCATAACTTCTCTGTTCATGGAACAGCATCATGATCAGTCCTGCCAAAAGCCCTCCTTTATTTTGTTTTATATTACTTTTCTCCTTTATTTATCCTCACAAATTTCACATCTCTCTCCCATATATACCTTTTAATATGCTTCATCAATTTTCTTGCATATTCAGCTACCCTCACAAAAGATAGGTTTCCTGTGTATATGCTATGCATTTTAATATACAGGAATGATACTTTGCTGTAATTATACTGCCTTTTTATTTTTTATTTTTTATTTGAGGTGGGGGAGGGGCAGAGAGACAGAGAGGGAGACACAGAATCTGAAGGAGGCTCCAGGCTCTGAGCTGTTAACACAGAGCCTGATGTGGGGCTTGAACTCACAAACCATGAGATCATGACCTGAGCCGAAGTCCGATGCTCAGCCAACTGAGCCACCCAGGTGCCCCTAATTACACCGGTTTTAAAATTCTTACTCAAAAAACAATGCTGAGCATCAAGTCATGTTTCTTGAGGATACTTATATTTCAATTGTTTTTAATGGCTCAAAACATTTTGTGTATATGCCCACTATATTTAATCTATGTGCTCCCATAATGATAAACACCTGGATTATCACTACATACTGACTATCATACACACAGAAAACTGCATTGACATCCTTCATGATTTTGACTTTATGGACCTGTGCAAATAATTCTCTGGCATATATGCTTAGGATTTCCATACAAATGTATAATTTCATTGTTCTCTCAGTTGCTCTACAGAATGACTATACTGTTTTACTCCTATAAGCAGATCATGAGGCTTGTTGCCTCCACACATCTACACATTCACTTGATGTTATTTGACATGTACATAGTTTCCAATCTGATAGATTTAAACTGTCAAACAAAACCTTCTTTTTTTTTTTTTTTTTCAACGTTTATTTATTTTTGGGACAGAGAGAGACAGAGCATGAACGGGGGAGGGGCAGAGAGAGAGGGAGACACAGAATCGGAAACAGGCTCCAGGCTCTGAGCCATCAGCCCAGAGCCTGACGCGGGGCTCGAACTCACGGACCGCGAGATCGTGACCTGGCTGAAGTCGGACGCTTAACCGACTGCGCCACCCAGGCGCCCCAAACAAAACCAAACAAAACCTTCTTTTTCCTCCCTCTGGTTACTAGTGAGATTGAAAATCACCCATTTTTTGGTGACTATTAGCCAATTTATATATTCTTTCTTGTCAATTATCTATTCACATACTTTGTCTATTTTTATTCAAGGTTTCTCACTTTTTTGTTATCGTAGATTTGCAGAAGTTCCCTTGTGCTTTCTAGATTTTAAACCTATATTAATTTTAAATATTCTCTAAATCCATCATTCATGTCTTTCAACATAGTTACATCCATAAATTTTAATTCAGAGTTGGAATTTTCTCTCTTAAGAAGTCTTTATCCACCTCAAGGTAAAATCTTCTGTCTGTATGTGTGTGTGTATACACACATATGTATTTCACTGTATTACTTTTCATATTTAAGCCTTAGTTATTTGGATTCTATCTTTATAAACACTCTGATGTATAGATTCAATTTTATTTTTTTTATTTTGTATTCTTTATTTAGTAGGCTGGTTTCCCAAGACAATCACACAGCTCATCTTTGCTCAACTTTGCTTAATGATTTATGATGCTATCTTTGCCACAGATCAGTTTCTCCTATACCTATGACTCTGCATATCAACTCTGTAATATTTTCCTTTAGTCTATTTAAATGTTACTATTTTTATACATATACTGTTTTTTAAGTTTATTTATCCATTTTGAGAGTGAGAGAGAGAGAGAAGAGGGAGGGAGAGATGAAGAGGAAAATACCAAGCAGGCTCTGCACTGTCAGCATGGAGCCTGATGCCACACTTGAACCCATGAACTGTGAGATCATGACCTGAAGCAAAACGAAGAGTCAGAGAGATGCTTAACCGATTGAGCCACCCAGGTGCCCCTTATACACATACTTTTATTTTTCATTTGAAGTTTGAGAATAGAAACTCTATTGATAAAATAACAAAAACTCTCCTGATCTTTAACACTATGATTATTTTGAAATGTTTTGGTTAATTATCAAACATGTGGTAAGTTTTGGTAACTACTTATTTATAGCTTAATTCTACGTGGTACAGAACATACTTTGTATGATTTCACTCTTTTGAAATATGTTGACACATCTATTGTTCCCTGGCTGAAGGTTAATTTTTACAAATGTTTCATGTACACTTTTATATACTACAAAGCTAACGTAATCAAAACAGTATGGAATTGGCACAGATCAATAAAACACAGATCAAATGGACAAATGGATCAAATGCACAAAATAGACACAGATCAATGGAATGGGATAGAGATCCCAGAAATAAACCCATGCTCATATTATCAATTAATCTACAACAAATGAGGCAAGAATATACAACAGGGAAAAAACAGTCTCTTCAGTAAATGGCGCTGGAAAAACTTCATAGCTGAATGAAAAAGAATGAAACTGGATGACTTTCTTACACCATATACAAAAATAAACTCAAAATAGATTAAAAACCTAAGTGTAAGACCTGAAACCATAAAACTCCAAAAAGAAAACATAGGCAGTAAACTCTCAGACATCAGTTTTAGCAATATCTTCTTTCGGGGATCTGTCTTCTCAGGCAAAAGCAACGAAAACAAAAACAAAAATAAGCAATTGAAACCCATCAACTAAAAAGCTTTTGCACAACAAAGGAAATCACCGACAAAACCGAAAGGCAACCTACTAAATGGGAGTAGGTATTTGCAAATAATACCTATAATAATAAGGGGTTAATATCCAAAATATAGAAAGAACTCCTCCAACTCAAGACCAAAAAAACAAATAATACAATTTAAATATGGGCAGAGAACATGATAGACTTTTTTCCAAAAAAAGACATACAGATAGCCAATAGACACATGAAAAGTTGTTCAACGTTGATAATCATCAGAGAAATGCAGATCAAAACCACAATGAGATACACCAGTCAGAATTGCTAGTATCAAAAAGACAAGAAATAACAAGTGTCAGTGAGGATGTGGAGAAAAGGCAACCCTCATGTGCTGCTGCTGGGAATGTAAATTGGTGCAGCAATAATGGAAAACAGTATGGAGCTTCTTCCAAAAATTAAAACAATAAAAACCCATAAAATCCACCAATTCCACTTCTGGGTATTTATCCAAAGAAAACAAAAAATGTGAAAAAATATATGCATCCCTATGCTTATTTGTAGCAATATTTATAGTAGCCAAGATACAGAAGCAACCATGTCCAATGGTAGATGAATGAATAAAGAATATGTAGATTATGTGGGTGTGTGTGCGTGTGTGTGTGTGTGTGTGTGTGTGTATGAATATTATCCATAAAAAAGATTAAACTCTTGTCCTTTGTGACAACATGGATGGACCTAGCAGGTATTATACCAAGCAAAGTAAGTCAGAGAAAAGAAAAGATAACTTCTGTATGATTTCACTCCTATGTGTAATCTAAAAAAAACAAAACAAATGAACCAACAAAACAGAAATAGACTCATAGATTCAGGAAACCAACAGGCGGTTGCCAGAGGGAAGTGGGGATGGGGAGATGGGTGAAATAAGGGAAAGAGATTAAGAGGTACAAGCTTCCAATGATAAAATAAATAAGTCATGGGATATAAAATACAGCATAGGAAATAGTCAATAATATTGTAATAAATTTGTATGGCTACAGATGGTACCTATACTTATCATGGTGAGCATGTCATAATGTATATAAATGTTGAATCACTATGCTGTACACCTGAAAATGTAATTATTGTATGTCAACTCTACTTCAATTAAAAATATATTAAAATTAGGGCACCTGGGTGGCTCAGTCAGTTAAGCATCTGAATTCAGCTCAGGTCATGATCTTGTGGTCTGTGAGTTTGAGCCCCACATTGGGCTCTGTGATGACAACTCAGAGCCTGGAGCCTGCTTCAGATTCTGTGTCTCCCTCTCTCTCTGCCCCTCCGCTGCTCACACACACACACACACACACACACACACTCTCTCTCTCTCTCTCTCCCAAAAGTAAATAAAACATTAAAATAAATAAATTAAAACTTTAAAACAAATATAAAAAGATGTCTATCTGCTATTTGTCTCTCTGCTTGCTCAATCTTCTATATGCTTAATGATTTTTTTGCTTATTTTATCAGTTTCCAATTATTAAAATTTCTCACTAAATGTGTGACATTGTCTTTTTTAATTTCAAATCCCCTTATTTTTGCATATTTTAAGAATAAGCTATTACATACATATGCATTTTGAATTCATACATCTTCTTGGTAAATTAGTCTTTAATTGTTATGAAATACTCATCTTTACTGCTAAACATTGATTTTGGTCTTCCATTTTACCATTTGCTTTCTGTTTGTAATTGCTATCTTATGTTTGCTTGTCTCTCATTTCATAGTTTATTTTGAATTGGATGTTTATTTTTGATTCAGTTACTCTATTATTAATCTCATATTTCCTTTATAGTTATCCTAGAGATTATAACATGCACCCAGGCATGCATTTATAGATGAATATCCATGACTACATAAATTAGTCCCTTATTTCCTCCAGAAAAATGCAAGGATTTTAAAATGTTTTAACTCTATTACTATCTTCCTCCTTCTTACTTTTGTACCTTTGTCATAATGTACTTTACCTTTGAAAATATTTTAAATTCATAAGTCATTAATGTTTCTAGAGAAGTCAAAATTCATTTAAATTTATCCATATATTTGCCTTTACTATTTGTTACCATTACTTCTTGATATTTGAGATTCTATCTAGAATTATTTTCTTTCTATTTGAAGGAACACATTCTATTATCTTCTTTGCTTTAGGTCTAATAATGATGAATCCTTACATTTTCTGTTTATTTAAAAATATCTTTAGAGAGGACTGAAAGAGAATGAATCCCACTCTAAAATTCCAGATCAACTATAAAATAAGGTTTTTTGACCTCGTGAGAGAGGTAATCACACAGAAGCAAAAAGCATGAATTCCACAGAGGTCAGGTCCCTTTGAGAAAAGACAGAAAGCACAGATTAGCTCTTCTGTGGCAAAGCATAGAAGAGCTATAGTCGCCATACAACTGAGTAAGGAAACATAAGTTGAAATTGTAATTTATTTCTAGAGTCTAGGTGTAGGACAACATATAGAACCCCAGGGTACCCCAGACATGGACTGAGGTCACACACACTCACACTCAGCCTTCCATGGATCTCTACCATGTATGCGTATGAAAATGGGAGAAAGTCTTGCTCAGTGGTCAAGCATGCAGTTACAGCATGATCACTGCTGTGAGAGAGGCAAAAGACATCACTGCTTATGCTCATTGCTCACAAGGAGCACAAGACCCAAATTGTTGGGGGGAAAAGCAAGAATCCCTACTGTTCCCACAGCTTAGGTAAGAACTCATTGCTGGGGGGAAAGTAGAGCAAATGTCTTTATTTCACATTCATTTTTGAAGGATGTATCTCAATGACCAAGTTGACAATTATTATTTCTTTGTTTTTAAAATATAATTTTGTGATTTTTCTGGCTTCTACTATTTCTGTCAGTCTTATTTTTGCTCCTTTGATAGTAGTTTCTCTTTAAATTTTATTAATTTTTAATGTTTATTTATTTTTGAGACAGAGAGAGAGCATGAGCAGGGGAGGGGCAAAGAGAGAGGGAGACACAGAATCTGAAGCAGGCTCCAGGTTCCCAGCTGTCAGCACAGAGCCCGATGTGGGGCTTGAATCCATGAACCAAGGCTCCAACCCACCATGAGATCATGACCTGAGCCAAAGTCAGATGCTTGACCGAGTGAGCCACCCAGGTGCCTCTCTCATAAATTTTTAAAGTTGTATTGCTGTCTTTGGTGTTCAAAAGATTTACTACATTTTTAATCATTCTATTTTCTCCTATTTCTTAAAAAATGATTTTTAAAGCTAAGTTTTCCATTAAGTACAGCTTTAAATGTAGTTCACAAGTTTTTATATATAGTATTTTTATTGACATTCCATTCAAAGTATATCAAACTATTATTTGTAGTACTCATTGTTTGTTTGTTTCCTAAGCAGAGAGAATATTTTAGCTATTCTCTATTGTTTCATTGTTATTGTGATAAAATCAGATTTCATAATGCAAATACAATGTCAACACATCATAATGTAAATATCCACACATCATAAATTTTTCTTTTGCATACACATACTTTCAATTTGCAGAAATTAAGTAAAGTCTAGTTCTAGTCATTTATTCTTTCAGTCACTGTCATCACAGATTCATTAACAGAAATATTAAAATAAAAAATTGCTAAATTAACAGATTGATTTTGACTGGTTTCCTTTCACTGTTTTACATATAAATAATCCTGAAGAAGGATGAAGGTTTTGTTTTGTTTTTTTTAAAGTAGGCTTCGTGTCGAGGGCAGAGCAATTGTGATCTCACAGCTGTGAGATCAAGACCTGAGCTGAGATCAAGAATTGGATGCTTAACCAACTGAGTCACCCAGGCACCCTGAAGGATGAAGTCTTATTACTGGTATCCCAGACTTCAGTCTCATTCAGTTCTTCCCACCACAGCCAGTGTTATAATTATAACATATAAATTAGTTCAAGTTATTTACATGCTCAAAACCCTTCAATATCATTCCATCGAACACAACATAGAATCCAGATTTCTACAAGGCCCTATTATCTTCTTGCCTGGCCACTCTTCACTCACTTGTCACATATCCTCATTGCACAGGTCAAGATCATTTCTGTCTCAGTGATTTTTCTATTTGTTGTTCTCTCTAGACAACTCTGTAAGACTTGCTGTGGGAAGGTCTTGAGACCTTCCAAGGCTGGCCTCTTCTTACTACTCAGGTTTCGGCTAAGCTGTCACCATCTCACAGTATCCTATTGTGCTCATTCATTCTAAAATATATATCTGTACCACTCACTACTCATTTATCAACTTTAAATTTGTAGGTAGCATTTTTGGAAATGCTTTGGAAATATTTTGGAAAATATTATATTTCCCACCTCAACAATATAATATACCAAAGAATAAGCGTCATTTCTGTCTCATTCCATAACATATACACTTAATCCATCACAGAAAATTGTGCTTGATATATAATAAATGCTCAGCTAATACTTAACACTTGTGAATACACACAAATTTATTTTCTGCTATGTATTGAATATATTCTGTCTATATTAGACAGAACATAATCAAAGAATTATTATAGGCATTTCTTGAAAGTCCATATGTTTCTAGTTATTTTTGTCCTGTTACTTTTCCCAATTACCATCTGGAAATACTCTCTCATAGAATTCTTCCCCAGGATAATAAAAATGCCTGTGATTCTTCAATGCCTACATGATAAACTCTGAATCCCATTTCTACATTAACATTCTTCATAGCACTGATTGGATGTTTTATATTATGAAGGAATTACTATTATTTTTAGGTGTGATAATATGTTTAATGGTTTTTAAAAAGGATGAAAGCTAGTTATCTCTTAGAGAAACATACTGAATTATTTATATATGAAGTTATATGATGGCTCATATTTGCCTCAAAATAATCCAGGGACTATAGGTGGGGGAACAAGATGGGCCCTATGCTGATAATTAATCTCTTCACCCTACTTTTGTAAATGTCTAAAATTTTTAATAATGAAAAAAAAAGTCTTCAAAGCCTAACTCCATTTAACCTAACCAACTTTATTTTTGAATATTAATATGTGCTTTACTCCAGCATGTTAGCCTTCTCTGTGTTTTCTGAAGATACACATTCATTTCTCTTTCAACTGCAATATGTTATTTCAAGACCTACGTGCAGCATGAACCCTCTATTTTGGCTTAGGTGATGTGCAACTCCACTTTCCTACAGGATGCACTTGCACATCCATTTTGACAGTTAGCTAGTGTTCTAACACTTATTAAATTCTATTTCTTTAACAAGGCTCTTTTTTGTATGCTTATATACAATTCAATACAAAATAAACTGAATTTGAAACATCCCATATATCATCTGCTTATCAGTTGACCCAAATAAAATTTTATGAACACAAATAACTTTAGATGAGAATAAAATGTCTGTTAAATAAACAATATTCAAATTATATTAATTCTAAAATATTTTAGATATAGAGGGTACATATCTATGGGCCAAGGATTTTTGATAGTTTTACTGATGTATCATTGACTTATAAAAATTATATATTTTTAAGGTGTACTATTGTAAAAACCATGTATATTTAAGGTATACTGTTTGATGTTTTAGTATACATATCCATTGTGAAACGAGCACCACAGTCAGGTGATTAATGTGTCTATCATCTCCATATCATTACCATGTGACAGTATGTGGGTGTGTGTGTTAAGAAGATTTAAGATATAGCCTCTTAGCAAATGTCAAGTATACATAACAATATTGCTAACTATCATCACCATGTTGTACATTAGATCCAAAAATTTTTAATCCCACATAACTGAACTTTTGTTTTTTCCCATCCCCCAGCCTCTGTTAGCCACCATTTTACTTTCTGCTTTTATGAGTTCAACTTTTTTAGATTCCATATTTAAATGAGATTATGTAGTATTTGTTTTTCTGTGTCTGGCTTATTCATTTAGTATAATGTCCTCCCTGTTTATCCATGTTGTCACAAATGGCAAGATTTCCTTCTTTTGTAATGCTGAATAATATTCCATTGCATGTATATAGCAACTTTTGCTTCTCATCCATCAAAGGACATTTAGGTTGTTTCCACATCTGACTATTATGAATAATATGGCAGTTAACATAAAATGCACATATCCCTTTGTAATTTGGTTATCAGCTCCTTTGGTTATATCCAGAATTGGGATTCCTAGATCACATAGTTCTACACTAAATTTTTTTGAGGATGCTCCATCTATTTTCCGTAACAGCAGTACTAATTTACTTTTCAATTAACACTGTACAGGGCTTACCCTTTCTTCACATCCTCACCAACACTTGTTATTTTTTGTCTTTTTGGTAATAGCCATTCTAACAGCTTTGAAGTGATATTTCATTTTGGTTTCATTTGCATTCCCTTAAAGATTAGAAAAGTTGCATGGCTTTTCATGTACCAGCTGGCCACTTGGATTTCTTCTTTGAAAGTGTCTATTTAGGTCTTTAACTCATTTTTCAACTAGGTTATTTGTATTTTTGGGTATTGGGTTGTATGAGTTATTTATATAATTTGGATGGTTTGGAAATATTTTTCCCATTCCACAGGTTACCTTTCCATTCTATTGATTATTTTCTTTGCTGTGAAAAAGCTTTTTTGGTTGATGTAATCTCAGTTGTCTATTTTTGCTTTTGTTGCCCATGCACTTGGTGTCATAACCAAAAAATCATTACCAAGATCAATGTCTAGAAGGTTTTGCTCTGTTTTCTTCAGGAGTTTTATAGTTTAAAGTTTTACATATAAGTCTTTAATATGTTTTAAGATGCTTTTTTTTTTGTGTATGGTGTAATATAGGGATCCAATTTCATTCTTTTTGCATGTGTATATCCATCTTTTTGAAATAGCATTTATTAAACAGACTATCTTTTATGTGTTATTATATGTTATAGATTAGTTGACCATAAATGTGTGGGTTTATTTCTGGGTTCTCTGTTCCATTAGTCTACATGTCTTCTTTTATGCTGTTATCATGTTTTGATTACAATAGCTTTGTAACATAGGCGTACCCTGGAGATACTGCAAATTTGGTTCCAGACTGAGGCAATAAAATGAGTCAATAATCTTTTTTTGGTTTCCCAATGCACATAAAAATTATGTTTACACAATACTGTAGTCTATTAAGCATGCAACAGCATTATGTCAAAACACAATGTACACACCTTAGTTAAAAATACTTCATTGGCGGAGCACCTGGGTGGCTAGTTGGTTAAGCGTCCAACTCTGGATTTCCACTCAGGGCATGATCTCATGGTTTGTGGGACTGAGCCCTGCATCGGGCTCTGTGCTTAAAGTGTGAACTGCTTGGGATTTGCTCTCTGCCTCTCTCTGCCCCTTCCTAGCTCACACAATCTCTCTCAAAATAAATAAGCTTAAAAAAATACTTTAGTGGCTAAAATCATACTAACCATAATCTGAGCTTTCAGTGAGTCACAATCTTCTTGCAGGTGGAGGGTCTTTTCTCAGTGTTGATGGCTGCTGACTGATAGGGTGGTAGTTGCTAAGGTTGGGGAGGCTGTAACAATTTCATAAAATAACAACAATGAAGTTTGCTGCATCAATTGACTTCCTTTCATGAATGATTTCTCTGTAACATGGACTACCTACCGTTGATACTATTTTACCCACAAACATTTTTTTTTTCAGAATTGGAGTCAACTCTCTCAAACCTTGCTGCTGCTTTATCAACTATGTAACATTATAAATCCTTTTCTGTCATTTCAACAATCTTCACGGCATCTTCATCAGGAATAGATGCCATCTCAAGAAATTACTTTCTCTGTTCGTCCATAAGAAGCACGTCCTTATCTGTTACTGTCATCATGAGATTTTAACACTTCAGTCACATCTTCAGGCTCTACTTCTGATTTCTCTTACTATTTCTACCACATCTGCACTTCCACTGATGTCTTAAAATACTCAAAGTCATTTACGAAGGCTGGATCAACTTCTTCCAAACTCTTGTTAAAGTTGATATTTTGACCTCATGATTCACAAATGTTCTTAATGGGATCTAGAATGGTGAGACTTTTCCAGAAGGTTTCCAATTTACTGCCCAGATCCATCAGTAGAATCCTTATCTGTGGGCAACTATAGCCTTACAAATATTTCTTAAATAATAAGACTTGAAAGTCAAAATTACTTTTTGACTCATGGGCTGCAGACTGGATGTTGTATTAGCAAGCATGAAAACAACAATCTCATTGTCCATCTTCATCAGAGCTCTTAGGTAACCAGGTACATTCTCAAGGAGCAATAATATTTTGAAAGGAATCTTTTTTTTTATGATCATTAGATCTCAACAGTGAGCTCAAAATATTCAGTAAATCATATTGTAAAGAGATACACTGTCATCCAGGCTTTGTTGCTCCATTATAGAACACAGGCGGAATAGATTTATCATAATTCTTAAGGGCCCTGGGATTTCTAGAATAATGAGCATTGGCTCTAGGTTAAAGTCACCAGCTTCATAAGCCCCTAACAAGAATCAGCCTTTCCTTTGAAGCTTTGAAGCCAGCTATTGACTTCTCTCAAGCTATGAAAGTCCAGGAAGGCATCTTATTCCAATATAAAGCTATGTCATCTACATTGAAAATCTGTTGTTTATTGTAGTCACCTTCATTAATTACCTTAGCTAGATCTTCTGGAGAACTTGCTGCCCCTTCTACATCAGTGCTTCCTGCTTCACCTTGTACTTTTCTGTTATGAACACAGCTTCTTTTCTTAAACCTAATAAACCAACCTCTGCTAGCTTCTTCACCTTCTTTGCATCTCTCAACCTTCATAGAACTGCAGAGAGTTAGGGCCTTGTTCTGGATTAGGCTTCAGCCAAATGAAATGTTGTGGCTGGTTTTATCTTCTGATCAGACCACTAGAACTTTTTCTGTATCAGCAAGAAGGCTGTTTTGCTTTCCTAGCAATAGTGTATTCAATGAAGTAGCACTTTTAATTTCCTCCAAGAATGTTTCATTTGCATTCATAACTTGGCTATTTGCTACAATAGGCTCAGTTTTCAGCCTGTCTTGGCTTTTGACCTGCTTTCCTCACTAAGCTTTCATCTTTTCTAGGTTCTGATTTCAAGTGAGAGATGGGCAATTCTTCCTTTCACTTGAATACTTTGTTTCACTTGAGCCCATTATAGGGCTATTGATTGATTTAAGTTCAAATTTGTTTTGTCTTAGGGAGCAAGTAGGCTTGAGGAGAGGGAGAAAGGCAAAAAGCTGGTTGGTGGGGCAGTCAGATACACGCATTTAAATTCACTGTCCTAGGGGCGCCTGGGTGGCGCAGTCGGTTAAGCGTCCGACTTCAGCCAGGTCACGATCTCGCGGTCCGTGGGTTTGAGCCCCGCATCGGGCTCTGGGCTGATGGCTCAGAGCCTGGAGCCTGTTTCCGATTCTGTGTCTCCCTCTCTCTCTGCCCCTCCCCCGTTCATGCTCTGTCTCTCTCTGTCCCAAAAATAAATAAAAACGTTGAGAAAAAAATTAAAAAAAATAAATAAATAAAAAAAATAAATTCACTGTCCTATAAGGCATGGCTCATGGAGCCCCCAAACAATTAAAACAGTAACATCAAAGACCACTGATCACCACAATAAATAACAAAGGAAAAGTTTGGAATATTGGGAGAACTACCTAAATGTGAATCAGAGACATGAACTGAGTAAATACTGTTGGAAAAAAAGGCACTGATAGACTTACTTGATGCAGGGTTTTCACAAATCTTCAATTTGTAAGAAACACAAATATCTGTGCTGCTTTTAAACTAAAGTGCAAAAAAATGAGGTATGTCTGTATAGTATTAAGTAAAGGATGACTCCATATTTGTCATATTTAGGTTTGCCATATTTAGTCAAGACTGCTCTGGCTCTTCAGGATCTTTTGTTGTTCTATATGAATTTTAGGATTTATTTTGTCTATTTCTGTAAAAAATGCCATTGAGATTTTGGTAGGGATCGGATAGAATCTATAGAAGCTTTAATTAGTATGGCCATTTTAACTATGTTAATTATCCAATCCAGAACATGGAATGTCTTTCCATTTAATTGTGTCTTTTAAAATTACTTTCATCAGTGTTTTATGATTTTCAGTGTACAATTCTTTCACTTCTTTGGTTAATTCTTAAGTATTTTATTTTTTGTTATTGTTGTAAATGCAAATATAGCATTTGATTTTTTTTGATTTCCTGTTCAGATAGTTCATTGTCAGTGTATAAAAATGCCCCTGATATTTGCATTTAGATTTAATATCCTGCAACTTGACTGACTTTATCAGTTCTAATAGGTTTTTTTTGTTGTCATTGAGTCTTTAGGGTTTTCTATATATATGATCATGTCATTAACAGACATAACATTACCTCCTCCCTTTCAATTTGGGTGTCTTTCATTTCTTTTTGTTGCCTGACTGTGTGGCTAGGACTTCCAATACTATGTTGAATAGCAGTATCAAGAATGGGCATCTTTGCCTTCTTTTGGATCTTAAAGGAAAATCTTTGTTTTACCCATTGATAATAATGTTACCTACAGAGATTCCATATATGGCCTTTATTGTGTTGAGATCAGTTCTTTTTATACCTATTTTATTGAGGGTTTTGAATCATAAAAAGTATTTTTAATTTAGTCAAACAATTTTCTACATTTATTGACATGATCACGTGGTTTTTTTTTTTTTTTTTCCAACGTTTATTTATTTTTGGGACAGAGAGAGACAGAGCATGAACGGGGGAGGGGCAGAGAGAGAGGGAGACACAGAATCGGAAACAGGCTCCACGCTCTGAGCCATCAGCCCAGAGCCCGACGCGGGGCTCGAACTCACGGACCGCGAGATCGTGACCTGGCTGAAGTCGGACGCTTAACCTTAGACTGCGCCACCCAGGCGCCCCGATCACGTGGTTTTTGTATTTTATTCTGTCAACGTGGTTTATTATCACATTAATGATTTTCATATATTGAACCATCCTTGCAACCCAGGATAAATCCCTCTGTCATTTGTATGATCCTTTTTGTGTATCATTGAATTTGGTTTGTTCCTATTTTATCAAGGATTTTTTAATCTTTGTGCATCAGACATATTGGCATGTTGTGGGGGGTGCTTTTTTGTTTCTGTTTTTTTGTTTTTGTCTGGCTTGGAATCAGCATTCTGACTTTGTAAAATGCATGTGGAAGTGTTCCTTCTTATTCTATTTTTTTGAAGAGTTTAAGAGTTTGTATTAATTGTTTGAATGTTTGATAGTATTTAGCTGTGAAGCAATCTAGTCCTGGGCTTTTCATTGTTAGAAGATTTTTGATAACTGATTCAATCTCTTGTTTTTTATTGGTCTGTTCAGGCTTTCTATTACTTCTTGATTCAGTTCTCAGTAGGTTGTATGTTTCGAGGCATTTATCTATTTCATTTAGGTTATCCAATTTGCTGGCATATAATTGTTCATAATAGTAATATGATTTATTATCAGTTATCAGTTATATTATTTCTTGTTTCATTTCTTACTTTATTTACTAAAGTCTTCCCTCTTTTCTTCTTGGTCTAGCTAAAAGTTTGTCCATTTTGTTTATATTTTCATAAAAATCCATTTTACTGATTTTTCTATTTTTTCTCTAATCTCTCTTTTTAATAAATAAATTAAATAACTAATTAATTAATTAATCTTTATTATTTTCTTCTGTTAGTTTTTACTTCTTTTTCTAGTTCTTTGAATTATAAAGTTAGGTTGTTTAATTGATGATATTTTATCTTTTCTAATGTAGGTATTTAATACTATATACTTACCTATCAATAGTTTTTGCTGCATCTCATAAGTTTTGGTAAGCTGTATTTTCATTTTAATTTGTCTCAAACTATTTTTTAAATTCCCTTTTGATTTCCTCTGTTACCCAATTGTTGTTTAAGAGTGTGTTGCTTAGTTTCCATGTGTTTGTAAAATTTCCTCTTTCATTCTGTTACTGATTTCTTGTTTCATTTCACTGTGTTCTAAGAAGACACATAATATGATTTCAATCTTCTTAAATCTGTTAAGACTTATTTTGTGACCGAACGTGATGTATTTTTGAGGATTTTTTGTGTGTACATGAGAAGAATGTATGTTCTGCTACCCTTGGGTGGGAAGTTCTGCATATGTCCATTAGGTTCATTTAGTTTATAGTGTTGCTCAAATAAGTTGTTACCTCATTGACTTTCTGACTGGGTGTTCTATTATTAGAAGTAGGATTATGAAGTCTCCTACTATTTTTTGTATTGTTGGCAATTTCTTCCTTCAGCTCTGAAAATATTTGTCCATATATTTAGGTGCTGTAAACTTGAGTATATATATTTTTAAATTGTTATTTCTTCTTACATGAATTAACCATTTATCTCTACAAAATGACTTTTGACTTTTGGAACAGTTTTGACTTAAAGTCTATTTCATTTTATATAATTATATCTAACTCTGCTCTTTTTTGGTTACCATTTGAATGGAATACTTTTTTTTAATCCCTTAACTTTCAGTCTCTGTTTATCCTTACATGTAAAGTAAGTTTCTTGTGGACAGCATCTCACTGGATCTTACCCACTCAGCTACTCAATGCCTTTTGATTGGGAAGTTTAATCCATTTGAAGTGATTTCTGATAAATGAGGATTTACTATTGCCATTTTGTTAACTGTTTTTGTCTGTTTGCAATTCCTTTATTCCTCTTTTGCTGTCTTATTTTGTTATTTGATTATTTTTTTAACAGTTTGATTCCTCTCTCTTTATCTATTGTGTATTTACTATAGTTCTTTCCTCTATGTTATTTGAGATGTGTATAGGTCTTCTTGCAAAATTATAACCATCTATTTTAATTTGATAACAACTTAAGTTTAATTGAATACAAAAACTCTGTACTTTTACCCTCCCCCCCCCCCACACACTTTCTTGTGTCAGAGTTTACTTATGTATGCATCTGTTACCAAATTTTTGTGATTTTAGTTATTCTTAAACTTTTGTCTTTTAACTTTTATATCAGAGATACAAGTAATTTGCATACCACATCACAATATTAAATTATTCTGTATTTGACTATATATTTACCTTTGCCAGTGAGATTTATATTTTCATATGTTTTATGTGTCTTCTATCCCATTTAAAGAAGTTCTTTAGCTATTTCTTATAAGTAAGATAAGTCTTATGGTGACAAAGTCCCTAAGTTTTTATTCTGGGAAAACACTTTATGTCCCTTCATTTTTAAAGGATAGCTTTGCAGAGTAGAGTACTCTTTAGTTGACAATGTTTTTCTTTCAGTACTTTGAATATACCATCCCACTCTCAACTGGCCTGCAAGGTTTATATTGATATAATCCATTGGCAGTGTTATGAGGAAGATTTCCTTATATGTAACAAGTTGCTTTTCTTTTGCTGCTTTCAAATTTCTCTATCTTTGACTTTTGATAGTGTAATTATAGTGTGTCTTGGGGTCAATCTCCTGAGTCTGGATATCTATTTTTGAGGGATTCCTGAGTCTGGATATCTATTTTTTCCCCACATTAGGAAAGTTTTTTGTTACTATTTTTTTAATGTTCGTTTATCTTTTGAGGGGAGGGGGGCAGAGAGAGAAGGATAAAGAGAATCCCAAGCTCAATGGGGCTCAATCCCATGACCATGACATAATGACCTGAGCCGAAGTCAAAAGTTGAAAGTTTCACTGACTGAGCCACACAGGTACCCCGGTTATTGTCCCTTCCTCTCTCTCTTCTCTTTCTAGGAGCTCCATAATGTGTATATTGGTTCCTTTGATGGTGTCCCATTAATCGTGGAGTCATTCTTCACTATTTTTTAATTCTTTTTTTCTTTTCCTCCTGTGACTAGATAATTTCAAATGACCTACATTTGAGTTTACAGATTCTTCTTCCTAAGTCTGCTGTTGAAGCTCTCTAGTGCATTATTTAGTTCAGGGTTTGTATCCTTCAGCTCCAGGCTTTCTGTTTGATTTTTTTAATGTTTTCTCTCTGTTGAATTTCTCATTTTGTTTTTAGGTTGTTTCCTGATTTTATTAAATTATCTGTGTTCCCTTGTAGCTTGCTGAGCTTCTCTAGAACAATCATTTTGAAATATTTGTCAGGCCCCTCACAGATCTCCATTTCTTTGGTGTCAGTTACTGAAAGTTTATTGTATTCTTTTGGTGGTATCACATCTCCTTGATTTACTGTGTTCCTTACATACTTACATTGGTACTTGCACATTTGGAGAAGGAATCCCCACTTCCAGACTCTCTATACTATCTTCATTAAGGAAAGACCCTCACCTGAGGGGAGGGACTACAGAGGCACTGACGAGGAGACTATACAGGAGCATGCTGTGGCACCATGTTTGGTGGAATGCAGGTTTCTAAATGTGAGGAGTGGTAGCTCTGGGTCTTGGGGTCACAGTGACTTGGTGGCTCAGACTGTTATGGTCTGCACTGTAAACAACTCTGTGGATCCTTTGTGGTATACAATGACTGTGTGGGTCCTCAGAAATCCCTCCAGGCCCATTAGTGAGCACACCTAAGTAGGCAACAAGATTTCAAGACAAATGGCATAAATGTGTGTGGCTACTAAGGATAGCTGTGAGCATGTGTGCGGTAGTGGAGACCAACAGTAAGGATTGGGGCTACATGTGTGTGCATACATGACCACACTGGTTAGACATGGGCTTACACATAGCAGTAGGAGCCAGAGCTGGTGGCAGGGGCTCAGGCAAACTGAGTGCACACATGCTGGCCACACTGTTTCCTGGCGCCAGGGCTCCTGCAGTAGCATTAGGTGGACTGGCTCCAGGGAGGTGGCATCTCAGGCAGCTGTAGTCTGTAAAGGAAAAAAACGTAGGATTTTCACTGGCGAAACTGCAGAAGGTCCATGGTGGCTGCAATCACTGTTCACTGGCATTGGCAAAGGCTCACTAGCAAAAGCTACTGGCATTCTCTATAGAGCAGGTTGGTGTGGTCCACAATACTCAACACTGCAGAGTCCTCAGTGGTGAAAGCTACTGGATGTACATGGCAGCCACAAGGGCTGTGAGGTCCTCAGTGGCAAAGGCCAGTAAGATTCTCTGCAGAGCAGGCCATGGTTGCTGTGTTGGCCATTACCCAACACATGGCTAGAGTGATGGTCCCCACCCTTCTTAGCAGTCTGCAGACATCTCAGCTATGCCAATTTCCCCAGCAGCCTGGGCGGGATAAAATCAAAGATTCTTCAGGCAATGTCCCATAAGACTAGGGAAGGTGATCATTCATCCTGCTCTCCTTTTTCCCTATCAGAGGAACTCATGGTGTTGGAACTGTACCAGCATAAGGGATGGGATGATGCAGACAAGATGGAATTGTGCCACCTACACTTTCTGTGTATTCTTAGGGTTTGGGTTTTTTTTTTGTTTTGTTTTGTTTCCTCCACTGTGTTGCTGCAGCTCATTAACTGGACTCCTGAGCTTTCCCAGAGCTATTTTCATTCATGAATAAGCTATCTAACTGCTTTCTGTGAGGAGATGAAGGCTGGGATATGTACTCTTCCATCTTGCTGATACCCATTTTTCTCTCTGAAATAGGTGTTTTGTTTTGGTTTTTTGTTTTTTTTGTTTTTTTTTAAAAAAGCAAGGCATCTGGGTGGCTCAGTCGGTTAGGTGTCTGACTTCAACTCAGGTCCTGATCTCATAGTTCATGAGTTTGAGCCCCGCATCGGGCTCTGTGCTGACAGTGCAGAGCCTGGAACCCACTTGGAGTTCTGTGTCTCCCTCTCTCTTGGCCTCTTCCCCACTCACTCTCTCTCTCTCTCTCTCTCTCTGTCAAAAATAAATAAACATTTAAAAAAAGATTAATTCCAGTGAAAGTAAAGTTTAGTGGCTATTTCCCATTCTGCTGGTACCCTTCTAACAAGAAATTATTTTTCACCAACTTCAATCACATTGAAATCTGTTTTGTTTGACAGAATAAAGTACAAATCCATGTGGCATTCCTACTATATTCTATACATATTCTATTATATTAATAGAACAAATTAAAATGTCTATATTAAAAAATTATGGAGTTGGCTTCTGTGTATTTCAGCAAGAAAGACACATTTTCTATCAAATTTTAATGATATAAACAAAAAGAACCTTAATAACTATTTAATGAAGAAAACAAGTTTTTATATTCTATGCCTAAGGAACATGGAATAATTCTAGATTAAAAAATAAATTAAAAAATCAGTAATCTTCCTAGTATTTCTAAATATCTCTATATTTTGTATTCTTCAGATGTTAGACTTTTTAAATAACTTGTTTTGTTCATATAACAAAATGACTAGGCATTTATTTCCTTGGAATTCTTTAGCCTTAAAGATCATTTTCTGTTACTTCCAGGTGCATTTTTTACTTCCACTATAAGATTTACTACTACATAATGCAGAGCCTTGACACTTGCAAAAATATTTTTAAAAAATAAAAACATCTTCAGTACTTTTGAATCATTAAATGTTAAAATCTAGTAAAGAGATGGAACCCTAAGAATACACAGAATCTGTTAGTGCTGTTTCCTAATACTTTTAATACTCAATTTCTCAAATGATTACATAGGAATGATTCTCTTTGTTTCAGCAAGTTAAAGTGCTCTAGAAGTCATTTAATGCACTGTCTGCCTCTCTGAACACTTTCATACGCTTTCAATTTCTTTAATAAAAACATACAGAATCTAGTATTCCTCTAAATTGCAAGGGAGAAGCAAGGAAGACAGTGAAATAGAAAGGCAACATGAAAGGAACTGGAATGAGACAAACTCTGACAGGAAGATGAAAGGAATAACATAGTTGAGTATATTTAGATGTAGGATCTTAGTATTTTTAAGTACCTACTGAATTTCTTAAATATTATTTTGACTTCTTCCTCTTTAGTTTTCTTATCAAAAGGTAATGTAGTGCTGTGTAGTACCTTTTTGTTAAAATTTTGTATTTCGTTTGGAAATTTGAGCTACTTAGTTTCACATATGCTAGATAGTACAGTTGGATACTACTCATGAAGTCATAGCAGTTTATTGACTCTGATTCCATGCACTATGTCTCTTTGCATGCCTGAAGATATGCTACACAACAAAGTAAATAACACACGCATGACAGTCTCAAGGACAGATGCTCAGTGGGAAAAACTGTTCAACATCCAAGCCCTCCACTGTGCCCTAAAGCACCGCTATATAAAAGAGAGTGACAAGTGGATGTTAAAAGAAAAGGATCAGCAGGACTCCATCAGCTGTGACATGCAGCATAAGGAGATGACTGTTTATCAGTGTTGTGCTGAACTCCTGACACTGGTTTATGCTTTGGCTTGATAAATTTGATCTCTATATCTCAGATTTTTCCAACTAGCAAGGGGTTTTCAAACACTGCCAGATATTTTTGTTGTGAGAAAATGCTGTGATTTCAAATGAAATTGTCCTTAAGGGAAAACTGACCTGAAGAAACCTTTTGTAAATTATGTCATGGAAAGAAAATAAACTATTAGGGAAAGATGTGTTTCTTCATTATTTCTTGCGCTATTGAGACAGTAATAGATTTTTCATGGTGGCATTACCTGCAGGTTACATTCATAATTATCTTTGGAGAAAAATTTGAATTATAATTATTTTGGGGTAAGGTGGAACTGTTTATATATTTGATTTATATCTTACTGGGATTTATAATTTCTTATCACTACAATATAAATAGGAAGGATACCTTAGTAAGTGTATGTTTATAGTAATAAGTTGGATCTCTTATAGTTGGTCTATATTTAATACATGATGTGCTTCTTACTGCAATATTCCATTACTGGATTAAATAAAAAATAATAAATATGAAACAATTGTTATACATACAAGTTTCTACTAATAAAAAAACTGCTTAATTTATAATTAATTCTTATTTTTGTAGTCAAGAAGTTGGTGAAACTGAATCAGATTCAAATTCAATATTCTCCTAAATTAAATAAGATATTTTATGAAGTTTCTAGTTACCATTTTTTTCCAATATATCTTACATAATTTAATAAACTCTATGGAATCAAAATAGTTTCAAAGACCTAATAAATAACTTTAGTGAAAGAAGATGGGGTCTCATAAATTAAGAAAAAACATGTCAGAACATGGGAGGAAAATCTAGAAGTAAAAGTCAAACAAAAATAAGCAAAAAATTCCAGATCCAAGATGCTGCATAGTTTCTATCTAGACTCTAGATATCTCATAAAGTTTACAGTTAATAACATAAATATACACTATTCTTAAAACGTTATATTGAAACATTTTTAAATACCCTGTTTTTCTAATTAACTTTTTATTTCACCATGCGAGATGATACTTGACTCATGAAATCAGTTTAATACTTTCAGTATGCATCACATAACAATATAAATGCTAGAATTCATGAAGATCAATAACTGTAGTGAAAATTTTCATATAAATGAACAGGCAAGCACATACTTTTTAGCCTAATACAGACACATTCTTTTCAAAGATAATGGCAGTTAGAAAACATGTAGATAACATTAAGAAAAAGGTATATTTAAACAATATGCTAAATAAATTTATTCAATAATTTATGTTTTCTGATAAACATTTATAATTAAACCAAAATTTGTCATTTATATCCAAAGTACCATAATGTGAGCTCAGAGCCCCAGTGTGGAAAAAAACTCATAGATTAATATACAAATTCTCCATTCAAATTAATTTTTGACAAAATTATAGCAACATCTATAATATGTTTCTTAGACCATATATTATTTTAGAAGTTAGGAAAACCCAAAAGATAAATGTATTATATCTTTTTATACATATATACATTTTTAGACATATGTATATATGTATATACAGTAAAATCTTGGATTGCGAGTAACTTGTTTTGCAAAGTGTTCTGCAAGGTGAGCAAACATTTCTAATAGATTTTAACTTGATAAATGAACGATGCCTTGCAATACGAGTATTACACGACACTGAATGTCACATGATCACAACTGAGTCAATGGTCTTCTCTCTCTCTTGCTGTGGGAATGTGGGTGATTGACAATATGGTATCACATTTCTGTGAAATCCTCAAAAGAAGGCAAAAGTAAGTGTCACTGAATAGGCCCCTTGTTAAAATTGCACAAAAAGAAAAGATTCCGTTGAACCAACAGATAGCAGTGATTCAGTTAATGATAGTGAAAGTCGCCCTACACAATAACCCTCCTCTCTCTTGTCTCTCACACACCAGCCAGAAGGTTTTCTAAGGTAAGTGCAGGTTAACTTGTTTATTTTTCTTTATATTTTGTATTTTATTTATTATTTTGTATTATGTTACAGTATTGTAATCATTTTAATATGAACAATTTTGGTTTGTGGAACAAATCATCTGAGTTTCGATTATTTTTTTATGGGGAAATTCGCTTTGATATACAAGTGCTTTGGATTAAAAGTACGCTTCCAGGATAAATTATGCTCACAAACCAAGGTTTTAATGTACATGAAAAGGGTTGCAAGAAAAAAAAAGTACTATTAGTTATGACATTTAACTAAGGCTTAATTCATATGTCTTTTCTTAATAAAATCTCAGACACTCAAAACACCAATAACATTTGTCAAGAATTAGAACAAATAATAATAAACTGTGCATAGAACAATACAAGACTTCAGAGCAAAAGCAGTCTTGAAAAAGAAAAGCAAAACTGAAGGTATCACAATCCCAGATTCTAAGATACACTACAATGCTGTAGCAATCAATAAGCAGTGTTGAGAAACAAACAACTACATGCAAAAAGATCAAACTGGACCACCTTCTTACACTATACACAAAAAATAAATTCAAAATAGATTAATGACCTAAATGTAAGACCTGAAACCATAAAATTCCTATAAAACAACATAGGCAGCAATTCCTTTGACTTTGGACTTAGCAATATTTATTTAGATATGTCTCCTGAGGCAAGGGAAATAAAAGCAAACATAAACTATATGTTTATAACAAAATATAAACTATATGTTTATATTAAACTATATGTTTATATATAAACTATATGTTTATAACAAAATAAAAATAGTTTATATATAAACTATATGTTTATAACAAAATAAAAATCTTCTTCACAGCAAAGTAATCAATCAACTAAACAAAAAAAAAAAACCAACCTGTGGATGGGAAAAGATATTTCCAAATGATATATCTGATAAGTTGTTAATATCCAAAATATATCAAGAACTTATACAACTCAACACCCAAAAAACAAATAATCCAATTAAAAATGCACAGAAGACACAAACAGACATTTCTCCAAAGAAGGCATACAGATGGCCAACAGACACACGAAAAGATGATTAACATCACTAATCATGTGAATCAAAACTATAATGACATATTGCCTTATACCTGTCACAATGGCTAGAATCAAAACGACAAGAAGTAACAAGTGTTGGCAAGGATACGGAGAAAAAGGAACCCTTGTGCACTATTGTTAAGAATTTAAATTGGTGCAGTCACTGTGCAAAACAGTATAGAAGTTCCTCGAAAGAGTAAAAATAGGAATGCCGTATGATCCAGTAATTCCACTACTGGGTATGAACCCAAAGAAAATAAAAACATTATAATAAAAAAAATACATGCACTCTGTATTTATTGCATCATTATTTGCAATAGCAAGATATGGAAACAACCTAAGTGTCCATTGATAGATGAATGAATAAAAGTGTGGCATATATACACAAATGGATTATTACTCAGCCAAACAAAAGGTGAGATTTTGCTATTTGTGACAGCAGTAAGTCAAACGGAGAAAGACAAATACCATATGTTTTCACTTACATGTGGAATCTAAAAACAAAACAAATGAATAAACAAACAAAAAGCAGAAACAGACCCATAAATACAGAAAACAAATTGATGGTTGCCAGAAGGGAGGGGATGGAGGGATGGCTTGAAGGGGAGTGGGAGATACAGGCTTCCCAGTAATGGAATGAATAAGTCAAAGAGATAAAAAGTACATCATACAGAATATAGTCAATGGTATTGTAATAGTATTGTATGATAAAACATGGCAGCTACACTGTATTGTGACAAATGGTGCCTACACCTATAGAGGAGTAGAAACAGTATGTTGTACATCTAAAATTAATTGTATATCAACTATACAATTTTAAAAAAGGTCCTTATTTGGAAGACCTTAGAGTCAGGAATAAATGGATCAAGTTGCATAATTTTTAAAAATGCATATTTAATATATATCTTGTGTTCCAAAATTAATTAATTAATTAATTAAAATAAAAAAATGAAGACGGTCTATTCTCAGATTGACAAAAGAAATAGAATTTCTTATAAAGTGTGGTAAATCCATGGAATGATGATTATGTATCTAAGGTATATACTCATAAATCTGTTTTAGCTTTTTGTTGTTTTCAACGTAACCATATTTTCAAAAATATGGTTACACAGATATAGAAATACTGGGTATTTATGGTCTCCAATACATTCCTTCAATTTAATAAAGGATGGAAAAAAATAAAATCTCAGTTGCTAATATTGTGCTATATTCAACTAGATACAAATATACCAAAATAGAAATCTAGCTTCATCCAACAGTTGGTTATTATATTTAACAACAACCAAAAAATCTGCATTGTGACAAGGTTTGTTTAAGATCTTTTTACGTAATTTTTCTTTGTTGAATTAATTAATTAAAGGAGCATTTTATTGTTTATTGTATGATTAGTCTGGTGTTCAGAGATCAACAATTAAAACGCTAGGATCCTTAAAGACCTACAACTACAATTGTATAACTCATACACAGAAGAAAACAAACCTCAATGAAATTCTGGGTTACAACGTTTCTGTTCCTTGAGAATTTTTTTTTAATGTTTATTCATTTTTGAGAGAGAGACAGAACGTGAGCAGGGGAGGAGCAAAGATGAGGAGACACAGAATCCCAAGCAGGCTCCAGGTTCCATGCTGTCACCACGGAGCTGGATGTGGGGCTCGAACCCTCCTACTGGGAGATCATCACCTAGCCAAAGTCAGACGCTTAACCGACCGAGCCACCCAAGTGCTCCACCTTGAGATTTTTTTTTTTTAATTTCCACAAACTCTTAAACTTAATGAAAATAATTAGTAAAATTCAGTGTGAAAAAAAACCTTTTTGTTAAGTGATTATTCCTTGTATATCAAGCACAGAGGTATAATTACAAAAGTAATGGATTTAGTGTTAGAAAACCTGGAGTCAAATCCCACTTCCAACTCTTACAGAGAAATTTACTTAATTAGGCTAAAGCTAAATTTACCTACTTGTAAAGTAAGTATAATGGTATCTGTCATACCTCTTTTAGAACTTCAAAACTTTTCTAAAGATCAAATGAACTGCTTCCACAGAAGCACTATGTGAACTGCCAAATAATAAATACAAATTATTTGATTACCACATTCACCAATAATATGATAAATGCGTATATTAATATAAACTCTGGCATTTATACACATCAAATGCTAGTTTATTTCTGTATGTTTTCAGTTCCTAGAAGCACAGATCATAGAAATAATTTTCTTAATTACTAAAACATATTAGGACAACCCCTCTCAAAATTATACAGCACACCACTTTTAGTTAAATATTCTAATTCAGCACTGTAAAGGAGTATTTATAATACTTTCATCACATATAACTCTTCCCATGTTATCACTCAGAATTCTTAGATAACCCATACACTTTTTTAAAAGAAATAATATGCAAATTTTACAGTTTATCAGTGCAGTGTTCTTCTGCTGGGCCAATTTACCATATGTCATAGAGCAGAGGATAAAGAGAAGTTTAGTCACAGATCTACCATGAAATATGATACATTTAAAAATATTTGTTGTTTGGATAGGGATCAATGCAAACAGAAAAATTAACAATAAAATGAGTCCCTGGTAGAAGTAAATCAAATAAATCCTCCCTCAGGCTTCCCAGGATTGCCATAGTAAAAGGTATGCTAAAAAGAAGCATTCCAATTACAATTTCAAAATTATAAAACACCATAAGCAAAAGTCACCAGACATAACACCAACAGACCACCAGAGCTTCAAATAGTAATCCTCTCAGATAAAACTATACAATAAGTATATTTAAAATAATTAACAACATAAGGAAAAGAAACAAAACATAAAAAGATTGGTGATTTGGGAGTAAAATATAAGCATAGTTTAGAATACAGGAAGACAAAAAGTAGAAAATAGAAAAAAAAAAAGCATCAAGGACAGAATGAGGAAACCCAAATAAGATTTCAAAAATGAAAGACTAGGGGCTGGGTGGCTCAGTTGGTTAGTGTTCAACTCTTGATCTTGGCTCAGGTTGTGATCTCGCGGCTCCTGAGATGGACATAAGGTTGGCACACAGCCTGATTGGACTCTCTCTCCTTCTCTCTCTGCCCCTCACCCACTCACACATCCTCTCTCTTTCCATTTCTCTCAAAATGAATAAATAAACTTAAAAAAAAAAGACTAGACAGAATACAGAGGCAAAATTTGAAAAGATAACACATTTAAGAGATTGCTTCATAAAACAACACAAACTGAATGAAATAAATGAAAAAAATCCAAAGCTAAATTTAGAGCAGCAAAAACTACAGAACCCAAGATACAAAAGGACTTCAAAGCAACTAAAGAAAAAACACAAATTATTAGGAAAGAATTATAACAAATAAAATGACTCTGATAGCAGGCTTCTCAAAAGGACAGAGAAGCCAGAAAAAAAAAAGGAATAATACATTTGAAGTGCTAAAAAAATGTATTTTGACAATTAATACATACCCAGAAACATAATCAATCAAGATGATAATGAAATTAAGGTACTTTCAAGTAAACAAACATTGAGACAATTTGCCATTTATGTATTGTTACTCAAAAAAACACTAAAAATGTACATAGGAATAAAAAAACAGAAAAGAAAACAATATTAAGAAAGGAAAATTAAGGGGTGCCTGGGTGGCTCAGTTGGTTAAGCATCAGACTCTTGATTTCGGGTCAGGTCATGAACTCACAATTCATGAGCTCAAGCCCCAGGTCGAGCTCCCTGCTGACAGTATGGAGCCTGCTTTGGATTTTCTGTCTTCCTCTCTCTCTCTCTCTGCCCCTATCCTGTTCATTCTCTCTCTCTCTCTCTCTCTCTCTCTCTCTCTCTCTCTCTCTCTCTCAATGAATAAATAAATAAACATCTAAAAAGGAAGGAAAATTAAAATCCATATTGCTTATTAATATAAATCTAAAAATTCAAAACGGCAATTTAAATTCCGCACTATATCTAAAAACAATAATTAAAAAATGACTACCTTTTCTTTATTCTAGGAATTTAAAGATTGATTTTAGTTAGAAATTCTAGAAATACCCTTTATAACACTGGGATATTAAAAAAGGGAAATATGTTTATCCCATTAAATATACTTAAGACTCTGATAAAATTAAACACTCAACATGACAATAACTCTTAGTAAACTAATGATATAAAAAATACTTTAACTTAATAAATTTGATAAACCTAGGGTACCTGGATGGCTCAGTCAGTTAAGCATCTGACTCTTGATTTTGGCCCAAGTCATGATCTCACGTTCAAGAGTTCAAGCCCCACATCAGGCTCTGTGCTCACAGTGTGCAGCCTGCTTGGGAACCTATCCCTCCTTCTCTCTTTGCCCCTCACCTCAAAAATAAATAAATAAAAATAAAGTTGAAAAATGAAAATAAGGGATGCCTGGGTGGCTCAGTCAGTTAAGTGTCTGACTTGGACTCAGGTCATGATCTCATGGTTCAAGCCCCGCAACAGGTTCTGTGCTGATAGCTCAGAGCCTATGCTGATAGCTCTGTGCTGATAGCTCAGAGCCTGGAGCTGGCTTCAGTTTCTGTGTCTCTCTCTCTTTCTCTGCCCCACCCCAGCTTGCATGCTGTTTTTCTCTCAAAAATAAATAAACATTAAAATTTTTTAAAATATATATAAATAAAATAATAAACTTGATAAACCTATAATCATATTATTTAAAGTAAGAAACATTAGAAACTACCTTTTAAAATTAGGAATAAGAAAAGTGAACACACTCACCATTTCTAGTCAACACTGTAATACACTGAAGGGGCAACGGAATAAAACTTCACACCAGATGGAAATTCAAATCTGTAACAAAAAATAAAGCAATAAAAAAATGACAATTATGTAGACAAATATGAGCTATATGTTTTCCCCTTCTCTCTTTTTAAATTTTTAAAAAGACAAATGACTGAAGCAAAATTACAAAGCTTTCCTATTTAATTTTAACACAGATAAGAATATATACATATTCTCAAATATATATGAGAACATGTCACAAAGGAGGGAAGGCACTGTTAGATGGAATTAAACTGTTATAAGCTTCTCACACTTTACATAAGTCCATTATGAACACTAATTGGACTGTGGTAACTTATAGATGCATTGTATAATTTCCAGAGAAAATACTTTAAAATAATGTAGAGTTGTAGGGGCACCTGGGTGGCTCAGTCAGTTGGGCGTCCTACCTCGGCTTAGGTCATGATCTCATGGCTCATGAATTTGAGCCCCATATTGGGCTCTGTGCTGACAGCTCAGAGCCTGGAACCTGCTTCGGATTCTGTGTCTCCCTCTCTCTCTACCCCTCCCCCACTTGCACTCTGTCTCTCTCTCTCTCCCTCAAAAATAAATAAACATTAAAAAAATAATAATTAAAAATAATGCAGAGTTGTAGCTAAAATAAAGAGAAGAGGAATATTAAAAATATTTAATTAACATAAATGAAAATAAAAAATGATCAGAGGTACCAAAAACAGAGAAGACAGCATAAAGAACAAATAATAAGATTAGACCTATATTTAATCATATCAGCAATTACATTAAATATAAATGGACTACATTTCCCAATTAACATGCAAATTATCATGCTGAATTAAAAAAGCAAGACCCATATGCTATGTGTCTTTTGATATAAAGACACAAAGGGGGTCCTGGGTGGTTCAGTTGTTTAAGCTTCCAGCTTCAGCTCAGGTCATGATCTCATGGTTGGTGAATTCTGTACTGCTCTGACAGTACAGAGCCTGCTTGGGATTCTCTCTCTCTTTCTCTCTGTTACCCCAATTGTGGTCTCTCAAAATAAATAAACAACAATAAAAAAGAAGCAGTTGATATAGATGCACAAAAATGTTAAAAATAAAAAGATAGAAAAAAGATAAAGTATGCAAAAAGTAAAGCTAAGAAGTCTGGAGTGGCAATATAAATTCAGGTAAAAACAAACTATCATAAGAAGTACTGCCAAAATTGTAAAAGGATATCTCATAATGACAAAAAGGCAAAGTACACACAATTAAACATGCAAACACACAAAACAATGTAACATTATTTCTAGATACATATATATGAAGTAAAGTGCAAATAGTGTCACTGGTCATAACATCACCAAGAAGAACAGAAAGTATGACATGTGGAGGATTAAAAAAATAAAAGGCTTCCACTTTATTTGTAATAATTGATCAAAGAAGATCTGAGGCTAACAGAACTCCTTTTTCATCTTGGCTAAACTTCAAAAGCAATATTGGACTAAAAGAAATAAGCAAGTTTTGGGGTGCCTGGGTGGCTCAGTAGGTTGGGCGTCTGACTTCAGCTCAGCGACTTCGAGCCCCACATCAGGCTCTGTGCTGACAGCTCAGGGCCTGGAGCCTACTTTGCTCATGAGATTGATCTCACAGTTCATGAGATTGAGCTCTATATCAGGCTCTGTGCTGTCAGAACTCTGTGCTTGGGATTCTCTTTCTACCTCTCTCTATGCACCCCCCCCAACTTGTGCTCTCTCTCTCCCTCCCTTTCTTTCTAAAAGTAAATGAATAAACTTTTTAAAAAGTTTGAAATATTTGTCAGATGATAAATACAAAATTCAAAAGAGATTCCCTCCGGACAGGATGAATTTTAGAATAGGAAAAGGTACAAAGGTAATTTCAATCATAAAAACAATTGTTTATTCCTTAAAAATAATCCTAAAAAATGCAAATACTATATACCATTCAGATGTCACCAGCCTAGAAAAGTATGCATTAGTGCTCAATGTATTATTCTTTATACTTTTCAATTTGCTTGAAGTATGTGTGTATATTTATATTACATTGCAAAGAGTAAAAATTAGCCCACCTTTCAGCTCTGTCAGGTCTTCACCAGGAATAACGTAAGCTACATTAATCTATTTTCTTGTTTCCAGAACATTTTGCATTTCTGTTTTACCAGCCTCATAATCAAACAAAACATCATTAAGATTGAGGATAAAATATAAAAACTACCCTCCCAAGGCCCATCAATGTTCCAGATAAAAGTTTTCATCATCTAAAAATGCAAAACATCTGTTTGTGGTTCTACTTCCTCTAAGCATCAAAACCATTACTACGTCTAATGCAGTTATGATCTTTAAAGTAATCACCTCCTACAGGAAAGTACAAGCATGACTTCTCCAGCAAATAAGTTAAACAATTCTGTCCAATTGTTTCCAAAGCAAAATAGTTTGTTGGTCAGTTCATACTGCTAATTATTATCCTCATGATAATGAAATAATCACATCACAGGAGACAGGAAATCCCAAAATCACCATTATCCTTTCTAAATAACTGAATTAGACGAAAATCAAATGTTCTGGCAAACCAAGGAAGACTTTGACTATAATATTATTAAATCAGTCTTTTTCAATACAATACATATATTATCCTAATTTTGATATTTTACTATCTAGAATTAATGCTAATGCTCCAATCTGTGGCCAGTCACTAAGATAGGTGTATTATTCATGCATTCTTTCAACTCCATTATTACTCTGTCTCCCTTTTTATGCTAAATAAAAAAGAGTAGAATCACATATACCTGTATTATAAATTAGCTATTTCATGCTCTGTATCTTTGTGGGTGGTTCATGGATTAATACATAGGTCAAAAATCACCAGGCTGGACAAGTTGAATTCATGAAACAAAAAAAGTTCTCCCTGATTACCAACTGTCAACCCAAATTTCTCTCCCAGAAGTAACTATGGTTATCAATTTACCACGTATATTTCTAGATCATTTTATACACACATGGATATTGTTTCCTTCCTCTCCCTTTCTCTCCCTCTCTCTCAGTCTCTCTTCCTGTCCCCCCTCTCCCTCCCCTCCTCTCTCTCTCTCTCTAATTACCTAAGTGGCATGATGTTGTAGATATTAGCCTACAGCTTACAATTTCCACTATAATTTGAGGATATTTAACTGTCACTAGTATTCCACATTTTATCTACCCATTCCTTTATTGACTATTTTGTTTATTCTTATGTTATATCAGGGCAAATAATATTTCAATAGTTTTTTTGTACATGGTTCCTTGGGAATATACAAAATGTTTCTCTAGAGTAAATATAAAAAATATTATTGATTCTTGAGGTATGTGAATATTAAATTTGAATAGAAACTGCCAAACTACCCTCTAAAGTAACTATAATGAGTTATACCTCTACTAATAGTGTATGGAATTACATGCTTTCCTATGCTCTCAGAAACATTTATTTGGTTATCAAACTGAAAGATTAAAAACATAAAACATGAATTTTACTTCCAGTAAAATTAAGAACTTTTAAAATTTATTACTGGTATTTTATACTTCTTTTTTTATTATTATTTTAGAGAAAGAGAGAGAGAGAGAGGGAGGGAGCACAACTGGGTTAAGAAGGAATGAGAGAGAGAATCCTAAGCAGACTTTATGCTCAGCATGGAGCCCAAGGCAGAGCTCAATCCCATGACCCTGGGATCATGACCTGAGCTGAAACCAAGAGTCAGACATTCAACCAACTGAGCCACACAGGAACCCCTATATTTTGTACTTCTTATGTAAATATCCTGACCATAACTTTTGCTCATACTATATTACCTTGTTTTGGTTTTTTTTTTTTTTTTTAAATATTGCTTGGAGGAAACTTGTATATATCCTGGATAGTAACCTTTGCCAGTTATTAGGGTATTGCCATACCATATTTTCAATAATACCATAATTTTCCAGTATTAATAATATATATAATTTCTCCAATTCTGTTATTTATAATTTACTTTGTACTAAAATTCAAAAATTATTATGTAATTACATTTATAAATGTTTTCTTTCTTTTCTAAGAAAAGAACTTGTCACCTGTTTAGAACTGCCTTACTATAAAGTCAAAAACATTTCTGCTTTATTTTATTCAAAAACATTTACAATATCACTCACTCATTGCCTTATTTATTTAAACACTTTTATCTTTAACTGACCTGGTGATTATCTTCTACCTGTATGAATGACTTAAGTAGGTATTGGGAGACAATTCTCTAAAGGTTTCTGATAGATGCATGTTATGTGAGAAAAGCATAACTGCCTTTTTTCCCAGACTATCATCAAGGATGCTAGTATAGTGAACAGTCTTGACATATAAAGATAATGCTTCTGTCAAGAGTAAACGACAAGCATGCTTACTCCCCATTATTAAAGAATAATTTCCTTAAGAAAAGGATCTCTCGGGGTGCCTGGGTGGCGCAGTCGGTTAAGCGTCCGACTTCAGCCAGGTCACGATCTCGCTGTCCGTGAGTTCGAGCCCCGCGTCGGGCTCTGGGCTGATGGCTCAGAGCCTGGAGCCTGTTTCGGATTCTGTGTCTCCCTCTCTCTCTGCCCTTCCCCCGTTCATGCTCTGTCTCTCTCTGTCCCAAAAATAAATAAACGTTGAAAAAAAAAATTTGAAAAGGATCTCTCTCTGTAATGTAACCCACTTTATGGCACATGGCCTCTGGCCCCAAACCTGTGAACATCTAGAAAACATGAAGAACAGAACGATGTCAAAAAAATAAGTGAGAGAAGGCTTAATAGTTCTACATTCAAATAAGATGCATATCTAAATAATATAATTTATATTGACTTTAAATTCATTTCTAGAAAAAATGGAAAACAGAATAGGTAAATTTCATTCTCAAAATATAATCTGCTACTCTGGTCACATCTTTTTCCTAGTATCTGCTTCTAATAGGAAATTGGTGAAAGGCTTTGGAAAATTAGAATGACTACATATTTCAATTACATCCCATTGTGCTTTGAATATATAGATGCTGCCTAATTTATTTTTATTTAAAGGGCATTAAATCTTTGTCTCTACCACACGCCAATATTTGTTTTGATTCTGCCTTTGAGGATTTGAATATGCTGAGATGAACAGTAATAGGATAATATCTGAGACCAAGCATTCAAAATTGCAATCCAAGAAAGAAAGTTCTCAGTAAAGACAGCATACAGTAATGGAAAAAAAAGTAATAGCCTTAATTCTAGTGTGTGCTACCACAAATGCAGGAGTTCATGTGACATACGTAACTAATCTTGTTTTTAAATAGAGAGAGCCAAAAGCATTTTAAATCATCAAATACTGATGACCAGCCATGAACTATGAATCCAAGCAGAAAACATGGTAAAAACTGACCTGATTTTCTTCAAAGAAGAAATAAGATTTCTAGAGGTTTCTATTTAATCCTTTGATCACTGTCTTCCCGCACATCTTACTTCTTGGGAGTTGAGGAAGTTGAAACTTATTTTAACTGGGCAATGGAGTCAAGAGGGAAATTTTATAGGAAGCTAATTAAAATTATAAACTTACAGTAGAGTGCTGGGTATGACTGATTCTACACATCATAGCCAAACACAACAAGGAAAGCTAAAATCTTTTTTCTTTAATTTAAGAGTAGGGGATTAAGGAAGTTGAGACAAAAGACCTCATGGAGGCAAAAACAAGCATATGGAAAAAGTTACTTAAAACATAAATGCTAAACTATACCAGAATGTTCCACAAGCAACTTAGTTTTGCAGTCAAAGACATGAGAAAGGAGAATGTAAATGAAACAAAAAAAAAATGAAGATGAGAAAAACAAAATCAAGTCAAATAAGCCTCTTGAATTCTTGTCTAACTCTTATTACATTTATGTAAAATAAGAATTTTTTGACTTAGAAAAAATAAACTATTTTCAATAATTTTAAAAACACTCTATCCATCATAAAATCCAGTGCACTAACTGATGTCATTCTGAAGAGTGACTGCAAACATAGTGTCTTAAAGATTTGCATAGCTTACTAGATGAATTAAAAATAAACACAGCTTTGATCCTTAAATCTTTTTAAAAGCTGGTAAGTATTTTAGTGAGCAAATTCTGTTTTTTTTAATCCTTTAAGTATTTAAGTGAGCTATGATTTTGATGACAGCATTCTGCTACAAACACCTAGATATAAAGTGACTTTAAAAAAAAAAAAAGAAAGAAAAGAGTTAATATAATGCATACTAAAAGTTTTCATTTTGACCTGAGTACAATGTAGCAGTATTTTTCACATAGATTGTTTATGGTTTCCAATTTGGTGTGCACATCCTGACTGATTTTTAAAACCTAAATGAATAAAATGAACTCTTTATGGATCATTTTATATAGTTCCATGGCCTTTGACAAATATATGGATTTGACTAACCACTACCACAGTCACAATGCCGAACATTTCCATTACTCCAAAATTCCTTTATGACGTCCTTTTATAATCAACCTGGGAATGTTTTTGAAACTCAATACCAATCCAGTTGTGTAGCTGGCCCTAATTTTAGATATTTCGGTTGTGTAAGAAAATAAATTCCTTTTTGGTTTTGTTTTTAGTTTGGGTCATGTTTTTTGTCAGTTGGATCTTAAAAATCCCTAACTGATGTGAAATACTGAGAAGAATAATTAATAAAGTTAAGATTATCTAGCCTACAAAAGTGAGGTTTTAGAAAGTTAAATTTATCTTTGTGTACTAAAAGAACAAACATATGATAGCTTAATATTCAAGAAAAAGTAGAATATAAATCCAGGATTTTGTGAAAATAATTAAAACATTCTTTGGACTAAAGTCTGTGCCTTCCAAGATTAATGACCTATGATTTTATAAGTCTATGAAGGGATGATAATAGAAGTTATAAATGGAGAATTTAAAATACTAAGAAGCTATTATACAAAGATCAAGTATCAAGGTGACTGAAAACTATGGAAAATATGAACAATATTAAAAAACAAAGTTAAGAAAAAGAATCATTGAGGGAAGAATGTGAGCACAGCATGGTTGAAGTAGTTCTGATTTTTGCAGTTACAAGACCTGGACTTCAATACCATTTTTCCTACAACCTGTTACCATGTTTTTATATGACAATGAAAAATATTTAAATCCTATGGTATCCCAACCAAAAAATGAATAATAATAATAATTAAAATTATTCCTTAATTAACATGTTTCAAAATCAAACAAGATAATCCATTTGATAGAATATTTCTGAATTATGAAGCGTTTTTGAACATATTATTTTTCCTTACACTGTTATTATAATAAGTGGAATTTAAAGAATTGCTTATATATACAATATTGGAAGTAGAAATGTGTATCAAAGCTTAGAATAATTGGGGCGCCTGGGTGGCTCAGCCGGTTAAGCATCTGACTTCGGCTCAGGTCATGATCTCACAGTTTGAGAGTTTGAGCCCCACATTGAGCTCTGTGTTGACGGCTCAGAGCCTGGAGCCTGCTTTGGATTCTGTGTCTCCTTCTCTCTCTGCCCCTCCCCAACTTGTGCTCTGTCTCTCTGTGTCTCTCAATAAATAAATAAATGTAAAAAAAGTTATAGAATAACTATCAAAATAGAAGACAAAGTTTTGGGAGTGTGTGTAGGAATAAGAGCACTTTTTTTTAAGCTAAAGTTATCCCTATGTATACTGGTCTTTTTGTATAACCCAGGCTTGAGCGAAATTATATCCTAGTGTTTAGTTCATCTTTCCTCTATTTTCCCCAAATCCTCATTAGTCTTAGGAGTAGTGAAATGGTGTCAAACGTCTCAGGAGTTTTATTTACATCCATCTTCCCTAAAAGCCGGGGTAGATTTTCACATAATAGCAGAAAAGTCTCCAGTTGGATGAGAATGTCCTTAGTAGTGAGAAGACTGCATGGATGACTGACAATCCCAGAGCTGTGCTCCAATGGCAGCTGTCTTACTCTTCTTAAGAGGCAAGGAAAACAAGACATTTGGAAGAAGAATCTCCCTTCATAGCTAGGGAGCTTAATTGTCCAAAAATATGTTAATAAAAGTCTATTAGCAAACCGGAGAGGAGGTTGGGTATTCTATAGCCGGGATCATTTCCTATTCAGTGGCAAAATGAATACTGTGTTTTGTTTGGATTGGAGATACATGAAACATGAATATCAGGAAAATTCATTAAAACTCTAGGTCTGAGAATATATATATAATACTATAGCTGAGCAGCTAAAAGTTTTATATATCCAGGAAACGGTAAATTGAGACAGGACGTGTGATTCAAAATATATGTGTATCCTAAATAGTTGTACATAGAACCACTAGCAAACACACACACACACACACACACACACACACACACACACACACACACAATCCAGGCTCCCCTGAAATATATTTATAAGAATGAGGATGTTATAAAAGGCAACTCTCCAAAAGGTCTAAAAAACGAATTTTATAATCCACCCATCTCTCTAACATTGTGACATTGGGGTAAAAGACACACAGGTTTTGATGAAGAAAATATAGGAAAAAATCTATCACTAAGTGGAATAGAAAACTCAAATGATGATGGGACACTAACAAAATCTAATTAAACAAATTAAAAAGGCAAGTCAAACACTTAAATGCAGTCACCTCACACCTTTCTATCCAATGTTCCCAGCACCCTTCCCATATAATACACATGTGCCTATACATGCAGCTAGAGGTACAGGGGTCATTGTTCTTATTTTGAATGAGTAAAATAACAATGTGGTGATGACACGTTGCAGAACACATTCAAAACCAAGCTGTATTTTGTTTTGTTTAACTATAGAGGTTGTGTTGTAATACTTGTTTGCAATCACAATACATTCTGGTGACTTTACTGATTTGCTCAGATTTTACTTAAAAGTGTATTACCAGTCACTGTTTATTAAAACTCTACTCAGGAGGACAACTCAGCCTTGAGACCACAGGAAAACAGCCACATCTGACTTTTGCGGATGTATAGGAGGAATGGGAAGAAGAGACCTTGTTTCCTGGTCTCTCCAGCACCAAATGAACATCATCAAAATGGTTTCAAAAAAATGGCTACAACTCACATTGTCTCAATGTCAACAACCTGTGTGTACTCCAAAGGTTACTCTGGTTTATGTGACAAATGTGCTTATTACCAAGCTCTTCCCATCACTGCTTTTGCTGGCCATCTTTGCTAATGTTCCATCAGGAAGAACAAAGGAAAAGTTCTGGCTGCTGCTGGCATCAACTGGGAGTGCTGAAGGATTCGGATGGAGCCAAAGCCACAAATTTCTGCAAGAATGGCTGGTGTGAAATCAGGGTTAGTGTACCCTTACGTTTTATTCAGAGTAGGGAAATGCATCTTTTAAGTATTACTTCAACTCTCTCTCTCTTACCAGTATCTAAGCATAGACCCCAGCCAAGAAGAAAGTCTATTCACTGCCATTCTTCCCACTCAGCATATAAAGCTCTCGGCAGAAACAGTTTGTCATCATCTTCATCATTGTCACTTTTATTGTGTTGTTTTGCTGATAGATTCCTCAAAACTACCTTCCTGCCACTTTGTCAGTTTGCCAGATATGGCCAAAGCACGAAGTCTTTTCTAAGAGATTCCTTAACCCAGTGAAATGATCTAGCTCCCACAAGTTCACCAAATATGCCTAGATGTGTCTGTGCCTCAGGATAGGCTAAAGGCTTGGACATAGGCTGAGATCCTTATTATGCATATTTATGTCTTGAAGCAGATGATTGGACTCAACTCTTACCAAGGTTAATCTTTTCATGTCCATCCATACTAAATATACCCTCTCGGCAACCAACTGCTTCCATTAGTGTTTAATAAATTATATTTCTTGGAACTTATGTCAACCAAAAGTTCCATGAAAAAAAGTCAGATAAAATTGAGAAAAGCTATATTCTATATTTCCCTACTGGACTGTTCAAATTAGCATATTAAAACCTTTGCTCAGCTAGATAATTTTAATTTTTTCCAAAACCAATTAACTTATACTTTCCTTAATGAATCTTTCTCTGACAATAATTTGAACAAATTATTCCCACACGCAGTTGTGTTAATTTTGAATATATCTATCTATATCTATATCTATATCTATATATCTATATATCTATATATCTATCTATATCTATATCTATATCTATATCTATATCTATATATCATTATATATATATCATTATATATACCACAATGTAAGCTTTGTTTTTTTGGATATTCATTTTGAAATCCTGTCAGGCTTATAAATGGTTGCAAAAATAAAGCAAATAATTTCCAATTACTCTTCACTAAACTTCTCTAAAAGGTAAGATACTACACAATAGGAAAGTATCAGAATCAGAAAAGTAACAGATTAAATAATAAATAGATTCTATAGATTAAATAATCTAGAGAAACTACTTTTTTATGATCTAGGATACAAATGAGGATCTTATATTACATTTAAATGCTATGTCTCCTTAGTTTTCTATAATCTACTACAGTATTTCTTTCTTTGTTGAGGTTTCATCAAGACTCTGTCACTTTTGAAAAGAACAGCCAGTTATAGAAGAGCCCTAATTGTTAAGTTTCACTGTTTCCCCAAAAGCTGATTAAACTCAAATTTTGCATTTTTTTGGGTAAGAATTCCACATAAGTAATGCTATGTTCGTTTCAGTGCATCAAATCAGGAGACAGGGCATGGCAATACATCTGTTACTGGTAGTAACTTAAATCACTTGATCGAGATGGTATCCAGCAGGTGACTCCATTGTAAAATTATTAATTTTCCTGTATAATTAATAAGTATCTTTCAGGTATATATTTGGAGACTACACAATAATCCTGTGTGCCACACTTCTCCTAATTATAGCATCAATTGATGCAACAATTATAACTATAGTGTAGTGATTTCAATTTCCATCCTCCCTTCTCCATTTATTATTTAGAATTTTACTCCAAGAAAGAGCCCCTATTTTACTTATTTATTAATTTATCTACATCACTGTGAATTCACAGATTTTTATTTGGTTCTATAAATTACATTTATCACTATAAATATTTATTTTGTTCTTCTAATTGTCCCAGATTTGGCCATTAGGAGCTCCTTCAAGCTGGCTCCTGTGTCATTTCAACATGAAGGCTTATCTGTAACCAAGACCTGGATCAAACACTTTACCATATTGGTTATATTCCTTTAACTGGAGAATGAGATTTAGAAACCAAAATGTGAAAGCTAGATGATCTCACTGCTACTGGGGTTTTATTGCTTTTCAGTGAGCAAAGATAGGAAACATTATGTATGTCCATATACAGACACTCCCCAATTACAATGATTTGACTTATGATTTTTCTTAATTTTATGATAGTGTGAAAGTGATATGTATTCAGTAGCAACCACACTTCAGATTTTGAATTTTGATCTTTTCCCAGGCTAGCGACATGTGATGGTATGATACTCTCTCTTATGATGCTGGGCAGTGGCAGCCAGTTGCAGCTCCCAGCCAGCCATGTGATCACAAGGGTAAACAACCAATACACTTACAACCATTATACATTCATAAAACCCAGTCTCTTTCATTTTCAATATTCAATGAATTAAATATTCAATGCCTTAATATAAAATAGGCTTTGTGTTAGATGATTTTGCTCAACTGTAGGCTAACATAAACATGGTGAGCACATTTAAGGTAGGCTAGCTATGATGTTTGGTAGGTTAAGTGTATTAAATGAATTTTGACTTAGGATAATTTCAACTTATGATGGTTTTATCAGGATGTAACATCATCATCAGTTGAGGAATATCTGTATACATATGTCTGTCAGTATTTCTACATACACATATCTGACTCTAATCCAACACCACAAAGTTGATTCTAGTATTTCCCCTTTCCATTTGTAACACTTTTCTCTGATAGCATGAAACCTAGTTTTCATTATCCACAATATCTTTACACATAAAGTAGCCTCAGAATTGCAAACCCATAACCTTATGAAGAAAAATTTACCAGCTATAGCACAATATTTGTATACATTCAACTGTGTCTTTGGCTTTAAAATATCAAGTCAAAATGCTGTTTTCCAAAGTTAATTAGGTTAATTATTTTTCTTTCCTAATCCCATAGTGTAATTGTCTGTAATACAGTTACGCTTATTACTTACTATTTTTATTCTAGTTTGGATTTGCCCCCATGTCCTGCTTGATTTTAGTTATTTATTTATATTTTAATTATGCAAAATATAACCAATGTACTAAAAGTCAAACTAAGCAAAAATGTATCCTCGGAGTATCGCTACTTCATCATTCCTTCTATACCATTCCCTTCTTCCCATTCTTTCCAACTATTTCAGTCATCTCTTGTAGCCAGCCAATCTCATCATTTTTGGTTTAAACTTATTGTATTTATTTTTTGTTCAAATAAGCATATATCTATATTTTTTCAAAACCTAGGATTTTTATTTAATGATTAGATCTTCTGTTTTTTTAATCTCTAGCTCATTAACTTCTAATTTCATCTATATTATTTTTGTATGTTTTATTTTGATTTACATTATCTTTTAAATGCTTATTTAGAGAGAGAGAGAGAGAGAGAGAGAGAGAGAGAGAGAGAGAGAGAATGCACATGCACAAGCAAGCTACTGGCAAAAAGAGAGGGAGAGAGAGAATCCCAAGCAGGCTCTGCACTAGAGCACAGATTCTGATGTGGGGCTCAGTCCCAAGAACAGTGAGATCATGACCTGAACCAAAATTAAGAAATGGGTGCTCCAACCGACTGAGCCACCCAGGCACCCCAGATTTATGTTATTATTATTCTAGTTTTTAATTGAGTAGTTAATTCATTTTAAATACTTAATTTTATTATTAAAGTGTTTAGTGATAGGAATTTTTTAATGCACCCTACATATTCTGTACTTTAAAAACAATAATATCATTTGTAACTTTCCTTTAACCTAAAAGTTTACCAAGTGTTTTTAAATTTCAAGGTTAAAGCTTTGTTGGTTTATGATTTTATTAAAAATTTCTAGTTTTGTTGTATAGTGATTAAGGAGCATTGCTTATAATAGTTCTATTTTATGGGACTTACTGAAGTTTCTGTGTATACATATGAGTGTGACCTAATAAATGTATATTTAGGCAATTACATAGACATATATAGACAAACATCGATGTATTCTCTTATAAGGGTATAAAGTTTGATGTATATTTATAAAATTTACCTTACTAATTATGTTTCTTAGTAACTCTACCTTCTTACTTACTTTGTGTGCATTTAGTCTAAAAAAGAGGAAAGCAGACCCTGATGACCAGAAACTAGACCTCAGTGTTGTAGCTCATCTAGCATTCTCATCTAGGCCTGTTGTTCTCTTCTTGGACAAAACAACCTGATACTGACAAGGTCACTTTGTGACTATGATAAAGACAAAAACAAGACAATTACACATTTTTTTTTCTAAGCACAAACTTAAAAACAAGCTCTAGGCTATTTAAACCATAAAATGCTAAATATTTCCTTATCAAGTTAATATGAGTGGCATCTGCCCTTTGACCATTTACCAGTTACTTCTGTAGCCTCACTCCTATTGCCCTCCTTCTGGATAAGACTTACTACTACAACAAAATACAATAAACTACAAATATAATTACCCCCACTTTCCAATAGTACTCTTCTATAACTCTTCCCATATCTCCTAAATATGCCCAACATTTAAAATAAGTCTTTTCTAAGACCCTCTTATTGGCTCACTCTATGTTTCTCCTGGTGTGCAGTTTTCCTCCATGCAATGAGCACTAATGTGACTTGTTCAGCTACAGGTGTTATGGTGGTCTTTGATTGGAGGACTTCATATGTGTTATACTGAGAGTGGTATGTTAAAGTCTCATACTGTCTGTTTCTATCTATGTATTTTGTTTCATAGAAATGGTTGCTATGTTATTAGGTGAATAATTATTTATAAGTATTAATACACCATTATGATTTGTGATTTTTAGTACAAGTGTCCTTGATAACCTTAAATGATTTTTGGCTTGTATTCTATATTGGCTAATAAGAGGATTGCTATCCTTCTATCTTACGGTTTCCATTGCCCTGGTAGACTTTTTCTTTATTTTAAGCATTCCTAAACCATTTTATGAGAGGTGAATCTCTATATACAGCATATAGTTGAGTCTTGCTTCATGAGCCAGATTGAAATCCTTTTTTTTCTTTTAACATGTCAAGTATATATATATTCATACACACACACAATAAGACTATATACACACAGTATTTAGAAAGGTTTGACTTTTTTCTCTGGTGGACATACTTGTTTTTATTTTTTTCTATTTTTGTATATTTTATTTATTTTACTTATTTATTTTTTAATATGAAATGTATTGTCAAATTGGTTTCCATACAACACCCAGTGCTAATCCCAACAGGTTCCCTCCTCAATACCCATCATCCACCCTCCGCTCACTCCCACCGCCCATCAACCCTCAGTTTGTTCTCAGTTTTTAAGAGTCTCTTATGTTTTTGCTCCCTCCCCCTCTAACCTTTTTTTTCCTTCCCCTCTTCCATGGTCTTCTGTTAAGTTTCTCAGGATCCACATAAGAGTGAAAACATATGGTATCTATCTTTCTCTGTATGATTTATTTCACTTAGCATAACACTCTCCAGTTCCATCCACATTGCTACAAAAGGCCATATTTCATTCTTTCTCATTGCCACGTAGTATTCCATTGTGTATATAAACCACAATTTCTTTATCCATTCATCAGTTGAAGGACATTTAGGCTCTTTCCATAATTTGGCTATTGTTGAAGGTGCTGCTGTAAACATTGGGGTACAAGTGCCCCTATGCATCAGCACTCCTGTATCCGTTGGGTAAATTCCTAGCAGTGCTATTGCTGGGTCATAGGGTAGATCTATTTTTAATTTTTTGAGGAACCTTCACACTGTTTTTCAGAGCAGCTGCACCCGTTTGCATTCCCACCAACAGTGCAAGAGGGTTCCCGTTTCTCCACATCCTCTCCAGCATCTATAGTCTCCTGATTTGTTCATTTTAGCCACTCTGACTGGCGTGAGGTGGTATCTGAGTGTGGCTTTGATTTGTATTTCCCTGATGAGGAGCGACGTTGAGCATCTTCTCATGTGCTTGTCGGCCATCTGGATGTCTTCTTTAGAGAAGTGTCTATTCATGTTTTCTGCCCATTTCTTCACTGGATTATTTGTTTTTCAGGCGGGGAGTTTGGTGAGCTCTTTATAGATTTTGGATACTAGTCCTTTGTCTGATATGTCATTTGCAAATACCTTTTCCCATTCTGTTGGCTGCCTTTTAGTTTTGTTGATTGTTTCCTTTGCTGTGCAGAAGCTTTTTATCTTCATGAGGTCCCAGTGTTTCATTTTTGCTTTTAATTCCCTTGCCTTTGGGGATGTGTCAAGTAAGAAATTGCTGCAGCTGAGGTCAGAGAGGTTTTTTCCTGCTTTCACCTCTAGGGTTTTGATGGTTTCCTGTCTCACATTCAGGTCCTTTATCCATTTTGAGTTTATTTTTGTGAGTGGTGTGAGAAAGTGGTCTTGTTTCATCCTTCTGCATGTTGCTGTCCAGTTCTCCCAGCACCATTTGTTAAAGAGACTGTCTTTTTTCCATTGGATATTCTTTCCTGCTTTGTCAAAGATTAGTTGGCCATACTTTTGTGGGTCTAATTCTGGGGTTTCTATTCAATCAGTCAACAAAAGGAAATCAAAGGCATCAAAATTGGCAAAGATGAAGTCAAGCTTTCACTTTTTGCAGATGACATGATATTATACATGGAAAACCCGACAGACTCCACCAAAAGTCTGCTAGAACTGATACATGAATTCAGCAAAGTCGCAGGATACAAAATCAATGTACAGAAATCAGTTGCATTCTTATACACTAATAATGAAGCAACAGAAAGACAAATAAAGAAACTGATCCCATTCACAATTGCACCAAGAAGCATAAAATACCTAGGAATAAACCTAACCAAAGATGTAAAAGATCTGTATGCTGAAAACTATAGAAAGCTTATGAAGGAAATTGAAGAAGATATAAAGAAATGGAAAAACACTCTGTGCTAATGGATTGGAAGAATAAATATTGTTAAAATGTCAATAATACCCAAAGCAATCTACACATCCAATGCAATCCCAATCAAAACTGCACCAGCATTCTCGAAGCTAGAACAAGCAATCCTAAAATTTGTATGGAACCACAAAAGACCTCGAATGGCCAAAGTAATTTTGAAGAAGAAGACCAAAGTGGGAGGCATCACAATCCCAGACTTTAGCCTCTACTACAAAGCTGTAATCATTAAGACAGCATGGTATTGGCACAAAAACAGACACATAGACCAATGTAATAGAATAGAAACCCCAGAATTAGACTCTGGTGGACATATTTGTACACATACATTTTTGATGTCTGTAATCCAATGTTTCCTCATTTCATCTTTTACTATCTAGTTTGTCTAGCTTTTAATGGGATCCTTAATTACCAATGATTGCTTATACAGCAATAAATGAGCTTATTCTATTTTTATTTTACCTTTCCCTAACTCCCCATTTTTAAGCTATACTTTTCTGCTTTATTACAAATAGTATTTGGTCATTATTATTTAATACTCATCTCTTTGTTTTAAACTTCGATGTGTATGTACATACGTGTGTGTGTGTATGTGTATGCCTCACCATTAGTCCTTTTACTGTAGTATTCCAAGTCATCTCTTAAAGAATGAAACTCATCTGCTAGTAAATTTTAAAAGAAAAGTTCATGTATGTAGAATTTTCTAAGTTTTGTATGTTAACAGCTTATTTTAAAGCCTTGATGCTTGAAGGATAGTTAAGCTTGATAGAAAATCTTTGGTTAACATTTTTTTTGAGTTTTATTTTAAAAACTGCTTCTTTACTGCTGTCTTGCTTTGTATGAAGCTTTTGGAAACCATGATGCCAGTCTAATTATTTTGCTCTTTTTTAATATTTGATTTTTACTTTGTCTTTGAAATCTAATAGTTTTATAAGGATGTGTTGGCATTGAACATTCCAATTTACTTTTCTCATATACTTCATGGAAACTTATAATTTGTAGATTCGGGCTTATATTTATTTCCTGAAATTTTTCTTAGATTATACCTTTAATTATGAGGCCTGCTAAATTATTTTATTCTTCTTTTCATCAGAGATATCAATTTTATAAATTTTATCCTTCCTTTCTGTATCTTCCATTTCCAACACTTTTTCTCTTTTTTAAAAGTATTTCCTTTATTACATTTATATTCCTTTGATTGTTTTCTTAACTAACTTCAAAGTTCCTCATGAAATTTTTATTTGAGTCTATTCTCTCATGCACACTTTGTACCTTAATCTTCATACCCAGGAGAATTTTCCTAAATTAACTGTTCTTTTCACTTTTTCCACTTTTGTTTTTATTTGGCCTATAGTTTTTGAAGTTCTGATTCAAAATATTTCTTTATATACCTAAATGTTTATTCCAATATATTTACTTCAGTTTGGAATGCTGTCTTACAGGTTTTTTCTGTTTCATAATTTTAGGGTGGGGTAAAATTTTATTCAATCAAATGTGTGGGATCACATTTTATGATTTTTTGGTAATAGCTCTGTAAGGATCTAGTTATCAATATCTTATGGCACTGGGGAAACATTCCTAGTTCAATAAGTCCTCTTCTATCAGTCCAAATATTCAAGTGGATTTTGTCTGGTGAAGAGTAAAGTTGTGTGTATTTCAATTACTTGCTTGCCTTTTATTTTGCAAGACCTAAGTTTCCCCTTCTGCTGCTCGTTCTCTTTGACACCCAGTTTCTAAAGGGTGCTTCCTCCCTCCTATTTGCCTTTTCTCTTCATCAAAAGCTATGCATCTCAGTCTACTACTTCATATCATGAATATTTTAAAGTCCCTTCTCTCTGTAGTTTTTCCCTCACTTACCAAGACATCTTAAAAATATTTTCATACTGAGCACGGACTAATTTTTTTTTTTTTTTAGAATACAAATTGTATTAGTGGAATTACATAGCTATTTTTTGGTTTTCTTTATTATTTTCAATTTTTTATTTAAATTCTAGTCAGTTAACATACAGTATTGTACTGGGTTCAGGAGTAGAATTCAGTGATTCATCGCTTACCAGTGATTCTTCAATACCCAGTGCTCATCACATGTGCCCTCCTTAATAACAATCACCCAACCACACCATCCTCCACCCACATCCCTCCATCAGCTTGTTCTCTATTGATAAGAGCATCTTATGGTTTGTTTCCCTCTCTCTCTCTCTTTTTTTTTCTTCCCATATGTTCATCTGTTTTGTTTCTTAAATTTCACATATGGGTGAAATTATATGATATTTGTCTTTCTCTGGCTGACTTATTTTGCTTAGCATAATACACCCTAACTCCATCCACATCATTGCTAATGGCAAGAGTTCATTCTGTCCGATATTCCATTCCAATATTCTGTGTAATATTCCATTAAAAATATATACCATTATGGGGTGCCTGGGTGGCTCAGTAGCTTAAGCGGCTGACTTCAGCTCGGGTCATGATATCCTGGTTTGTGAGTTTGAGCCCTGCGTCAGGCTTTGTGTTGACAGCTCAGAGCGTGGAGCCTGCTTCAGATTCTGTGTCTCCCTCTCTCTCTGCCCCTTGCTTGCTCATGCTCTGTCTCTGTCTCTCAAAAAATCAGTAAACATTAAAAAAATTTTTTTTAAATATATGCCATTTCTTCTTTTTCCATTCATCAGTCAGTGGACATTTGGGCTCTTTCCATAGTTTGGCTATTGTTGATAAGGTCGCTATAAACATCAAGGTGCATGTGCCACTTCATCTCTGTATTTTTGCATCCTTTGTGTAAATACCTAGTAGTGCAATTGCTGGATCATAGGGTAGTTTTATTTCTTCCTAGTGATTGTTTGAGATCAATTACAGGCTGTCTCTGGTCCCTTGCTTCCCATCCCTTGCAGTTAATCTCATTCATTCTCATTGCTTGACTCCCCACCACCACTTCCACATGAAATCGTTCACTGGGATTTGGTTTTCTTTTATTTACAGTTATATTAAAGTTTGGGCACTCTGTCTCCCACTTATGCTGAAAGTACTGTTTTTGTGTAATTTTACTTTCTCCTAATGCTATTCTATATTATTTTTGGAAGAAATATTGAGAGATGCATAACTTGGCTGCCTTTATTTTCTTCAACTATTTACCTGTGTAATATAATCTTTTGCCAGCCTATGATGACTTGCATTCATAGAGGAATCTTCGAGAAAGTATAAAACATATTTATGAATTAGAAGTTACTAGTATTTTATAGCCATACTTAATTGTTTACAAATTAGAATGAAATACATTTCAATGGATTTTCTTAACGATTTTGGTTTAATATATGTGAGGGATTATTATTTCTTCTTGTTCCTGTTCTTGTTCTTGTTCTTCTTCTTCTATAGGCTAATTGGCACATAAGTTGGTTCCCACCAGTGGTAAAGGTGGTAAGCTTCTTATTCAGTAATATTTTTCCTTTTCCATGTCTGCTATGTACTGATTTTTGTTCTCGTCTTCACCTTTCCCCATTTGAACTGTGGGAAAAATGATAGGCTTAAGCTAAACAGGATTATCCCACTCCTTTTGATGGCCTACTGAAACTTGAAAAGAATTCTTCCAGAGAGATCCACTGAAAATTTTATTTATTTATTTATTTATTTATTTATTTATTTAAATGTTTTTAGTTTATTTATTTATTTTGAGAGAGAGAGAGTGTGAGTGGAGTAGGGGTAGGGACAGAGAGAGAGAGGAAAAGAGAGAGAATCCCAAGCAGACTCCACATTGTCAGCGTAGAGCCCAACATGGGGCTCAAACTTCTGAACCATGAGATCATGACATGAGCTGAAATCAAGTCCAACACTTTACTGACTGAACCAGCCAGATGCCCCTGGTGAAAAAAAATTTTTTTTTAATATAAATGTTGATACAACAAAAATGTAATCTTTTTTTTTTTTGCCTTTGCATTTTAGAGTGTGAAGATGACACATTTAGACCATGTGAGATAATATTGTAACTACCAGTCTTAATATTGAATGAAAAGAACCTGGACTATTGATTGGGTGATAAGAATATTAACTTGGAATTTTAACCAACCTTGAGTCTGCCTTACCTCCAGACTTTTTATTATGTCAAGTAATAAATCCCTTAATGTTGGGATAAGTTGAGCTAGTGTTTAGTATTATTTGAAACTGATATTGCTAATAAATTTAATTCACATTATAATTGGGTTTTATTTTTTCAGGCTTCTTTTACCAATGTAAGAGTAGAAGATCATCTATTGAAGCTTCTTTGGAGAAACATTACAAAAATCAAACCAAACTAAGGCCTAGATAAATGTTGATTTTAAAAAGGAATATAAAGCAAATAGAAAACTATTTCAAGCTTCACTTAAACTACCTGGACTGATTCCATTAATCTCTATCAAAATGAATATTCTGCAAATTTTTACAACTCAGTATATTTAAAAAGACACCAAAAAATAAGCAGGAAGTAAAATAAGACGACTCTTTCTTTTAAAGTTCATCAAATAAAAACTAAAATTTAATATCTGGATTTTCATTAAACTTGAGTTAGTCATGATAACTTAATTTTATTGCAAATGTTTGCAATTGAAGTCCACTAAAAATAGCAGTCCTTCATTTATTCAAAAGATTAAAGATGTACTATATGTAAAATTCTAAAATTATTTTCTTTCCATTTTTTTGAAAGTTTGATTAAGAAGGGTTGATCAGTGGGGTGCCTGGGTGGCTCAATATGTTAAGTGTACCACTGTTGATTTTGACTCAGGTAATGATCTCATGGTTCCTGAGACTGAGTTCTATGTCGGGCTCTGCACACCCAGCACTGTTTGAGATTCTCTCGCCCTCTCTCTCTGCCCCTCCCTTGCTCACACATCTGCTCTCTCTCTCAAAAATAAATAAAGATTTAAAAAAAATTTTTTTAAAGTGTTGACCAGTGAGCTAGGAGGGAAAATGGAAGGCAAAGGAAAATAGACTTTCAAAAGAAAAAGGAGCTCGCCTGTGTCCAATGCTGTGTCCAAAGTCAAAGGAAAGAGGACCATTGGGGAGAGTTGAGGAAGATGGCAATGGAGTAGGAGGATCCTAGGCTCACCTTGTCCCACAAATATAACTAGATAGCTATCAAATCATCCTAAATACCTTAGAAATTGATCTGAAGACTGGCAAAACAAACTCCACAACTAATGGTAGAGAAGTGGCCACAGGGAAGAAGGTAGAAAGTGTGCAGGTGCAAAGAGAAACAAATCATGGCTGCTGCAGTGTGGAGGGAGCCGTGGTCAGGAAGAAGGATGAAAGACAAACTAGTACACAGGGGAACACATGGGGAAAACAAATCCCCTGGAAACAGTGCTCTGAAGGTCACCAGGGGCACACAATAGAGAGATTAGTTGCTCATCTTGGACTATGTCCTGTAGAGGCAGTGTTCACAGAGAGACCCCTCCAGGAACAAAGGAACTGTCAGACACATATCCTCCCACACCCCTCACCATAAGCACAGGGCCACTTGTGGGAACCATTACAGCACTGACACTTGTTACCTAACTTGCTTACCCCAATCCTCACCCCACACTCCACTCTAGAAAAACTGCCCCTTCCAGTCACACTTCCCTCAGTATAAGCAGTGGGCCTCCTTCTCCAGAAGACTGGCCCAAACCACTGCCAAAACCATGTCTCCTAACTTGAGAGTTTTGCAAGGCCTTGGTTCCAGTGGTAGCAGTGCCAGTCTCGTTTTAGAGGCAGACCAGAGAATAACTAGTTAAAAGTCATCACAGACAAAACACTGCTCACAACAGCCAAAGAGAGCCTCTGGACACAACTGACCTAAAGGATAAAGCATCCAGGACACAACATTGGAGTGCATGCAGTACACATTGGAAATGTTCCTGGAAGCGCAAGGCCTTGGGGAAAAGGGAAGACTACTACAGAGCACTACAGGACCTCTTCTTCATAAAGCCATTACCCTCAAGATTCAGAGATGTAGCTGACTCTCCTAATGCAGAGAAATAGGCACCGAGACTTAGACAAAATGAGAAGACAGAAGAATTTGCCCAAAATGAAAGAATAGGAAAAGGTGATGGCCTTGAGATCTAAGTGAAACAGATACAAGTAATGTACCCAATGGAGAATCGAAAGCAATGATCATAAGGAAACTCACTGGACTTCAGAAAAGAGTTGAGGACATCAGTGAGACCCTTAGCACACAGATAAGGAATGACATAGCAGAGATAAGGGGCTCAATAAATAAAATGAGAAACATGCTTAATGCAATGAACAGCAAGCTAGAAGAAGCAGAGGAAGGAATTAATGACCTAGAAGACAAACTAAGGGAAAGTAATCAAGCTGAACAAAGGAGAGAAAAAAAAGAACTTTGTAAAATGAGAATAGACTTAGGGAACTCAGTGACTTCATCAAACATAATAACATTCATATTATAGGAATCAGAGAAGAAGAAGAGAGAAAAGGGGAAAGATAATTTATTTGAAGAAATAATAGCTGAAAATTTCCCTAATCTGGTGAAGAAAAAATATATCCAGATGCAGGAGGCACAGAGAACTCCCTACAAAATCAACAAAAGTATATCCACACCAAAATATGTTTTTTTTAATGTTTACTTATTTTTGAGAGAGACAGAGATAGAATGTGAGTGGGTTGGGGCAGAGAGAGAGGGAGGCACAGAATCCAAAGCAGGCTCCAGGCTCTGAGCTGTCAGCACAGAGCCTGATGTGGGGCTCGAATTCACATGCTGTGAGATCATGACCTGAGCCAAAGTCGGATGCTCAACCGACTGAGCCACCCAGGCGCCCCTACACTAAAATATGTTTTAATTAAAATGGCAAAATATAATGATAAAGAAAATATTAAAAGTGGCAAGATGAAAGAAGACAGTTACATCCAAAGGAAATCCCATATGGCTATCAGCGTATTTTTCACCAGGAAATTCCAAGCCAGAAAGGAATGTCATGATATATTCAAATTGCTGAATGGGAAGAACCTACAGCCAAAAATACTCTATCCTGCAAAGCTATCATTCAGAATATAAGGAGAGATAAAGGATTTCCCAGATAAATAATACTAAAGAAGTTCATGACCACTAAACCAGGTGTGTAAGAAATATTAAGAAAGGGGAAAGAGAGACCAAAAATGACAGCACAGAGGTAGGAAACCACAAAAAAAGAGAACTACAGGTCAATATGTCTGATGAACATAAATCAAAAAACTTCAACAAAATATTAGCAAACTAAATCCAAAAATACATTAAGAATATCATTCAACATGATCAAGTAGGATTTAACCCTGGGTTGCAACAGTGGTTCAATATTCACAAAATCAATCAATGTGATGCACTGCATTGATAAGAGAAAGGACAAGAAGCATGCAATCATTTCAATAGATGCAGAAAAAGCATACGACAAAGTCCAACATCCATTCCTGATAAAAAACCCTCAACAAAGTAGGTTTAGATGGAAGATACATCAACATAATAAAGGCCATATATGAAACCCACAGTTAACATCATCCTCAATGGGGAAACACTGAGAGCCTTTCCCCTAACATCAAGAACAAGACAAAGATTTCCACTCTCACCACTTTTATTCAACATAGTCCTGAAAGTCCTAGCCACAGCAGTCAGACAACAAAAAGAAATAAAAGTGATCCAAATTGTAAGGAAGAAGTCAAACTCTCCCTTTTTGCAGATGACATGATACTATATTTAGAAAATGTGGGGGCACCTGAGTGGCCCAGTCAGTTAAATGTCCAACTTCCACTCAGGTTATGATCTCATGGTTCATGAGTTTGAGCCCCATGTCAGGCTTTGCGCTGACAGCTCAGAGCCTAGAGCTTGCTTCAGATTCTGTGTCCCTCTCTTGCCCCTGCCCTGCTCATGCTCTGTCTTTGTCTCTTTGTCTGTCTGTCTGTCTGTCTGTCCCTCTCTCTCTCTCAAGGGTAAATAAACATTAAGAAATTTTTATAAAATGTGAAATACTGCACCAAAAAACTTCTAGAACTTATAAACAAATTCAATAAAGTCTCAGGATACAAAAAGGATGTAAAGAAATCTGTGGCATTCCTATACACTACTAATGAAACAACATAAAGTGAAATTAAGAAAACTTTCCCATTTACAATTGCATCAAAAATAATAAGATACTTAGGTATAAACCTAATCAAAGAGATGAAAGATCTATACTCTGAAAACTATAAAACACTGATGAAAGAAATTGAAGACACAAAGAAATGGAAAGACATTCCATGCTCATGGATTAGAAGAACAAATATTGTTGAAATGTCTATACTACCCAAGGCAGTCTACACATTCAAGCAATCCTTATCAAAATACCAATAGCATTTTTCACAAAACTAAAAAAAAAAAAAGTAATCCTAAAATCTGTATGCAACTACAGAAGACCTTGAATAGCCAAAGCATTCTTGAAAAAGAAAAGCAAAGCTGGAGGCATCATAATTTTGCACTTCAAGTTACATTAAAAAGCTGCAGTAATCAAAACAAGATAGTACAGGCACAAAAACAGATGCATCAATCAATGGAACAAAATAGAAAATTCAGAAATAAATCCACAATTATATGGTCAATTAATATTCAACAAAGCAGGAAAGACTATCCAATGGGAAAAAGACAATGTCTTCAAGAAATGGTGTTGGGAAAGCTGGACAGCAATATGCAAAAGAAAGAAACTGGACCACTTTCTTACACCACACATAAAAATAAATTTAAAATGGGTTAAAGACCTAATGTGAAACCTGAAACCATAAAAATCCTAGAAGAGAGCATAGGCAGTAACTTCCCTGATATTGGCCATAGCAACTTTTTTCTAGATGACTCCTGAGGCAAGAAAAACAAAAGCAAAAAGAAACTATTGGGACATCATCAAAATAAAAAGCTTCTGCACAGCAAAGGAAACAACCAACAAAACCAAAAGGCAACCTATGGAATGGTTGAAGATATTTGCAAATGATATATCCAATAAAGGGTTAGTACACAAAATATATAAAGAACTTAAAAAAGTCAATACCCCAAAAACAAATAATCCAATTTAAAAATGTACAGAAGGAATGAATGAACAAACATTTCTCCAAATAAGACACACAGATGGCCAACAAATGCATGAAAAGATGTTCCATATCACTTATCATCAGAGAAATGTGAATCAAAATTACAGTGTGATACCACTTCACACCTGTCAGAATGGCTAAAATCAATAACACAAGAAATAAAAAGTGTTGGCAAGGATGTTGAAAAAAAGGAATCCTGTTACATTACTGGTGGGAATGCAAACTGGTGCAGCCACTCTGGAAAATAGTACGGAGGTCCCTCAATAAGTTAAAAACAGAGGTACGCTATGATCCACTAATCACAGTACTGGGTATTTATCCAAAGAATAAAAAAACAGTAATCCAAAGGGATATAGTCACCCTTGTTTATAGCAGCATTATTTATAGTAGCCAAGATAGGGAAGCAGTCAAAGTGTCCATCGACTGACAAATGGATAAAGAAAACATGATATGTATGTACACACACACACACACACACACACACACACACACACACACACTGAAATATTATTCAGCCATAAAAAAAATGAAATCTTGCCATTTGCAATACCATGGATGGACCTAGAGAATATAATGCTAAGTAAGACAGTCAGAGAAAGACAAGTGCCATATGATTTCACTCATATGTAGAATTTAAGAAACAAAGCAATAGAACAAAGAAAAAAAAACAAAAAACAGATTCTTAACTATAGAGAACTGATGGTTACCAGAAAAAAAAAATAGGTGGGTGGGGCAGATGGATAAAATAGGTGAAGGTGAATAAGAATAGACTTGTCAAGATGAGCTGAGTAATGTGTAGAATTGATGAGTCACAGCATGTACACCTGAAATTTATATATAGCTCTCTATATTAACTGTACTGAAATTAAAATGTTAAAAATAAAATAAAATAGAACATGGAAATGGGACAGTAGCTAAAGGGAAATGGGGAGACTGGATCAAAGAATGTTTTGGTTGTTTTGTAATTTTTTAATTGGAAGACATTATAGTTTTGGGGGACATTAGGGGGTGTTATTTTTTGTAGGCTGATACCAATAATCCAATAATGAGAAGGAAGTGATGAAGCAAAAGAGGGCAGAATTAGTCAAATGTGGTTTTTCAGTAAACAACAGGAAAATCATGTGATGCAAAAGTACAAATATTGGCTTGGCTATGGAAAATAAATCCACAGTAACAGGCAAAGGGGCAGAGAACATGGTTACAGAGGATGGGACACTAATGTGGTAGGAAATTATAAGAGCTCTTTGATTTCCTCTTTTATTTCTGTGAAACTGAAAATAAATCAGGAGTTATTGAAAGTTTGTTCAAGGGGAGAAGTTATGAAAAAATCACTCAAGAAAGAAAAGGTCTAGGGTAATATATGATTGCTGTGGAGCAGTAAGGACTTGTTTTTAGCATTCATGACAGTTGAATACAAGATACCTGAAACACAGCAAAGGAGGCAAACAATGTTTCCATATAACCTACAGTGGGTATATCGTTATTAATGTATTTTCTTGTTCTGAAGGAATAGTAATATCATATTAAAATACATTTTCTTAAACTTCTCACACAAAGTGAGGATTCACAGAACAGATTTATTCTCTGATGTGGACATGTCATTATATATCCCAGCACCTATTACCAATTTACCTATAAATCTATCCATGTCTCTTTTACCTTTCCTTTGCCATCCAATCTCTATATTAAACTTTTCAGATGAATCTCTCATTTAAATCATTTTTTCTAATCCCATAGTTATTCAGTTACCACAATTTCAGGCCACAAACTTGTTTACAAAAGAAAAAAATCTTATTTAAAATAGTACCATAATTCAACCCAATTTCTTGAGCTTACATTCTCTCAGACTGCCAGAAATTAATATCATTAGCTTAAACAACCCGCTCCCAGTTCCCCTGGTTTGTATCTACGTTCTCCAGAGATGACCCAGTGTCAAGATGTCATTTACCAACTAACCACACTGGCATGAGGTATACCGTCATGCCGTGAATTTCTTGCCCAACCGTCCTTGAGGATGATGTTTAGTCACCCTTTTAACCACACAGTCCTTGAGGACTGGAACCTTGAGTCATCCTGGAGCAGGAGGGGTTGGGAGAAGAGGGAGGAGGAGATAGAAAGGGAGAGGGCAGGTGGAAATAAATGCTCTGCATTTTGCTTTTCTTATCATTCCCCATCTCCCTCCCCAATCCTAAAGAATTCATCCAAACTCAATAATCAAAAGAATTTTCTGCCTCAACATCCATTTTTTCTGAATCCATTTTGTATTCCTCAGTTTCCCTCAGGGGCTAAAATTTTGATACTCAAACCCAGAAGATTTTTTAATCGTTTTTTTTGTTTGTTTGTTTTTTTGTTTTTATGTGACTAATTCCAAAGTATCTCTTTACTCAGGCCCAGGCCCAGAATTGTCAAGCTGCTAACCACACCACCATTATTGTGACCCAATTTTAAATAGCAGACTGCCCAGGAGTTACAGAAAATACGAGGAGAGAGGGAGAACATTCAAAGTTTCAAAACTATTTTCCTGACTTATTAATGTGATAATGATGGCGCTACACTGCTGAGCTAAGAGGTGAGAGTCAGAATGCTGGAGTACAAACAGAAATAATAACACTGGAGATGACTTCCCTGTGAAAACATTACGTAAGGAAGCAGCACAAATGCAGGGCATATTTACATTTGCAGCACTGTACTGCTTTGAAAGTGTTTCAATTGTATTGACAGAATACCAATAAAAAGAAGTGTCCTCAAAATACTAGAAATATATACGTATATATTTAATGTATACATTTATATTTAATCTGGCCACTTAATGAGGGTATCCTTCACAATAAAATCAAGTCAGGAAAAAAACTATAGCTTTCAGAATTTCAATCCCTGCTTTTACTTCCAGCACATCTGCAGGAAAAATAAGTTTTGTGATTTCTTGGAGGCTTGTGGTTAACCTCACAGCATGGAATAAATTATCTACAATTCCGTCCTTCATTAAAACGCCCTTTTCATGAAACGTGTCAATGAAGTCAGAACCTGGCTGGCCACAGATCAACCAGAGCACTGACCATCCACTTACGTTTTTTCCATTATATCCCTTAATTATAGCAAAACACAGTCATTAATTCTCAAGAGTCTTAACTTGTTTATATCGTGCTCTAAGTTAAGAATACCTGTAATGTTTTAATTTGAACAAAGTGAATATATACATGTATCAGAAAGTAAAATGTTATACAACACATATAAACACAAATATCTTTAACCTCAAATGAGACTGAATGGTTGATTTAATTTAATCATTTCTCAAACTGCACAAATATATTCCTTGAAGCATATATAATAATATTTAGAAAAGTCTTTATTAACCCTGCCCACAAAATCTATAGTATCTAAAGAGTGCTTAAGTTTGCGAGAAAACAAAGGAGAATGTCATTTCAAAAGTTGTTTTGGCGATATTCATTCCATATTTTCACTTCTGGGTATATGAAAATTATTCCTCTGGCATTTCCAATTCCTCCCTTTACCTTTGTTCTTCCTCAGCTTAGTAAAAAGGGGAGAATTTATATAAAGAACATTCATTCTTCCCTGTTTTATTTTTAAAGTCCATCTCTTTACTATTGTGACATAATCAACCATAAAGATCCCAAAATTAAAAACAGCATCCCTCAATTGAATACTTGGGGATATTTGTCATAGGCCATTGTTTAGACTTTAGCTGAAGACTATTCATTAGGAGTCATTACCTTCCAATAGCTATTTGAAATAAACAGATATATATTCAGTAGATAATAAAAATAACACCAGAATTTGCACCTGAATTAAAATAGAAACCCTAAATTGAACCGAGTATTTTTTATAAGAATTCCATTTTGGGTCAGTGACTGTATTATCCTTCAAAACCTTTAAAATGGTCCATAGACTAATGTAAGGACAAAATAAAAACAGTTACAAAAGGTATTTATATAACCTTTGAGTATTTGAAATATTCAAATCTCATTTCAAGAGAAATCATATAACCTAGTTACCCTTCCTCAAAAATATGGCAGACTTTTTCAAGTACTTTAATTAAAGTGAACAGCTATTAATAGCTATTAATAAATAACCCTATCCAGGGGTGCCTGGGTGGCTCAGTCAGTTGTTGAGCATTTGACTTCGGCTTAGGTCGTGGTCTCACGGTTCATGGTTTGAGCCCCACATCAGGCTCCGTGCTGACAGCTCAGGAGAGCTTGGAGGCTGCTTCAGATTCTGTGTCTCCCTCTCTCTCAGCTCCTCCCCTCCTTGTACTGTTTCTCTCTCAAAAATAAATAAACATTAAAAATTTTTTAAAAAATAAAAATAAAATAAAATAACCCTCTCCATTCTACATAAATGACATTAATAGAAAATGTATTTTTCAAGTTTGAATAATTCATTACTTTGAATAATTGTGTTGATACATATGCCAGAAATAATTATTAGGGTGCCAAACCATATATAAAAATCATGTTTTATTTTTAACTTAATATATACTAGTCATCTCTTTTACTCTGTATATTATTCTACAATTTATTAATAAGGAGTTTTATAATATCTATGATAAAATTTCTAGTCATTAAATGCAAATTTTTCTTAACTTGTTATGGTTTCTACAGCTGTCCTTGGAGGTGTAGCTTGAAGAAGAAAAATACTGGCTTTGTTGTAATAGCAACTAAGAACACTACTTAATAAGATTTACTACTATACTGGAAGAAGGATTTCTAACAGAAGCAAACAGTCAAATTGTGTCACAAACTATTTTCAAACAGCTTTTAAAACTTTCTGGAATTGATTCTAGGGATATTTATTTATTTAGTTAGTTAGTTAGTTAGTTATTTTTATTTTTTTTACTGAGAGGAATCTTGGCTATAGAATACCATAATTTCACTCCCTTCTATTCCATAAGCATTCTTGTCACTGATATATGAAAGAATCTTTGGATACTCTCCTGTTGTTCCCATTCTCTTCAGAGTGGGGATTATGAGTCATCTGCATTGATAACAGATTTATGCATTACATACAACTTTCTTTATTAAGATTTCTTTTTTTTCCACCTCTTTAAATGATGCAAAGCTTACAATACTGTTTTTGGTTAATCGTCCTTATGCTCAAGTAAATTCTTACTCATAACTGCAGTATTTGTTCAAATAATGTCTCCCTTATGATTACGGAACTGAAATTTATAAATGAGGTTTACCTTTACTGCAAATGAATTATAACTAGGTTCAGGGAGAAGAAAAAGATAAATTTTAGGGATGATGGCTAAAATGATAGGATTTTCTTACCACCATTCTTTAATTCCCTAGGTTCACCAAGGGTTTAGTACAAAAGTAGTGAAGATGCAGATTAGGAAGTTCTTTTTTCTTCTGTAATTATGGAGTTGCCAATCAGATAAAGGTTTCAGAGGACCACATTTGAGATTAATGGAGGCATACTGATGGAACTAGGGCTCCAGACCTTCAAGAGTACATCTCTCCTCGGTAATTCTAAATCAAAGATGAATCTACCCTTGCTCAAGTATCTTAACTAAGTCTTTGTTTTATTCCTAAAAGCCGTCAAAGACTTGTACTTTCAAGAATTTACTCTGAGACACTGAGATATCCTTGTATTTGATCCTAGAAATGGTCTTACCATTTTACCTGGGCTCTATTACCATCAGAATCCTACACTATTCTTGGTCAGAGCAATAATTGAAGGCAGGGTCTATAGAGATATTTGCACACTCATCTTCATAATAATACCATTCACAACACCCAAGAGATGGAAGCAACCCAAATGTTTGTCAACAGATCAATGGATATATAAAATGTGGCACATTTACAAAACGGAGTATTATTTACCCTTAAAAAGGAAGGAAATCCTGTCACATGCTACAACATGCATAAAACCTAACTACATTATGCTAAGTGAAATAAGCCAGTCACAAAAAGACAAATATTCTGTGATTCTGCTTTTATGAGGTATCTAAAATTCATAGAAACATAAAATAGAATGGTGGTTATCAGGACATGGGAGGAAAGAGAAGAGGAAAGTTATTATTTAATGAATTACAGGGTTTCAGCTGTGCAAGATGAAAAAGCTTCAGAGATCTATACCACAACAATGTAAATATACTTAAGACCCCTGAATTGTACAATTAACAGTTGAGGTGGTAATTTTTATGTTATGTGTTTTTACCACAAAAAAAAAATAGTTGTTTAAAAATTAGTGGACTTTGAAACAAGATCTATAAGCTTTTCACACTCTGTGGTCTATCATGCCTTTCTTTTTCTTTTTTTTTTTTTAATATGAAATTTACTGTCAAATTGGTTTCCATACAACACCCAGTGCTCATCCCAACAGTTGCCCTCCTCAATGCCCATCACCCACTTTCCCCTCCCTCCCACCCCCCCATCAACCCTCAGTTTATTCTCAGTTTTTAAGAGCCTTTTATGGTTTGCCTCCTTCCCTCTCTGTAACTTCTTTTGTTTTTATCATGCCTTTCAATGGATCTTTTTTCTATGCATGATTTAGTAGCAGCGTGTACTGATAAGATAGGTCAGGGGCACCTGGGTGGCTCAGTAGGTTAAGCATCTGACTCTTGATTTTGGCTCAACTCATGATCTCACAGTTCTTGACTTTGAGCCCCATGTTGGGCTCTGCACTGACAGTGAGGAGCCTTCTTGGGATTCTCTCTCTCTACCCCTCTCTCTGTTCCTCCCCTGCTTGTGTGCAAGTTCTCTCTCCCTTAAAATAAATAATAAATTAAATTAAATTAAATTAAATTAAAATAATTTAAATTAAATTAAATTGAAATTAAAATAAAATAAAATATACTAGTTCACTGAGATATGCAAATAATCAAATGTTTGTTTATCAAGAAATCATATTAATATCACCATCAGTCTTATCAGAATTTTTTTTTATTGGGAAGCTGTCAAACTCACTGTTAAGCACAAATTTTCCAAAATTCTTATTTTTAAATTAAAGCTCAGGTTTTATCATTGATAACAAATGCCATCAGGTTTTTTTTTTCTTTTGTAGTGGCAGGCTGAATTTGCTCATTTTTAAGAAAATATCTGTCAAATACTCTATTCTAAAAACTATAATTTTCTATTAGTTATTCTTTCAGTAAAATGTTTGTACCTTGAAAAATGGGCTGGTTCAACACACCTCAAATAAATCTCACAAATTCTTTTCCCCAAAGTAATCACTACACTTTGGTATACAGCAAAGGTTCTTTGCGCATACTTTCAATTTCATCCCATAGAATGTTATAAAAAGTGAGCCAATGGGTCAAACACTAATAAAATTAATAATTTCTACCTCTTTTAAGTTTTTCTTAATGTTTATTTATTTTTGAAAGAGAGAGAGCAAGAGAGAGAGAGAGAGAGAGAGCACAAACAGGGGAGGGGCAGAGAGAGGGAGAAACAGAATCAGAAGTGAGCTCCATACTCCAAGGTGTCAGCATAGAGCCTGACATGGGGCTTGAACTCACAGACCATGAGGTCTTGACCTGAGCCAAAGTCAGACGCTTAACCAACTGAGCTACCCAGGTGCCCCAATAATTTCTACTTCTTTATCAAGGACATTCCTAGATGAAACTGGTATTTAATTTTTTTTAATTATTTTTTAATTTACATCCAAGTTTTTAGCATATATTGCAATAATGATTTCATGAGTAGATTCCAGTGATTCATCCCCTATGTATAACACCCAGTGTTCATCCCAACAAGTGTTCTCCTTAATACCCCTTACCCATTTAGTTCATCCTCCCACCCACAACCCCTCCAGGAACCCTCAGTTTGTTCTCTGTATTTAAGAGTCTCTTATGTTTTTGTCCCACTCCTTGTTTTTATGTAATTTTATTCTTCCCTTCCCTTATGTTCATCGGTTTTGTATCTTAAATTCCAAATATGAGTGAAGTCATATGATATCTGTCTATCTCTGACTGACTAATTTCACTTAGCATAATACCCTCTAGTTCCATCCATGTAGCTGCAAATGGCAAGATTTCATTCTTTTTGATTGCCGAGTAATACTCCATTGTATATATTTATATATACACACCACATCTTCTTTATCCATTCATCTGTCGATGGACATTTGGGCTCTTTCCATACTTTGGCTATTGTGATAGTGCTGCTATAAACATTGGGGTGCATGTGCCTCTTCAAAACAGCACACCTGTACCCTGTGGATAAATACCTAGTAGTGCAATTGCTGGATCATAGGGTAGTTCCATTTTTAATTTTTTGAGGAACCTCCATGCTGCTTTCCAGAGAGGCTGCACCACTTTGCATTCCCACCAGCAGTGCAAAAGAAATCCTCTTTCTCTATATCCTTGTCAACATCTGTGGTTGCCTGATTTGTTCATTTTAGCCATTCTGACTGGTATGAGGTGGTATCTCATTGTGGTTTTAATTTGTATTTCCCTGATGATGAGTGATGTTGAGCACTTTTTCATGGGTCTGTTCGTGATCTTGATGTCTTCTTTGGAAAAGTGTCTATTCATGTCTTTTGCTCATTTCTTCACTAGATTATTTGTTTTTTTGGTGTTGAGTTTGATAAGTTCTTAATAGATTTTGGATACTTGCAAATCTAATACATCATTTGCAAATATCTTCTCCCCTTCCATCAGTTGCCTTTTAGTTTTCCTGATTGTTTACTTCACTGTGCAGAAGATTTTTATCTTGATGAGGTCCCAATATTCATTTTTGCTTTTGTTTCCCTTGCTTGCGGAGACATGTTGAGTAAGAACTTGCTGTGGCCAAGGTCGAAGAGTTTTTTGCCTGCTTTCTCCTTGAGGATCTTGATGACTTCCTGTCTTATGTTTAGGTCTTTTATCCATTTTGAGTTTATTTATTTATTTAAAAAAAAACTTTTTTGTTTAATGTTTATTTATTTTTGAGACAATGCAAGAGACAGAGTGCAAGCAGCGGAGGGGCAGACACAGGGAGACACAGAATCTGAAGCGGGCTCCAGGCTCCAAGCTGTCAGCCCAGAGCCCAATGCGGGGCTCAAACTCATGAACTGTGAGATCATGACCTGAGCTGTAGTTGGACATTTAATCACCTGAGCCACTCAGGCGCCCCTAGGAAATTTTTTACCTCTTCTTCTATTTTGAATGACAGCCTTGCTGGATAAAGAATTCTTGGCTGCATATTTTTCCAGTTCAGCACATTGAATATATCCTGCCACTCCTTTTTAATGTGCCAAGTTTCTGTGGATAGGTCTGCTGTGAACCTGATCTGTCTTTGTAGGTTAAGGACTTTTTTGTCCCTTGCTGCCTTCATGATTCTTTCTTTGTCTGTGTATTTCGTGAATCTGACTATGACATGCCTTGTTGATGGTCAGTTTTTGTTGAATCTAATGGGAGTTCTCTGTGCTTCCTGGATTTTGATGTCTGTGTCTTTCCCCAGGTTCGGAAAGTTTTTGCTATGATTTGCTCACATAAACTTCTATCCCTTTTTCTCTCTATTCATCTTCTGGGACCCCTATGATTCGGATATTATTCCTTTTTAATGAGTCACTGAGTTCTCTAATTCTTATATCATGTTCTTTTGCCTTATTTCCCCCCATTTTTTTCTGATTCTTTATTCTCCATAAGTTTGCCCTCTATATCACTGATTCACTGCTTTGCTTTATCCATCCTTGCTGCCATGGCATCCATTCAAGATTGCATCTAAGTTATAGCATTCTTTATTTCATCCTGACTAGATTTTACTTCTTTTATCTCTGCAGAAAGGGATTCTATGCTTTTTTTGACTCCAGCTATTATTCTTATTATCATGATTTTAAATTCTGGTTCAGATATCTTTCTTGTATATGTAGCTTGATAGAATAAAAAGGAAAAGAAAGGAAAAGAAAAAAAAGGAAAAGAAAAGGACATTTGAAATTTTTTAAAGTGGTGGGGTGCCTGGGTGGCGCAGTCGGTTGGGCGTCCGACTTCAGCCAGGTCGCGATCTCACGGTCCGTGAGTTCGAGCCCCGCGTCGGGCTCTGGGCTGATGGCTCAGAGCCTGGAGCCTGTTTCCGATTCTGTGTCTCCCTCTCTCTCTGCCCCTCCCCCGTTCGTGCTCTGTCTCTCTCTGTCCCAAAAATGAATAAACGTTGAAAAAAAAAATTTAAAAAAAAAAAAAAGAAATTTTTTAAAGTGGATATAATAAAATAGAATAAAATGAAATGATTAAAGTAAAATAAAATTTTAATACTTAAAAAGAAGTAAAAAATATAGCAGAGAAAAATTAAACTAAAATTTTTTTATAGAAATGGAAAATAAAAACAATTTTTTTCTCTTTCTGTATTCAAGAATAAGAAAAAAGAAAAAAAATTGAATAGATACACCAGCAAAAAGAATGAAATATGATTGAAATTACATCCAGTTTCACCTATAAATCAAACTATGAAGCACTTTAAAGTCCATAAACTAAGTAGGCAAAGAAACTTGTGTTCCTCTAGAGCCTAGCTGGGGCAGTTGGACAGGGCTTGGTGTAATGGCTCCATTCTCCACCAGATAGCACTGCTTAGTTTACTGGGGTGGATCATTGTGGCGTGTGCATGCATGTATGCCTATGCGCAGGAGGAGTGAAAATGGCATCATCCAGCTACCCAGTTTCTAGTATCAGAACTCTGTGGTCTTCCAGACCAGCAATCAAGCACCCCTCCTTTGTCTCCTGCTTCCATCCACTCCCCACTTCTACACTGTCTGCAACCAATCCGTGAGCCTACCAGGTGGCACCTCCCTCCTGAGCTTTATCTCAGATGGGGCTGTGTTTCCAAACCCCTCACTTCTGAGGGCCCTGCAGCTTTAACCCACTCTGACCCTCTGGGGTGGGTCTAGCCAAGCAATGGACGAATGCCAGCCCACCCCCAGGAATGTTTGCATGAGCACACTGCTGCAGATGCCCAGAGGCTGTGGCCAGGTGCTGGCCTGCCCCATAAAAGTTCGCACTATCATGTAGCTGCAGTGTTTTAGGGATTATGGTAAATCACAACATACATCTGGTATCAGGTTTCACCTTTAACGTCCTTGTTCCAACTCCAGCAAACATGGCTGTTCTCTGGGGTGCCTTGGGACCTTTACCTATGGGAAGGCCACACAATCTCTACCAAATGTCCTCTCAGCAGGGAAATAACTTCTCCCTGTGTGGTCCGAGGACCCCTCAGACTTTGTTTCCGCTCCTGGGATTCAACCTTCCCACCAGAGCTCTGCCACGTATCAAGCCGAAGAGTTTCAGATTCTGCACCTCCCTGTTTATAGAGTCTTAAAGGTATTTAAACCCTTCTCCTTTCTCCTTTCTCCCCATCTTATGGGTGTTTCCATTTTTCTCTTTATCTCCAGCTGCTTTCAGGGGGAGTGGTTTTCCTGTACTCTCCCCACTGTCTCCATAAGCAAACACAGCTCCCTACCTTGCGTGGCTTCTCTCTCCCCCAGTTCTCCTCTCCATGCCATGTACCTGCTGAGTTCTGTGGTTCAAGTTGTGCAGACTGTTGTGTTAATCCCAAGATCAGTTTTCTAGGTGTGCAAGATGGTTTGGTATTGATCTAGCTGCATTTCAGGGTGAGAGAGGCAAGCAGCTCCACCATCTTGGCCCCTTCTCTGGCATTTAATTTTAATGTGAGTGCATGGCAGTAAAGAATAAAATGACTAGTATAATTTGGTGTCACTGTCTTTGTTCATACCAAGGTATCATCAGTCTCCCTCACCAATAACTTATTACCATCAGTGTAAGTTGTCTCAGGAAAATCATGAGTTGAAAAAGTTATTCAACAATTTAAATGATGTGCCTCATAATAACAATTACATTTAAAAAAATCCACCCTCAACTTAACACTGTAATGGGAAAGTTTCTCACTACTACCATTTTTAAGAAAAACATGTATCCAAGAAGCCCAGATTCCCTTTCTCCTACCACTACTGTCTGCCCCATACCAAAGCCACAAGACCAGTTAATACAAAAGAAACATTTCCAAAGAAACGAAGAACCATTTGATTAATAAACATGGGAGGTAGCATAAAACAAAAAGTAAATTTCAAAAGATTCAATCTCAGATGAAAATTTAACCATGATTCCACACAAAATATTATGGAGCCACGTTTCTATTTCAAGCAACTTTTTAGATCACTTTGTCCATTTTCTTCAGTTTGCTCTTTAGAGAAATATATATATATATATATATATATATATATATATATATATTACTTAGAGACATATATATAACATTAGTTAAGATTTCCCAATTAGAAGGCTATACACAGGAAAATGAGAGATATTGTAATTCTTAAATTACATTTTGCTAAATCTTTAAAAAACTGAATCATGAAATGGGAAGAAGTCAAAACATATACCAAGTCTGTTTGCTTACTAGCATGTTTCAGCACTCCTGTAATACACAGTGGATGTTTCTTTCAGTGTTAATCAATTTGATAAAAAAGGATTGTTCTTACCCTCATCTTTCCATTCCTTGTTACTAGCCCATCTGCCAATCTGAACACATACACATTCATTTTGTATTCTCTTTCCCCATGAATGTTGAATGAAATTCTTTCACTTCTTTCTCCATGTCCACAGTGAAATAATGAAAATCCTTTGGGATTAGAGGGAAAGTTGGAATAAACAATTATTAAATATAAAAAAACAGAATATTTAAGTACCACTAGTGTTTGTTGCTAAGCATTCCCATAAAATATCTCCTTCATGACTAATTGGGATTAAAATCAACAGATAAAAGTAAAACAGCAAGTCCAGTGATGTCTATAGATATTTCCATTATAGAAACAAAAGTATAATCCTGAAGACAGGATATTAATTCAGTTTTTATATTTGTATAAATCATTGATATAATGAGTTATTATATTATTAGACTGTGGCGGTGTCATCATTTCTTTTACTTTTGTCATTTATTCAGAAAACGTTTAGCAAAGTCAAATGTTCAAGGTTTATTATTTTCTCAGCGTTTATGCCTGACTTCCCAACGAATATAGTATAATATCTTAACCTATAAGATGCGTAAATGGGTTTTACATCAATAGTTGAAAATGCTATAAAAAATGAAGTATTTTTTCAAGAGTTCACCGTATCTACATTTCAAATACTCCATTCCTTTTCTTTCACTCTGAATGACTTGCCTCAAAGTGATGGCATTAGAGTGAAAAAATTATCACATGTCATATAGCCTCTGGAAAACTCCACTGTATAATTTTGAGCAAATGAGAATGACAAGTGACATCAGTGAAAATGATGGAATAGGTAGCTCCAAGGTCTGTCTTTTCACAAACACATCAGAAACAAAACTGTTAGAACCAACTCTTTTAGAATTCTAGAGAATAGTCAAAGGTTTATAGCAACCAAGAAAATGCTAAGAAAAAGCAATGTAAAAATGGTGGGAATATACACCCATATATGTAGCAGCATTATTCACAATAGTTAAAATGTAAAAGCAACTCAAGTGTCCATCTATGGAAAAATAGATAAGTAAAATGTGGTGCATATATGCAAAAGAATATTATTCAGGCTTAAAAAGGAAAGACATCTGACACATGATACAATCTTAACAAACCTTAAAGACGTTACGCTAAGTGAAATAATCCAGTCATAAATTCAGAGAAATAAGTTCATAGAGACAGAAAATAGAATGATGGTTGCCAGAGGCTGGAAGAAGGGGAAAATGGGGAGTTATTGTTTAATGGGTAAAGAAGTTTAGTTTTGCAAGATAAAAAATGTTTTGGTGATGGATAGTAGTGATGGTTGCACAACAATGTGGACATGCTCACTTAAAATGCACACTGAAATGTACACTTAAAAATTATGAAAATGATAAATATCATAATTTTAAAAATAAAAAGACAATATTTTGAGAGCCATGTTAAAAAATAGACTCAAGCAAAAAGCAAGGTATGCCTCAAAATGATAAAAGAATAATCAAATTTTTCAGTCATGGAATCAAGTTGCTAAAGATAGTAAGAAAAAACATTAAAAATTATTTCAACAAGGAGTATTTAATTATAGTATATGTGGGCTGTAAGAAAGGATTGTAGAATTTGTATAAGAAATTAAATAAACACTAAAATATTATAAGTTTCTTTCTTAATTTTTAAAAAAATGTTTTATATTTATTTTGAGAGAGAAAGAGCATGAATGGGAGAGGGGCAGGGAGAGGGAGAGAGAGAATTCCAAGTAGGCTCTCATGTCAATGCAGAAAACAACACAGGGCTTGATCTCACAAACCATGAGATCATGACCTGAACTGAAGTCAAGAGTCAGACACTTAACAGACTGAGCCACCCAGGCGCCCCAATATTATAAGTTTCATAAGTATATTTTTACAAAAATGATATTTGTAAAAATACTGTTTCAAGTATAGAATCATCACATACTAAAGGTTACTGTAAGAAAAAAAAAACACTAGGAATTCTTTGTGGCATTTTTTAAAGGTTTATTTATTTTGAGAGAGAGAGAAAAAGGGAGAGAGAGTGAGTGGGGGGAAGGAGAGAGAGGGAGAGAGAGAATCCCAAGCAGGTTCCATGCTGACGGTGTAGAACCTGATGTGGGGCTTGAACTCACAAACCTTGAGATCATGACCTGAGCCGAAATCAAGAGTTCAATGTCTAACTGACTGAGCCACCCAGGCGCCCATGGCATTTTTATTTGGCCTGAACTACTCCTTTTTCTGGCTTGGCAGCAGTCTTGAAGATGGCAGACAACATTCCCATTCCTGGTTCCTGGTTCCAGAGAGAGTAGAGAAGACCTTATTCTTGAAGAATTGTATTTGTCATTCACAACGTAATTAAGGAATAACTGAAGGAATGACCTAAGGTACTTTGTCTTACCTAACTCAAAATCATTCAGTTTGGAAAAGTAGTAAGAAGTCCTCAAAAACACTGTAAGGCATATGAACAATACACAGTAAAAAATAAATAAATAAATATATATAATAAATTATATATATATGTGTGTGTGTGTGTATATATATGTGTGTGTGTGTATGTGTGTGTGTAGTTGAAGGAAATAACAGAGGATGGAATGCCTTCAAAAGAAAACCTGGAGAGTGAATTTTTTTTTTTTTTTTTTTAGAAATTAGGGCATTCAAAATCCCCCATGTATAATGGGGGAATTTAGAAAGTCACATACATGCCCAATGCAGAATGCATGCTGTTATGGATTGAATGTTGTGTCCTCCCCAAATTCTTATTTTGAAATCTTAACTCCCAATGTCATGGTATTAAGAGGTGGGAGCACTGGGAAATCATTAGGTCATGACAATTGGGCCCTTAGGCATGGGGTTAATATTCTTATAAAAGAGACCCCAGAGAGCTTGCAAGTCCTCTTTCCACCATGTAAGGACACAATAAAAACACAGACTTCTATGAAGTACACACTGAATCTATAGTGGTTTGGTCTTGGACTTCCCAGCCTAAAGAACTATGAGAAATAAATGTTTCTTGTTTAAGTCATCCAGTCTATGATATTTAGGTTATGGTAGCCCAGGTGAACTAAGACACAAACTCAGAAATGACCTGAGAAGACCCTAAGCTTTCAGCTCTGACAGTTCTTTAGGCTCAGTGAAAGCAAGAAGTGCTGGTAAGGCATTAAAGGAATGTCTGTCTGTCTGTCTCTCTCTCTCTCTCTCTCTCTCTCACACACACACACACACACAGTCTGCAAAGAATGGACAAAGTTCACACAAATAGACTGAAAGTGAAAGAACAGATAAATATATTCCATGTAAATAATAACCAAGAGAACTGAGGTAGCTACATCAATATCAGAAAAATTCTATTTTAATTCAAAACCTGTTGCAGGAGATGAAGAAGGGCATTGTATATTGATAAAAGAGACAATTCACCATCAAGATAAAACAATTATAAAGCTATATGCAGCAAACAGCAGAGACACAAAATAAATGAAGGAAACTGGCAGAAATTAAGAGAGAAGTAGATAGTTCTACAATAGCTAGAAATGCCAAACCCTGCTTTCATAATGGATAAAATATTTATATAGAAAATCAGTAAGTAGGGGCGCGTGGGTGGCTCAGTCGCTTAAGTGTCCGACTTCGGCTCAGGTCATGATCTCACAATCTGTGGGTTCGAGCCCCGCATTGGGCTCTGTGCTGACAGCTCAGAGCCTGGAGCTTGCTTCCGATTCTGTGTCTCCCTCTCTCTCTGCCCCTCCCCTGCTAATGCTCTGTCTCTCTCTGTCGCAAAAATAAATAAAAACAAAAAATAAAATAAAAATAAAGAAAATCAATAAGTATAAGACTTGAAAAACACCGTAAACCAAATGGACTCAACAGATGTATATTGAACATTCCAGCCAACAACAGCAGAATGAACAGTCTTTTCAAGTACATATGGACTATTCTCCATGATAAATCATATGTTGGACCACAAACAAATCAATAAACTTTAAAATATTAAAATAATGCAAATATCTTCTCCAGATACAAGGGAATGAAGAAATCAATGATAGAAAGAAAACTGGAAAATCCCCAAGGATCTGAAAATGTAAACAATACACTCTTAAACAACCACTGTATCAAAGAAGAAATCTCATGAAAAATTTAAAAGTTCTTAGAGAAAAATTTTTTAAAAAATAGAAAAACTTATGTAATGCAGCAAATGCAATACTCATAATAAATTTATAGTAGTAAACACATCAAATAAGAGGAAAAATCTGAAATCACTAACAATATATCTTAAAGGACTAGAAAAATAACAAAAAAAAACCCTCAAAGATGGCATAAGGAAGAAAATAATAAAGATTACAGCTTAAATAAAGAAATACAGAGAAGAAAAACAAAGATTGAAAAAGCTGAGTTAGTTTATTCAAAAGCCCACAAAATTGGCAAACCATTAGCTAGACTCAAAAAGGTTAAAGGGAAGATACAAATAACTAAAATCAGAAATGAAATTGGAGATATTACTACCAAACTTAGAGACTCAAAACAAGAATCAAATCAGTAACCAAAATCATTCCCTTCCCACCCCACCCCCCACACAAAGCCAATGATCAGTGGCTCCATTGGTGAATTTTACCAAACATTTAAATAATTAATATCAATCCTTCTCAAATTATTCAAAAAATATAAGGAACGTTCCTAATTCATCCTGTGAGGCCAGTATTGTCCTGATATCAAAATCAGAAAAAAAGACACCACAAGAAAACTACAAATATTCCTTGTAAACATTGTTGTAAAAGTTATCAACAAAATAGTGGCAAACTGAGTCCAACCGAATATTAAAAGTATTACACACTGTGACCAAGTGAGATTTATCCCAGGAACACAAGAGTGGCTCAATATAAGAACGTAATATACCACATTAACAGAAGAAAGGGGGGGAGAAAACCAAATGACTATTTCAATGGAGAATAAAAAAAATCATTTGACAAAATCTAACACCTTCTCATGATAAAAAAAAAACCCTCAAAATTAGAATAAAAGGGAACTTTGTCAACGTGATAAAAGGCATCTGTGAAGATGTCATAGTTAATATCATACTCAATGGTGAAAAACTGAAAGCTTTTCCCCTAAGAACAGGAAGAAGACAAGGATGCCCACTGTTACTATTGCTATTTAACACTATGCTAAAAATTTTAACCTGGGCAACCAGGCAAGACAAAATAAATAAATAAAAAGCATCCAGATTAAAAAGGAAGAAATAAATCTATCTCTATTCACAAATGGAATGATCTTACATATAGACAGTCCCAAAGAGAACACACACACACACACACACACACACACACACACAACTAGTTTTCTTCTTGCATGCCTTCTGTCACTGACCACCAGGTCTCTTTAGTTCTGCTGTCACCCACTACCAACTCCCTGAATACATAGTAACATCACTAACCTTTGTGCTCTTTCATGTGGCACCTTGAAAAATGCTAGAGTTCTCTTCTGAACCCTCTGAGACTATAGACAACTTGCTTATAGTAGAGATGGTTTCTTCTCAGGCATCCCCATGACACTGTTCTTTCACCCCTGCTAATGGCTAATGTGGGCAACTGCTATCCTGATCTATAGATTCTCTAGAGTTGTAGAAATCTCTAGGCCTGATTCAAGAACAAGTATCTCATTTTGAAGACACCCCAAAATTTCCAGGGACACATATTATGCTCCCTTCTCATCTTCCCCATAGCAGGGATGCCACATCTCTAGACACCCAGAATACTCTCCCAAAAGCATTCTTTCCAACTCCCTTTCAGTAACACACAGCACCATTTTGGCCCTGTGGGTTCTGTAGCTCAGCAACAGCGCCACTGGACATTTGGGGAATAAAATGCTATTTTTTTCTTGAGAATCTCTTTAATCTTTCAGTGATCTTCTAAGAGGCCTCATCACAGGCCAATTAAAGAGCAGATCACTCCCTTCCTTCCTCCCCATAGAAAAATAAGGGAAACAGCTCTTACTATAAGCATTCTTCTGTAAAAAACTAAACACTTGAACTTACAGTCCTCTAGTTATACTGACAGTGATATATTGATGGTGACATTGGTGGGGAAGTGGTGGTAGAACTGAGCCTATACTGGCATTTTCTAGGGAAACAGCTGGCCTCATCTACTACTGCATTTCTTAAGAATAAGTTACATTTGGGTTCCTCAGTGGCTCTATCGGGTGAGTGTCTGACTTGAGCTCAGCTCATGATCTCACAGTTTGTGAGCTCCATGTCTGGCTTTCTACTGTCAGTGTGGAGCCCACTTCAGATCCTCTGTCCCTGTCTCCCTCTGCCCCTCCCCCCTTGTTCCCTCTCTCTCTCTCTCTCAAAAATAAAATAAGAAACATTAAAAATAAAAAGAATAGGGGCGCCTGGGTGGCGCAGTCGGTTAAGCGTCCGACTTCAGCCGGGTCACGATCTCGCGGTCCGTGAGTTTGAGCCCCGCGTCAGGCTCTGGGCTGATGGCTCAGAGCCTGGAGCCTGTTTCCGATTCTGTGTCTCCCTCTCTCTCTGCCCCTCCCCCGTTCATGCTCTGTCTCTCTCTGTCCCAAAAATAAATAAACGTTGAAAAAAAAATTTAAAAATAAAAAGAATAAGTTACATTTACAATCTTTTATCCTTAGTCAGAGTTGCAAGTCATGTACATAAAACAATATCTCCTGACATGATGCTACAACTATTTTATAGGTATGTGGAAAAAAGTGATAGCAACCTTAATAATTCTGCAGTGTGAATTTCAAAATATTTCTCTGATATTCGTTATTTAGAACTAGAAATTCCGAATTATAAGTTATCTTTTCTGTAAAACTTAACATATTTAATCTAATCAATATTTTATCCTTCCAAGTAAATTTTATATAACTTTTTATTTTTAAATTAAAATTATGCATTATTTTAAAACCTAAAATATGAACAAAAATTTGAAATGAAGTTCTATGGCCCTTTTCTAAAATAAAATTCACTTTAAAAAACTTAGTTTATCCACAATGGTTTTAACTTATTACAGTCACTAAAATATGTATAATCTTTGAATATATCTAGCTTTTATTAAAAATAAAAATAGATTCAGTCACTTATATGCATAACAATGATATGTGGCCGTGATTTCTAGGAAATAAAATGAAGCCTTCACATCATCATTTCGTGTTTATTCTCTACAGTTATATTATCTATCAAAGTATTCCAACTCATGAAATTGCTAAATGATGTTCTAATTATGGAAAATACATGTTAGTTATTAAATAAAGTTACAAATGAGAGAAATTTTCCCTAAATTCCACTGTCAAATGGAGAGAGTGCAGCACTATTAGGAAAACTAATAACAATAATAGTCAGGCTACTTTGTTTTTGTAGCTTGCAGTGATACTTGATATCAGTGCCCAGAGGCCCAAGTCCATGGGATACCATTCAAGTTGTATTCTATGTGAATGGAATTGTGCAACAAAGGCTGTAATTCTCATAGACTCTATGACACAGAGTACAATATGAATGGTATCCCTGAGTGTTGTGCAACTTGGCCACTGTGCTCAGAAAATATTTTTTTGAAAATTAATTTTATTAAAGGCAACAACGATTTACAAAGAGATGGGAATTGAGTTTGAAAATAATAAATGTGAAGCCAGTAACAAGATTACTTGTCAATAATAAAGTTAGAGGGGCGTGAATTATTCATTCATTTCAGTATGATCATATGCCATTAAGCATATAATATGTAAACAGAATCAGACTGGAGTACTACTACAAAGGACCACCTCCGAATTACATCAAATTAGGCCCATCACAATTTCCATGCCTTCAGCGAGACTCTTCCACCAAGACTAGAAATGAAAAATAAAGACAAATAAATAAAGGGAGAAATATAAGCTTGGAACAAGAGCTTGTCATCTCTAGGCTAGGGGATTTGGAGTACAGTAGCAGAGGGTAGAGGTAAGTCTCATGACCAAATGAAACTTCAAAAAAAAGTATTTTCTGCTCTTCTGCACACAGTCAGTTCTCACCAAAGTACCAGTTCTTGTTAATATGATAACAATAGCACAGTGGAAATTTTCCCATGTGCCAGGTACTGAAAAGGTATTTATGTACCTGACATTTATCTATACCTTCATAAAAACTATGAAGGAGATATTTTTCTTGCCTTAAAGATGAAAAAGGCTAAGTTCTGTAAAGGTTTAAATATATGTTCTCAGTCATAGTCCTGGCAAGTGAACTCAAGAATCTATCTAACTGCAAAAGCTATAGACTCGTAACCACTGTTTAATTCCACCTTCTGATACTATCCTTTTTTTCTTATTCCACATACGTATTCCATTCATTCACTGAACTTTTTTTTAGCAATTTCTCAGTGTTACTAACCTGATTACTACGTAAAAGGGACACAAAATTGAATAAGGCATAGTTAGCTTCCATTCTAAAAGAATTCAGTCTAGAGGGAGAAAAAGCAATACATACCAGGATATAAAAGTATGGTGTTACAGGCAGAAAGAAATAAATGGGTAGATGAGGAAGCAACAGGAACCCTCAAGATACAAGGGCAATAAATGCTTCTCAAGGGATGAGATTTAAGTAGTTTTTGTAATACTCCTCAAAGCCTATTTATTTGTCATACTGTAACCTCTGTGTATAAAAGTTTAACCTTGGGGCGCCTGGGTGGCTCAGTCAGTTGAGTGTCAGACTTCAGCCAGGTCACGATCTCGCGGTCCGTGAGTTAGAGCCCCGTGTCAGGCTCTGGGCTGATGGCTCAGAGCCTGGAGCCTGCTTCCAATTCTGTGTCTCCCTCTCTCTCTGCCCCTCCCCCGTTCATGCTCTCTCTCTGTCTCAAAAATAAATAAATGTTAAAAAAAAAAATTAAAAGTTTAACCTTGGCCATGTAGAATATCCAGATTAGCAAATCTATCCTATGCTGCTAGCCTTTAGTAAATAGGCTTCTTCAATGAGGGAAATTGTCATTATTTCCAGCTCGAGAGATAATAAAAAACAAATCTCAGTAAAATATAAAAATAGAGATTTTTTGTTTGTCCCAACTTTTGTTCCTTATCTCTTTGATATCGTCTTCATTCCTTATCTGTTTGTGATAACAACCAAGACTGTGATAGTGACAGGCCATCCCAGATTTTCATAGATGTCTTTATTGTAGCAAATAACCGACTACACCATTCTTTCTTCCCTTAAGAGTGATTTAATTGGTGGGGTGAATTGTAAAACATACTCAAACTAAACAACATTCATTTTGAATGGCAGCCAACAATTAGAAGCATAAATACACCATACACACACACACACACACACACACACACAAAACTGAGGTCAGGAACTATATCTATTTACTAACTCACAAGTGGAATCAATTTCCTTTTCTTATGTTTTATATAAGAATATTCTATATTCTAGTGGCTGATGCTTGGCCCACAATCACTGAGGACCATCATGGACCATGCCTACATTAAATACGAGAATATTCCTGTTGCACAAGTTTTATTTATTTTCTAAAAAAATTTTTTTTAACGTTTATTTATTTTTGAGACAGAGAGAGACAGAGCATGAACAGGGGAGGGGCAGAGAGAGAGGGAAACACAGAATCTGAAACGGGCTTCAGGCTCTGAGCTGTCAGCACAGAGCCTGACGCGGGGCTCAAACTTACAGACCGTGAGATCATGGCCTGAGCCGAAGTCCGCGGCTTAACCGACTGAGCCACCCAGGTGCCCCAAGTTTTATTTTTATTAAAAGTAATAATTCTGCTCTTACTTAAGAAAATAAGATGGCTGCTTCTATTTTTATGAAAATTCTAAAGAGGAAAAGTCAATCAGACCTGTATACAGAATATGGAAGAAATTGTAAGATTTAGAACCTGAGCTATTATCTGCACAGTAAGAATTAAAAGAAAAGTAGTATGAATTTATATAGTGACAAGTATGGATCTCCAAATGAATATAATATTAAGGAAAGAATAAAAATTCACCAAAAAGAAGTGGATAAAATTTCATTCCATGCAGAAGAAGCAAAATATAAAAGGCACCAGGGTAAGAAAAACAGTGGCTTGTTCAGGGAACTTGTCTATTTGGTTGTAACTAAAGACTGGAGACTGTATGGTGAAAATGTAAAAGACAAGATTATAACAGAAGTAAAAAGAAAATATCGTAAAGTATGTTCTTTGAAAAAGTCTGTATATTATTTTCTAGAATTGTAATTCCCAAACACTATTCTGTAGATAAAACTTTTAATCTACAACAGCCGAATGTAAGTTTCTATGAAGCAAATATATAATGCAGAATTTCCTAAATGCATTATGCATAATACATCTGATATTAGGCAATATCTTAAAATTGGTACATTTTATGTGATAGCATTTCTTTTTAACATTCTCCTCAGCAAATAAGTTATTGGTTTGTTTTTTTAATATATCATGTGTCATAAATTCTATGGAGCTGTGAAAAAAAAAAGAATGTAATATTTGGCTATGCAATTCTTTCCCTACTAAACTTCTATTTAAGTTACTGAACTAGTGTTCTAGTTTAGAACAAAGTACTGTAAGCATTCATCAGTGTCAAGCTTTGTTTATTTTTAGGGGAAGGAGGGTTCAACTTTTACCTCCAAGGGCTAACTTCAATATGAACCTAGAGAGAAAGAAATGAGGTTGAGCAGTAGAGCCCCTAAGAATTTCTCTAGGGTCCAATACTCTTTTTGGGAAGACTCAATTAAAAATCATCAGCTGATGAAATGTTATCCCACAAATGCAACCATATATAGAAATAGTACAAATAAAAAAACCAAATTCCTGGTTTTCATATTTATATCTTATTGGAAGGAAATAATTTCTCCCAGGTAACACTTTTCTACCCCATACCCCACAGAAACTTTGAAAATAATGTATGCATTTATGTTGATAAGGGGTTAAGGAAAAGAATAAGGACTATTTGAATTGTTATTTGTATTATATTACTTTTAAGTTGAAAATAATTAAACTCAAACTCTTAAAAACTGAGAACAAACTGAGGGCTGATGGGAGGTGGGAGGGAGGGGAGGGTGGGTGATGGGGATTGAGGAGGGCACCTGTTGGGATGAGCACTGGGTGTTGTACGAAAACCAATTTGACAATAAATTTCATATATTTAAAAAAAAGAAAATAATTAAACTCGACAAAATTTATTGTATAACTTTATAAATTAATTTCATAGATTGCATCACAGGTTATGCAGGAAGACAATAACCCTGAAGCTAAAAATACCCTAAAAATTTTCACATCACATGCTCTAAATGAATCTATAATCCTTCCTGTACTGACATTAATTGTATGAAACCCAGGCAATGTGAAGAGGAAGGCGCCATGATTAGATGGCGTCCTTAGAGACTTTACGGTCTCATGAAAATAATCAATCTGGAATTGATTTTGGATGGTTCATCCAGTATTTATCATGGAAGATGAGAGTTATTAAATATAAAAATTGGGTTGTAGACTTTGGGAAGTAAGTTAAATTCATTATAATATTTGTCAATAAGGCAACAAAGTATGTTATGCTTTTATTCTAAAGATCCTTTCAGTTTGAAAGTAATTATTTTTCCTCAGTATTGATCTATATCATACTACATCAGGGAGTCACATTCTTTTCCACAATCTGAACATTTTGAATTGAGTACACAGACAAACCATAAGCATAGATAATCACAGAGCTAATGATATGACACATTTTGCTACCAATAATTTTAAAGCTATGTCTGACATCTCTGTCTATTGTCCATTTCACACAATCCATGATGATATATTCAAAAAGTTCACTGTGTATTTCACAAAGGAATATTGACATGAATAGTGATATGCTTCTGGAAGACCCTGAAGTCAGTTTAGGACTGACTCCTCCTAGCATCTTTCCTTCTGCTTATACCTTCAAACCACAGATGTGGGTGAAGAGGGCAGATGGCTGGAAAGTTCAACAGAGTCTGGAAAGGTCAACAGATGAGATGACAAACATCTAAAATGTTTCAGATTGTTCACTGAAAAGCCCTATTAAAATATCATTGGGCTATCAGGGGTCATATTATGGTTGCTTTATTTGACATATAAACAAATATCATTATCATGATCCCTAAGAATTGTTTTACATATTGAATCATATTCATTCCCATAGTGCCACGGTGCTTGGTACTTTATTAATCACAAAAGATAGTTACAAAGAGTAGTTGAGATCCAATTCCTGACCGCAACCAATGAAGCCTGCAGCTAAACATGGACCTGCTAAAGCAAATTAATTATCAAAGTAAAGCGGCATATGAACTCATGTAACTTAGAAGAATGAGTGTGGAGCAACAGTCATGTTGATTTGCTGACTATGAAGCAGATATAATTTGATAATGTGAACAGCAAAGAAGAAATATGAAGATTCCCATTTGCAACTGCAAAGCAGAAAAATGCAAGATTGACAAGTGGAAATGATGATAACATTGATAATAAGGGAACTGGAACAATATGATAGTTTGAAATTTACAATCAATGGGAGGGGAAATAATTAATTTCCCTTTGAATATGAAAAGGTAAAGCTAGTAGTTCTACTGTGAAAAAAAGTGGCACTGTCTTCCGTACAAACTGAGGCATGGAATTAGAAGAAAACCTGGAAGCTCTTCACATTCAACTGCTATAAATACCCTGAAAGAGTGGCTAGTTACAAAGGGAGAAGAAAGGAGAAGTAATGTGATACCTAGTGGGTTATCTTTCAATAGATTTGGAATCTATGGCGAGTCTTTATTTGAAAATAAAATATAAAACACAAGAAGGTATATGTACAAATGAATTATTGGCACTTTTTTTCTGGCATTATCTTAGAACCAATATTTATCAGTAACCTACACACAAAAATCAGTTGCATTGTTTTTAAGTGACAGTCTAGAATAAAAACTGTATATTATCCAGCTTATATATGCTCCCTACTGATGAAATATGTAACCAAAGGACCTTAGGCCATTTAAAAAAATATAACAATCCACAAAAGACTAGTAATTGCCATCAACTAGAGCTATCCTACAAAGTATCCAACGGAATCTAAAAAGCAATGTAAAGGATCAGACTGTGTGATTAAGCTTATAGCACCCTACAGCATCTACTTTGAAGGTGAAAATACATTTAAACAAATTAATTTTGGCATGGTGATTTAAAAAAATACCTCATTTCATATTTCTACCTTTTATTTCTAAAACAGAAAAAATAGTTATTTACTCTTTGACTCAAATCCTTTGAAATGAGATGGGATGATAACTAAGTTTAATTTTTAAATTGTATCCTTTTTGGCAATTTCTGCAAGTTGATTCCTGGGATAAAAGTCTGCCTTCAACTTTTTTACTTTATATTTCTTTTTCTCCTGCCTTTCCTTAGTTTTACATGGTCAAGATCTGGTTTTCCTTGCAAGTAGCCTGAGAGATTTAAGTTTTGTCATGGTTCAAAAAACCAGAAAGCTAACATCAAAATCTTCTTACCCTAAACAGACTGCATACAGGTTAGGAACTTTAAACATAATAATCAGCAATATGTTTTCAATTCTGGAGGGGCTGCAATGAAGTCTGCAGTCAATGACACAGTCTGGTCTAGTCTGTCACTGTGGGTAATGGTGCAGAAAAAAACAATATATGATGCATGACAGATGAAGAGTGAGGACTGAAAATCAAAACAGACAGAGAGCTTTGTTCACAGAGCAACTGAGCTACAGTAATCAATTTACCTATGACCAAGTGAGTGTTAGGATGGTGAAAATTCCAGGGACCGATTGCATTCCCAACTTGAGAATCATAGGATCCTGCGGACAAATAAAAGCACAAAAACAGGAGAATGCCTATCACTTCCAGAGAGGAGGATCTAGAACTCTTCATCAGCAGGAGCCTGGGTCCCCTTAAATAAAAGGGGCTTTCTTTAGGCAAGAAAACATTTACTCTAAAAAAAATTTACTTCATCGAGTGTCAGATTGCAATTATGCTCAACATTTCCAGACATGGGGATTGAGTTTAAATACACCCTCTCAAAGTGGCACCTTAGCTAAAACACAGGGCCTATATGGCATATACTCTCCCTAATAAAGTCTAATATGCTATCCTCTGCCCTCACACGCTCATGCTGTGGGGAGAAAACAGATTTTCATTTTTTTTTCATTCATATCAACTTTCCGTATCATTTTTAGAAGCTTACTAGGTTGAGAATGAGAATTTGAAAAAAGTGTATGCAAATAATACTCCAATTTAAGAACATAAGCGTCCAAAGAGTGACAAAATTATCAGAGACCTTTCAGTGGATAAACATATGAAGGGCTGTCTTCCACATTCCAAGACTCTAAGGAAGAGACTTTTTTTAAGGAGAAGGGGAGTAATTATGAGGTTGTAGAGAAATCCATATTTTGTTTGCAAATCTCCTTAATCATCAAAGTCTCCCATTTGTTAAATTATTAACAATATTAGAAAAGATCTTTGGACTATGAAAATGATTTTTAAATTCAATGGTCCTCACACTGGTCTATAAATGACCCGTGAAGAGTATAACCACAACGTCACCAACAAAATTTGAATAAATTTTACAAAAGATGAAAGTAAGAATATTTATGCATTAGATAAAATATTAGTTATCACAATACAGACTATTAAAAGATAGGCCATAAAATGGAGAAATACCAGGAGAGGAGCCAAGATGGCAGAACAGCATGGAAGTTTTTTTTTGCGTCTCACATCCATGAAATACAGCCAGATCAACACTAAACCATCCTGCACACCTAGAAAAGTGATTTGAGGATTAACACAATATGCACAACCTGAACCGCAGAATGCAGCAGATACATGGCACAGAACTGGGGAGAGAGAAGCCACAGAGGGCAGGGAGCTGTTTTTGTTTGCAGAGAGAGGACAGAGACATGGTGGGGGTAGAGTATGAGAAAAGCACCCCCCTCCAAAAGCAACTGGAGAGAAAGTGGAAAAGTGGAAACAACCACAGGGACTGAATTAAAAAAGGAGAAAGGAGAAAGGAGAGGGCTTAAATTCCATTAAGACTCTGTAAACAGGGGGAGGGCACAGTCTGAAACTCCACAGCTTCATACCTGGTGATGCTCTGGTGGGAAGGGCAAATCCCCAGGAGCAGAGTGAGGTTCAGGAGCCCAAGGGCCACAGTGGAGAGGTGGTTCCCCTGCTGGGAGGACATTTGGTAGAGGCTGTGCACCCTGCCCCCATAGGCAAAGGTGCCAACAGACCCCAGAGAACAACCACATTCGCTGGTGCTGGAACAAGGTCGTTAAGGGTGAAGCCTCGTGCCAGATGTGTGTTGGGATTCTCCACAATCCCTGAAATGCTGTTGCTACATGATTGCGGTGAACATTTTCTGGGGTAGGCTGGCATCCAGCCACAGTCTCTGGGCATCAGCAGCAGCATGGTCCCACGAACGTTCCTGGGTGCGGCCAGCACCAAGCCACCGTTTGGTGAGACCCTCCTCCCCAAGAAGGTCTGAGTGGGCCAAAGCCATAGTCCCTCAGAAGTGAGGGGTTGGGAAACACAGCTGTATATGAGATAAAACTCATGAGGAAGGTGCCTCCTGGCGACATGACAGCTTGTTCACAGACAGTGTAAAAGCGGGGAGTGGACGGAAGCTGGAGACAAAGGACGGGTGCGCAATTGCTGATTGGGGAGAATAAAGTTTCAATACTAGAGACTGGGTAGCTGGGTGACGCCATATTCACCCCCCCCTGCGCATGTACACACACACCTACAAGCGCCACAACAATCAACTCCAGTAAGCTAAGCAACGCCATCTAGTGGAGAACGGAGCCATTACACTAAGACCCTGGGCCAACCTCGCTTCTCAGGAACACCACAAGTCTCTCCAACTGCTTAGTTTGCAGACTATAAATTGCTTCATAGTTTGACTTCTAGGGGAAACAGATGTATTTAATCGTATTTAAGTCTGTTCACTGGTCCATCTATTCAATTTTCTTTTTTTTCTCTTTCTCTTTCGTTTCTTTTCTTTTTCTTGAATATAGGAAGAGAAAAAATTATTTTTATTTTCAATTTTTATTAAAAATATTTTTCTTTTTTCTACTCTATTTTTTACTTTTTTGTAATTTTTCAAATTCTGCTTTACTTCAATCATTTCATTTTATTTCATTGTATTCATTTTTTCAAATTTTTCATTTTTTCCCCCCTTTTCTCTAATCTCAATGGCTTTGAATGACACTCTGGACCAAATGGACTTAACAAATATGTTCAGAACATTTCATCCTAAAGCAGCAGAATATACATTCTTCTCCAGTGCACATGGAATGTTCTCCAAAACAGATCACATACTGGGACACAAATCAGTCCTCAACAAGTACAAAAAGATCGAGATCATGCCATGCATATTTTCAGACCACAACACTGTGAAACTCGAAATCAACCACAAGAAACAATTTGGAAAGATAACAAATACTTGGAGACTAAAGAACATCCTACTAAAGACTGAGTGGGCTAACCAAGAAGTTAAAGGAGATCTTAAAAAGTACATGGAAGCCAATGAAAATGATAACATCACGGCCCAAGACCTCTGGGACAGAGCAAAGGTGGTCCTAAGAGGGAAGTAGATAGTAATCCAGGCCTTCCTAAAGAAGGAAGAAAGGTCTCAGATACACAACCTAACTTTACACCTTAAAGACATGGAAAAAGAAGAGCAAATAAAACCAAAAAACAGCAGAAGACAGGAAATAATAAAGATTAGAGCAGAAATCAATGCTATCGAAACCAAAACAACAGTAGAACGGATCAGTGAAACCAGAAGCTGGTTCTTTGAAAGAATTACCAAAATTGATAAACCAAACTCTTTCTATGAAGCCAGCACTACCTTGATTCCAAAACCAGACAAAGACCCCACTAAAAAGGAGAACTATAGACCAATTTCCCTGATGAACATGGATGCAAAAACTCTCAACAAGATATTAGCCAACCGGATCTGACAATACATTTAAAAAATTATTCACCACGACCAAGCGGGATTTATACCTGGGATGCAGGGCTGGTTCAATATTCTGAAAACAATCAATGTGATTCATCACATCAATAAAAGAAAGGACAAGAACCACATGATCCTCTCAATAGATACAGAGAAAGCATTTGACAAAATATGGCATCCTTTCTTGATAAAAGCCCTCAAGAAATTAGGGAGAGAAGGATCATACCTCAATATCATAAAAGCCATATATGAAAGATCCAACGCTAATATCCTCAATGAGGAAAAACTGGGAGCTTTCCCACTAAAATCAGGAACAAGACAGGGATGTCCACTCTCACCATTGTTATTCAACATAGTATTTGAAGTCTTAGCTTCAGCAATCAGACAACAGAAAGAAATAAAAGGCATCCAACTCAGCCAGGAGGAGGTCAAACTTTCACCCATTGCAGATGACATGACACTCCATATGGAAAACCCAAAAGATTCCACCAAAAAACTTCTAGAACTGATCCATGAATTCAGCAAAGTTGCAGGATATAAAATCAATGCACAGAAATCAGTTGTATTCCTATACACCAATATTGAAGCAACAGAAAGAGAAATCCAGGAATCGATCCCATTTACAATTTCACCAAAAGCCATAAAACACCTAGGAATAAATCTAACCAAAGAGGTGAAAAATCTATACACTGAAAACTATAGTAAGCTTATGGAAGAAATAGAAGAAGACACAAAACATTGGAAAAATATTCCATGCTCCTGGATAGGAAGAACAAATATTGTTCAAATGTCAGTACTACCCAAAGCAATCTACATATTTAATGCAATACCTATCAAAATAACACCAGCATTCTTCACAGAGCCAGAACAAACAATCCTAAAATTTGTATGGAACCAGAAAAGACCCCAAATAGCCAAAGAAATCTTGAAAAAGAAAACCAAAGCAGGAGGCATCACAATCCCGGACTTAAAGCTGTATTACAAAGCTGTAATCATCAAGACAGTATGGTAGTGGCACAAAAACAGACACTCAGATCAATGGAACAGAACAGAGAACCCAGAAATGGACCCACAAACATATGGCCAACTAATCTTTGATTAAGCAGGAAAGAATATCCAATGGAATAAAGACAGTCTCTTCAGCAAGTGGTGCTGGGAAAACTGGACAGCAACATGCAGAAAAATGAACCTGGACCACTTTCTTACACCATACACAAAAATAAACTCAAAATGGATCAAAGACCTACACATAGACAGGAAGCCATCAAAATCCTTGAGGAGAAAGCAGGCAAAAACCTCTTCAGCCTTGGCCATAGCAAGTTGTTACTCAACACGTCTCTGCAAGCAAGGGAAACAAAAGCAAAAATGAATATTGGGACCTCATCATGATATAAAGCTTCTACACAGCAAAGGAAAAAATCAGGAACACTAAAAGGTAACCAACAGAAGGGGAGAAGATATTTGCAAATCACATTTTAGATAAAGGGTTAGTAACCAAAATCTATAAAGAACTTATCAAACTCAACACCCAAAAAACAAATAATCCAGTGAAGAAATGGGCAAAAGACATGAATAGACACTTCTCCAAAGAAGACATCCAGATGGTCAACCGACACATGGAAAAATGCTTAACATGACTCATCGTCAGGGAAATACAAATCAAAATCACAATGAGATACCACCTCACACCAGTCAGAATGGCTAAAATTAACAAATCAGGTAACAACAGATGTTGGTGAGGATGCAGAGAAAGAGGATCAATTTTGCACTGCTGGTGGGAATGAAAACTGGTGGAGCCACTCTGGAAAACATTATGGGGGTTCCTCAATAAACTAAAAATAGAACTACCCTATGACCCAGCAATTGCACTACTAGGTATTTATCCAAGGGATACAGGTATGCCTATTTTGAAGGGACACATGCACCCCAACGTTTTAGCAGCACTATCAACAACAGCCAAAGTATGGAAAGAGCCTAAATGTCCATCGATGGATGAATGCATAAAGAAGATGTGGTATATACATACACACACACACACACACACACACACACACACACACACACACTGGAGTATTACTCAGCAATCAAAAAGAATGAAATCTTGCCATTTGTGGCTACATGGATGGAACTAGAGGGCATTATACTAAGCGAAATTAGTCAGATAAAGACAAATATCATATGACTTCACTTATATGAGGACTTTAAGATACAAAGCATATGAACATAAGGGAAGGGAAGCAAAAATAGTATAAAAACAGAGAGGGGACAAAAAAATAAGAGACTCAAATATGGAGAACAAACAGAAGGTTACTGGAGGGATTGTGGGAGGGGGGATGGGCTAAATGGGTAATGGGCATTAAGGAATCTACTCCAGAAATCACTGTTGCACTATATGCTAACTAACTTGAATGTAAATTAAAAAAAAATAAATTAAAAAAAATACATATATATAACAAAAAAATGGAGAAAGACCAGTTGGTGATCATGAAATAACCATCTCCCCTTACTGAAAACATATTTATAAAACACCTACACTCTTCTAGGTCCTAAAGAAAATAAAGTGATTAAGATTATAGGGTGTCTGCTTTCTTTTTCATTCTCTCACCCCATAACCACTTCAAGAACTTACCATACTACATGGGAGAGACTTAGATACATAAGCAGGCACATTCAGTAAAATACATTAAGTTTTATAATACAGATATGCATATACCATAGGAATTAGGAAAGTCTTTTAGGAGATATCATTTGACATAAGTCATAAAGGCTAGAAGAGAACAAGGGATAGAAGACCAGGTGGCCTAGGGAAAATGTGATTCACAAAATTAATGTCCATGAGGCTCAGTTTGACTGCATGGCAAGTAATCACTTAAAACTTTGGTATAATGTTAAGCATAAGAGACTTAGATGTAATATTCAATTTTCAGTGGCTAGAGAGTACTAGAAAGAGAGGAGTTATATGAATTCCCCTTCTCCACCTTATCATCTTATTCAAAATATACTTTATGAAAAGAAAGTAAACATCAGGTCATTGAATACTATTCTTCAAATGGTAAACTATGATTTTCATGTACTCCTTCAGTGATCCCTTTAATCGCTAAGAGTTCAGTTTTCAAACTCTAATAGCTTATAAACTTTTCAGTCACATTAGTTTGAATGGTTAATAGTTAATAGCAGACTAATGGCGCAAAACTGCTGCTTTGTTTGTTTTTAATATCATATCTACATACATATGTGAAAGGAAGGACTAATTACTGCATTTATTAACATTATTTTTGGAGATATAACTGATAGAGAAATATAGTAACAAATGTATTTGGGTAGGAAAAAAGTAAAATAGTGTTAAATTTGAATTACCTGAGCAGGTACAGAAAATATCTTACAGAAAATGCTCCTAGGGTGCCTGGGTTGCTCAGTCAGTTAAGCGTCTGAATGCAGATTTGGGATCAGGTCATGATCTTGTGGTTCCTGAGTTGGAGCCTCTGTCATGCCTTAGAATTCTCTCTCTCCCTGCCCCTCCCCTGCCTGTGCTCGCTCTCTCTCAAAATAAATAAGTAAATATCAAAAAAAAAAAAAAAAAAAGAAATGAAAGGAAAAGAAAATTTTGAAAAATATGTATATAAAATAGGGCAATTCTCTGTTGAATCTGTCTCTATATATCGTCCTACTCCTCTTCAGCATCTCCATTTGTTATTCCTTTCTCCTCAGATCTTAACAATATATCCTACATGTGTGTCTATTTATTGTAAAGCCTGTTCAATTATAAATTATACTTCTCAGTGATCTTTTGTAAATTAACTAATAGCTAGATGAATTATAGGGTAAATACTGCTTCACACTCGAAGTTGTGAAGCTTTGTAAGAAACTTCAGAAAAAGTGTTTTCACACTACAAGAACATAGAGAACATCTCCCATGCAAATACACTAACGAAAAAACAAAAGAATATTCATACCTGTAAAACAAATTTGTGCTATACTAGAGGACCTTAATCTTTAAGGATTTTTACTTTTGGTAAAAAAAAAATTACATATTTTGGAGTTTTAAGGAGTAAACTTCACATTAAAAATTCATTAAAAATGTCATAGAACTTACTCATTTCCGTGAAGTCATTCTTTGAAGATTCATTAATCTTTCCAGTCACATGGGTCCATTTTATAAGTTTTTTTTTCTAAATTCAAATACCATTTCTCAGTTACTAAATAGAACTTTATTGCAAAAAGCAAAGCCCTTCTAAAAGGTGAGAAATTTGTCTCTATATAAAACAAATGGGAAGTTCAAAATAATATATAACTATATGAGTCATAAATATGTCACAATATGAATGTATTAAAATTTTAAAAATCTTAAGATCACTCGAACATTTTAAGATATTATGAGAAGTTGAATTAAAACTAATATTTTATATGTATACATTCTTCCTCTTATTTTCATCTTATTTCCCAAACAAAGCATTAAATGCCTATAAGTAGAACTATTACCCTCAGGGACCACCATGATCTCCATCATGCAGAGCACTAGGAAAATATCAGGAACATATAAGGTTCTCATAAGTGTTGTTTATTTGGAACATAGCTTATATATCATTGTTTGCTGCCTTACATAGTATCCTGTATAAAACATTTAAAATAAATATACCTTTACTGAAAACTTATTTTGCATGCATTTTGACATATTATGAATCATATCATTTAGAAATAGCTTAAGCAAACAGATTGAATTTGAGTCATTTAGTTGGTTGGGACCATGACATTTATTTTTAGTTTGACTCAGCCTTTAATTATCCAGACTGTTGTTTTGGTTTTGAGTAGATACAGCCTAAAAGGTTAATTCTGAATAAACACTATTTCTGGAAATGAAGATCTTCACTATGGGGGCATCTAGGTGGCTCAGTCAGTTAAGCCTCCAACTCTTGATTTCAGTTCAGGTCATGATCTCATGGTTCATAAGATCCAGTCCACAATCAGGGTCCACACTGACAGTGTGAACCCTGTTTGGGATTCTCTCTCTTTCTCTCTCTGTCTCTCTGTCTCTGTCTCTCTCTCTCAAGACTAATAAACTTAAAAAAAAAAGGGGGTGGGGGTGCCTGGGTGGTTCAGTCAGTTAAGCATCAGACTTCAGCTCAGGTCATGATCTCACAGTTTGTGGGTTCGAGCCCCACATCAGGCTCTGTGCCTACAGCTCAGAGCCTGGAGCCTGCTTTGGATTCTGTGTCTCCCTCTCTCTCTGCTCCTCCCCAACTCATGCTCTGTCTCTCTCTATCTCTCAAAAATGAATAAATGTTAAAAAAAAATTTAAAAACAAAGATCTTGACTATGAAGCCAGCAGGAATATTTTCTGATGTTTTATATTTTGGAGGAATTACACAGCTATATTTTTACAAGAATTACAAATCAGGTTGAGAGATAGTTATCAGAGCTCTTTAGAGATACACTTATAAATAGTTAAGGTACTTTACAACACTAATTAGTTTATAATGACTGAAATAATATTTGTAGTTGAAGGTATAGATTTACTTTTCTTGTGGTGAAAAGAAACAATAGACCCTCTCCAAGTAATACACTCTTACAAGGATTGTAAAACTAAACTATAAGTTCCCTCAAAGTCTACATCCAAGCCAGCAAATGTATAAAAACAAATTCTAAGATCTTTCTGTTTGAACCTTTGGTACTAAAAAGAAAGAAAAAAAACCCTGAAATATTTTCATTTAAAATTGAAATGACAGTGGTGCCTGGATGGCTCATTCAGTTAAGCATCTGACTCTTGATCTTGGCTCAGGTCATGATCTCACAGTTTGTGAGTTCGAGCCCCACAGCGGGTTCTGCACTGATGGTATGGAGCCTGCTTGGGATTCTGCCTCTCCTTCTCTCTGTCCCTCCCCTGCTTGTGTTCTCTATCTCCCCTTGTCTCTCAAAACAAATTAACTTTAAAAAATTTAACAAATAAAATAAACTTGAAATGACATTCCTTATGCTAGTTTTAAATCCAACCTAGTAATAGTAAATTAGCATGTTTAAAAATTAGTATTTTTGTCTGAGAATAAACTAGACCATATAGATACAGACATTCCTAACACCCAGTTTGTCCCACGTTTCTTAGAAGTCAAGATATCTAGCCATAGGCTCAACTCATAACATTTAAATGCCTTGTGACTGTTCCAAAGACTTTTAATCTATCGGTGCCCCAACTTCTTCATCTTGGTAAGCAAAGGGTCTTTTTTTTTTTTTTTTTTTTTTTTTTTTGGTAAGCAAAGGGTCTTGAGGAATAATACCAGTACATGAGGTGACTGCATATTCAAATGACTTTCTACTTGTGAATAACTGCTGCAAGGGAGCCCGGCTGGGGTTCACATGTGAGAATCTGAGAATGATGACACTGAGAGGTTACAGAGCTGCAGCAATAACTCCCACAGGCCGCTCAGAGGCAGAGGAGGGAGAGCATGTGAAGTGTGTCATGGAGGCATGGGCCGGCAGGGGCAGTGAGAGCAGTGAGAACATCTGGAGGGACAGGCCTGTGGGAGTTAGGGAAAACGCAACCCGAACTGTGTTCCCCTTGCTTCTGCCAAGGGTCTGGTGAGTCTCAGCTATCATCTATAATCAGGACCATCGAGGGGAGGAATTACAGAATAAAGATAAAGAAGTGGAGTATGATGATAGAAACGAGGCATGAAGGAAGGGAGCAAAGTAAGGTGAAAAAGGAAAGAAATCATGTCTGTGGGTCTATCTCCTTAGTCATTTGCAAAACTATGGGATGAAACTCACAAAAGAAAGAAGAATGAAAGTAAGAACATCTAAGAGACTCTGGGAAGGAAAAGAAGACCATGAAGAGCACCTTTTGTAAGATGTGCTTCAAAGGGATGAAAGTAGCTGTATAACAAAGGTTACATGATGGAAGCCATTAATATCGTGTGAATCCAAAGTAAATACAAGATTAATAGCAGGTGATAATAACAGTTTGCCAAGGACTGATAATTTGTTATAATTCAAATATGATAACACATGAACTTAAAACTGAAAAAGAAGTTAATTACAAAATAAGGATTAAGTGTCTAAGTCATATTGTTATCATTATGATGAGTTTATTAATCAGATCTCAGATAAGGAGCTTGTTTTCTTTAGGAACAATCAGTGAAGATAAAGAAATTACAACTTGATTAAAGAAACTGTACTATGAAAGTTAAACAGAAGTGCAGGCAAGATTGAGACTTTTATTGAAAGGAAGACAAACTGCAGCCAGGGACTGATAGATTGAATCCACTGAAAACTACTATCTAGCATGATGACTGCTTCATGGTAGAAACACAGTGTTTATGCACTCACCTTATCAACATATAAAATTTAATATTTTATTGCACATAATTTGATACAGCTCTCATTCTGCCTCATTTCTGGAATCACCAGAAGACATGGTCCAGACAGAGAGTCAGAGGCTAAATTAGATGTGTAGTGGCAGTGGTCAGGCTCCAGAAGGCAGAGATTGTGCTGCACATCCTGAAAAGTAGAGAAAAAGTAGAGAAAAAATACATATGCAAGGCAGTTGGCATACAGAGGCCAGGATCAAAGAGTGCCCTGAGAGGAAGAAGATGGATGCTAGTGTCTGGACACTGTACCAACAAGTTATAGATCCCCAGGCTATGTAGTCAAGAATAAGAAAAGAGTATGATATGAGCTAGGCAAGGCTCCCATCCCATTAAGGTCCATATCTAGACAGAGATATGAGTATTAGAGAATGTCTGGTTGGCTAGGACAAGGCAAAATGGCAATAATGACAACTGTGCAAGTGCCAGAGGGCGACATTCTAACAGAGTGCTTATTCTAACAGAGTTGAGCTAAAACTACTTCACCTTTTCCTTTTAAAGCCAGAATTCCCCCCTTACTACAGATGTAGAACTGAGCTTGCACATTACAGTCGATTGGTACTGGCCCTGAAAAACGGAGGTCTAAAATCCTAGGAATTGACAGGTCCTGACAAATGGGATATTAATGCTTTGTGTCTTTAAAAATGACCCTCGGCAAGGGGGCAGTGCGCCTAGGTGGCACAGTCAGTTAAGCATCTGACTCTTGGTCTTGGCTCAGGCCATGATCTCACAGTTCATGAGTTGAAGCCCTGCATTGGGCTCTGTGCTGATACTATAGGGCCTACTCTGTCATTTCCCCCCTCCCCCAACCCCTTGTGCTCTCTCTAAATTAATTAATTAAAAAAAATAAAAACAAAAATGACTCCTTGGAAGTACAAAGGATAGAACTCACCTTTGGCAGTAGACACAGTATTATTGATGCAAAGTATTTTATGATTTTATTGAGTTTTAGACATGAGGGAAGACAGAGATGGCTAGGGAAAGTCAGACCTAAAATTAGCTTGCTAACACAGTAAGAGTACAAACCAAAGAAATATGAGGAAAATTTTTTAAAAAGGATATTGCTGATGTTACTAGAGCAGACATGTGGATGACTTGTACACAGTATGATGCAAAATGAGCTTGCATTATGGGAAGTATACACATGTTTATAACTCAAAACAGTCAAAGGAAGGACTCTTCTAGGAATTTAGTGGACATAATTTCACAGCAGCAGAAGCTATAGAAGATGGATGACTGTGGAAGGATCAGATGGGGAAAGAATTGGGAGGAAAATTAGAGGACCCTGATGGGTGACAGCAGAGCCTGAGACCAAGTTCTTGGTCAACAGGGCTTACCTCCAAGTGGCAAACGGCCAGGAATAGCACACTAAATACACTAATTACATTAAGTTACAAAGGGGTGATTTTGTAGGTGACTCTAAATGATGGTGGCTTTTCTACTTTGAAGGGTGCTAACCATGCTAACTTTAAGCTACCATTACAAACATGGGGAAAAACTATTCTGTACCTTGGCGATTTTTCCATGTGGCAACTCCACACACCTCTTCTCTTAGACAACTGAAGCTCAGATCTAATGCGATAACCACCCAGCTCTAGCAGAAGCTAGAGATAATGGTGGAACAAAAGTAAGGGCAGGGCAGTGGAACAAGGGAGAAGTCCCAAAGCAGATGCAATGATATTGATATGTTCAAAACCTTAAGTTGAATGTTGGATTCATGGTTTTCAAATTTTTGTGCTTCATCACTTACATGTTATATATGCTTTTTTTCATGTTTCAAATATTAAGTAAAAATTTGAAAATAAAAGAGAATAAAAAGGAATAGAAAATAAAAGTGTGGATTTTAGAGTTAATGAAAGACAAAAACAAAGGAGAGGCACCTGAGTGGCTCAGTTGGTTAAGCGTCCAACTTTGGCTCAGGCCATGATCTCATGGTTTGTGAGTTTGAGCCCCACATCAGGCTCTCTGTTCTCAGCACAGAACCTACTTCAGATCTTCTGTCTCTCTCTCTTTCTCTCTCTCTCTCTCTGTTGCTCCCCTGCTGGCTCTCCCCCCCACACCCCCACCCCGTCTCAAAAATAAATAAGCTTAAAAATAAACAAAGGAAATAATTAAATACAAATACAACCATATTTTTCCTAAGACATCCCCAGTTTCTACCTATTGTTTCAGTTTAATCATTAATAAAGTAATGGTGCCGGGTGCCTGGGTGGCTCAGTCGGTTAAGCGTCCTACTTCGGCTCAGGTCATAATCTCATCGTTTGTGAGTTCAAGCCCTGCATCGGGCTTTGCACTGACAGCTAAGAGCCTGGAGCCTGCTTCAGATTCTGTGTCTCATTCTCTCTCACCCCTCCCCCACTTGTGCTCTGTCCTTCAAAAAATAAATGTTAAAAAAAAATAATAAATAAATAAATAAATAAATAAATAAAGTAATGGTGCCCCTTCACTTCAAAAGTGTCCCATTTTGCACGCTTTAACTCAAGATTTCTGCCTACCAAGAACTATGACTTTGTTAGATTTCACTGTTGTGATTAGGTTATGTTACATGGCATATCTGGCTTTATGAAAGAGAGACTATCTGGGATAGACCCAACTTAATCAAGTGAATCCTTAAAAGAGACAGAGCTCTTCCTGAAGAAAGAAATTTAAAGTGTGACAGGAATATGATGTAAGAGAGATTTTCCATTCCTTGTAAAACAGATGGGGATCGTGACAAGGAATACAGTCAGACTCTAGGAGCTGAAAGTGATCCCTGGCTGACAGACAAAAGGAAATTGAAAACTCAGTCCTACAACCACAAGGAACTGAATCCTACCATGACCATATTATCTTGGAAGAGACCTCTGAGCTCCAGATGGATTATAGGTGGCCAACATCCTGATTTCAGCTTTGTAAGACCTGGAGGACACTATCTCCAAACTTCCGACCTGCAAAAAGTATGAACTAATAAAGCATCTAGGTCTGTGGTAATTTGTTACCAGCAATTAAATGCTAATGCAGTTAACCCTAGGAATACTTGAGTATTCAAATTTTAATTTCAAGCTATATGGTATAAGAACAGTTAGCAAAAAATAAATCTTACAGGTTTTTTAAGTTAAAAAAATTTTCAAGTTTAAAAGAAAGCACAGATTTCAAACTTACAATCAATCAGGTGCTAAGAGTATATTAATTAATCTGGCTAAATAGGATATACAAGGAGCATGTGGTCTTTGTGAACACTGAAAACTCTTGGACCACAGCTGGTAATAAACAACCACATGCTTTACTTGCAAAACTTGACAATTCAGGTTTAGGATTTGTGGTTCATATATTTAATAAGAAATATTTCCATTTGATCACAGAAAAATTCCAGGTTGGCCATACATTCAACCTATGATAATTTGAAAAAATAATAATAAAGTGAAGTTAGAGTAGTGTTGTATAAGTATAATATATTAGTAAAAGTTCATGTTATAAAATATGGCTATTTTTATACTCTTGTTTATATTCCTAACTACAAGTATATAACTAAACAAAAAAGGGGGGGTGGGTAATCGCTTATAAAACAAAACTGATAAAATAACCCTGTGATTTTAAACACTTCTGTAGGTTTGCTGTTACAGTTACATGAAGAAGACAGTTATTCAAAAGAAGAAATAAAATACTATATGATAAGAACTTCAAAACAGACAAAGTGTCAGAAGAACAAAGATGAAATAACAGTTGAATTTACCTTTAGAACTGCAAGGATGTTATAAAGAACACATGAACTATTAAATGCTATAACTATTAAATGCTATAAAACAAACAACCAAGATAGAATCCAAATTCTTTGGCCTGGTATGACCTACAGTGTCATCACAGTTGTTTCCCAAGCTATTTTTGTAGTCTCTCTTTAGAGACTCTTGTTTATGTCTATGTCTCCTCTTGAACCTGAGTGAGGGACTTTGTGATTGCTTCAGCCAACATGAAATCCAAGGCTGAGTTGAGAAAAAAACAAAACAAAACGATATATATCTTCACCTGTTTTTCTTGAAACCTTAGCTCTTAGAACCTAGGTACCATGCTGAGTAATCCCAAACAGCCTGTGGAGAGGCTCATTTGTAAAAGGCCCAAGCATCTCTCAGTCTATAACCAGCACCAACAAGCCAGGCAGTGAGGGAGTCACCTTGAAAGGAGGTCTTCTAGTCACTATTTAAACTGCCACAATAGAGCAAACATGATTCGTTTCTACCAAGCACTGCACAAAGCACAGATTGAATAAAATAAATGATTGTTGTTTTAAGTCACTAAGTTTTAGTGTTATTTTATAGTAATAAATAATTGGAACATCATCCTTAAAGATGCAGCTCAAAATTCGCCTGTTCTTTATAGCAGTGTAAATTCAGTTGTTTCTTTCTCTTTGCTCCCCTTCCATTTGGTTTATATCTCTTCTGCAATATCTAAAATAGATTTTATTTCGCCTTTTGAGTAACTGCCCTCCTCTTTGGACTATGAGATCCTCAAAGTAGTAACTGTTTCATATGTCTGTTGCCTAAATCAATGACAGGAACATATAAAATAGAAGATTAGTAAGTGCTTATGGTTTTCTGCATTAATGAAGGAATTACACAAAAGATGGCAATGATAATTTGATTGCTGTGTTGAAATGGTCATTCCCTTTGTTTGCCCAGAGGCTTCCCTCATGGGTCCTCCCTTTTGTTTGTAACAGATTCCATTGCTTTAAACACACACAAAAAAGCTAGTCCAGTTATAAACTGATGCCCCATCTGTGATCACAGGTCAGAGGATGGAAACTTGATCCAAGTTTAGTTGAGTTTATCAGATGCTTAAAATGAGTGGAGACATTACCACTGACGGGTATTAGAGACTCTTTTTAAGTCTATTCTCTAGTCAGGGGTCAGCAAAATTGTCCTGTAAAGGCCCAGATAGTAAATATTTTCAGCTTTGCAGACAACAAGGTCTCTATCACTACAATTCTGTGTTTGTAGACAAAAGCAGCCATAGATAATACATAAATGAATGGGCGGGCTTATGTTTCAATAATACTTTATTTATGGACACTGAAATTTAAATTTTATATAGTTTTTCTGTGTCACAAAATAGTATTCTTTTTATTTTTTTCAGCCATTAAAAATTTTAAAATAAAACAAATCTTTCTTAGCTTGCAGTTTGCTCAAAACAGGCCATCGTGTTTGGTGGTTGGTAATTGCCATGTGGACTATAGTTTTCAGACTACAGACCAAGAGAGAAGCTCTGCTAGAGCTCTACTGCTGAGTCCCCCAAGCTGCCTGACCCTCTTCCAAGAGTTTTGTCCACCAGTAATCCCTTTGATTATGTGAGCACTTGAGTTACCTTTCAACTAATCTTATTTGCTTATTTATTTGTTTGAGCTGACCAGTTTTTGCATGTATGTTCAAAAGACACCAATGCACATTTAACAATTACAAGATGTTATAATTAATTTTTATGACTCAGTGGCAGGAAAAGAACTATAAATGTGCAGCAAGAAACTAACTCTCCTAGTTTAAAAGAAAACCATGTCTCAAAATATAGTGTGTGAAAATAGCTTGAGGAGTAGTACAATTCACTATTTTACTATTTCACTAGACTGTAAGAACACTAGGAGTAGCAACTGTGTCTAATAGTTTTTACCCATAAGTTCTCAAAAAATGATGAATGGATAAAATTTAGAAATAGAAAGTTTAATAAAAAATGAAACAAAAAGTCTCCTGAGTGAGGCCTTCAAATGAGACTGTCAGAGTAAGCCCTCCGGTATGAATAAATTGACTAGGTTCCTATGCTACTGTATGCAACTTAGAGTTGAAAAATAATTCTAGACAATAAATTTAAATATAACCTGAACCTAATACTGCCTCTAGTACCACACTAAGTAACTAAGTAACTACATGAAAAGTTTTTTTAGTCAACTTGGTTTTTGTGGTGCATTAATGAAAACACATGAACAATTCAGTCGGCATGTGACTACCCTATCCCGTGATTCCACTATTTATATAGACTAGGAATAAGCTGTCCAGCTGCACATAAACACTAGCTACTAGACAAATGGCACGAGAATAAATTGTGTTAATATGTTGTCTCCCAAAACAACTGTGCATATCCATCCATACATACATACATAAATTTTCTGCGTAGGAGATTGTTTCTTCACAATACCACTCAAAATAATAATATAAATGCGTTGAATATCTTTGGTAACTATGAACTGGTTATAATTATTAAAATTAATTTTAATGGTTTAATTTTGTAAAAACTCTCTACTGGTAACTGCATACTATCTACATGACAAGTATCAGGTTGCTGTTTAGCACTGACAAATGTCTGTCCTGTTTGCTATTCACTGTGAGTCACATGTGGGTGATGTGGTATTTTATTTCAACCTTTTTTATTTGCTGTCACTGATTTGAAGTCAAAGCCAAACAACAAAAGTCTATTAGAAACATGAGGGATACTTGAGTACACCCAACTCTTTTAGGTCAGTCTTCTGCCCCTTCTAGAGTCTGGAATTTTTTTTCCACTCGTGATATTTTTATGTTCATGACTCATCTATTCTTATACTTTTACATAAATAGATTTTGTATCCCAGAGGCTATGAATTATGCCCCCTGCTTAAATATTCCTAGGGACCCCTCAGTTGTTTTATTGTTTTCTTCACAACTATAGGATGACTGAATCTAAGACAATATTCTGAAGCCTTAATTTTAATTACAAAATGTATGTATGCCTGGGTACACACACACAGAACTTCCTTTAAGAAAAAATGAGATTGCGAGGCCCCCTTTAAGCTTCTCTGGAAGATCATTTAAATGGCTGTCACTTCTACTTTTTCAGTGTGTTCATCAAATTAGGAAAATATTCAAGTGAGAAAATTAAATCCTTATTTATCTTCATACTTTCAAAACTGCCACAGGCAGTATTCAATGACTTTACATTTCTCTTGAAAATATGCACATGAATATTTTCAGCTGTAGTTTTCTGTAGTTGTTTAAAAAATTTAAAATTGGACTATGTATATTTATTTAGACAAATTCTGATTTTAGTCACATTAAATCATGTTAAAGGGACTGAAACAAAAACAGGCATAGCTGTGCTTAGCAATGCTCATATTATGAGTAATGCACACGTGAAAATCCTAAACTTACAAAACAACAATTCTCAAAATTCCTCTTCTTTTGTCATTCTAAAGTCACTCTGCTTCTACTCTTGCTATATTGAGGGACTCTTAAAACACAGTAATGTCACTTTCTTGGCCTATTCTGCAAATTCTCTGACCATTTAATTATTTTCCCCCTCTTCATCAAAGAAACACAAGGTGTACACAGCTTAATGGGTTTCCCATTCTGTCTATCATTATTCACAACTTAGTGTATGCTACCTCAGATACATATACTTACAGCATGGACAAACAATATGTATGAGTTAATGTGATTTTTTGCAGTGTATTAGTGAAAACACCTGCATGTTCAGTCACTGGATTATTCTACCCAGTGGTTCTATTAAGTATAGACCTGGGATAAGTTCTCTAGTTGCATATATTCTACTTATGACTATGTCATATATAGATATTTATTATTTATATAAAGTCTATATAACATGAGAAATAAGTGGGTGGGATTCCAAGCAAAACTTCCAAAGTTTAGAACCCAATTCCACAAATTTCTTAAATGTGTGAAATTGAGAAAGTTATTTAATTGCTTTATGCCTCATTGTACTCCTTAGTAAAATGAGATAATAACAGCAGCTACCTTACTGTATGAAGATTAGTGTATTTCATATGTGGGAAACTCCTAGAACAGGATCTGGCATATGGTTTGTATGCTAATGAAAGTTGAGCTATTATTGTCCTCTTTAACTCCTTAATTTTTCACCCCAGGTTTTCCAATTCTTCCAATTACTTCAAGAAAACCTCATTATTCTATTTTTCAGATAGATATATAGAAAAACACATAGATCTAGATCTAAATATGAAGGAAAAAATGGTCTGCACTTCCCTAGGAACAGTTTAAGAAAACCTCAAAGAAACTGGGCCATTTCCACTGAAAAGCCTTCTAATGTAATGTGCCTTTTTAGAAACTTTGTCCTAGTATCCACCTACCTCCTTATCTTTCTATATTTTTTGAATTCAAAATAGCAATGTTTCTTATTCATTTATTTTTGTTTATACACATTAAAACAGTCTATTTTTCTAATTTTTAAAAAATTTTTTTAAATTAATGTTTATTTTTGAGAGAGAAAGAGAGAGACAGAGCATGAGCAGGGGAGAGGCAGAGAGAGGGAGGCACAGAATCAGAAGTAGGCTCCAGGCTCTGAGCTGTCAGAACAGAATCCAACACGGAGCTCAAACCCATGAACCGTGAGATCATGACCTGAGCCAAAGTCGGTTGCTTAACTGACCGAGGCACCCATACACCCCTATTTTTCTACTTTTTATAAAGCATTTTATTCACATTATGGGTTTACTTAGAGTTGCCCAGATAGTTTTCAATCTTTGATAAAAAAATAATAAAATATTTGATAAAATAATAATAAAATGTTCCAGCTTTCCACATAAAGGGCAACCCAATGGCAATGGAAATGACCCCCACACACTTTTTTTTATAAGCGTTTCTTTCTCTTTAGTGCTGACTCTTGGTTTAGCTGGGTTCAACATGTCTGCAGTGAACAAATCATCAGCAATTGCACTTTCTCTGCACACCTACCCCTATTCCAGATTTCACTCTAGACTCAGATGGCACAGCCTGAGTGAGGATCATCTTTAAATCCTTCCTTCTCCTCATTTCTCATATCCTAAAAATAATTAAGCTCCATTGAATTTGCCCTTTAATATCTATCAAATCCTTCCAGTTGGCTTCATCACCACTGCCAAGATCCTAGACTAGGGCTCCCACATGAACTTCCCGAAGTTTCCCTAACTGACCTCCTTATATCCAGGCTCTTTCCCTCCAACTCATTCTTCATGATGTCAGCAGTTTGAGTTTTCTAAAGTGCTTCTTGTTTCTCCACAGATTACAAACTTTCAAAAGCTTGCTATTACTCTTAGAATGACAGAACCTTTAAAAAAATGACTGCATCAGCATGGCCCTTTGCCTTTCTAGTCTTATGCACTCAAGGTCCTGGCCAACTAATTTTTTTCTACTTCTTCCGAAATGCAGTAAACTCTCTATCTTCTGCTGCTGTTGGCACACTATAGTTCACCTGCTTTGCCATTGAATCCTATTTTAACCTATTGTCTCTTAGTCATAGATCCTTTCTTAATTTAAATGGCTTATGCTCTACACAGAGTCCCTTGCCCATACTGGGTAACTGTGAAGCATTTTGTATTTCCTCTTTCAGACCACTTGTTATTCCTTCTAGTAGTTTTTTGTTTAAAACAAAAAACTGCTTGTTGACCTCACCACCCACCACCCACTCCACCCATTGTAAGTAAGCTTTGTGAGGCTAAGACATATTTTAGACATAAACACATAGTTTACTTCAGTCCTTTGTATACGGAATAATGTTTGGCACAAGAATGAAGAACAATAATTACCTGTTGCACTTAGCGTAGTTGTCAGCCTCGCAAGGCTCCATAGACTGACAGTATACAACTGCAAAAAGTCAGACAAGAAATTGTAAAGGAGATTCATCAAGTAAATATGAAATCTCAATACATGTCTGGAAGAAAGCAAACAAGTAAGTGTACCCTCTAATGACATAAAGAGGAGGAAATCTGTCCCAGGATATGCTGTGAGGGGCTATATCTAAGATGAGACTACATATCCATTGGAACCTAGAAGAAGATCTCATCCCACAGTCAATGAATATGTCAGAGGGATACAGAGGGTGGGATTGGCAGAACACATAAGGAACTGCTGGTTCAGTCCCATTTCATTATTCCAGCAGCAAGCAAAGCAGGGTTTACACCCAGGCATAAAAGCAAATATGTTTCTTTTTTTTTTAATCTTTTTCTTAAAAAAAATTTTTAAAAAAGGGGGGGCACCTGGGTGGCTCAGTCGGTTGAGTGTCTGACTTCAGCTCAGGTCATAATCTCAGGGTCTATGAGTTCGAGCCCCGTGTCAGGCTCTGTGCTGACAGCTCAGAGCCTGGATGGAGCCTGCTTTGGATTCTGTGCCTCACTCCCCCTCCGCCCCTTCCCTACTCACACTCTGTCTCTCTCTGTCTCTTAATAAACTTAAAAAAAATAAAATAAAATAAATTTTAATGTTTATTTTTGAGAGAGAGAGAGACACACACACAGAGCGTGAGTGGAAAATGGGAAGAGAGAGAAACACACAGAATTTGAAGCAGGCTCCAAGCCCTGAGCTGTCAGCAAGAGCCAGTTGCAAGGCTCAAAACCACAAACTGTGTGAGACCATGACCAAAGCTGAAGTTGGACACTTAACTAACTGACTGAGTCACCCAGGTGCCCCAGCAAATATATTTTCTATAAGTTATTTTTTTTTAACATGAGGGGGGCTCTGGCTTTTAGAATTGGCATTTTATTGCAGATTTATGTGTAGGGCCCACAACCTGAAAGTTGTCATCCCACCCTCTCATTCAAAGTAGGACCTGACAGTGGACTTAATTCACCCAGAAACAGAAGATTCCTCATCAATCATTCCTCCTCATCAGGTATCCTATCAGAAAACAGAGCAGAGGAATTCCAGAAGTACCTAGAAAAATCAGTCTGATTCTTCAACTTTCAATTTAAATGGACAACTAGGATCTTCAAGCATGGGAACAGTTGGAAATAGGAAGTCAAAATAAACAGATGATTGGTCTCAAGAGAATCAGAATAATCCAGGGGGGAAAAGAAAACATTTAAAAATTCCTAATAGATTTCTTAAAGCAGTGTAAAAAAAAATGCATTTGTCAAGCAAGATCAGGAAGTTTTGAAAAGGGAACAAAAAGAAAACAAAGAAAATTTTGTGGAAATTAAAATACATAACTGCTAAACAATTCAATAGAAAGTTTATGATATAAAAGTCTATGATGAAGAAAATGTCTCAAAATTTATTACCAAAGAGAATATGACACTTATGAAAGAAAATATACAATGCAGAGGACCAGTTTAAAAGGTTCAATGCCTAACTAAAAATAAATCCATGAAAAGGAATTGGGAAAAGAGATGTTATAAAAATTCATATAAAAATATGAAACAGTACCAAAAGGGCACACTCAACTGAGTACTACGTATGCTAAATTAATAAAATATCTAGACCTAGATACAGCCTTGTGAAATTTTAGAATTCTAAGGAAAAAGAAAAAAAACCTAAAAGTTTCCAGAGAATGAAAAAAATACCACATACAAAGGAACCAAAATAAAACTAAAGCAACCAAGTCAAAATTTGCATAGTACAACTCAAATATAGGGGGAAAAAAAGAGGAACTTTGGATTCCCACTGACGTAAATTGGATGGAGGGCTTGGTAATATGAAAAATTACACTTGCACATAAAGGTCAACTGCTTTAAGTGAGTCACTTTGTGGACAATATTCCATCATTTTAGTTACAAATATCCGGTCAGGCTCTTTCTCAGTTCCCAAGTGTTCTTTCTACCCAATATATTATCTGGGTAGTGGAATCAACTGTGGGTCTCATATAAATAACCCTTTTCCCACTGGGGAGCAGCGCTGAATGGATTAATCCAAGACAACATATATATATATATGGGTATATATATATTGGGTATATAATATATATATATATGGGTATATATATATATTATATATATATAATATATATAATATAATATATATATATATGGGTATATATTGGGTATATATATATATATATATATATATATATAATATATATATATATGGGTATATATTGGGTATATAATATATATATATATGGGTATATATATATATTATATATATATAATATATATAATATAATATATATATATATGGGTATATATATATTGGGTATATAATATATACCCAATATATTATCTGGGTAGTGGAATCAACTGTGGGTCTCATATAAATAACCCTTTTCCCACTGGGGAGCAGCGCTGAATGGATTAATCCAAGACAACATGAGAAAAAGCTCTATGTCATTCCCTATCAGCTTATGGCAACCCATTGGTTCAAGGACAGTATCAAAGATGAGCATATAAAATTTAGACGCATAAAAGTTAGGGAGAAACAACCTCTCCAGAGGTTCCTTACGAAAAGTAGCCTTGTTATTAGGAAAGAAACAGGAAAACAGTGGCTGCTCTCTTTCTCTGGCCTTTAGCCAACATAGATAGGAGGCCCAGAGCATCTATAGCCATCTAGATACTATCCTGGGAATGAAGTCAATACACAGAGAACAGAACCAGGGGCATCATGGTAAAAGGGACCAGAAACCACCCTGAAGTCTACCCTACATGGAGACTTCAAGTTGTCTTGAAGTTCTTTCATTATTTTAAGCCAATTTGAGCACAGTGTGCTGTTATTATCAGTGAGCAGCCCCAGGATTCTCAGGTGGAAGAAGGGGGAAAATCTCTGCTCCATACTCTGTATTTTGGATCTCTGGCCTCTACTAGATATTCCTTGCCCCAGGCCATGGGCCCTCCTGTTGGTCTTTGCTGAGATAAAGCTTGATTGGTCAGCCATTATAAGTCCCATACTGGTATTTCTATTCAAGTCCATGGTCTCTGCTGTACTCTCATTTTCTGCAGCCCCCTTGTTACTGCTTCAGCCTTCTTCAAAAAAATTGGATTCTCTCAACACTTCTTTACCTGTTATGCCCAACCAACAATACACAGGCCCTAAACAACTTGGAGTGATAGCTCAGGTCCTTCTATTAGGACACATTTATCACTGAGGCTGCTCTATTGTTTCCATGCTATGTTGCAGAAAATATTCATAAAATTCAATATACAAAAATTTGATGCACCAAGATGTGATCAGGGCTCTTTCTCTCCTTTTCTCTCCCTTATTTTATTTTTACTCTTTACCCAGGCTTCTGAAACTCAAATTAATTTACACTTCCAACCAAAGAGGATACTACCTTAAAGCACATTATTTTTCACCATAGTTTATCCTTAAATTCTAAGTTCTAAAATAACAAAACTGGGTCACCTGGATGGCTCAGTCAGTTACGTGTCTGTTGATCTCAATGGTCATGGGTTCAAGCCCTACACTGGGTTCCTCACTAGGCTTGAAGTCTAATTAAAAAAAAAAAAAGAATTAAAATAACACAATCTTGCTCTGGTTATATTAAAAAAAACATATAATTTAGAAAGCTTTTTTTTTCACCAAGGTCAGGCTTTCAAAATAACTGTATTATAATGCATTGAGAAAGTATAATTTGAGACAACAAACTAAGCAAAGATCACTATTTTCTAGACTGAACTGCTCTCCCATTGAAATGGATGTCATTGATTATGGAGCCATGGGACAAAAAGGAACAAGGATTACCCAGAGTAGAGATACATTAGTTTAATAAATAACTTACAATATTATTCTGTTGCATCAGCATCAATTTTCTCACCAGAAAACTACTATAGACAATCAAGCAACAATTTCATTTTTTAAAGGAAAATTAGTTGAACCTAGAATTTTATATCCAACAAACTGATAATCTGGAAGACAGAATAAAGAAATGTGCATAAATTAATGGTCAAAAGAAGCTTATCTTCCATTTTTCTTGAATGATGCTTAAAAACATATTTATCAAATTTATTTTTTAAAAAAGAATAAAAATCTAGGAAAATATAAATTTAAAACAGAAAAGCAATGTGAAAAAATTCTTAGGTGTTATAAAAGTAAAAATATAGTCAAAGGAGGTAGGATATAGAAAGGGTAGAAAATATATAGGAAAAGTTTTCCTCATCCTACACATAAAAGGACTGAGGATCAGATGAGAGCCAACGGAATGAGGTGTAGTATATTATTTAAAGTTGCAATCATAAAAAAAAACATAATTATTAGATTATCAAATTAGTATATTATGAGTTGCAAAGATAAGGAATATATCATCCTTCTAGATGGAGTCCTGCCTCTTCTCTTTCCTTAGTAACAGCAACTCAAAGCCAAAACAAGAGGCAATGGATAGATTACATCATGAGATCATTAACCACCTAAACTTTAATATTATATAACCTCAGCTGCTGAGAAATTAGGCACCTGTCTCTTCAACTTATCTGTCTCTCCATATCCACACTGACCTCATTCTTTCTGCTGCAAATCAACCTAGCTTCTACTTCTCCAGCCAGGTTTATAAAGGTCCACATCTTTCTGACAAAACAGCTCCATACATGCCCATTTTTATACTAAGACAGTTTTTCCCTAAGAGGAAGTCTCCCACTATTAAATTTCTCCTTTCTTCTCCTCTTTATCTCCAGGTAATATATAGGTAGCCGTATGTGAAACACAGGTGTGTTGTTATATCATTAAGATGTCTTTCATCTTTAAATAGCTGTTATTTATGAATTAAAAACTACCCTGAGGTTAAGAAGTAAATCACTTCATATATTTGTCATTAAAAAGAAAAATTATTATCTTGTAGATTTTGAATTTCTTTGTAAGTATGTTCACCAAATAACATGTGATGAAGGCATACACACAACCCAAAGAATCTGAGAAACATATTCCAATGCCATCTGGGAAGTCAAGGAGATGCTTAAGACATCTCCTTTGGTGGGAAAAAGGCATTGATTACATACCAAGGGTGAAGAAATTTACAAAGTAAAAGTTCTGAGCTTATGTCAAGTACCTTTTCTGTAACTTCCTCTTCAAGCACTAAAGGTTTGAGCACAGGCTCCTCCTAAATTATCTACTCCTTTCCAAGTATGATTATATTTCTCTACAATGACTAAAAATCTTGGGACTCAAACTTCAGAAATGTTTCCACCACAATAAAATGAAATATTTCCTTCTTGACTTTTAAAGTTTATTTATTTTGAGAAGAGAGGGAGAGAGAGGGAGGGAGGAAGGGAAGGGCAGAGAAAAGAGAGACAGAGAATCCCAAGCAGGTTCTATAATGTCAGTGTGGAGCCCATCATGAAGCTCTATCTCACAAACCCTGAGATCATGACCTGAGCCAAAATCAAGAGTCAGTCGCTTAACATACTGAGCCAGCCTGTTACCCCAATGTAATATTTCCTTCTATCATGAGTTAATATCCAAATAAATGTTAATGGGTTACAATAAACTTTTTTAAAAGACCTTGATGGTCAGCCCATTAAGCATAAATTATTGTAACAGACAAAGATTTAAGAGAACATGGAAGAAACTGTGTAACTGTGAAACTGTTATGTAAATAATGTGTATGATTAAAGCCGATATATTCTATCCCTAAACATCTCTTTTCCCCCAATCCACTTTCAGAATTGCTTTGCTAAAAGTATACCACAAACTTATTAAGATTGTATCTCTGTTACAAAGTTGGACAATCTTTAGGGTATGAGTTGTACAATGAAAGTGGGAAGGTATTGATGAGATTGAACAGCACTATGGCAAACGATTTCAGAGGGAACCAAAGGAGAGATCAATCATTACAGAATTAATGGATCCAGTTTATACATAGGCTCTATAAATCACATTATGTGCCTTCACTCCTTTTTTATGTACAATAGTTTGAGGTTGCAAAGCACTTCTGCTAAAATTGTTTTACTGAATAAATACAGCTTAATGTTTTTTGGGTTTTCCCCCTCCTTGTATGAGAGCCATGAGTTTGTGAGTTTTACTTGAACCTGAACTGAGCTAATAAATATCAATTTTTTTTTGTAAATTAAATTATAATCAAATACACTAGGAAGGTAGGCTACTGAAATTACTCATATATAAAACAAAATGTTATTATAATACTGATATTGACTCCTAATGCACTGTTTCCCAAACTTCCACGCTTCACTGATCTTTATCATTTTGCCATACCATCACACAATCTGTACCATCTATGACTTAGCATGTCTCCTTCTAATGGTCTACTTTTTTACAGATATCCTTCTAACTCTCCTGCAATCAAGATTTGAATGTAGTTTCCTAATTCACATAAAAATAATTAGCAATTTGGGGTGCCTGGGTGGCTCAGTCAGTTGAGCATCTGACTTCAGCTCAGGTCATGATCTCGCAGTTTGTGAGTTCACGCCCTGCGTCGGGCTCTGTGCTGACAGCTCAGAACCTGGATCCTGCTTCAGATTCTGTCTCCTTCTCTCTGCCCCTTCCCCACTTATGCTCTGTCTCTTTCTGTCTCTCAAAAACGAATAAACGCTATTTTTTTAAGTTAGCAATTAAAATTAAAAAGATTGTTCATCTGCTTACCCCTAGTATTACTTTCAGATTCTATCAGTAATATATTTACCTCACCTTGGGAAATTCTATTTAAATGATTTTTTTTATGCTGTACATTATTTAATATTGTATTTTTCCTCAAACAAATATGTGTATATTGATCAGTTCATATTAAAGAGAAGTCATGAATTAATAGAAAAATATAGGTAAAGAGTGTGGTCAACAATATGTTTTGTCTTTAGATACAATTACATGGAAATAAATATCTGTTAAAATCTGTATGATATCCAAGATGTCCAAGAAAATAAGAAAAATGAACAGTACTTTTCCTCTTTTCTTCTTTATTTATCTTTCAGAGTTAGGCTTTTGTTGAATTCGCTGATTCTGTACAACTTTTAGATGTATAAAGAATCTGTCCTTTCCAGCACATATTTTAAATGTCTATTCACATTTTTTCCATAAAGATATGATTTCAAAGTTTGGCTTATTCTTAAAGAAAAATGGTATTATTCTTTTAAGCTCCATTAGTTTATTAGACTGATACTTCTCCTAAATTGATAAATGAAATGATAAAAAAAACCACAATAAAAACATTTATGACATAAGGAATTTTCCAGGCTCTATTTATTGACTGAAATATTTTGTTAACAAAATTTAGTAAATTCCATAAGTTCATTGTGTTTCAAACCTACAAAGATGCCAGGAAGAAACATCATATGCATGGCTTACAGATGGTCCTAATGTTTACAGTAGCCAGATTATTTAATAGTTTAAGCAAAGAGTATTTATGAATGTTTCAAAAGATAACAAAAAAAAATGCTGAACTCATCCAATATATTTCAGGGTTTTATTTTCCCTTGAGGGTAACAGTTGTTAGAAAATGAATTTAAAAGAATAGTGCCAATCATAGTATACAAACATACTGCAATGAGATTAATGTATTATGTATTATAAAATATCTTAAGTTATATTATTTCACAATTGGTTGAACTTTCTTTCCCCCAATGATTGAACTTCCTTTCCCCAATGAAATAATTCAGTGAAAGCTTTCAAAAGAAGAAACAAAAAAAATTGATTGCTTAATCTGATTTTAAGATTATTTAAATTAAAATGTTTAATTTCATTGTGCCATGATTAGAGAAATATTCCTATTATATTTCAAGAAGAAATGGAAATACAGAAGAATAGCATAGGCAAAATACCTAAAACAAAGAAAGGAGAAATGAAAGATAAAAGATGTCAAAAAGTAGTTTTAGAAATAATAAAATGTTACACTAAAAAATGAGCCCAATCTCAAATATATACAGTCTAAAAATTAAAAATGTCTTGTCTAGAAATATAACTAATAGTGTTAAGTATCACTCTTTTTTTCAGCAGTAATATATTATTAATGTTTGTAGGCCATTGGATCTTAATTTTTTTTTTAATAAAAAAGATACTGCTACCTCAGGTTTCCAGTCCACTATGTAAGGAGCTTAGAAGTCACCATTCCAAGCTAACAAGTAAAGAAGTTGAACTGAAAAAATTCTTCTTAGATCCATCAGAGAGTTAGACCACAGGGTGAAATGATGCCTCCAAAAATGGAGAGGCAAATAGGTAAGATTCAGAGACTTAGAATTTACAGAAGCAGAAACTTACTAGCAGAAGCTCCATGGGAACCAGCCCAGGTAGGAAAACCTAAACTGTAATTGACAAATTGCTAGAGGCTCAGTGTGGACAAGTCTGTAAGTCAAAACCCCAAGGAGATGCACTCTTAAGGGAACTTCCCTACTTTGTAAGTTTTATTTCCAGGAGTTCTACCAAGACCTCACAGTGAGTATCAGAGAAAAATCCTCTTAAACTTCTGGCAGAGGCAGGAAAAAATTAATCATTTGAAATACACAAGAGGTTTCTATTGTAACTATTTTACCAGAAACTAACCTGTTGGGTTTTATCAGAACCTAACCCACCTGGGGAAAGGAAAATACCCAACTTTAGCCTACTCTAACCATCCTGTCCAAACCAGGCTGATAAAAAATAAACTGAAAGACACTAGTAAATTTCCCAGTCCAGGGACACTGACTCAACCAAAAGACTCAAACCTAATCATAAAACTACAGATGATTCCTCTTCCCCCGCCCCTTACTACTATATTAATTATTCCTGCAATTCCTTCAACTCAGTACATCATGTCTACCTGTCAACCAAAAATTACAAAACATTCTAAAAGGCAAAAAACATAGTCTGAAGAGACTAAACATACATCAGAATCATAGATATGGCAGAAATGTTGCAATGATCAAGAATTTTTTAAAACTATGATTAACATACTAAAGGCTTTAAATGGAACAGTAAAACAACAACAAGAAATAACAGATAATACAAGCAGAGAAATGGAAATTTTAAGAACAAATTTAAAAGTGTTAAGAGATCAAAAATGCATCAGAAATGAAGACTGTCTTTAATAGGCACATAAACTGATTGGACATGGCTGAGGAAAGATCTCTGAGCTTGAGGATATGACAATAGAATTTTTCAGAAAAATTCAAAAAATAGTAAAACAATAACAACAAAACCAGAATATCTAGTAACTGTGGTACAATTCTAAAAGGTGTGCTTAATGGGAATATAAGAAGGAGAAAAGAGACAGGAACAAGAAATATTCAAAGCATAATGACTAAGAATTTCTCCACAAATTAATATCAGACACCAAACAACATATCGAGGAAACTCAGATAATACCAAGCAGGATTAATACCAAAAGCCAAAACAAATGAAAAACAAAACAAAACAAAACAGAAAGAAAGAAAGAAAGAAAGAAAGAAAGAAAGAAAGAAAGAAAGAAAGAAAGAAAGAAAAAAGAAAAAAAATTCTTACCTACAGAGGAACAAAGATAAAAATTATACCTGACTTGCTCTCAGAAACTATGCAAGCAAAAGGAGTGAAATAAAAAATTTTAAGTGTTGAGGAAAAAAAAACCTAGAATTCTGTACCCTGTGAAACTTCCTTCAAAGTAAAGGAGAAACAGACATTCTCAGACAAATGAAAACTTATGAAATTTGCTAAGAGTAGATCTGCCTTGCAGAAATGTTAAAATAAGTTCTTCAATGAGAAGGAAAATTGCATAGGTAAGAAAATCAGTTTTACATAAAGAAAGAAAGAAAAAGAATGAGCAAAGAGTAATAGAATACACACAATAGAAATTGTGTTTTTTTGTATTCTCTTTTTTTTTTTTTTAGTTTTTATTTTCATCCCTGTTGCTTAATAGTGTTTTATTACTTTCAGGTCTACAATATAGTGATTCAACACTTCCATACAACACCCAGTGCTTCATCATGACAAGTGCACTCCTTAATCTCCATCACCTATTTAACCCATTTCCCCATTTCCCTCCCCTCTGGCAACCATCAGTTTGTTCTCTATAGTTAAGAGTCTGTTTCTTGGTTTGCCTCTCTCTTTTTTCCTCCTTTACTTATTCTGTTTCTTAAATTGCAAATATGAGTGAAATCATATGGTATTTGTCTTTCTCTGGATGATTTATTTTGCTTGGCATTACACTCTCTAGTTTGATCCATGTCATTGCAAATGGCAAGATTTCATTCCTTTTTATGGCTGAATAATATTCCATGGTGTGTGTGTGTGTGTGTGTGTGTGTGTGTGTGTGTGTGTGTGTACACACACATCTTCTTTATTCATTCATCAATCAATTGACACTTGGACTACTTCCATATCTTGGGTATTATAAATAGTACTGCTATAAACATAGGGGAGCATGTATCCCTTTTAATTAGTATTTTTGTATTCCTTGGGCAAATAAACATAGTCTTATTACTGGATCATATGGTAGTTATGTTTTTAACTTTTTGAGGAACCTCCATACTGGTTTCCAGAGTGGCTGCACCAGTTTGCATTTCCACCAATAGGGCAAGAGGGTTCCCCTTTCTCTGCATCCTTGCCAACACCTATGTTACCTGTGTTGTTGATTTTAGCCATTCTGACAGGCGTGAGGTGCTGTCTCATTGTAGTTTTAATTTGCATTTCCCTGATGGTGAGTGATGATGAACATCTTTTCATGTGTCTTTTGGACATATGTATGTCTTCTTTGGAGAAATGTCTGTGCGTGTGTTCTGCCCATTTTTAACTGGATTATTTGTTTTTTGTGTGTTGAGTTGTGTAAGTTATTTATATATTTTGGATACTAATCTTTTACCAGATACGATATTTGAAAATATCTTCTCCCATTCCATAGGTTGCTTTTCAGTTTTGTTGATTTTTCCTTTGCTGTACAGAAGCTTTTTATTTTGATATAGTCCCAGTTAAGTTATTTTTACTTTTGTTTCCCTTGCTTCAGGAGACATATCCAGAAAAAAAGGTGCTACAGCTGATGTCAAAGAGGTAACTGCCTGGGTTCTCTTCTAGGATTTTTACGGTTTCAGGTCTCACATTTAGGTCTTTAATCCATTTTGAATTTATTTTTGTGTATGGTGTAAGAAAGTGGTTCAGTTTCTTTTCCTTTTTTTGCATGTTGCTGTCTGTTTTTTCCAATAACATTTGCTGAAGACGCTGTCCTTTTCCCATTGGATATTCTTTCCTGCTTTGATGAATATTATTGACCTTATAACTAGGTTTATTTCTGGGTTTTCTATTATGTTCTATTGACCTATGTGTCTATTTTGTCACCTTACTGTTTTGGTTATTACAATTTCACAATGCAACTTGAAGTCTGCAATTGTGATGACTCTAGCTCTGTTTTTCTTTATCAAGATTGTTTTGGCTATTCAGGGTCTATTTTGGTTCCATATAAATTTTATAATTGCTTGTTTTAGTTCTGTGAAAAATGCTGTTAGCATTTTGGTAGGGATTGCATTAAATGTGCAGACTTCTTTGGGTAGTACAGACATTTTAACAATATTTGTTCTTCAATCCATGAGCGTGGAATGTCTTTCCATTTCTTTGTGTCCTTGTCAATTTCTTTTATAGTTTTCAGAGTCTTTCACCTCTTTGGGTAGGTTTATTCCTAAGTATCTTATTATTTTTGGTATAGTTATAAATAGGATTGTTTTCTTAATTTCTCTTTCTGCTGCTTCATTATTGGTGTAGAGAAATACAACAGATTTCTGTACATTGATTTTGCATCCTAAGATTTTACTGAATTTGTTTATTAGTTCTAGCAGTTTTTTTATGGAGTCTTTTGGGATATATATATATATATATATATATATATATATATATATAGTATCATATAATCTGCAAAGACTGAAAGTTTGGCTTCTTCCTTACCAATTTGGATGCCTTTTATTTCTTTTTGTTGTCTGAGTGTTGTCGCTAGGACTTCTAGGACTATGTAGAATAAAAGTGGTGATAGTGAACTTCCTTGCCTTGTTCCTGATCTTAGGGGAAAAGCTCTCAGTTTTTCTCCATTGAGGATGATATTAGCTGTGGGTTTCATATATGGCCTTTATTATGTTGAGATATGTACCTCTAAACCTATTTTGTTAAGGTGGTTTTTTTCTGGTATCATGAATGGATGTTGTACTTTGTCAAGTGCTTTTTCTGCATCTATTGAAATAATTATATGGTTCTTTATCTTTTCTTTTATTGATGTATCACACTTACTGATTTCTGAAGATTGAAACACCTTGAAAACCAGGAATAATTCCGCTTGATTGTGGTGAAAGTTTTTTAAATATTTTTTCATGTTTATTTATTTTAGAGAGAGACAGTGTGAGTGGGGGAAGGGTAGAGAGACACACAGAATCTGAAGCAGCCTCCAGGCTCTGAGCTGTCAGCACAGAGACCAATGTGGGACTCAAACCCACCAACTGTGAGATCATGACCTGAACTGAAGTTGGATGCTTAACTGACTGAGCCACCCAGGAGCCCCAGCAGATGGGGTTTTTTTTGTTGTTTTGGGGGGGGTTGTTTGTTTTCCTTTAACGTATTGTTAAATTTGGTTTGCTAGTATTTCATTGAGGATTTCTGCATCTGTGTTAATCGGGATACTTGCCCTGTAGTTCTCTTTTTTGGTAATGTTTTTATCTGGTTTAGGTAATGCTGTTCTCATAAAATGAATTTTGAAGTTTTTCTTCCTTTTCTATTTATTGGAATACTTTGAGAATGATACATATTAATTCTTCTTTAAATGTTTGGTAGAATTTCCCGTTAGAGCCACCTGCTTTTGGATTTGTTTCTTTGCTGGTAATAGAATGAAAATTTTCATTTCTGCCTGTTTCAGTTTTGTTAGTTTATATGTTTCTATAAATTAATCCATTTCTTCCAGATTGTCTAATTTGTTGGCATATACTTTTTCATAATATTCTCTTATGATTGTATTTCTGTGGTGTTGGCTATTATTTCTCTTCTCTCATTTGTGATTCTATTTATTTGAGTCCTTTCTCCTTTTTTTGTTTATAAGTCTGAATAGAGGTTTATCAGTTCACTGATTTTAGAATTATTGAATATCTATACTGTACACCTGAAACTAGTATAATATTTCTTGTAAACTATACCAGAATTTTAAAAATTAATAAAAAAGAAACCACACATACATATAAACAAACACATTACCATTTATATGAGCACCCCAAAAAATGAAACACTTAAATTTAAATCAAACAGAATATATACAAGATATATATGAGGAAAACTATAAAACTCTGATGAAAAGAACCAAATAAGAGCTATATAAATGGAGAAATATTACACATTTATGGACAGAAAACTCAGTAATGATAGCCAAGATGTCAGTTCTTCCCAATTTGGCCTACAGAGTCAATGCAATTCAAATCAAAATTTCAGCAAGTTGTTTTGTGGATATCAACAAATGAATTATTAAGTTTTATAGAGAAGCAATAGACCCAGATTAGCCAGCCTAATACTAAAAAAAGACAAAGTTGGAGGAATGACATTACCCAACTGTAACACTATCAATCTGGAGTAATCAAGACTATGTAGTATTGGCAAAAGAATACACAAATAGAAAATTGGGACAGAATAGACAGCCTATAAATAGACCTACATAAACACAGCCAAATGATCTTTGACAAAGGAAAAAACTCAGTACAATGGAGCAAACATAGTCTTTCTTACAAAAAAAAAAAAAAAACAAAAAAGCAAAAAAACAGTGACTCTGGATACAGACCATACACCTTTCACAGAAATGAACTCAAATGGAGTAAACATAAATACAAAATCACAAAACTCCTGGGAGATCACATAGAAGAAAAACTATGTGATCTTGGGTATATCAATGACTTTTTAGATACAATACCAAAGTCATAGTCAATGAAATAAATAACTGATAAGCTGGAATTCATTAAAATTAACAACTTATGCTCTATAAACTACATTGCAAAGAGAATGAGAGGATAAGACACAGGCTAGGATAAAATCTTTGCAAAAGAAATATCTGATAAAGTGCTGTTATGTAAAATGTACAAAGAACTCTTAAAATTCAACAAGAGGGGGGCACTCAGGTGGCTCAGTTGGGTGAGAGTCCGACTTCAGCTCAGATTATGATCATGCTGTTCATGGGTTCAAGCCCCAAGCTGGCCTTTATGCTGATAGCTCAGAGCCTGGAGCCTGTTTCAGATTCTGTGTCTTCCTCTCTTCTGTCCCTCCCTCACTCACACCCTGTCTTTCTCTCTCAAAAATAAATAATAAAAACATTTAAAAAAATGTTTTTAATTCAACAATAAGAAAGTAAACGACCCAAATGAATAATTGGCCAAAGACTTGAATGGACAACTCACCAAAGAAGATATACAGATGGAAAATCAAAATGAAAAAGAAAAGACATTTAAGCATATGAAAAGATGTTTAACATCATATGTCATTAGGAACAACAAATTAAAACAACAATTAGATACTCCTACATACTTATTAGAATAGCAAAATCCAAAACACTGATAATACCAAATGCTAGAGAGGATATAGAGCAACAGGAACTCTCTTCATTGCTGGTAGGAATGCAAAATGGTACATCCATTTTGGAATACAGTTTGGCAAACCTAAACATAATCTCACCATATGATCCAGCAATCATGCTCCTTGGTATTTACTCAAATAAGTTGAAAACTTATGCCATGTTAAAATAGATGCACATAGATGTTTATAGCAGTCTTATTCTTAATTGCCAAAACTTGGAAGTAATCAAGATTTCCTTTAGTACGCAAATGAATAAATAAACTACAGTACAATTAAAAAATGGGCAGAAAACCTGAACTGACATTTTTCCAAAGAAGACATACAGATGGCCAACAGACACAAGAAAAGATGTTCATCATCACTCACCACCAGGGAAATGCAAATCAAAACTACAATGAGATATCCCCTCACACCTGTCAGAATGGCTAAAATCAACAACACAAGAAACAACAGGTGTTGGCAAGGATGCAGAGAAAGGGGAACCCTCTTGCCCTATTGGTGGAAATGCAAACTGGTGCAGCCACTCTGGAAACCAGTATGGAGGTTCCTCAAAAAGTTAAAACAGAACTACCCTACAATCCAGCAATTGCAGTATGAGATATTGACCCAAAGAATACAAAAACACTAATTCAAAGGAATACATGTACCCCACTGTTTATAGCAGCATTATCTACAACAGCCAAATTATGGAAACAGCCCTTGTCCATCGACTGATGAATGGATAAAGAAGATGTGGTTGGTATACGTACACAATGGAATATTACTCAGCCATAAAAATGAATGAAATCTTGCCGTTTGCAAGGACATGGATTGAGCTAGATAGTATAATGCTAAGTGACATAATTCAGTCAGAGAAAGACAAATATCATATGATTTCACTCATATGTGCCATTTAATTATCAAAACAAATGAGCAAAGGGAAAAAAGAGAGAGAAAGGCAAATCAAGTACTGAGAACAAACTGATAGTTATGAGAGGGAAGGTGGGTGGGGGGATGGGTTAAACAGGTGATGGCGATTATAATGCTAAGTGACATAATTCAGTCAGAGAAAGACAAGTATCATATGATTTCACTCATATATGCCATTTAATTATCAAAACAAATGAGCAAAGGGAAAAAAGAGAGAGAAAGGCAAATCAAGTACTGAGAACAAACTGATGGTTATGAGAGGGGAGGTGGGTGGGGGGATGGGTTAAACAGGTGATGGCAATTAAGGTGTACTTGTCATGATGAGCACTGGGTGTTGTATGGAAGTATTGAATCACTGTATTGTACATTATATGTTACCTAGCTAGAATTTAGATAAAGACTTTAAAAAATAAAAATTAAGTATAGTTTATACAGAGAATCAAATAATATTCAGTGCTAAAAAGAAATGAGCTATCAAACCATGAAAAGAAATAGAGGAAAATTAAATACATATACTGTGTTGCCTATGTCAAAGAAGCCAATCTGAGAAAGCTACATACTGTATAATTCCAACCATGTGACATTGTAGAAAAGTCACAACTATGGAAACAGTAAAAAGTTCAATGGTTGCAGGACATAGTGGGGATGGAGAGATAAAAATGCAGAGGTCACAGATTTTTAGGACAGTGAAACTTTTCTATATGATATTACTAGGGTGGGTTATATGTCATTATACATTGTCAAAAATCCACAGAATGTACAAAACCAAGAGTGAACCATCATGTGAACTATGGACATTGGATGATAATGATGTGCCACATGGGTTCATCAATTATAACTTATGTACCTCTGTGGCATGTAATGCTGTATTTTCTGCTCAATTCTGCTGTGAATTAAAATTGCCCTGAAAAATAAAATTTTTAAAAATTTTAAAAGATTATTTTCAATGGTATGAAAATTAAACAGGCCTTGCCAATATGCATATAATTCCCTAATAGGAATCTAGGCAGTGAGAAAAATGTCTTTATTAAGAAAAAATTAAATAATTATTGGTAAAGTGCAGCATTTTCCAAGGTACTTGTCAAAAGAAATTTTCCTTTAGGAAATAATTTTGAGAAACATATTGTATTCTCTCTTAGAAAGCAACAGTGCATGTTCACTAATAAGTCCTGAAGTAACCTATTTAACTTTGTTTAACACAGTACTTATTTATTCAGCAAACCCTCATATTACATTTCCTTTGCAGGAGGTACTCTTCCAGGCATTTCTTTTTTCAAATGTTAACTCCTGATTAAAATCATAAGAATTGATTCAATTGAAATTCCCATAAGAACCATTTGAGGGAGCCACTATTACTATTATTCCCATTTTACAAATGAGAAAACGGAGTCACAAAGAAATTAAGTAAATTGTCCAAGTCACCAGCTAGTAGTAATCTGTGGCTAGTATTCATCAAAGATGTGTAAACACGGAGTCAGTTTCTAACATAAAACCATAAAAATAAAATGTAACTCGTACTCTGATACACTTTAGTAATTAATGGTAAATCATGTAGTTTTCAAAAATGTTGCCTTTGGATTTTCTCAAATGGAAGCACCATCACGCTGGAGACAGGTGCCACAGAGATACGGTACTTCATAAACAGTAATTTTCCAAGATTTCAGAGGTAAGTGCTGAAGTTGAAATTTCAGTTTTGGGGGCGCCTGGGTGGCGCAGTCGGTTAAGTGTCCGACTTCAGCCAGGTCACGATCTCGCGGTCCGTGAGTTCAAGCCCCACGTCAGGCTCTGGGCTGATGGCTCAGAGCCTGGAGCCTGCTTCCAATTCTGTGTCTCCCTCTCTCTCTGCCCCTCCCCCGTTCATGCTCTGTCTCTCTCTGTCCCGAAGATAAATAAACGTTGAAAAAAAAAAAAAAAGATTAGCTTAAAAAAAAAAAAAAAAAAAAGAAATTTCAGTTTTGGTTTACTGAACTCTGAAGTCCATTCTCTTTGTAATACACTCTGCTAAAAAAAGTGAGATATTTCCACTTTACAAATGAAGATTACCAAGGAAGAGGGGAGGGTGTGATGTGCTTTAAGACTAGCAGGGATTTGAAGGTCAGTTGTAAAATTGTGTGAGACTCACTTCCGTGCTAAGGCACTTGGACATGATTGAATAAAAGAAAATGGTGATTCATTGAGGGTGGTTTTTGTTTGTTTTGTTTTGTTTTTTTGATCAGGGAACGATCAAAGGAGTTCTCTGTAAAGGTAAATCTATACAATATGAACCATGCTTGGAATAAAGAAAGAATAGAATCTGGGAGAACTACAAAATTGTTAAATTAGCAGTGTGGTCTAAAATAAAAGGATGTCTGATTAAAATAACTTGTATTTCATGCCCCTCAATTATATACAAGGTTCTTATATGTAACATTAGAGTTAAACATATCCACATGAAAATTGAGTACTTTTCTATTTACTCTTTACACATCTCTATTATCCCATTTCCTCTATAGTCAGAGTGATGTTCCTTCTTAGCATCATTTCATGGAGAGAATAGTAATTGCTCTTTTGGACCAGAGAGATTATTGTTACCCAATTGCACAAAATGGAGAAGCATGTGCTATAAATCTATAAGGAATCCTTTGCTAACTTCTATTTGTCCTTTATCTACATCTTACAGTAAGTCCTTCTTGCTCTTAAAGCCATCTGTGCTCTTTTCAGCTTAAAGCCAACAAATACAAAAGAACATATCTTAAGGCAATTATATAGTGCTGTTTTCACATGATTAGGTCAACTTGACAAATACTCAAAACTGAAACAGAATTCCAATCCATGCTGCTCACAAGGGCATGCACGCAGCGTTAATGGACTTTTCAAGGCTGTGACAAGAACATGAAGCAAGAATCCCATGGAAAAAAAAAGAAAGGCAAATCTGAGGAATGGAAAGTCAATTTTGACCATGAAATATATATGCATAAACTTCTTAATGTGATTTTTAATACTGGATAACCAACCAAAAACAGCTACATATGTTCCCATCTTTGGGTACGAGTTCATTCAGTCTTAGAGAAAATGATCTCATGGGCCTACATACTCAGCCATGGACTTGCAGAACCCCTAGGACTGTTTTCAGGCAAGCTATCGTGCAAACAAGGTCAAGGCATTACAAGATCCCCATCCTGGCTTGGGGATAGGGCGCACATTTTGAGCCCATTTCTGCTGGCTCTGACAGCCTCTTAAGCTGCAGGCTGCATGAAGTTTCTATTCTCGTTTCCATTCTGTTGCTTTCAATGTTTTTGGAATCAGTTGAAGTCGAAACATCTTGGAAGTAAAGTTTGGTTTTTTGAACCCCCTGGTTTCAATTATTTTTAAATCTGACGCACAAACACTGCTTTTAAAGATATGTGACTAAAGTGCCAAATAAGGATCTTTTGATTTTTTGAAATACATGTGGTTGAAATTTGAGACCTGGCTGCTGCCAAGCTGCAGTTCAGGGAATAGAATACTGGCGCGAGAAAACGAGCTGTTGTTCAGAGGATAATCTTAGAAGGAACTGTCCTACAGAGGGAAAATGTAAATTTTCATGATTTAGCTTATGCTTGTGGGACAATTCCATAATCTTTTGTTAAACATGTAAAAGCTGAAATGCTGATTGTTGTTTTTGCAGGTTTTCAGTTTTCAGTTTCTCATATTTATAAGCTGGACTTAGATTGAATACTTATAATAATTTTTAAAAATACATTTACAAGATACCAAGACACATTCATGTTAATTCAAACAGTCCCATATCTTTAAGTGTAACCTAAAGGTAATAGGTATTGATTTCTCTAAGAGAAAAGTACAGTAATTTAATAGACTCTTTCAGTGCAACTGGAACGGTGGTAAGATCATTTAGGCTAAAATATTATTCAGGGGGAAAGTATCAAAGTATAATTTACCTGTTTGTGGCAAATATTATAAGCGAGTGTCTCCAATAACTTATACTAGAGCATTCACTGCAGAAGTCACTGTAGTTCATCATCTAGTATTTTAGTTAATGTTACACATAAAAAAGAAAAATCATCAGCACTATCATTTTTGACCAGCTAATGGTAGATGCCACATGTGGCAAAATAGACCAGAAACTCTTATATCAATTGGAAAGATACAAAAGTTGAAACTATATTGTGCTGCCAAAGAGGACCATGAAGAAATAGCAAAATCATACAAGAAAACTAACATGCAATAAAACCAAATAGGGGCAAAATTTAAGAATCATAACAGGAATGGAAAAAGTACTATTTAAATATTTCCAGAGTGTATTACCCAATTCTTAGAATTGGTTACCTCAGACAAATAGAGGAGCAAAGCAATATTTTTATTATTTTTTGTAATTCTGTATTGTTTGAATTACTTTTATAATAAGTTACTTTACAGTAACAAAAGAATATATGAAGAAAAATAACAAGTCTCTTTGGTAACTTATGTTAACTATGCAGTTATAGGACATCAAGTTTACAGATTAAATGCAAAGATTTAAGTCACCTAAGCAAAAGCATATAAAGCCTAAGATTACAGAGCTGAGTATCCAGATAAATTAATGCAATTTTTACTATTTATCCAGATGATTTAATAGTATAAGTCACAACCACAAAGTCATTATCTACAAGTACTAAAGAAGGACAAAACAGACACATAACATGACTTAAATTCGTAAGTATTCACTTAGTAATCACATGAGAAATAATTGGAGAAAATAGCTGAGGGTAATAAGAGCATTTTATGAATACTGTATGTTTATGAGAGAGTCGAGAATAGAAATTGTTATTTTAAGAACATTTTAAATGTTCTTAAGAGTGTTCCAGAAAAAAAAATATTATCTCAGAAATGTTTATTTAGAATAGATGAAGTTTGGTAAACTTAAAAGGATGACAGATTCAAATCAGATGTTTGGAAAGAGACAGGAAAGCAGACACAGATAAATGGTAAAAAAACAAAAACAAAAACAAAAACAAAAAAACCTGATAAATGAGGACTGAAAAAAATAACACCATGATTGAAGTCTAGGGCATTCATGCTATAGGAAAGCCCATTCTCCTCCAGATGCCTTATTTGGCTTTTTTTGAATACCTGTAGATGTATGAATCATGTTGAAAGTCATTATGTCCCTCTTCTTTTGACCTATTTTTACTCTCTCCCTAAACATGCAACTGGACCGGGAAGAATATGGGTTTAAAAAGTTTAAAATCCTCAAAGCAGACCATGATGAATGTCTTACTTGACCTTCTGAAGTTTAAGGATTTGATACAGGAGTATAATCTGTGGCGATCAATCGTTAAATCGCTATCCTGTAAGAGGAGCTATTATTCCATTATAAGAAACAGAATGTCTTTGTTTTGTAAGTTGGCTAGTTTTATCATCTAATAATGCATGCATATTGTGTTGTTTATCACCAGACTGTGCTACATCTTAAGTAGATCCACATGCAGGTGACATTCTCCCATTGAGAACCACAGTCTATGAGTAAAGATTTCTAAGCCCTCCTGCCTAAAGGGGTTCATGGTCAGGCTTATACCACCTCTTTTCATGAACTATATTTAAGGTTATAACTATTGCTCCTATTTACTACACAGATATATACAAATCCTGAAGTTTAAGCAGGTTTGCTGTCCTTCATGCAGATATTACAAATCCATGTACTATAACTCCACTGGATGCCTAGAACAGTATTTGCCCTCTTTTGGGGCTGAAATAGGGGGATTTATAAATAATTCTGGACTTTACAGGCAAAAACATACATATATTTCTTTTTCCTAGCTGAAGATAGAGAGTAAAACATGAAAATTTTCTATTCTCAAAATATAGAAATGATAATGGCTTTGTTTTTGTTTACAATATGGAGACAAATAAACTGAACAGGTATATATCCATGAAGCAGAAAAATCTAACTTAGAAAAAGAAAAAGAAAGAAAGCAATTGAAAATCTAGTAATACAGCCCATGAATATAGAGCCAAATTACAGGCTATGAGGTCACAGGTTAGACCTGCATAATCTGGAAGCCACATCTGTGCCTTCTTCCTATGAGAGGGAGCAGAAATAAACTACCAGACTATAGCCCCGCACAGATGCAAAGTTAGTGGTATGTGGCATAGATATGTGCTACTACACAGGCCAAGAGTTTTAAGCCAAACAGTTACCATGTTCAAGCCATGCACCTTATAAGCCTAGGGCAGAAACAAACATAAAACAATTATATAGACCACCAAAAACTCACATAGGATAGGTTTACAAATAATTATTTACAAAGAACAAAAGTACATGTATAACTGATGCAGCAAATATTTATTGAGTACCTACTGTATGCTGGGCATTCTGCCAGTGCTAAGGAAACAACAGTGAAAAGAATCATGCCCTCATAGAGCATACATTATGCACAGCAGGAGTAAAAGCAAACACACAAAGCAAATAAGTATGTAAGAGGGTTTACTGCCTCCAACAGGAGAGAATTTGAACCCAGGAAATCAAGCTAGTGAAGGAATATGAAAAGCTGTTAAGAGAACTAGGCTTAAATATCTCAGAGAGATTAAAAGAAAAATATTTTAAGAAAGAAAAATAAGTGATGATTAAACAGCAGACAGAAAAAAGAATAATTAGAAATCTTAAAATTAAAAAGATAGAGTCATTAGGGAAATTTTTAAAAACCTATAACTGTAGGCTTAAGAAAATTAAAGACCAGATTAATGAGTTGCAAGACAGGAATAATGGAATCTTTCTGAAACTAATGGAATGGGGGAGAAGGAGGAAGATCAAGAGACATGAGAAACTCTTTGAGAAGTATATATATCTGCCTAATTCCACAAAGAAAAGAAACAACAGAAAGACCACAAAGATGTAATAATAGTTGAAGATCTAAGGGCTGACATTTTCCTAGAACTAAAGATGTCAATCTTCAGGTTAAACAACAACAACAACAAAAATCCACCAAATTTGTAATCCAAATCTCTATATGTCATAATGAAATTTGCTACTCTTGTCAGCAAAGAAAAATTTTTAAATTTTCCAGAAAAGGACTAATTTTCTATAAGGAAACTTCACCAGTTAGATTGATGGTAGACTTCTTATTCACAGAAATATGTCACAGAGGTCAGAAAATATATTTAGATGGCTCTGGGAAAATTACCTTGTACTTCATTAAATGCCTGGCCAGGTTATCACTCAAGAGAGTGAATTAAGGACATTTTTAGAAACCAAGGACACAGAAATTTTTGTGAGTCCTTCACTGAAAAAAAAAATTATAGAAGGCATAGTTCAGCAAAAAAAAAAAAAAAAAAAACTGACGTAGTAAGCCACAAAAATAAAGCTTTCACAAATTTCAAATAACTGATATTCCAAGACTCTCTTCTTTCATCACAGTCCTATGAAATTAAAAGACAGAAATCAATAGAGCTAAAACAACAACAACAAAAAGAGAAAAATACCACATTCTTGAAAACCATAAAAATCCTATCCAAGTAATCCAGTAATCTATGAATTAAGAAAAGAAAACCACATTACACTGGCCAGGGCCTCCAAAATGATTAACAGTTTGAGCAGTAGTGATGATAGTAGGTATCACTTTTTTAAATGCTTCTAAAGTTAAAAATTAAGTACAATGGTTTGCATTGAATTTTTGATAGATACTCACAAGCAGGTTTGGTGAAGTTCCCTGCTATTCTTAATAGGCACAGACACAAATACACATAGGCTTATGTATGTGGGTAAAATATTGAATGTTATTGAATGTCTTTTCTGAATCTATTTTGATGATCAGCAGTTCTAATAGAGTAAGGAAGTATCAGTGATGAGTGGTAAAGTACTGATGTCAAATCTTCCTTGCATAAACACTATTAGTTTTGATGCAATTTTAAAATAACTTCACAAATACAACAAAATTAGATTATAAGACCTTTCAATGAGATGCCCAACATTAGTATTTGTAAAATTCTATTTATTCCTTTTACTAGATTTTTAATTTATCAAAAATGTTAATGAAAACTCATGGTAAATACTCAAACTATATAGTTAATACAGTGAAAAGTCTCTAGTCCCCATTTTCCTGTCCAGGCGCACTCTCTTTAACAGTTACTCTGCATCATTCTAGAATTGCCCATATAACCTGTATATTTTTAATTTTAATGTAAATTCACATAAATTTTAATACTATCTTGGGAACTGGTTTTTCTACTTGGAAATATATTTGAGATCTTTTGCTGTAAACACATGGACCTACTCTTCATTCTTTTTAGTGGCTGCATAATATTCCATGATATAGGTATACTATAGTTAAATAAAAAACATTAATTTCTAGTTTTGCTATCATAAACAGGGCTATAGAAAATATCTTTGTAGAAATGTCCTTGCATACATGTGCAAGATATACATGATAAATGCCTAGGAGGGAAATTACTAGGTCAAATTAATGTACATTTATATTTTTATAGCTATGACAAGCTATTATTAAAAGAGATTAAAATAGGGGTCCCTGGGTGGCTTAGTCAGTTAAGCATCCAACTTTTGATGTCAGCTTAGGTTATGATCTCATAGTTTGCCAGATCAAGCCCCATGGCAGGCTCTGTGCTGTCAGCACAGAGCCTGCTTGAGATTCTCTCTCTCTCTCTCTCTCTCTCTCTCTTTCTCTCTCTCTCTCTCTCTCTTTCTCTGCCCCTGCCTGTGCTCTCTCTCTCTCCCTCAAAATAAATAAACTTAAAAAAAAACGAGGTTAAAATAATTGTGACTTCACCACCTTTGAATAAGAACTATTATTTCTCCATTCTATATATTTACATACTATACATCAACAGATCCTAGTCTTTAAGATAATAAATCAAGCTCTTATTATCTTAATTTTTACTTCTTTAAATATGAGCAATATTATGCAATTTAATGTGAAAGTAGTCAATTTGCATTTCTTTTGGGTAGATTGGTCATCCAATATTAAAAATCACACCAAAACCTATATACATAATATGTCATGATCACAATTGATTTTCTGTTCCTCAGATGTGTCCTTTATGGGGTGGGGGTGTGTGGAGGGATTCTTGCATCATGTTCTTGTCACAACTTTGAAAGGCTATCCAAGCTGTTCTGTATCAGCATGGTGTGGAGTTCGGTTTCAGGTTCGGATATTTCTCAAGTTGATCTAATCATGTGAAAACACCACAATTCATTGCCTTAAGAGTTATTCTTTTGTGTTTGTTGGCTTTAAAATATTAAGCTGAGGGGCGCCTGGGTGGCGCAGTCGGTTAAGCGTCCGACTTCAGCCAGGTCACGATCTCGCAGTCCGTGAGTTCGAGCCCCGCGTCAGGCTCTGGGCTGATGGCTCAGAGCCTGGAGCCTGTTTCGATTCTGTGTCTCCCTCTCTCTCTGCCCCTCCCCCGTTCATGCTCTGTCTCTCTCTGTCCCAAAAATAAATAAACGTTGAAAAAAAAATTTAAAAAAAAATAACTAAAATATTAAGCTGAAAAGAACCCAGGTACCTTTAAGAAAAAGGAGGCCTTATTATAAGATGCAGATATAGTACATATAGCAGTTGGCTAAGGATTCCTCGTAGATTTATAGCACATACTTCCCCAAATATTTAGTCCAATAGTGTAGCAACAGTTCTCTCTTCCCAAAGAGAAGCCAAGAAGGAATTTCACTGCCTATTCATGTCTTTTACAAAATTTTCCAATATGTTATTGGTCTTTTTCTTATTGATTTGTTATGTGCATAACTAATAAATAAGAATACATATTACAAAAGATATATATTAAAATTTAAAAAAAAAAGGAATAAGCAAGAAGTGAAGAGGAAGAAGGAAAAAGAAAAGGAGGAAAAGAAGATGAGGAAGCAGTCACCTCTTATAGGAACTGACGTTTTTCCACTGACTCTCCTAAATACTGGATCCCTGATTCTTGCTGCTCTCTTTACCTACTCTTGGTAAAGTAGTATGCCTACTACTTTAGAATGGGCATAACATTTTATCTCTACCATCTTAACGGGGAGGGGGGGACACTTTTATTACTTCCAAATTACAAATCAACAAGTTAGTTATCTGGGCCTGATTCTTTCAAGGTAGTGAATTTCTTTAAATATTTTGAACAGTTGAGCACTTACTGACATAAAATAAAACTCGTGGGGCACCTAGGTGACTCAGTCGGTTAAGCTTCTGACTCCTGATTTCCATTAAGGCCATGATCTCAAGGTTTGTGGATTTCAGCCCCACATCCAGCTCTGTGCTGACAGTGAGGAGCCTGCTTGGAATTTTGTCTCCCTTTCTCTCTGTTCCTCCCATTTGCGCACTCTCTCTCTTTCTCTCTCAAAAATAAATAAATAAATAAGCATTTTGAAATTAATACATAAATTAAAATTCATAATTAATTACTATATTTTATTAACCTATTGAGTTCTGTCAGTATTCAGGTCTTCTCAGAGTTAAATTTTCCACAGAAAATATATAAAATGGCTTTTAGACATAAAACGGCTTTTTGGTTATACTTGTATTTCAAAGGGGAACAATGTACTGAAGTTTATCAGCTTTAGAACCTTTTTGGTCCTACAACTGAGAGTATATATAAGCCAGCACCTAGGCCTTTACTTTTCTAAATAACACAACTAGATGACATCATGTTTTGTTTTGTTTTTAATTTCTCAAAGCTTTGAAAAAGTACACTGAATATATAGTCATATCCGTTTATTAGTTACAGATGCAATTATATAGTTTGAAGGCTTAAAATTGGTATTTCCTTTTTGTATTTTATTTAGTATAATAAACAAAATGGATAAACATGACTACACTAAAAAATAAGTATAAATGAAATATCATAACCAAGTAGACAGACTATGCTGCAAAATTTGCAGTCACTGCAGCATAAAATTTAAAATATCTATTGATAATTACCACAGAAGGAGGCAAAGACTATTCCATTAGGACACACATCTTCAGGAAGAATGAGAATGTGATCGTCTGCATGGCTAAAGCAAACGGTAGTACAAAAGGGATTTTCCTTACAAGTTATATTTCTGGTCTACTAAAATATGAAAGAGTTAAATTTTTTTTAATGTACAGAAACATTTTCTGAAGCCCTATAAAGTAATGCACTTTAAAGAAAAAGTCAAGGAAATTTAATTATATAATTAACAGATGTTTATTTAAATAAGTTTGGACAAAAGGGGAGAAATTATTTCAAAGACACAGCTTGTAAATATTTACGTAAAAACAGTTTTCTGGTCATTAAACTATTTTTAATGAAAATAAAAGAGATAGGAAAACTATATCAAGGTCAGGGCACCTGGGTGGCTCAGTTGGTTAAGCGCTGGACAGCTCTTGCCCGTTGAGGGTTTTGAGCCCCACACTGGGCTGACAGTACAGAGCCTGCTTTGGATTCTCCCTCTCCTTCTCTCTGACCCTCCCCCCACTCACATGTGTGCACTCCCTCTTTCTCTTTCTCTCTCTCTCTCTCTCTCTCTCCCTCTTTTAAAATAAATAAATAAACTTAAAAAAAACTATCAAGGTCAAGCTGCTTGAAGAAATATAATTGTCTTATATGTGTGCACATGTGTGCACTCCCTCTCTCTCTCTCTCTCTCTTAAAATAAATAAATAAACTTAAAAGAAAGAACTATCAAGGTCAAGCTGCTTGAAGAAATATAATTCCTCAAAGGTTTTGATTTAAATCTGTAGCTTGGACGATTTCCTCAAAAAAAGTAACAGAGGGGGCGCCTGGGTGGCGCAGTCGGTTAAGCGTCCGACTTCAGCCAGGTCACGATCTCGCGGTCCGTGAGTTCGAGCCCCGCGTCAGGCTCTGGGCTGATGGCTCAGAGCCTGGAGCCTGTTTCGATTCTGTGTCTCCCTCTCTCTCTGCCCCTCCCCCGTTCATGCTCTGTGTCTCTCTGTCCCAAAAAAATAAATAAAAAAACGTTGAAAAAAAAAAAAATTAAAAAAAAAAAAAAAAAAGTAACAGATATTAAGACACATGAGACACATTTTCTGAACCACACTCAAATTAACCACATTTACCACTAAGAAAGTCAACATCTAAGATACATAGCACCTGGGAAATAAAATGGGGTAGTCTGTGTTTACTTTAATACAGTGTGCTAAGAGCAACACTCACATACACAATAGAATTTAGTCCCATTGTGGATGTACATGTTTAGAAATGGCATTGAAGCCTTTTCCTATTCTCTCTTACTCTCCCCAAAAATGGCTCACCTGGGATCATAGGGATTTGGACCCATAGGCTTAAGTTCTCAAATCTCTGCTCTTATGTTCTACACATACTTGCTGTTACTGTTAAGTTTTAATAAAATATATGCATGGTCCAAATTAGCCTGTGTTTACTATTTACCTTTAGTGAAAATAATATTCTATAGGCAGATTAATTTAGAAAACTCTGAGTTACCAAGTCATCCTTGACACACTCAAACTCAGTTATCCTTGCTGCCTTCCTTCATTTCAAGAGTAAATTCAAAATGGTTTAAGTAATTTGAGCTTAGTTTGGGCACAGTTCACAACTCCAATGACTGTGGCTCAATATATTACTACATCTGTATATTCAAACTAAACAATAATAGGGGCCCCTGGGTGACTCAGTTTAAGCATCTGACTTGGTTTCAGCTGAGGTCACGATCTCACAGTTTCATGAGTTTGAGCACAGAGCCTGCGTGGAATTCTCTCTCTCCCTCTCTGCCCCTCCCCCACTCATGCTGTTTTTGTCTCTCTCAAAAATAAATAAACCTGAAAAATAAATAAACAATGATAGCACAGTGATTATAAAGATGAAGGAATAGTCCTTAAGTTCCTTACTTTACCTTATTACCAATATTACCTTAATATTGTAATTCCACACACAAATCACTCTGAATCTTGAATTTATTTTCTTAAAGGCATTCTTCATTTATTTTTCAAAAAAAGTACTTTTATGAAATTAAAAAGTATTAATCCATTAATTGCATTTTTTATTTTTTACTAGCATGATTATATATATATATATATATATATATATGTTATATATATATATTTTTTTTTACTGGCATGATTTTATACATATATATATATATATATATATAATTCAGTATGAGGAAATTTCTGTCTGCATTTATTTTTCTGTTATTAGTATCTATTGCATTTCATATTTTTACTAAAAATAATTTTGTTATATAAGAAATATTATAAAGTGATCCACTTTAAGGGTCATTTACATTAGACACAGCACTGTTCCATGGTTTTATTAAGCAAGTATATGCACTTTAAGCAACTATTTACTTGGTAAATGTTTAAATGTTTTAAGTATGAAAAAAACTTAATAAAGTTTAAATTAATCTGAGAAATAAACAAAATGCTAATAATATATTAGTGAAAGTTCAGAGAAAATAAAGACTGAAATTTGACAGGGCTAACTGGATAAAATCACAGATGTAAAAAATAAGCAAGCTGCAATCATGAAAAGGATATAAATCAGAAATGTATGTTATAATGGGGAGGACATGATAAACTCGAAAACTGGCCTCATCACTAATTAGATCTAACATAAAAGTGACTTTCCTCAAAACAAACTAAATTTATAGATTCCATAAATCTAGCCTTTTACAAATATCATCAGAAAGCCAGAGGGGAAACTTGTGTCAAAATCTTATACCCTTATTATCAATTATATATCAATCTTCCAAGAGATGAATTACTATACTCATTAAGTATTATACCTAAGAATAGGGTTACTAATTTGTTTGAAATTAAACCAATAATGAATAATTTAAACGCCTTTAATGACACATTCTTTAGTATTTAAACCTGTTATATGACTTCAGAGATGTTAATAACAAATAGTTTAATTATTTTAACAAAACTTTACTGAAAATTTATTAGGCATTAGTAAGATATATCAACAGTCTTTTCAAGTCCATTTTTCAACCAAAGTAAAAAGAGTGGGAGATAAAACGATAGCATGAGAAGATTAGATTACATTACCAGATCTCAACTGCAAAGTATGTGGTATGCAAAACTTAATTAAATTCCATTGTTTTCTCATCAGAGCAAAATGTCTCAACTTTTTATTTATTTATTTATTTATTTATTTATTTATTTATTTATTTATTAGAATACCCTGGGTTTGCAAGTGTGGTGTCCTTAATAAATATATTGTTTCTGATCTTCTCAATGTTTGCTCTTTAACAAGATTTATAAACCTCTTCCACCATTACAAAGCAGTTGCCTTAAATATACCATTCAGTGGTTGAACACAAATCCAAAGAACTGTTATAGCAAGATGTTTGGGTATCCCCAGGACTGGGCTAATATGTTAGAATAATTCCAGAGTTCTTTCAACATTAAAAAAATAAATTCTTAATCTATGTATTTCTCGAAAACATTTTAAAATTATGGGTTTTGGGGGAACCTGGGTGGCTCAGTTGGTTAAGCATCCAACTTCCACTCAGGTCATGATCTCATGGTTTGTGAATTCAAGAACTAACTGCATTGGGCTCTGTGCTGACAGCCGGGAGCCTGGAGTCTGCTTCAGATTCTATGTCTCCCTCTCTCTCTGCCCTTCCCCTGTTTGCACTCTGTCTCCTTCTGAAAAATAATACAACATTAAAAAAATTATGGACTTTGAATGATTTCAAAAACTCTCTATTATCAGGAATTTCTGGTGCAATGACTTGCTGGCTGAAATTCCAACAAGTCACTTAACCTCATTAAACCAAAGTTTCTTAAAATTACCCATGGGGGAGGGGAAGGAAAAAAAAAAGGAGGTTAGAGTGGGAGAGAGCCAAAGCACAAGAGACTCTTAAAAACTGAGAACAAACTGAGGGTTGATGGGGGGTGGGAGGGAGGAGGGGGTGGGTGATGGGTATTGAAGAGGGCATCTTTTGGGATGAGCACTGGGTGTTGTATGGAAACCAATTTGACAATAAATTTCATATATTGAAAAAATATATATATAAAAAAATAAAAAAAATAAAAGCCATTCCTAGAAAAAAAAATTAGCAAATGATATCTCTGTTCCTAGATTGTTATGATTGAGAAAATGAATCTAAAGACAAAGATAGATTGGGCAAAAAATTACTTTTTTAAAGATAAAATCTCAAGATAAATAAAGACATTAGGTTAGCAAATCTCTAAACATAATTTAAGACAACAAAAGAACCTTCCATCTATAGTTGCTAAATTAGCGCTTAAATGCTCACCAGAGTGACCAACCTTCTTTACTCAAAATCATTACAAATTAAATATTTCTACAATGACTTAGATAAATCTTTTTAGAAAGATATTCCCTATATGAACCATATTAAATATGGAAGATGAAAAAGTTCTGGAGATAGAAAATTCTGGTGTTGATTGTGGAAAATAATGTGATATATATAATGCCACTGAACTGTACACTTAAAAATGCTTAAAATGGTAATTTTTATGTTACGTGTATTTTACCACAATTTTTAAAAAGCAATACAAAATGTAAATGCCTGGGGAGGAGGTTAAGGAGATAACATAAATAAAAAGGCAGTTTGAGTATAATAGGTAAGTGGGTGGTGGATTGGTAGGGGTCATATTGGTGAACTCATGCCCTGTTCTTCAACAACTATTTACTAAGAGATTAGAGGTTAATTTATGTGATAATTTATTAAACATCTATAGCCAGACACTCTTCCAGGTACTCAGATTACTTCAACCCACAAACCAGTTCTTCATGGAACTTCATGGAACAGTTAATTCTTCGTGAGTCTTCATGGAATTTACATTCTAGCAAACGTGTATAGTGGGCAATTTTTGCAGTTCTCATCAATTTTGGCCATGTGGGAAGGTCTTCTTGATATTGCCAGATCTTTCATACTTTTCAAGAGAAGCCAAAAATCTGGTAATTTAAATAGAATCTTCCAATTTTGAATGTTGGAAACTAATTCAATTGTTAAACACACACACACACACACACACACACACACACACACACACACACACACACACACACAAAACCACTGTATGGGCCAAACATCCAAAGAACAAAACCAGGTTTGGGGCTATCATTTGCAACTTCAAAGAGGAATGCTATCTAATGTTCAGTTATTTCATTTAGATCTAACATGGTATGATTAGTTCAGAGTGTCTGTCTAACCCTTTAAGAGGGTTTTTCAGGTTAGCTCTTTCACTAATTTTGTAGTAGTATTTTTCTTACTTATGTTAAAGTAAAATTATACCCAAGAGTAGGGAGAATAAGGCTGAAATATCACAAAAAAATCTATCCTCAGCATATTATGTATCACATCTATAATTCTGGAAGAACACAACATACTGCTTTCCGACAGCACAATGACCAAGACCACCCCAGATATGCATTACACAACCCTAAGCTGTGTTTGTTCAGAAGAGAAACAGAAGAAAATTTATGAGTCTTACTTTAGCTCATATCAATTTATTCCATGCACCAGAATACTTTTTCATTTTGCAGGTGGTGCTTTAAAGCTTGTATTGTAGATTTTAAAATATCATTCCTAAGAATCCTAAGCCCCAAAGACCCATCACTTAACCCTGCATTATCAAACATTTTAAAACCAATCATTTAGCTCTTCTGTGCATGCTTAAGCAAATGGTAACAAGCTTTTCCATAATAAATTAAGAGTTGTTTCAAAAGTTAAGATAGGTGTATGTTCAAGCTTTATTATGTATGTTGACAGGGTGATCTGGGTTATAAGAAATTCTTTATTGTGCATTTTAAAGAATTACCTTTCTGTGGGGAATCCATTAATTTCTTTCTGTCATCCTCCTCCCCCTCTCTAAGCCACCCACTAATCTAAGCATTCTTGAACACGAACCTTGTAAGTGTTTCTTCATGCGTGTGCAGTATATTGGGTAACTAAATGAAATGCAGCTGGGAAATATGAAGTAGACATTGAAATGACTCATTAGGCAGCTGCATAGAATAGACAGAAGAAAGTGGCAGAAAAATCTACCATGAAGACGCCTGGGGTCATACATACCATTTCCAGTGGATAACTAGAGGCAACATTAAATAAAGCTCTGAGGAAGAATATGGAGCTTTAAGGTCCCAATGCTAGACAATATAGAAATTAAATTTACTAAAATTATTTATTCGTTGATAAATTTCATACCATAAACCACTGAATCTGAGACTGTAATTAACAGAAACAAAACTGGGGTACGAATGATTAAAACAAACGAGCTACTGATATTTTAGAGGTCACCGATTAACAGGGACCTTGGAATCCCAAATTATTTGTTATTTTACTTTGTTTCTTAGCCCTAAAACCTGGGAAAGTTGATACAACATGTAAATCATGAAATCTGAGGCCTTGAAATCTTGTTTATTTTTTAAATTCATTTATTTATTTAGAGAGAGAGACAGAAACAGAAAGAGTGAGTGTGCACACAAGCACATGAACAAGGAAGGGACAGAGACACAGGGAGAAGAGGAGAGAGAATCCCAAGCAGGTTCTGCACTGTCAGGGTGGAGCCTGATTCGGTGCTTGAACCGATGAACCATGAGATCATGACCTGAGCCTAAGTCAGGAGTTAGAGGCTTAACCGACTGAGCCACCCAGGCGCTCTGAAACCCTGTGTTTAATTTGAGTTTAGCCTTTTTCTACCTAGATGAATGAGCCTGTCCCCTAATCAAAAATTAAATTGGAATTATATAGACTGCATAAAGCTATTTTTTCAAGGATTCAATTATATTAATTGATGAAAAAGTAGCATTTTTTGAAACTAGACCAATTTCATTACTTAATCATTCATCAGCTGCCTGACATTAGAAAAATATTTAATGTCTTTAAACCTCAAGTTATTCTTCTAAGAAAGTAGTAAGATAATATATACACTTCAGCAATTATGAAGTGGAATAATATATGTAATATGTTAGCACAATGACTGTTTATTATATACTACAAAAGTTAATTATCACTAGTAAATGAAAGTACCTGGAGAATAGTTCATGTTCCAAAAGTCTTAGTCAAATCTGACTATGAATAATAAAAGGATAATTTATCTTAAGGGCAGTCATACATACTTTTTCTTTTCCAATTATGGCCTATACATATTTGGAGTTTCTAATGATAACCAGAATGAACAGCTATAGCAGCCAATGCTACACACACACACACACACACACACACACACACACACACACACACACGTGCACACAATCTTAACTAAGGATTTTAATATTAAAATAGTATTTTAATAAGGTCACTATAGCTAAATATCCTAAGAAAAAGAGGAAAGGTGTTATGATATGAATTTAAGAAAGCATTAGCTAAAATAGGCTAAGAGAAAAAGTCTTGTAGAGTTGCCAGTAAACACTGGAAAGCTAGCCTATAAGAATTGAGAAAATAAAAATAGTAATTTGAGAAACATAGCACAGACTGCAGCCACATGGCCTGGTTTGTCTCTTGTCTGTAACACTTCTGGCAGCCTCTCTTTTTCAGGTCTACAGATCACTTGGTGAACACTGCTATCCAATCAGCTCTCTAATGCCATGTCACCTCTCCAATTAGAACATGTTCAAGATGCGCACATGTCCTAACCATTTAAGTACAAATGTTGTCTAGGTTAAAATCTCTCTAAAATTAGAAATCGACCCATTCCTCCAGGTTTAGTTCTCATTCCACCCTACAGAGCACTAAACTCCAAGCACATGGGGCTACGCATCCTGCCGCAGCAAAGCACTTCCTAAGCATCCGCATTTCCTTCTCTTCCACATTCAGTTCTTTCTCCCCCAAATGCCTGCTTTTCTGTCTTTACTTGTTTGAATCCCCAGCTAATTGAAAGAATCTTGAGAACAAGTAGTATCTACATACCTTTATACATAACTTGCTTTAGCTAACAAAATGCTTTCATTTGCTCCCTCATCCCCCCCAAATCTAGTGTCAACTGAGTTTTGCAATAGGCACTCTGAGAGATGCTGTAGGTAAACTTCTAAAATATATTTGCTGAATTCAATTAACTCTTCCACTCTAAAGATAACATGCTTTAGCTATCATGTACTTAAAACAGTAGAATTCTGGTTTTATTTGGGTGTGTGCACTTGTTTTAAGTGTACAAATGTATTTTCAAAAAGACCTATGATGCAGTAACTTCCTTATAGCAACAACTACTATCTAAATAGGAAAAAAAGAATATTTTAAAATTCATCTATAAGGTGACAATAAAATTTCTACATTATTGTTACACTGGACTTCATTTTATAAAACAAAAGAAAATCATTCATTATTCAAAATACACCAAAAAATAAAAACAGGAATATAAAATCAAGCTGGCACAAACATGCTCTGTATAGAGAATGGAGTCAGGATAAATTGGGTAAAACTTCACTTTGCAACAAGTAAAAAAATCTTTTTGACTTCATATAATTTTTTATACATTTCAATATAAATCAAGTATATGAAATCATCTTGATTACTGCCATCATGCTTAATCAACATTCCTTTGCAATGTAATCCTTTCCATTTCTCCATTTAAATTTTTCCAGGTCTAACCTGGAACTCCTCTATTATTAATAAAACATGAAGTGACTTAGTATATTTTAATTTTTCCCTAAATTTGCTCCCACTGGCAACCATCTATCATTTGCTTGATATGGGGTTCATAAATGTTTACATGTAACAAAAAGCAAGAAAAACTATGTAACAATATAACAAATATACTACAGAGCATCTACAAATCTAGAAAAATGGGAAGCTAGCATATTTTTGTACTTTTCTCAGTTTAACAGTTGAACCCATTTTCTTAAGCTTAAAGATATTTGACCTGAAAAAGTGTCTAGAGGTTCGAACAAAAAATACATTAAGCATGTTAATGGGAATTTAACAAATATACTTTAAAATAAGTTTATGCAATGTTTACTAATCAACTGGACAGTCTTTAAGTATACTCCACAAAAAAAAAAAAAAAAAAAAAAAACAACAAAACTACCCACAAGTAACTGGACATTGTTTTTAAATTCTTGAGATAGATTATTCTCCAAATCTCACTTATTTTGCTCCAGGAAACACTGTCACCAAAAGTAGCCACAAGTAAGTGATTGGTTACATATTATATACTTCTTTTAAAAATGACCTATTTTTTCATGACATGCAAATGTCCAACATACTGGCCTATATGTAGATTTTTCAATATTCAAATGTTTAGCACTGACAGTTTGAAAATATATGATGTTTCCATATTCCATTATTAAATTATTTTTGCTTTTTAAATATTATATTTTTATACATTTATTATTTTAAAATCTATATTCCATTATGATGCACTAAGGAAATGAAGAACAAAAATTTCTATATTTATTTTGCAAAAATTACATATTTTTACCTAGGAGACAATAAAGAGTTACTGAAGTTACATTTAACTTAAAAGTTTAATGTGGGCTTATTTAAATAAAATTCTATTGTGTACAACTGACTTCATTTATTTGACTCATCATTAACATAAAGTATAAGTAGGATCTACTTGACATCAACAAGCTGATAAGAAGATTAAGAATGTTGTTTCATTTCCAATTCTTTTGTCTATAAGCAATCAAATGTTTTTATCATCATTTTTTTCTTTTATGGAAACTTTTAATTTTATCATGAAGTTGGAATCTACTTGGCTATACTGGCTACAGTAGAACACTGAGTCCATTCACATTTAAGACATTTTTAAAAATATTCATAATATTTTTTAGGTCACTAAGTCTTAAAAATCACAGTCTCCCAAGGGCAGGAGTCAAGGCAAGAGAAAACATATCGAAAACATTTCTTCCCTCCTGGCCCCAAGAGACACAGTAAAATATGAAATGACCCCCTTACAGCAATGGTCCCATACATCTGCCAAGCTAGTAATGGGCTTCTGTAATGGGATTTGAAAAAAACAAAAATTCTAGAGATGCCCAGTGCCAAGACGCAGCCCACTAGAGTGCATTTCCTGGACATTAGTTCCTCAGGATCTCTGTAGAAAAAAGGAGTTCTATAGTTAAAGATCTCTGGAAAATAGTGCCTACAATATACCCCACCCTCTTAAAGTTATACAATGCATATAAAAGCCAAAATTCTGCTATAAAAATACCAATATTTCGGGGCGCCTGGGTGGCGCAGTCGGTTAAGCGTCCGACTTCAGCCAGGTCACGATCTCGCGGTCCGGGAGTTCGAGCCCCGCGTCAGGCTCTGGGCTGATGGCTCAGAGCCTGGAGCCTGTTTCCGATTCTGTGTCTCCCTCTCTCTCTGCCCCTCCCCCGTTCATGCTCTGTCTCTCTCTGTCCCAAAAATAAATAAAGGTTGAAAAAAAAATTTTAAAATACCAATATTTAAAATCCTTCTCTGGGTAACTCAACATTTTTAAGACTGATTGGACTGTGAGGATTGCTATGGACTAAATGTGTCCCCACAAAATGCATAAGTTCCAATTCCTATTCCCCAATGTGATGGTATTAGGAAGTAGGGCCTTTGGAAGGTAATTAGGTTTAGATGAGGTCATGAGAGTGGGGCCGCCCTGATAGGATGAGTACAACTATGAGAAGAGGTAGAGACACAATGGCTTCCACTCTCCACTATGTAAGGTGTGCAAGAAGGCAATAGTCTGCAAGCCAGGAAGAGGGCCTTCATCAGAATGAACCCAACCATATTGACATCCTGATCTCAGACTTCTCAGCCTCCAGAACTTTGAAAAATAAATGTTTTGTTCAAGCCACACAATCTATGATATTTTATCGAAGCAGCTCATGTGGTCTAAGGTAGGGCTTTCATTTCTTTTTTATATTATATCTATTATATAGTTACAGAGAACATACTTTGGCAACACTGATACAGGCTATCAGAAGGTTTTACATAGGAAAGGAGAATGAATATGTTCACTTTGGAAATGTATCACTTCAGCCATATTTGTAGAGAACAGGTGGAAGGAAGGAAATCCTAGAAGCAATGGAGGTAGAAAACACTAATAGAACAGATGAAGGAGAAGTGATGGTTCCAGGCTTTCTGGGTTGAGCACCTTGGTAGATGACAGCTGTCATTGACTGAGATGGAAAGGACTAAAGGAGGAAAGAGTCGTGGGGGAAGATCAAGCCATCGCACAAAATAATTAGTTATACTCCATGTGTACGTATTTCTTAAGCAACAGTACCAAATCCATCTCATCATTTTATTTATCTTAGGGTATTTTTTTTTTTTTTTACCATAGGAGGGGCCTGGGTGGCTCAGTCAGCTAAGCGTTGACTTTGGCTCAGATCATGATCTCATAGTTTGTGAGTTTGAGCCCCACACCGGGCTCTGTGCTGACAGCTCGGAGCCTGGAGCCTGCTTCGGATTCTGTGTCTCCCTCTCTCTCTATGCCCCTCTCCCACTTGTGCTGTGTCCCTCAAAAATAATAAATGCTAAAAAAATTAAATATAGTCCTGAGACCTACACACATAGATTTTGTTTCAGTAGGTATGAAGTGGAGCCAGAGAATTCATATCCCTACTCAACTTCTCAAGTACTTGATCAGACTGGCTTGAGGGTCACAGCGAGATCTTTTGCCTAGCCAGATCTCTTACACTTAGCAAGTGCTTAATGACATTAATTCTAAGAAGAACCTTATAACCCAGGGCAGAACAGGATTAGAATCTTGAGTTTTGGGAACTGGGAAGTAGTGAAACTCTAGAGAGAAGAGGAAAACGAATACAGGCAGTTAGGATGCCTGAGGCCTAGTACCTGCTCAAACAGTAATTGGACTGATCTTCATTTGCTTCATCTATAAAATGGAGACATAATGACTATTCTGTCTCCAAAATTCTGTGTTTTCAAGATATGACATGGTGGGTGTCTGCAATGGGAAATTAGGAGGACAATAATGTCTTATTTTATTAATGCAGATAGGACATAAAAGGCTTAGTCTTTAGTATAGGATGAATATTGTTGAGGGGCTGAAACTACTAGGATGCATTCCAAGAACATTGATGCACAGAGGTCAAGAGATTTCTCATGCAAGAGTGTTTTACTTGTTCTTGTTACCATTCTATTCCAAATGATCCATCATCACTGAAAAAACTATTTTTATGGCAAGAGTTTGTACCTCTGTGAGAGAAGTAATTTTCTCGAACAGTTTGCTGGATCTACACTGAAAGCCACTTATACTACTTGGAAACCACTTGAGTTAATTTAAGAGGCCAGCTCCTTTGATTTTCAAGTTACTGTGAAGAATATCACAGAAAATCAGAGAAAGAGATAATGATTTCAGGTTTAGAGCACTCTTTCTATAAGGAAGGCAAAGAAGAGCATATGGATGTTCAATCAGGCCATGATAGTATGTTCACTTTGTCACTATAACCCTGCCTCAAGCAGCAATTAACTTTCAAGTTTATTTATTCAGTCACTATTGTGTGAATTTACTATATCAACAAGACTATATTAGTGTCTCTTACATCTTCCTTCTTCAAATATACCAATACCCAACCCTCTAAAAATCTATAGACTTTGCAAACAGGACAACAAAACAAGCCACTGAGCCAGAAGAATATGGTGTAAGTATATCATTCACTACTCCATTTTTAATTTGGCTTTCAAAGCACTGATTCTTTTATCCTTCTTAATTTGCTTTCGATAAGCTATGCTTAAGCTTTTTATCCATCCTGCAGAATAGAAATATTTACAGCAATGTATCCAGTCACTACAAAACAATTTAGTTGCCTCATGAAATCCATTATAATGGGATTTTTACCTGCTCTTGACTATTCCATGGCCCCTCCCCCTCCCCCACTTCCCACTTTCTTTTTCTTTGCCAACAGTCTGATGAATCCAACATGGGATGCCTGATACACAGCTGTGTAATGATTTATGCATAACAATATATCTCATTTGGCTCTTTCTGGTGAAAGTTTTTTCTCTTACCTGTGATATCACAGTGGACCCTGTCCCAGGTCCTAGATCTTCTTTCTGTTCTTTCTACCAGTACATTCCTAATATTCAGAGAATTAAAATTTTTCATACTTCCAAATTGGCTTACCCATGCATAATTATTTAAAAATACTCTGTTCTTTGAAACATGGCATTTTACTGAATTATGAACCTTACAAAACAGATGCTAACTAAGAAAGCATCTAATATTAAAATACAGATTTTCCAATACTGGATTATGATCTTCTGGGAAACAAATTTATAAGGATCATCTGGTTGCAAAATGTGATTTTAGGATTAGAACATCACAAGCACTTAGCGTATTTTTTGGTATGTGCATTATAAAAATTAACATCAAGAGAGTTCTCAGGACTTCAGGATGTAGTGAGTGTCAGAAAATCAATGAGGGCTATACAGTGTCTGAAAAGCTACATTAAAAATACCCAAATTTCTCCTGATAATAAAAGTGGCACTGGAAAAAAAAAAAGTCATATTGAAATAGCACTCATTATTACAAACCACTGCTAATCATTGGCACATTCACTATAGCTCTTCAATCCCTACAATCTTACAAATCACTCAAACTGTTACAACTTTACCAGTTTCTATTACCTCCTCTATATAGTGTTGCAGTTTACAGGTGTCTTCCCTTTTGATTCCTTTATTAAATACACCTTTACACACCTTCCAAAGGATTATCCAATGAAGTTTGATAGCACAAAGTTAATTTAACATCCTAACCTTTAAAAAATGGAGTTCATTTGGGCATTTTAAAACAACAAAATAAATGGGGGGGGGGAGTTTTTCAAGTCCCAGGGGTGAGAATGAGAGGCTGTCTGGCAAAGAGAAATATGACTAAAACCAGTTTATAATAAGTAGTAATCCTAAGAAAAATGCTCTTAGATCATACAGCCACAATAAACTTTACAAGACCAAGCCAAAAGGTCACTATTTATACCTATTTTCTGTTATTGCTTTCTTTAAATAAAATCACATTATTACCATTGGTGAAGAGCTAATTCAGTGAAACGATCTCTGAAAATCCAAAGTAAAATCCACTTATAATTTTGTAAATGAAAAGAAGCTGGTGCAGGTATTAAAAATTATGCACAGTATACCAGCTTTTCAAACAAAATTAATTGTTCACAGAAAAAATACAAAAGGAAGGAAAGAAGGAGACATCTAGCTATCAAATCTTTCTGTAACATACACATACAGACACATTTTGAGATTCATCCACAATGCCAGGTTCATACTTGATCTTCTGCAGTGGTAAACATCTCCAAACCTCAGCTTTCTTTGCTATAAAATAGCTACTGTGCCAAAATAATACCTTCATCTTATTTATAAACATTGCATACATCTGACCAATATTTTCATCTAGCAAACTAAGAAGCCTCTACGATGTGAAAAAAAAATAAGAGACAATTTATTATCTTTTTTTCATTTTTGGGGAATAAAGATGTATCCACTCCTGCAGTGCATATATAATTTTCATATAGAAAATCTAACAAAAGTATAAAAATAAACCAACCAAATACAGGATTATTGCTCTTTTGGTCTATTTTTTTTAAGTTTTTTATTTTTGAGAGAGAGAGAGAGACAGAGTGCGAGTGGGGGAGGCAAAGAATCTGAAGCAGGCTCCAGGCTCTGAGCTGTCAGCACAGAGCCCAACACGAGGCTTGAACTCACGAACTGGGAGATCATGGCCTGAGCCAAAGTCTGCACTTAACCGACTGAGCCACCCAGATGCCCCAGTCTATTTTTAATACTAAAAAAATGCAGTTTTATTTTCTAGTTGACATTGACTACACATGCAGTCCCTAAACCAACATGTAATGTGTCATTTGAAAATACTTTTGTTGACAAGTTAATGCCTTTTTAAAATTATAGGCATACCTCATTTTATTGCACTTTGCTTTATTGCACTTCACAGATACTGTGCTTTTTTCAAATTGAAGGTTTGTGGCAATGCGGTGTTGAGCAAATCTATTGGTGTCATTTTTCCAACAGCAATTGCTTACTTCATATCATTGTGTCATATTTTGGTAATTCTCACAATATTTCAAACTTTTTCATTAGAATTGTGCCATGGAATCTATGATCAGTGATTATGACTTGCTGAGAGCTGAGATGTGGTTAGCATTTTTTAGCAATACGTTTTTTTTTTTTTATTAAGGCATGTACATTGTCTTTTTAAGACAATGCCGTTGTACACTTAATAGACCACAGTATAATATAAACAACTTTTATATGTACCAAGAAACAAAAAATTCATTTGACTCACTTTATTGCAATATTTGCTTTTTTGAAGTAATCTGGAACCAAACCTGCAATGTCTCTGAGGTATGCCTGTAATTTAGAGGTAAACAGTATGTGACACTTAGTAAGTGGGAAAATGAGAAGTTTTGCCTATATACCATATAAACTTTATATTAATACATTTATAGTATATGATCTAAAATAATTTTTCCTTGTCACACACAATTACATGTTATTATTAACATTCCAAAGCAGAGTTTGCCAGACATTGGCTGCTGTGGAACTGTTTTCCAGCCTGCTTCCACAATCAGTCATAGATATTGCCTTAGATAGTGACTGTTTTTCATGAAGTACTTCAAAAATTTTGAAATAATCTCAAATAATCTATATTTGAACTCATAATCTATATTAACTATCCCCAATAAATGGAAAGTAAAAAGAGTTATCTTCAATTTGTTGCATCTATGAAAACCATCACTACTCAAATGATTCTCCAGCCAACTAAGGGCCACTTTCACACACTGTTCATATTCACATGTTTCTTAGAATCTAGATTTCTAGGATTTGGCTTTAAGATACTGATATTTTATCAAAGTTCATATGCAGAAAATAGCAACCAGACTGAATGTTTTTTTTTTTAATTTTTAAATTATTTTAAGAAGCAACTACATAAATTACATAAATAACAAGTAGAAAAGTTTAGATTCCCAGGAATATTTTTTTTAATGTAATATGCTAAGGTTGGAAGAGTTACTGAGATCAAGAAAACCCAGGCATTTTATTGTGATAGCAGAAGGCAATAATATGACCCTGACCAGGGACATTGTTAATGGAAATATTTAATAACCAGCCCCATCTTTCCACACTGTAAACTATCACTGTAAAGCCCACCTCTCCACAAATATCAATATATTTCTGTTACTTCCATCTAGAACAATGTCAAGGAGTTAGTAGAAACTCAATAATTATTTGCTGAATGAAAAAAAAAAGAATAAACACAAAGAACAAAATTCAGACATTCATACTGTTCCTTTAGGAGTTGAGAACAGCTAATATTTTAATTGCAAAGACCTAGATTTAAGGCAAGAATTTTATGGCCTTAGAAACCACTATCCATGACAAAAACATTGTGCTAAATACTGACTAGCCTATCATTATGCCTCTAGTAAAGAATCACTATCTTAGGCATGGTGCAGCTTGCCATTTCCACCTTGAGGTACGAGACAATGTTATGGGAATTTTTCCTGACTTCTGAATCTTGTCAGCATTCTAGGAGGGCCCAGCCCTGTCTATAGGCTACATCAATCTCATTTAGTAATACCTATTATTCATTGAGCAGCTGCCCCCAACCAAGGATTGATAGAGTGTGTTATACACAGATTTAGTTATTATTACCCTGTATAACACAAAAAAACAAACAAACAAAAAACCTGGCCCTAAAGGGATTGAGTAACATTGTCCAAGGTCACAGAATTATTAGTAAACAGTATAACAAGGTTTCAAACTAAAAAGTCTGTTTTACTTCAAAGCTAGGGTTTATCCTACTTACATCACGCTACATTTTATTTATTTCCTAATTTAATGTATAAATGCAAAGAAAAAAATGTTCTGGCTTCCAAAGTATATTACATATAGAAAAGTGTACAGTTATGCAGTGTCAAAAACAAATGGAAAACATTTTTGAGTTATATTAATAATCAAATATTAGAACTATATACACGTATATATAAATCTGTGATGCTCAATTTTTGTGTCAAAGTGGCTAGACTATAGTCCCCAGTTATCCAATAAACATGGACCTAGGCACATTGTTATAAAGGTATTTGGTAGATGTGACTAAAGTCCATAATCAGTTGATTATAAGTGAGGAGATTATTCTAGACAATCTGGGTTGGCTTGATTCAACCAGTTGAAAGGCCTTTAATTTTTTTTTTCAATGTTTATTTATTTTTGGGACAGAGAGAGACAGAGCATGAACGGGGGAGGGGCAGAGAGAGAGGGAGACCCAGAATCCGAAACAGGCTCCAGGCTCTGAGCCATCAGCCCAGAGCCCGATGCGGGGCTCGAACTCACGGACCGTGAGATCGTGACCTGGCTGAAGTCGGACGCTTAACCGACTGCGCCACCCAGGCGCCCCTGAAAGGCCTTTAGAGCAGGGCTGAGGATTCCATGAAGAGAAAGATATTCCACCTATGGACTTCAGGTTTATCTGAACCAGAGAGTTCCAGTCTGCCCTTCCTGATGGCTCTCAGGATTTCAAACTTGCCTAGCCAGCTCTCATATATTAAACCAGTTCTCTTAATAGAGATGTCCTAGTGGTTCTGTTTCTCTGGTTGATCCCTTCTGATTCATACAATGTTCCCAAATATCTATTTGTAGCCATGATTCTTAATCTTGCTTTTGTAATAATTTAGTTAAAAATCACAAATAGCACTCTGGCAAAGGCAAGGTAGGTGGTCACCAAACCTACTTCTTCCTCCTACACACACAGATAGACAAGACTACCCAGCATCCTTTGCAGTTACATGAGGCCATATGGCTGAGCTATGGCCAACAGAATGTGGGTAAAAGTTTTAACTACTATTTCCAGGCTTTGCCCACACAACCTAACACCTGCAATCTCCCATGCTCTTTGCCCTTCGGTGGTAATTTTAGAAGTAAGGTGTTGAAGCTTACAGAGCCAACAGATAGAGGGAAACTGAGTTACTGAATCAATGCTTTGGGAAATTGGTCTGCATTCAGGTATGCCTGTTTAATACTTTTCATTAGCAAGAATTAAACTTCCATTGCATTCAGTTACTGAAATTATTGTATTTATATTTTACATAAGTTCTAGTACCTTAACTAACACAAGCGCATTCCATTTTTTCTGTAATATAAATATTCAAGTTTATTAACCACCAAAAGCTTAAAATATCTACCTCTACTGTATACATCTCTTGGCTGAACAGCACAGAGGTAAATTCACTGACCTATCTCATTAGTTACTGAAAATGCCAATAATTCCCAAAGAACCAGAACACTCTGAAATGTAGCAGAGACCAGGAATATTCAAATCCTCTGGATCATAGAAAAATATATTTATTCTACAGAATTATTCCTATGGCATTTTTTAATTAAAGTTAAGCTTATGTCATAACAAGCTAAGAAAAACAATGCAAAACTCACACTTCGGGTAAATAATTTACAATGTTAAGTGTGTGTGCTTGCTGTCCTTATGAAATTTCAACTTAGAAACCAAGATCTCTTGTACTCTCTGAAGGGATTAGTTAGTGATTTACTATTGGTAAAGAAAATAATACAGCATGTGAAATTCGAATTTTAAAGATGCACTTCCCAGAGAATTTAAAGCTTTTCATATCTCTGACCTACCCTGTAGGTGTATTCTCACAATATCAGTGCTATTTCTGCTGTGGCCCTGCCACCTTGTGTTCTCTTCCTAAGCACACAAGTAATTTTAGCTTTTTTTTTTTATTTTTTTTTAATTTTTTCTTAGTACAGGAGACATGTTATAAGAGCCCTTGCATCAAGGATTTCAGATATTTTGCTTTAATAAAAAGAAAACTCAAAATCACCTCTTGCCTTTGGCTGCAACTCTGTATGCACAAAGAAGGGGAAATTTAATGCAAGTGTCAAGACCCACATAATCCTGTTATTGTGGGGGGGAAATTAGAGATGAAATGATCCAGATTTGCCGTGCATATTGGTCACATTTTTCAGATAATTCCTCAACTCTCTACTTTTACTGGCTCTCATTGTTTTACTATGTAGTCTTTTATAAAGTGCCTAGAAACTCAGGAGATAAGTTAACTCAGCACTCTTAAGATCTCTGACTCCAGACAATGTACTTTGGTGGAAAGCCAGGTTTTAAGTCCTTAGGGGAGACTTTAGGGATAAAATGATACAAGAGGAGACAGAAAAAAAAAAGTGGGTTATACTCACTCATACAAAGAGAGAGAGAAAAAAAGAGATGAGGAGAAATATTGGCTCTGATGAAAAAAAGGTGGATTCAGTCAAGGGTATTCAAAACAATGGTGAGGGAAAATGAGTTCAATTAGAGAGAATACAATTGGTCCTATAGATGACAAGTGTTGATGTGAAGAAAATATTCCTAAAATATATCATTTCTTAATAAATAGTATATTGAAAAATAGATAACAAGAAGAGACTCCATTGGGCAGAGTTTTGTAACTACTTGGTAGAGACAAATTCCAAAAATACAAATGTAGCTATAAAAAAGACCAATTGATTTTTTAAATATATAATTGATGGTGGAAGATTCATCATTCACTGATCTAAAACATATCCAACATACATCTCTGTAACGTGACTATAAACCTAATAGCAAATACAAATACTTTAACTGTCACATACAATTTAATCTCAGTAAAATAACATATTATTAACTGAAGAACTTATCTCTCTACAGAAAAATCTGAAAACTAGCTAAATGCCAAACTTAGATTAAAAACATATTTTTGTGCCTTGTTAGTAAACCAGAGTAAATATGTTTCTCACAATCCATCAGTATTTCATTAACATTTGATAACTGTCCTATTAAACCTAAATTAAATCCTTATTGGAAAGATAGATTAAAATGCAACTGTAGCTTCTTTTTATGTAAATTATACTATACGCAAAGACCAAAATAAATCTCAAATGCAAACTATCTGAAGCGATTATATAGTTTGATTTAGGAGAATGGAAACTTGGAAACCAAAAGAAAGCAAAACTTGGAGGCAAGGGGTTAACACATTGTTGATAATTTCTTTTTTCCTTAATTTTTTAATTTTATTTTACTTTTGCCATGAATTCAACTGGATTCACTCGGATATCCAAATAGAATTTAGGATCTAAAATTGTTTATATGATTTCCTCCTGCCTAGCAACCCAACTGCTTTTGACTGCCTCCCAGAAAACGTGCCATTTTTCCTTCTGTTTATTTCCCCAGTATATCAGCATTCATCTGTTTGAGTCTGCTTTAATGGAAGTCTTTCAGTATGCCATGCAACATTTTGCTGGGGGAAGGAAGGTTTCTGATTGACAATCATGTGTAGCAGACCAAGGCTGAGAGTTTGCAGAGAAAACCAAACGTTAGGACAGTCTGGGAGCTCTGAGGATGTTTATAGTATTTTCTGTGTTAGGAAATGTCTGCAGGAAGGAAAGTCCCCAGTAAAGTTTGTTTGGAATTAGTTGTAACCTCCCGGTTTGAGGATATTGAACGATTTGAGGATGACATCAGGTGGGAATAAAAGACAGAAATAAGACCAAGAATGTGTTTTACTTTCTTTTTAGGCAGCCAAGAATAACTTGCTTTGCATGATCATGGAACAACTTCAGTAAAATGTTTAAATCTCAGGATTTTATGCATAAGAAACCCACAGGAGCATTTAAGCCCTGAACAACCTCCTTTTCTTAATCAAACCACATAAATCACTATTCTACAAAGCACAGATTATATGTACCTGATTTATGTTCAAATAGGTATTAACAGATATGATATATTACATATCATTTATTCTTTTGAATGAGCTTGATAAGAATAACTTGAGTATTAGAAACCCTCATATAATGGGGCACCTGGGTGGCTCAGTCGATTAAGTGTCCGACTTTGGCTCGGGTCATGATCTTGCAGTTCCTGAGTTTCAGCCCCGTGTTGGGCTCTGTGCTGACAGCTTGGAGTCTGGGACCTGCTTCAGATTCTGTGTCTCCTTCTCTCTCTGCCCCTCCCCCACTTGTGCTCTGTCTATCTCTAACAAAAATAAATAAATGTAAAAAAAAATTTTTTTAAAGAAATCCTCATGTAATATCAGAACCCTATATTATTGACTAGCTCTGAAACTTGCATCAAACAAAACTGAATGGCTTATACAATATATATTCCATGATATTATTGTTGAAAATAGCTTTAAAACAGTAAAGTAACAAAAACTAATAAGAATTAATAAGCTATTCTAAAACTAATTAATTCATTGTTCATAAGGCTACTACTCAGTAGTGAATAGAACCAACTATTTGATCAGTATAATGTGACACAGATGGTTAAGATGGTCGTACAACAGTAAAATCTGTACTTCTGCATACTCATTACTCAAAGGATCTCATCAATTTTATTGAAGAAATATATCAGGCCAACATGTACTCTGAGAATTAGACAGAATTCAATACACACTTGAGTTGAAGCCAATTCATACCTTCCAAATAAATTTTAAATAAGAATAAGCTGAAGTATGACTTGACGATATCAGGAGATTTCATCATATAACCCAGGCCCATGACACACAGAATATATAAGAATATTAAACCTAAATGTCCCAGGACTGACGCCTGCTGCATGAGAAGGCACTATTTGGAAGAATAGTTATACCTTATTCCTCCAGTCTAACGCTGAGTTCCAGAGAAATGGAATAAATGAGACCAGGAACGGGAGAAATTCTCAAACACAGTAAGTTAGCTCTTAAGGAACCACAGTAGAATTCTTTGGCTATCTAAAAGACTGCAGGAGGCTCTCTCCCACTCTTAAAAACTGAGAACAAACTGAGGGTTGATGGGGGGTGGGAGGGAGGGGAGGGTGGGTGATGGGTATTGAGGAGGGCACCTTTTGGGATGAGCACTGGGTGTTGTATGGAAACCAACTTGACAATAAATTTCATATATTAAAAAAAATAATAATAAATAAATAAATAAATAAATAAATAATTTAAAAAATAAAAAATAAATAAAAGACTGCAGGAGGACTCTGATTGCCTTGGAGGAGAATATATTGAAGGAACAAAGGAAACTATGGGAAGGGCAAAGGTGCCCAAAGATAGCTTCTTCCCTCCTAATCTGGAATAGCCCCATCCTTTTCCTACTACTAGGTTATTTTTTAGGTTATTTCTCACCTCTTATATTATTCTTTAAATTATTTTTTTTCCAAAATTGCCTCAACCTTGCCCTGTCTCCTTTATAATGCTGAAGGAAAAATAGGTGTCAAGGCATTTTCAGCTACATAGAATAAGACTCTCAATAAACAGCATTATTTTTGTTGTTGCTATTACAATTCTACTAATTCTTTATGATTATCTTGAATTTATTCATCTAATTATGAATCACAGAAAAAAATGTGGCACAGCTTGGATAGCTTCTTCCTGCTTAAGTCAATCTTTTCAACTTTCAAAATCACATCTTTAAGCCAACCATGATAATATCATGGCTGGAAAGTCACAGACTAAGCCTGATTTATTCTCTTTTCAATACTAGAAAGCAATTTATTAATAAAAATACAACTGTCAGATACTCTAGTTAGCCTACCTAGTGCATTCTCCTTTCTCCCTATAGTTCTGAGACTAAGCCTGATTTCTGAAGCTCTATGCTTTGCCACTGAAAGTGACACCCATAAATAATTCTTCTCTCTGATTACAATTTAACACAAAGACTTCCAGCCCTACTCTATGTTTGGGAGCCATCATACTTCCCTTAACAAATATTTGTTTGTATCCCCATTGTTCCCATAACACTTGACGATAAGCACACAAATATTTAAGAAAGACAACAGCCTTGACAACCACACATGTGCCATACTGAACTCCAGGATAGTCAAGGCTCCACGCATACAGTCCCAGTTGCTCACTGTGCCCATTCTCAGAGAGAATTTCCACATAGTTAGAAGCCACCCCTCACTTCATTTATACCAACCCAAACTAACAAACTTCACAAGGCAATACTGAAAAGACTCATTTCAGTCCTTAGACTACTCCATTGTCTAAAATGCCCCACTCCACAAAACAAAACAAGTAAGAAATAGGAAAAATAATCAGACTGCATTCATCCACTTCACTCTAATTTTGTTCCTGAAAATAGCTTCCTGAAAAAGACTAGAGCAGAACATTCATGTCATTTATTACTCATGCACATTCATGCACATTTTTCCTTTCCTCTTTCTGCAGTTTACATATTTGGGGTCTTAAAACTGGCATTAGAAGACCTTTACAACTAATGGAAGTTGTTTTTTTTTTTTTTTTTAATTTGGATGTCCCATCCATAAACGTTTACTACCTCCTTATGAGCAGCCACTGTAACTCCCAACAGGACAAAGACCGACCCCATCTCTTGAGTGCAGTGGGTTTTTTTAATTTTCTTAATTACTTGTTATCAAGTTGAGATGTCTGTTGTTGTTTTTAGATGAGGAGTCTTTATTATGCCTGTAGACAAATATCCTGATTCTTTACCCATTAAATATGACTCAAACATATATAAAAACAAGTGGAGAGATTCTAAGCTAAAGAAACATTTAAGCTTCCTTAGTTTTTACTTTTTAAAAAAATGAACAAGAATGATTGCAAAAAAGTGAAAATGTGACAGTAGAATGGAAAGGAAGACAGAGTTGGAGATATTTTGGAAAGAAGTGTTAACAGACTTCACACAAAAGTGGTAAAATAATTTAAAAAAGGAAAAAAGAGAAGCATTTTATACAATTCTCATCCATCTCATGCACTGTCTAGTTGAAAACTGTTGATCATTATAACCAAAATACAGCAGTCTGAAACATTCCATTAAATAATTCTACTCTCTATATAAAATGTGGATTCTGCCATTTAGACATAGTGCATACTCTACCACTAATCTTAAATCAGTTAGTTAATACTAGAAAAACACTTAATTGGAGAAAGTATCTTGAGGGAAACATTTATTTAAAATGTGCATTATATTGTCTTACTCTCCTTTGTGCTAGCTCTGAAACTTGCACTCGTTTATATTATAGGGCTTATTATATCAAATTCAAATTATTCGTTTATATGGTTGACTGTAACCATGAAGAAAGATGTATTCATTTACACCAATTTCAAGATACTGTATATCTGCATTTCTATCATGAAAAAGAAATTCTGAACTTTATGGTTCACTTTAAAATATGCAGTACATTTAGAAATAAGTCAGGAATATGGTTGTGTTTATACTAAAATAACGCTTTATACACTTGTGATGTTTCACAATTGTCAAGACTTTTTCATACACATTATCTCTTTTATACCTCATAATCTGTAAGAAATCAAAAAAACATGAGGAATCTGGCATTCAAAGGACTAGAGGGGCACCTGGGTGACTCAGTTAGTTAAGCATCTGACTTCAGCTCAGGTCTGATCTCATGGTTCATGAGTTCAAGCCCTACACTGGACTCTGCTGTCAGAACAGAGCCTGCTTCAGATTCTCTGTGCCCCTCTCTCTGGTCCTCCTCTCTCTTTCTCTCTCTCAAAGATAAATAAACATTAAAAAAATTCAAAGGACCTAGAGATTTGGGCAAGGTCTCATGTTTAATGTGTGGAAAAGCCAGAATGAAGTTTTCAGAATCATCATGTAACACCCTACCTATTACCCCATAGCCCCTCTGAATTGGTAGCCAAAAAAGACCAATCCTAGAATAGAGACATTATATCTTCAATAAAAGATTTCTACAGACTCCAAAAACAAACTCAATAATTTATATTAAGTTTGATCACTCCTCTAGCATACAATATGACCTCAGGAAACAAATTCCCATGGGGTGGGGAAGGGGAAGGGGAAGGGACTATTTTATAAGATTACATCCAAGAATGTTATACTATGTTATTTGATTTTAAAAGAACTTTATTCTATTATTTAAACAATATATAAGAGGAAAAAATTCAACATCTTATTTTAACATCTTAAGGAATGAAATAGGTTGATGGCCTTGTTTTAAATTTTTATGTCTGACTTCCCTTTCTGTGTTCAAATACTTCCTTTTCTCCCCTAGTGAAATGGAGCCTTATCTCATAATGTTAAAACTTAACAATGTCAAGGGTTTGTATCTGAGGGATATGTTGAAGATTATTCAATCAATGCTTAGTCCATTCAGGCAAAAGGATTTCAGCCTTAATCTTCATCGTGTCACTAGCACCTACCCAATGCCTAGAATTGGTTAGTTGCTCAATAAATATGGAAGAAAGACGAAAGAAAGGAAGAGGGAAGAAGAAAGGAAGGAAGGGAAGGAGGATAGGATGGAGGGTAGGAAATAAATAATTTGACCTAATAAAGAATTCAGCAACTCACTTATTTCAAGCTGTTTGGAGCATAAAGTAGAATGTGAATAAGATAAAATAAATTGAATAGAATAAAAGTACTTGACAAAGTACTGTTATCTTGGTTTAATATTAAACTATTCATATTTTCTCAAATAAGATTGTACTCTACTTATTTGTTTACATCTTGGTCATTAGATATTGAGTGGACATTAACTGTACTAAAAAATAACACCTGTGTAATTATTTTGAATGCTGTCTGTGGCACATCCTTCATGTGGTAATTCCAGTCTGCATCTTCTCTTCTAAGCTTTTTGTATACATTAATAAAGTCACAACACACTAGTTGAGTATGGCTTCTATTCATTAGAATAATTCAAATTTGTATTTGTAATTATGACTTCTTCATGTGGCCAAACCAAGGAAGTAATGTTCATGCAGCAGTAGCACCTAGAAACTGAAAGTTTTAATAAAAAATTTGCATAGTAAGTTCAGTTTCTTGTGATTCTGCTCTCTATTATTTTTTGTGTGCTGTACTGAAGATAAATTCTGGTGTTGAAAATGCGTGTTCTTTCCTTTTTTAATAGATTTTGAATTTACTGACCTGAAAAAATGTGAATAACTATGAAAAAACAGTTTACATGATAACATACCAATCTTCTAAACCATTAAACTCCTTTGGAACCCCAGAGATAAATCCAAATTATATTTTCAGGAAATCAATCTGATTTGTTTTAGATTTCCTTCTATTTATTGCTCTAACTACCACCATTCAAAATTCCATCAGATTCTTTGATTTCCCATTCTCTACCTTTTCACAATAGACAATTCTCCTTTTGTGAGACTGACCGGCAATAGCAAATCACCAAGTCACTTTCCCACAGTCACTTAGAGCTCCTTGCTTTTCACTAACAAACTAATTAACATGAGCCAGTATGTTACGTGCATTGTATTTAATGATGATACTTTGGCCTATCCAATCTTCTTTCATGTTAACACTAAATACTATCCCATAATCACAATTTATCCTTTTACAGAGACCTTCATCCAGAGCAGTTTGAGCCAACGAGAAAAACTCATTCTCCCAATCCTAAAGGCATTAGTGAAATGTCAGATCAATATTTCTCTTCCTTCAATATACTCAGTCAATGCAGAAGACCAACTGTATACTGAATATATTTATTCAACTCTTATAGTTATCAACCTAAGCCCTTATTATCATCTAAATAACCAGAACCTTGAGTTTCCTGGTGTTTTTTTGGTACTATCAACTGTCGAATCCATGCCAATTTTCTCTGTTGTTTGTAACTTCAATACAGGCAAAGCAGCAACATTTGTTCTGCTTTATCATGGACGGTAGTCCAACCAAAAAATAATTGGATATATCTGTTTCCTGTTTCACAAAGCTGGCATTTTGCTTTCAGCACTCTTCACTGCATTAACGCCTCTCTCAATTAGGCAGTGAGAAAAGAGGGAAAATATGCACATACTGTGCTCTGGCATTTCAACAGCAGTGACTCCAGTTAATTCCAGCAGAGCATCTTGCCTCCTGATTTAATCCCTCTTGTCAGTTGTTCATCATAAACTGTACAAGCATGTTGCATGTATTTTACAATTCACAATTCTTCAATAAGAAAGAGTATATCTACCAATGTATAATATAAGAGCAAAGGTTGACCCACAGGAAAATGATTTGCATGCCTTTACACTTTTATTTGAAATCAGATGATATATGTTCACTCTAATTGCCAAGATATACTAATTGATTGAGAAAAGAGAGAAGAGAAATCAGTTATCTCTAAGTTTACTTTATAACTAAGTTTGTCACAAAATGAAAATATGAGTAACAGATTTGTAAACCCCACACTTAGGATTCCCCACAGTATCTGAAGAAAAATTAGACCTTGCCTAAACAAATGTAATTCAGCACTATGGAGCTGTACATGAAAAACTGCATAATTATTTCCCTAAATGAAGTAATTTCTCCATCAGAGTAGCAATGAGACTAAAGAGTTGAGATAATTGCTCCTTAGCATGTTATCTATTTTGAGTCTGCTACTCATTTGTTACAAAAATTAAAAATGAACAGAAACCTCAGATTCCTTGCACAAACTCATATTGAGGGCATATGCTTCCTGCCATCTAGTCCCCATTCTCACTCACTTTCTGCATCCTCCCCCTACCCCTTACATCTCAATTCTATCGAAAACTGTAGCCCGTTGTTCTTTCACTTCCAACTGAAACCTTGTTCTTTCCCCTCCCACTAAAACTTCAACCCTCATTTCATTTTTCTCTGCCTTCCACACACACAAATGCATACATATAATGCAAGAAAAAAAAACCCACTAGTTCATAGTGCTTTGCATTAGGAGACAAAGACTAAACCCTAACTGTTGTTGTTTTAATACACTTACAGCAACTACAGGCCTTTTCATGTGCCCTAGCGAAAATAAAGTACTTTGGATATAAAAACCAAAGATGTAGGGGCACCTGGGTGGCTCAGTCGCTTAAGCGTCTGACTTCAGCTCAGGTCATGATCTCACAGTTTGTGGGTTCGAGCCCCATATCGGGCTCTGGGCTGTCTGCCCGGAGCCTGGAGCCTGCTTCAGATTCTGTCTCCCTCTCTCTCTGCCCCTCCCCCACTCTCACTCTGTCTCTTTGTCTCTCAAAAATAAACAAACATTAAAAAAACCTTTTTTTTAATTGCATTAAAAAATCCCCAAAGAGGTGGCATAGTCTTTGTCATCCAGGAGCCAATAATACAGTGAAGAGATGAAACACACAATCAGTATAAATAAAGACAATAACTGTGAAAAGAGACTTAGAATAAGAAATTACAAGATGAGATAGAGGGAAAAAAAAGCCTATGCTATAATTGTGCTGACAGGTGATAGAAATAAGAAGAAAACATGCTATATATTCCTTTGTTGTCCCCCAAGAAAGAGGTGTCAGGCAGAACTGGAGCCCTACCAAACCCAGAAAATGGAAAGCTTTGTAAGTGCTCTTGTTTGCAGTTTGGTTAAACACCATAATAGGTACACTACCTTTTCATCAATTGCACAGATGTTTGTGGTATCATACAGCAGGCAATGTCCTAGAAACAGGGAGCTAGCACAGTGCTTGCCCTATAGTTACTTTCAGCCTGTTAGGGAAGATGAACCCCTAAAAAGACAATTACAATATAAATAGTTAGAAAGACACAGAGACTGTGTGGGAGAATCTAGAAAAGTCCTCTAAATCTCCATGAAGGCTAAGGAACATTTCTCTGAAGAAGATGGGGAAGAAGAGGAACAATCGTGCCCAAACCAAAGATCTTCCAAAAAATCTGGGGCACTAGAACAGTTAAAAATATCATCCCTCATGCATGCCTGTCCTCTCTTCCCTCTACCTCCTCCCCATTTCCCTCTCTCCCCACCCTCCATATCCCAATCCATCTCTCTCATCCCTTCTAGTCTCTGATTACAAAGCACCAAAATAAGGGCAGAGATCCCAGCTTTGGCCTTAACTCTGTGTGTCAAGGATAGTGGTTATCTCAACAAGTCTCACGGACTCCTGAGAGGATGAAAGGCTATAAGCCAAAACACAAGAAGCATTTTCCATAAAACCTTTGACACTCAAAGGCACACAGGAAGTGGTCCTTTGTACTCAGGAAGTACTCTGGTGCCTAGCTAACAACTGGAAGGCACTTCAACTCCTCATGAACAAAGATATAACCAATAAATACTTTGCAAATTCTTCAAATAAAACAAACATTTTAAAGGGTTATTTAAAGTATCATATTCTATCAGAATTTTGCAAAAGAAAGGCCATTGTACTACTTGTCAGACTCTCTCCCTTGACATTTCTACAACGGGGTTTCTCAAGTTCAGCATTATTAAACCAGATAATTTTTTGTTGTGAGGGCTATGCTGTGTACTGTAGGATATTACTAAACATCCTACAAACACCGCCACTAGTACATGTGAGAAGCATCTCTTCTCTAGTTGTGACAATCAAAAGTGTCTCCAGGGGCGCCTGGGTGGTTCAGTAGACTTAGCGACTGACTTTGGCTCAGGTCATGATCTCGCGATTCATGAGATCGAGCCCTGCATTAGGGTCTGTGCTACAGCTCAGAGCCTGGAACCTGCTTTGGAGTCTCTGTCTCCCTCTCTCTCTACCCCTCCCAGATTGCACTCTATCTCTGTCTCTCTCTCAAAAATAAATAAACATTAAAAAAATTATTTAAAGTGTCTCCAGACACTGCCAAATGCCTTTGCGGGGGGGGGGGGGGGGGGGGGAGGGGCAATATCACTCCAGCTGAGAACTACTGTTCCACAGTAATGTGTAGTCACCTGGTACATTAATATATGCTGTCCCGTGTTATTGCCTAATTTTTCCACATGTTTGTGTCCCTAATATCCTCCTACTCATGATGACCACATAGTAGGCACTCAAGAAATACTCACCTATTGAAATAAACCTGCACAGCAAAGCATGTTTTTACTTTTTCTAAATTCTTTAGAGTTGAGGCAACAGAATGCTTTCCCATGTGGACCTCCCTCTGTGAACACACAGAACAGGCCAACAAACCAAAAGCAAAATTTGGCTCCAAGAGAGAAAATGTGTAGAGTGGAGTTATTTATTTATTAAGAACAATCCAATCTGAGAAACATCTTTAAAGATAATTTATCTTCCCTTCAGTCACATCCATTTCGCTCCAGGGAAGCTTTATAACTGTGTATAAATGTTTGTAAACTCTTGCTTTCTCCATGGTTACAAACTATGAGATCCTATTTATTTATACTGAGAGGGCAAGACTGAGGCTATTACTGACCAGAGACACACTAAGATAATGGCACTCTACTGATATTATTTTGGGCAAATATTTGTCAGAAATATAAATTGAAGCTCCTTAAATGAGTCAAAATTTGTATTTCCTTCCCACAACTCTAAATTCTTAAAAATTTCTTAAAGGAGGAGAAAAACCACAAGCAGAATAACTGACGATATGAAGCTGGGCAGAATGCGAAATGAATCATGGGCAAAAAGGAGTACAAACATCAGGGAATGAGACAGTCTGAATGGTATGCAGCATCTAAGAAGAAAAGTCAAGCTTTGAAACTTTGTACTCTACAAATCAGGGTCTGATAAATGGCATAACAAAGGAGGCTGGTATCATGTCCCTTGACTAAGTCTATTGCCCAAATGTTTTACATTTGAAAGTCTTGAGGCATTTATGAGAAGTTGAATGAACTTTCATGGTCAGTGTCTTGAGGCCAGAATGCTTTCAACCTCATCATTTCCTAACTTGAAGACAGGAAACTGGAAAAGCTTCATGAAGTGTAAGGGAGACAGATTTCATGTTTAAATGTAACAGTATGTTTCTCAAAATATTTAAACGAGCTAGGGAATAAATCTCTTAACTAGAAAGTTAATAAACCAAATGCATGTGTTTTATCCATCTCAGAATCTAGTCAAGTGTTTTCCTTAAATACTTTATGGCTTTAAATGGGGGAAAATAAAATAATAATAATAATAATAATAAAGAATTTTCTCCTTTATTTCTTTCACTCAGATATGGTAGAAGTTTCCAGAGAGAGAGAGAGAGAGGAAAGAAGACCTCACATTTACTGAGAATTTGCTACATGACACCTACTGGATCCTTCAAAAGTAGCATTTCATTTACCCAAAATAATCATATGAGGTGAGTACTCAACCATATCATAAAGATGAAAAAACTGATGCCCAACTCATACAGTTAACAAGTACTAGAATTTGAAACCAAAAAGTCTATATTACTACCTGATTTCTACCCTCTCAATTACGAAAAAAAAATGTAAAAAGTATTTTCCTGGTTTTTTTCTTTTAAATCTTTTTCCTCAGAGAAGTCCAAAATAAAAAAACAAATAAACAACACACTGTGTTAGAACTCTTCAAAGATGCTAGAGTTTATTTCTCTCTTTAAACTCAGTCTAAGAAAAACAACCTTGTCAATATATTTACAGTCCCTCTATTCAATTAAGTTCTGGTTACATTAACAAAATATATAATTTTAGATTAGAATGATCATTAAAAGTCAAATAGAAAATAAAACACCTAACTGATCTCAGATGGAACTAAATATAATAATTACATCTGGATAAAGTATGCATAACATTTACCATGGTTTTAGAGGGTTTATTTTTAGTTTAATAACCGTCGTTTAGGGAATGTTTCTGATGTACAAATCAAGATATATTCTTTTCCTTTTTTTACCTAATTATTTTTGACTTTGAGGCTATCATGATGATACTAGAAAAGGAAAAAGATTGTACAAGCTCTTCTGCGTTGAAATTTAAAGTGGTTGTACACAATTTTCCTATTAGATACCCCATGACTATCCATATTGACAGGTTGATAGGTCTACATAGCTGATGTAAAGTATATCTGACATGTGGGGAGAAAAAATGGCAAGTGGTCCCATTCCAGTAGGAATAGGAGTCAGCCAATATCATTACTCCAAAAACATTGGCCTATGCCCAGAATCTCCTTCCATATTCCAAGGTCTAAAAGAAAATTTCAAAAATGCTCTTTCTCATTCACTGAGTGCCACTGCAGGAGGCTCCACTGGTTGGTGCTCTGCAGTGCTGAAACTTTCATTTGTTCTAGGAAAAAAAAGGAAAGATGTGAAACATTTGCTACTGAAAGATTTTACTTAAAGTAAAATCATATGTTTCCCCCCATTGCTCATATTAATGTATGGTGTATTAAAATTTAGTCCCATAAGTCTTCATTATTCAAGCATTTAATCATATGGAAAATGTGGTAATTTAATTAAAACAAGCAACATAGGTTAGATATCCCTTGGGATACAAACCTAGGAAAATGATGTAATCCATCGGGTTTCCATTGTGAAAATGTATTAATATTAGACCACAAGACCACAGCAGAAAAAAATCCTGCTCATTTGCAAAGCAGTAATCTGATACAGAAACAACTTAAGTTTAGGAAGCCAAAGCGTACATCATTCTTTCTGAAATGAGCAGAGGGTTTGTAAAAGACTCTGCTGCCTCTGCTCTCATCGTTACTAGGAAAATGCTACAAGAGATGAATTTTCAGAGATAAGAACTCTGAATGTTTAATATACTTTCTGATAGTTCCATTATGAGAGTCTATTGAATAAACTTCTAAGACTTGCAATCATATTTTCAGAGAATGATATTTCATCTTTTAGAACATATTATATTTATGAGAAACAAATATTTACCAGTGTTCTATGAAACAAAATTATCTCATTTACACCTGAGTATCTAATTGCCCTGACTATTGCTGTTACTATAGAGGTTTCTCTTTTCTAATTCTAAAGTCAAGTTTATTTCCATAGACTAGCCAAATGCCATAATCCCCTTGGTTCTGGGAACCTAAAATAACAACAACAACAATAATAAAAAAGATGAATCTTAGATTCACAAGGCTCTATAATAAATGTTTTTAAAAAACATTAATCCCTCTATCAGTCTTGTCACAGTAAATGAAATTCTCACATCATTCATTCCTTGCTGCTAGACTTCCTTGCTGCTAAGCCCTGGAAGGATATTATAAAATTTACTTTTCTTTAATGTTAATGTGTTTAACCATAATCCAGGTTACAATATCTTAGGTTGAACTTTATTACCAAACTGTACAGTCCTTGAAAGCTAGCATTCATGATGATACCTTTTATTGAGGAAGGAGGACAAGAGAATTTGCCTGGTACATGGGGCACTGCTCTGGATAATATCACAAAAGTCCTAAGGTACATTTCATTTCCTAGGCCATATTCTATCCATTATAGATAGTTCTGGAACAGAAACTTAGTAGGTCACCCAAGATTCCTCATAATTTCTGGAGCTTACTTGATATTGCAGGATATCTACCTTAACTAGCCAAACCAATATAAGTGGGAGATAGCATGTGCAATATTAAAATTTTAGCATCTCAGAATTTCATTTGCTTTTGTGCCTTTTCTCATCCAATCTAACTTTACTGTATAACAGTAATGTCTCCAGCACTAGGAAGGGGTCTATCTTGTCCCAGATGGACACCATTCCAACATCTTCTGCACTTGGCCCACTACAGGCATACTTAAATGATCAGAGGGAATTTTAGAAGGATAGCCAAAACAATAGATGGAAACTAGAAGAAATGGCATCCCAGAGTCCAAAGAAAGAAAAATTTTCAAGAAGGCTGTGTTGAACAAGAGTATCAAAGTTCAAGAAGCACAAAAACCAAACCAAAATCATGACCTTACTATGTTTGAGAAGCAACAAGTATTTCAGAATGGTAGGAGACAAGGATGCAAGAGAATAGTAGGAACCTTATCTCCAAGATTATCTCTATAATCTCTGGATTATGTACTCTTACAAGCAAAGTAGGTGCTATGGGAGTCCATCTACATTTTCGAAAGCACATTCTGCCTTCTCTGTGAAGAAAAGACTATAAAGGGCAAGAGTGAAAACTAGACAACTTTTTAGGAGGCTATTACATGGGTCCAGTTGAAAGGGGGTACTGGGTTGGTACTAGGGTGATAGCAGAGAACAAAGTGAGAAATCATCAAATTAAGGGAAATGTTTTTAAAGTAAAGCTAGGAAGAATAGATGTAGAGAGTAAGGAGAAGAGAGAAAGTAAAAATGATTTGGAAATTTTTGGTCTTAACAACTGGATAAAATAATAGTGTCCTTTAATTGTGGGGAGCGATTTGGGGAATATCAGGTTTAAAGAAGTTGATAAAGAGTTCTTGTTGGATGGTTATGTTCGAAATGTCTATTAGACAATGAAAGTGAAGTGTCAAGTATGAAACTATATACAAGACTGGAGTTTAGAGGAGAGGTTAGAGCTAATTACATAAATATGGGTGTCATCAGGATATACATGATATTTAAACAATGGGAATTAGTGAGCTCATCTGTAGAGAGTAGATAGAAAAGGTGAGGACTAAGCAGGCTCTAGGGCGCTCTAACTATAGAAATCAGAAAGAAAAGAAAAATGGAAAGGTCTAGCTCATGAAGAAATATAGGAGACTGCATATCCCTGACAAAAGGCAAAGAATTATTTCAAGAGCTGCATCAAATGTAGCTGAAAGCTTAATTAACACAATGTTTGAGAAATTATTGAACTTCATGACATGAATTCACAGGTTAAATTTACAAGAACTGATTTAATGACATGATGAGAATAAAATCTTGATTTGAGTGAATTGAAGCAATAATGGAAAGCAGGAGAGTTGATAAAATAAGTGTTGCGGTGCTTTTGTAGTGTGATGATTTGAGTAAATTAGAACTAAGTTTTATAAAATCCATTCTCCGTATGTCTCTAGATTAGAGTTGGACAAAAGAGAAATGTGAATGCAGAATGAAGCAGTAGCCATCACTCTCTGAAGACTATCAAAGTTGGATAGAGTGAGAGACAGAATTCGTCACCTTATACCAGCTTACCTTCTTTCTCCTCATTCCACATGTAGCTCTTCTTCCTTACTACCAGCTCTGCTGGCCAACAACAACCCCAGCCCCACCACCAGGTCCAGAGGCAGAAGCTTTCTACAGACTTCTCCTTTAGTTCTGCTTTCTGGCCCAACTCTTGGAGCTGGATATGCCTGGTTTTCCAGAAGTCTCTGACCTGTCCATCCACACCAATGTTTCAAAAGAGTGATCAGTGACTTTTCTTTTTTTTTTTTTTAACGTTTTTTATTTATTTTTGAGACAGAGAGAGACAGAGCATGAACGGGGGAGGGGCAGAGAGAGAGGGAGACACAGAATCGGAAGCAGTCTCCAGGCTCTGAGCCATCAGCCCAGAGCCTGACGCGGGGCTCGAACTCACAGACCACGAGATCGTGACCTGAGCTGAAGTCGGCCGCTTACCGACTGAGCCACCCAGGCGCCCCTGACCAGTGACTTTTCTATGATTCCCCAATTCACCTTTTTGTGGCCTTACTTCCCAGCTTCTCACCCATAATTTCTATAGTTAGTCCCTTATTGTATATTATTCACTCAGTTTCTCTGAGTACAAGTATATAATTGGTACAAGGATAAAACTTTTCAAGAAGTTTTGTTCTAAAGGGAAGAAGAGAAATATGAAACAGCTGGATGCAGATGCAGAGTCAAGAACAGGTTTCTTTAATATATATGATCAGAAATATGGCATTTTGCCATGCCAGTGGAATTGATTCAAAAGGAGAAATTGTTGATGCTGGACAGAAAGGAGATAATTCAGAAGTGAAATCCTTGAGTAAGCAAATGGGGACTCAACAAAGACTTGGTCTTAAATAGATTCTGAGGCAGTTCATCCAACACAATGGAAAGTTGAAAATGGAAGGCTGAGCACAATATGCCTGAGCACAATCAGGCATATACAGGAGAGTTGACAAATTAGAAGATACTACATTTTAATAAGGTTTGTGCCCTGATTGCTTTATCAGCTATAAGCAAAGAATAAGAATGGCTATTGAAAGTTTGAGAAGGAGAAACTGAAAAATAGATGAAGCAAAAGAGAAAAAAATGACTACAAAAATATAATAGAACAACTGGACAGAGCTCAGGGAAAGCTTAAATCTGTGAAAACCAGGACCAGTCCACTGAGTCGGTTGGTTGTTGGTTGGTTGTTTTTTCAGTATGTCCATCTGGTATTACAGATGTGGAGAAAGAAGACTTGGATTTAACAAGGATAGGGGTTTGGTAAATTTGGATGATGGAGAAATGTAGATGCATTCAAGGGAATGATTTCGATAACAGGTTCTAAGCATGGTAAAAGGAAAATCTGCATATGAAGGAGAGCATTATGGAGAAAATAACATTAAATTTCGCAGTTAGGCATAAGAATTCATCCAGTGGGGAAACTAGAAAGAGTAATAAGAGTGGGATAATTGACATGTATGTATTGGAATTGGGACAGTCTTTGGTAATAACAAAGTCTATGGTTTAGCCATTAAAAACGGGAGGGGGTTAAAAGAAAGATTACTGGAAGACATGTCTGTCAAATCAAGGAACTGAGATGCATTGGTACAGGATAAACCATCCTTAAAGAAGTTGATCCCACGGAATAGTGTCATAATAGACGGAAAGAAGATCTGGGACTAATGTGAGGCAAGCAAGGCGCTCAGGGTATAAAACTTAATGAGGCATGCACTCTCAAGTGCTGATCTTACACTTGAATTACATCACTAATGTTAACCTGGACATTAAGAAGCATGAAAAACAATAGAAATAAGTATGATCCATTGAAATAATAGAATCACATAATTTTTCATAATTAAAATTTATATTCTTTTATGGACATAGTTTTATCAGATCACAAAAGGCTCTATCTATAATAATCAATATGGTATTAATATAATAAATGCTCAATAAATCAGAGTTACTCCAACATAACATACCTACATTGTTGACACATGGACCTGAAACATAGTCTCACTCCTGTTAACTATGTCTCATGATTTTAGGAAAGTTGAGTGGTTAGCAGCTAGTTTTAGGAAGTAAAGCCATTGTCTCTTTTACACCATACAGACTTCTCATTTTGCAGTTTCTTATACCCTGACAATAAATTTAGGAATTGACTTTAGATAACTACAGAACTAAAACTGACTTCATGAATTTTTTCTGATCAATGGTCATTCTTTCTTGAACCTAATGAATCTCTCTGGCCTTTCCTCACCTTACATGCCCTCAAATACCCATTTACCCTCTTGCTTAGATTTGTCACAGTATTTCTGACACATATATTTATCTGGTAAGAAAGGAAAAATGAGCATATTCCACTGACAATGAGGGAAATATAAGTATCAATCATGAGAAAAAAATTAGAACAGAGGATTTGGTCTTAAGCATGCTCAAAATTTTCCTGAGAACTACAGACTAATGAAATTGCTTGAATTTCCCAATTAAAGAGAAACTATTTTTATTTGTAAATAAACCTACCTCATTCTGGCTTTTGTTTCTAACTAAATCCACACTGATGGCTTCTGATATCCCACCAGATAAAGTGCTAACCTGCACTGCTTTGAGAAAAACAATGACGTCCTATAGCCCAATCTTCCATTTCAAAGCAATCATCATAAAAACCTCCTAATACCCACAATGCAACTTAAAACTATGTAAACTAGAGTGTATGTAATGAATGGAGATAATGGCTTTAGCAACCAAAAAAGACACTGCCCCCTACTTTTAGGGGAAAAAAAAAACAAAAAAACAGAATCCACTATGCTGAGCCAAAACACGTAATCATAAGTGAGACTGCCATCCCAGGGATGTAATTAGATTTCTTTAGAGAATAAACAAAGGCTTAAAATCACCACCTGAAATAATTACTTTACGAGTCAAAGAAATTAAAAATACTCAAAAAGACCTTTATGAGATGACTCTAATCTTCCATTTCATTGAAAGAAGAGGAAATTAGTTCAGGTCCTCCTAGAAGCAGATCCAAGATAGGATTAAACATGTAAAGATTTTATTAAGGAAAATATTTGTGTGAGGAAATGGGGAGGGAACCAGAGAGGCTAGGAGAGCCACCAAGACCTGATACAAGCCTGACTCCAAGTGATGGGGAGTCAAAAGAAAGGTTTGGTGGAAGCATCCTAGAATTCCATGCAGTTCAAGGAAGATTCGATAAGACTGTCAGGATGTCTGAGTCATCGTCACCCATCAAAGGATTCTTGTATCTGGTAGGAACAAGCCTGTCTTAGTGCCTCTGCTGTGCTGTTTCAGACTAGAAGCAGCCTATGGGAAGCATGGTCTCGGTGAAAATGCCTTGATAGATGTCATGGCAGGGCAGCTGAGTGTAGCAGCTTATTTATTTGTAAAATAAATAATAAAATAAAGAGGGGAATAACTTCTACTGAAATAGAAGTAAATACCAAATTATTGCAAATGGAATGGATCCCATTTGTGAGGTTTTTGTACAATTACTTTCTTACAGGATGACATGTGTGGTAGGTAGAAATCTAAATTCAACAATGACTCACACCCCTGTGTAATCTCTTCCCTGTGGGTGTGAATGAAACCTACAACTTACTACTCACCAGTGACATAGAAGAAAGGTGACAGAGTATCATTTACATGAGATGTGACAAGACAAAAGGCATTTTGTATATGTAATTGAGGTCCCTCTTCAGGTGGATTTGAGTTCATCTTGGGTGGGCCTGACCTAATCAGGTGAGGCCTTTAAAACTAATAGAGGTCAGAGGCCTTGAAGAAGCAAGTCTCTGTGAGTTCTGTGATTTGCAAGGAAATGAATTGTGCTAAAAACCACATGATTTTGAAGGGTCCCACTCCTTATGTGATAGCTTAACTCTCGCCAACACTGACTGTAGTCTTGTCAGACACTGAGCAGAGTACCCATCTAACTTGTGCCTGGATTCCTGACCCACAGAACCTGTGGGACAATAAACTTATGTTTATTTAAGCCTCTAAGATTATTATGCAACAATAAGAAGGTCAACACAGCATAAGATCGAGTAGTCATTAAGAATCACAGAAAACAGTTTTTCCACAATTTGCCTATTGTTGAGAGTGCTGCTATAAACATTGGGGTACAAATGCCCCTGTGCATCAGTACTTCTGTATCCCTTGGGTAAATTCCTAGCAGTGCTACTGCTGGGTCATAGGGTAGGTCTATTTTTAATTTTTTGAGGAACCTCCACACTGTTTTCCAGAGTGGCTGCACCAATTTGCATTCCCACCAACAGTGCAAGAGGGTTCCCGTTTCTCCACATCCTCTCCAGCATCTATAGTCTCCTGATATGTTCATTTTGGCCACACTGACTGGCATGAGGTGATATCTGAGTGTGGTTTTGATTTGTATTTCCCTGATGAGGAGCGATGTTGAGCATCTTTTCATGTGCCTGTTGGCCATCTGGATGTCCATCAACTGATGAACGGATAAAGAAATTGTGGTTTATATACACAACGGAGTACTATGTGGCAATGAGAAAGAATGAAATATGGCCTTTTGTAGCAACGTGGATGGAACTGGAGAGTGTGATGCTGAGTGAAATAAACCATACAGAGAAAGACAGATACCATATGTTTTCACTCTTATGTGGATCCTGAGAAACTTAACAGAAACCCATGGGGGAGGGGAATGAGAAAAAAAAAAAAAAGAGGTTAGAGTGGGAGAGAGTCAAAGCATAAGAGACTCTTAAAAACTGAGAACAAACTGAGGGTTGATGGGGGATGGGAGGGAGGGGAGGGGAGGTGATGGGCATTGAAGAGGGCACCTTTTGGGATGAGCACTGGGTGTTGTATGGAAACCAATTTGACAATAAATTTCATATATTAAAAAAAAATGAAAAGAATCACAGAAACCAGGAGTCTGCTTGGGATTCTCTCTCTCTCTCTCTCTCTCTCTCTCTCTCTCTCTTTCTCTTTATACCCCTGTCCTGCACATGCATGCATATTCTTGCTTGCTCTCCCTCTCAAAATAAAAAAAAATAAACATTAAAAAAAAATAATCACAGAAAACAAATCCTTATTTTGACATTCAACACATATTCAGCATCTAGCACGCACTTCAAAAGACCTTGGAAGAATGCATCCTTCAACAAGTGATGGAGGCATAAAGAACGGATTGGGAAAAGAACCAGTAATAAAAAAGTATACAGTAAACCTCTGAGGACAGTATCAGAATAAGATTAAAAAACAGTTGGTAAGCCATTTTTAAACAAATTATTCTTATACCTAATTTTCATAACATAAATTTATCATTGTGCTATAAAAATAAATATATAAGCTTAAAATAATATGAAATACTCAAAAAAAACCTGCATTAATCCAATGCAATGAAATACTGGTGTCTCTACTTACTTAATATTTTATTTCAATCCTATTTTTTAAAAGATTCAAATATCCTCTTACACATTTCTAGTCATTATTTGGTAAGGAGTGTAATAAACAAAACAGAAAAATATCCTTCATTCTGTGGAGCTTATATTTCAGGAAGTAGAGAGAGAGAAAGTAAATATAAACAGTAAATAATATATAGTATCTTGTAGGGCAATAAAAAAACTATAAAGGATGATAGAGAAGAGATTGTTGTAATAAAATAAGGTGGTATGGATAGGACTTCTTAACCAAAGACTTGATGGAGATAAGGGAGTAAGTTGAAGCTTTTCCTATTGGATTTTATGACACTTCCTACAATTGAACAGCTATTGAATGCTTAACCTGCCAATACATTTTTTTTCCTAATAAAGCAATGAAGCAGTCAGAATTAAGCGAAAGCTGTAGAAGAAAACATGTTGATAAAATGGGAAGATATGTAAGATATTTCATTTATCAGTGGGTTAAAGACAATTCTTGGAATGTTTAAGAAAATCCTCTAATCAGAAGGATGAACTGTGTTTCTTATGAAACAGCTCCAAGAATTACAAAATGCTTTAACTGATACAACATAAGGGGAAAAATAACCTTTTTACAAATGACTGAAATCCAAATACAATAACCTTGTCTATTTCATTTATGAGTGATGTTTGAATAATATTGTCAAGATGTTGAAAAATGTTGAAATTTTATGCATGTAATGAAACTGTATTCAAGTGAACTTTCATCCTGATAATGAAGTTTTAACTTCTGGCATATAAAAGGTTCAGAAGGAGTGAGATAGTTAGTGTAAATGTTATTTTCAAAATTACTGACGATGGCTATACAGGGTTGTTAATATATAAAATATTTAAAAGTTATTTCACAGACAAAAATTCTTTTACTCAATGACTTTGCTTATACCATAAACCCTTCTCCTGGTCCAGGAATGCATGACCAGAAGGGAACTCACAAATCAGAGCTTCTCCCTGAGGAGGAAAGAGTTTGATCTTCACATTAAGCACCCCAACACTTAAGACCTACACCTGAGATATGAGACCCCAAAACATCTCGCTCTGAAAAGCAACAGGACTCACATCCACAAAACCCAAAGGGCTGTTGTACACCTGAAACTAATATAATGGTATATGTCAATTTTATACCTCAATAAAAAAAAGATAAGTAAACAAAAATAATGGCTATTTCATTATAAAAAAATGTATATGCAGAAGTGTTTGTTAATGAATTCAATACCATAATTGTAATGTGACTTCTAATATGATGAATAAGTTTTGAAAAATTCTTCACACAGAATATTATGCATATTCCATACCCATTTTTTTCAAATTTGATTTTTAGATTTTCAATTTACAAGAGCCCTGTTTGCGTATTAAAAATATTGATCATCAGACTGCCATGGATGTTTTTCCTCCCAGACAACAATTTGCCTTTTGACTTTGATATAGTCTTGTCATTCAAATTTTTCACTCTTCCTTCTCAAATCAAATATATTTACTTTTTCTGAGTTTCCTATCTTGTTTAGAAAGATTTCCTTTATATTAGGCTAATACACATTTATTATTATTACACATATATAGGCTATTACACATATACTAGGCTATTACACATTTTTTATTATTAGATTTTTACCTTTGATCCTTTGAAATCTCAGCGTTGTTAAAGTCTTTGCCAGGTGGATAACCAATGAGGTCAGCATCTTTAATTAAATAACTTGTTCTTTTTCCACTAAACTGTAATATCACCTTCACATTATTTGAAATCTTTTTATGCACTTGATTTTATATCTGGGCTCCTATTGTGTTAAACTAATCTGCTTATCTATTCTGGTACCAATGCATTGATTTTTAATTACAATGGTTTGGTAGTAAGTTTGGGCACCTGGGTGGCGCAGTCAGTTAAGCATCCAACTTCAACTCACGTCATGATCTTGTGGGTCATGAGTTTGAGCCTGGTGTTGGGCTCTCTGCTGACAGCATAGAGCTTGGAGCCTGATTCAGATTCTGCATCTCCCTCTTTCTCTGCCCCTCACCCACTAGTGCTCTGTCTCTCTCTCTCTCTCAAAAATAAATAAATCTTAAAAAAAAATTTTTAAGAAGAGGTCATATGCTGTCCAGGAACTGGCACTTCAGGAAGCTACGTGTGCTTTGATGCTGTGTTTTGGCTGCTCTTTTCCTCAGGTCAGTCCTCTGCAGAGCTTCTCTTTGTCTGCAGTGGGAAGTGTTTGGACCTTAGCCAAGTGTGGCAAATGTTAACTGGGTGTGCTCTGGTCTGCTTGTTAAAAGAGACCTGATGTAGAGCTCCTGGGTGGCTCAGTTGGTTAAGCATCCAACTTTTCATTTCGTCGCAGGTCATGATCTCACAGTTCATGAGACTGAATGCAGATCAGGCTCGATGCTGACAGAATGGAGCTTGCTTAGCATTCTCTCTCTTCCTTTCTCTCTGCCCCTCCTAGACTCACATTCCCTCTCTCTCAAAATAAACAAACTTTAGCAATGAATGAATGAATGAATGAATGAAGAAAAAGAAAGAAAAGAAAAAAGAAAAGAAAAGAAAAGAAAAGAAAAGAAAAGAAAAGAAAAAAGAAAAGAAAAGAAAAGACCTTTTTTCACTAGAGCTGAAACTCTGCAGAACTCTACGGTCAGTAGACATGGTGTATGCAGGAGGGTTTCTGCTGGTCTTCTGGGGAAGAAGCCCAATGCTCTGGTTCTCAGGCACGCTTGCCTGAGAAGAGCAGCACCTGCAGAGCTCAGGTGGTTGGGACTTGGTGTAAGCAGTTAGGCTGCTACTTTTGGCACTGTGCTGCTTACTGAAGATAGTTTATGCTGAGAAGCAGGGGACAAAAATGATGCGAATGTCCAGGAAGCCCTCCCAGAAGAGCAAATATCTCCCCTCATGTGTCCCAGGCATCCCTCAGGTCCCTGCTTTCACCCTGTGTCCAGGCTGTCTGCATGTCCGACAGCACAGTGCACCCGTGTTCCAGCACCCTGGCTGAGTTTTAAAACTTCAAACTTTAGGGACCTGGTGTGGCACAGACCTAGGTTGCTCCTCTGAGGGAGGGTCTCATTGCACTGGGACTGATACAGAAGGGCAGTCACACCAAAGCACAGAGGCATGGAGTTTGGAGTAAAGCACAGCAAAGAGCCCTTGTCCAGGTTGGCAGCCCTCAGCAGATGTCTCTGCACCTACATTGAGGGGCAGGAGAGAGTAATGACACCCACCAGCTCTTTTGTCCCTGGAGAGGTAATGCCACCTCTCCCAGATGCACCCCAAGAAGGGTGAACCATCTCTCCCAGTGCATCCCAGGGGATCTTGAGATCATGCTGTATGCTCCCAGGCTATCTGCTCTCCTCCACAGGAGCACTGCAGCACCCTCAGGGATCCATACCAGCCAAGATGAGGACCTCTAAAACTCCAGTTTTTGAACCCTGCTGTTTATAGACACTCATGAAAATCAGCCCCTCTCATTTTTTCCCAATGGCTTTGGGGAAGTGTTTTCCTTGTGCAATCCCTTGTGTACTCATCTCTCTCTCTCTCTCTCTCTCTCTCTCTCTCTCTCTCTCTCTCTCTCTGTAACCAGGGCTCCCACCCCTCCACAGCACACATGATCCAATTCTCCCCTAAATCAAATTTCCACACCTCCTACCTTCCACGGTGTGGCTTTTCTCTACCTCTAGTTATACAGTTTGTTCTGTCAGTCCTCAGATCAATTTCTTGGGTGTTCATAACGATTTGATATTTATCTAGCTGTGTTCAGGGATGAGGCAAGCCTGGGGTCCTCCTACTACTCTGCCATCTTAGCTCCTTCCCAAATACTCAGTAATAATACTACTTAACTGCAGTCCCACATGATGCAAAAAAGTATGTTGGCATGTTTATGAATATAGAACTTGATATTAAAACTGAAAATATAATCCAAATAATTAGGCCAAACAGGTAAAAATATCAGAAAAAGAGACAACTATTGAAATATAGTTTTTCTGAAATAATTCCGGTAATTAGCTCAATTATCTACTTCAGTTAACATATACAGATCCCAGCTAAACAGTTTCTTGAAATACCTTGACAGTTCTTTTTTTAAAATTTTTTTTAATGTTTACTTATTATGAGACAGAGAAAGACAGAGCATGAGTGGGGAAGGAGCAGAGAGAGAGGGAGACACAGAATCTGAAGCAGGCTTCAGGCTCTGAGCTGTCAGCACAGAGCCTGACGTGGGGCTCCAACCCACAAACTGTGACCTGAGCTGTAGTCGGACACTGAACCGACTGAACCACCCAGACGCCCCTACTTTAACAGTTCTTGAAGCAAATGACATAAAATTGTTTTTTTTAATTGCCTGTATGCCAATATACAACAACTACAGAAATTTACATAAATCAAAATCTAACGATCCCATTAGAGACATGTGTATAATAATCACTCTGACAGACATAAGCACTATGTTTAGATTTTTTAAAAAGGCACAGAATTCAAGAATATGCATAACACTGCCCCCAAATAGTTACATATAATTTATAATGTAATTTAGTTAAATATTGTATAGAGTTTATTTTCTAGTCTTCTTATGACAGAAATCTGACTTTGAGTCCCTATAGAGATTCAAATGCAATTTATATATGAAACAGTATTATATTTTTGTCTCCATCTGAAAAATCAGCTTCTCAATGGTGTGTATGTATGTGTGTGTGTTAAAAAGAGAGAGAGAGAGAGAGAGACAGAGACAGAGAGACAGAGAGAGAGAGAGAGAGAGAGACAGAGAGGGATGGAAGGAGAGAAAGTCAAAACTAATAGATTATGGTAATTAGGGAAGTTAGGGTAATGGAAGAACCAGAATTTGGGACTTCAGCCATCTCAAAATTGCAAGTGAAGGAAAAGTTAAATAGAAAGCAACATATAAGTGGGGCACGTGGGTGGATCAGTCGGTTGAGCACCTGACTTAAGCTCCAGTCATGATCTCACAATTCATGAGTTCAAGCCCCACATCAGGCTCTGTGCTGACAACTCAGAGCCTGGAGACTGCTTCAGATTCTGTGTCTCCCCCTCTCTCTCCCTGCCTCTCCCCCATTCGTGCTCTGTCTCTGTCTCTCAAAAATAAATAAGCGTTAAAAAAATTTTTTAAAAAGAAACATATAATAAGGGCAAATAACATTTAGGAATCTTCAATATGAAAATGTTCTGATAACATAATCTCAGAACTGTAAAATTCCATTTAAATTTAGATAGGTTTTCTAATGAAAAGGACTAAAAATAATAAGATGTGAAAATGTAAACAAAAATGTCATTAGTTCTATGCAGTCCTTTCACTGTATTTTCCTAGTCTGATTGAATTGATTTTGCACTTTTCAGCTCCTCCTTTTAACTCTTCATGCTTTTTCCCACAGATACAAAAGGCACAAAAGAATCCAATCCAATCCCAGGATGTTCTCAATGAGTGGGCCAGAAGAGGCTGGATCTGAGAGGGACACCTGGTACAATCAGTCCCAGATGTATCTTCCCTGAAGTAAAGTGAAATATTTCTTTTTATTTACAGCATCAGTACCTGACACATGATAGGTGCTCTGTAAACATTACTAATAAATGAATCATTAACACTGAATTTAATGTATCCAATTGTATTTTAATTACAAGTGTCTGAAAATCAGCATCACCTTGTGGATGTGAGGTGTGAACACAATTGGCCAATGAATTGTTTAGTGGTCAAAGACAAGGGCAAGGCAGACTGAAATTGATCCTGGCTCTGCCACCCACAACTTATGTAACTTGCACAGTTTACATAAACTTTCCATTCCTCAGTTTTGTCATCGATAATAAAGGTAGTATTAACATCTGTACCATGACCATTTGGTTTCAATTAAAAACAGTATTAGGCAAGTTTTTTAATGCTTAATTCTAACAATTATAATGAATGGTAGCATGAATTTGGATGATGATCAAAGGGTAAATTTGTCCCCAAAATAGTTCCAAGTCCAAGATATAGATATGATTTAGGGTATGATCAATAAGTGACTTACCTAACCTAGCAACACTATGTTTATCAGTGTCATATTAGGATTACCAAGCCTAATTAGGATGACTTAGCCCAATTTTGTAGTGAATGGAAGCAGGCATTTTAATAACAAAAAAGAACACATAATTTTAGTTTAATCAAAAGACTAGATAATTCCTTTCCACATGCCTTATTACTGAACTATATAAAATTCATTGAAATGAAAATTATTTTTTAAATGAAAGTGATTTTACAGCATGTTAATTATGTACATTATGTATCAGGATAAAAAATAAACATCAAAATGCTAAACTGAAAGAGGGAAATTAACCCATTGATACAGACACACATAAATGGACATATATTTATTTCTATGTATGAAAGTTCTAATTGGCTACAATGCAATGATGACACAAATTAACTGGAGTTAAGTCAAATTTCACAAATGAAGGGCACAATCCTCTCTAACAAGAAATCCCTCACTTCAGATACCAGCTACAAGCTCTGGAGTTCCGAGGCTACCAGTACTTCTCTGACCATTTGGCTATAAATTCAGGAGTTCCCACTACCTCATCAGGTTCAATAATTAACTTAGATGATTCACAGAACTTAGGAAAATACTATATTTATAATTATAGTGTTATTATAATTGATACAAATAAGGATCATCAAAATGAAAAGGTGCATAGGATGAGATCTGGGAGGATCCTAAATGTAAAACTTCTGTGTCCTTAGGACACATCATCCTCCTAGCACATTAATGTATAGCACCAACCACAAAGTTCATCCAAGTTTCAGATGTCCATAATTTTATTGGAATTTTATTACACAGACATAATTGATTAAGTCATTGAATTCAATCTCTCATACTCAAGAATCCAGCTTTATAAGATTCAAAGCTTCAACCATCTAATCAGCTGCCATGCTGAAAGTCTCTTGGGCCCACAGTGAGTCACCTTGTTAATATAAACTCAGGTGTGATCCCAGGGGTCCACAGTTAATAACAAAGACAATCCTAGAGTTTGGAAAATTCCGGGACCAAAGGTCAACCAAATGTTTTATTTTATAACACTATCATTAAATAAAATTGTTCAACATACCTTTGAAAGGCATCAAAATAAAGTAAGTTATTAACATGTTATGTAGTAGAATTTCCTAGCCATTAACAAATTTATACATATATTTTATAAATAATGTCATATGTCTATGCACCAACTCTTACTGGAATTTAATCTCTATCAATTGTAAATCTATCCATTAACATGACAGTAATGACACTCTATAGTTTTTAAGGTTCCTATTCCTCATGTCAATACAAAAGGAAGGCAGGTGCTTGTTTTGACTAAAATTAAGGTTCGATTTTAAAAGTTGCACACCATGATACCTTAAAGACAAAAACCACAGTTGCAAAGTACCACCGGGTCCTTAATCCTTAGTCTAGTGACACCATTTGATATAACTCCTGCAAGAAAACTAATCAGCTAAAACTAATACTGTTTGTAATATTAACCTATTTTCCAGCTATGTCAGCTTACTAACCCTAGTGCTTGAATCTGACTAAGATCCTTGTTTATCAGATACAAACTTTGGTAAAGTTCATATGACAATGTTCCCAGGGTTCTTTCCAAGAAATCAAATCTGTCTGGTCTTAATAAAACTGCTTTCAGCATGACTGCTGAGAGGGACCTAGGAAACAAAAGATGGAAGCTATTATAGCCACAGTGGAATCAGGAGGTCACTACTACAGTCCTTCAGCTGTCATGAAAATAGCAGTGAACCCAAATAATCCCAAATAAAGCAAATTTAAGTGTGTGAACAAAAACAAAGAAAAAGAACACAATATAGTTTTTGAAAACCAGTTTGTCAATGAACAAGATCAAAGCATCAGGATTTTCTTGTAGACTAGCCCTTTTTATTGTAAAAAATAAACATGCAAATGAATTTTTCTACCACATTAAGTCTTCAAAGAGAAAATCCCAACCTTATCTAGGATATGAGTAGCATTATTCCCATTCCACATATTAAAAAAAAAAGAAAAAGAAATAATAAAGTTCCTAATGTGCAATCATGAGTGGAAACTTTTATGTTCATCTAACAAATCAAGCCACACCATTTCTAAAGAAAACTTTAAGATAACAGCTCAAATGTGTGCTATTTCTCAGTTGTGGATAAAAGTATGCCAGCTGTATGATGCTTACTAATCTGAAAGAAAAAAGAGAGAAAATGAACTGGTTTTTGAACCCCAAAGGAGAGAAAGCGTCCATACATATCTTTTTTTATTCTTAACTTTCCTTTAACAAGATCCTTCATTGCTCATATATGGAACTCATGCAATTCTATTTATAATTTAAAATGTTCTATCTCTGTTTCTAATGTGTATTAGTTTCCTATTACTTCTGTAACAAAGTGCCATAACTTAGTGGCCTAAAAGAACACAGATTTAGTATTTTACTTACACTTCTGGAGGTCAGAGTTCTGAAATAGGCCTCACTGAGCTAAAATCAAGTTGTCTGCAGGGCTGCATTCTTTCTGAGGCTCTGGGGAGCATCTGTTTTCTCTGGGCTTTTCACCTTTTTAGAGGCTGCCTGCATTCCTTAACTCATGGCCCTGTTGGTCCATATTCAGGGCCAGCAATGGCATTAAATCTTTCTCATGTCACATCATCCTGATTTCAACCCTGACTCCTCTACCACCCTCTTCCACATTTAAGGACCCTTGTAATTACATAGGGCATACCCAGATAATACAAGAGATACTCCCTATTTTAAATTCAACTGATAACAAATTTAATTCCATCTGCAACCTTAATTCTCCGTTGCTATGTAATGTAACATATTCCAAGTTTCCATGGATGAGGATAAAATCATCTTGTGAGGGGAGGGGGGTTGCCAAAAGTTTGTTTACATTAAAATAGTATGGTCTAATTGAGTGTGAGAGCACAATACTGGGAGTACCTGAACCTCATTCTGGTTCTGGCCCTACAACAAATAAATTTTATGATCTTGATCAAATAGATCATACAGCCTCTCTGGGCCTCAACTTCTCCATCTAGTAACTTTTTAAATAGTCATTAATTCTGAAACGATTAATTACATTGAATTCATTTATTTGCACTATTAAATAAGGAATTTTAAATGAGTCAGAAAACATAATACAGTTACTCAACAGAGGACTTATATTCACAATTTTATATGCATGTCATCCTAAAACTATCTTCCTATTATTTTTTATCAGCACTGAAAACATCGATTGTGAAGTCCTTATTGCTAGTAATTACTTTAGAAACCTACCTATAAGTGATCGTTCAGTACATGATATTTCTAAAATTCTTTTTATTGAGCCTAGGAAACACTTTCCAATTTGTTAATATATTAGTCCTATCATTTAGTTATCTGTTTCAATTATTAGTCTACCATTAAATTATCACCAAAAGCATGATTTCTCAGTCAAGGCATTAAAACTGTATCTACATTAAATCAAAACATGCACAAAGTGGAATAAAATAACTCATATATTACAAATAACGCTATTGCTAAGATATTGAGGTACATATATTCATTTCACGATTGTTCTTATTAAAACAGTTCATTTGAAGTACATACTTGTGTTAATTATATACGTATATATATATAAATTTAAAATTTAAAGTGATAGAATAATCTGGGCCTTGAACACTAAAAGTATTCTGACACACACCCACTGGATCTCTTGTTCTTAATTGAAATATTTTTCTATTTTATTTGTCAATATTTTTTGAGAAACAAAAAACTAACAATGGAGAATTTCCTCTTTATAGTAAGAAAAAAAGCATACTAAACATGTAAGGAGACACTGGTACCTTGGTTAGTCTTACCAATATAATAGTCAGAAAGCAAGTATAAATTGAGTTTCTCCAAAAGACAATATCTAGTCTGTCTGGGACAGAATATAACCTACTTAGTATTAGAAAACAGGAAAATGTGTAGAAGTTCGTATATCTCTGCAGGAAAAAAACAACAGTTTAGATCTTTATCTCTGTGCTAGTAATACTTTTGTGTTACACATCATTATTTCCTATTTCACATCTGTTTACTCTCTATAAAATTTTTTAAGAAGGTTTCAATTCATTTGAGCTAGTACTTAAAAAACAAACAAGCAAAAAAAACACATGGTATTACCCACTTGGGAGGGCGAGTCCAGAAAAGACATGTCCCTTATCATGTAATGAATGACTCATGACTTTCTAAATTTCTTTCAGTTCAGGACACTGAAAATTTTTAAGAAGGTAGTCTCTTCTCCAGAATTAAATTATATAGACCAAGCATAACCATGAGAAAGCATTGGTCAAAGACTCTTATTTATACTGTTAAAAAAATAATATTGTAAATCCAGAGGGAGGAAAACAAACATGAGAAAAAGCTAAACCTATTGAATAAGTACAAATTCAGAATCCTAAGATTATTTTAAAAGTAATTTATAAAGTCAGATTATATCAGATGCAAAAATACATTTTTAGAACCATTCTAGGAAGTTTCCCCACTGAACTGCTGTAGCAAATAAGAGTGATAATTGTTTTTCCTTCTAAACAGACCAATCACTTTCATACCTTTTCATTTACATGTGCTTATTAGACTCTTTTAGAAGGGTGCTTGGGTGGCTCAATAAGTTAAGCTTTTGACTTCAGCTCAGGTCATGATCTCACAGTTCATGAGTTCAAGTCCCACGTGAGGTTCTGTGCTAACAGCTCAGAGCCTGGAGCATAATTTGGATTCTGTGTCTCCCTCTCTCTCTGTCCCTCCCTCCATTCTCTCTCTTTCTCTCTCTCAAAAATAAATATTAAAATTTTTTAAATTAAAAACAAACCTCTTTTAGAAAAATACAAAGAATGGTAGCCAATGACTCAATTTAAAATTTGACAAAATCAAAAAATAATAAAATAAATGAGTAAACAAATAAATAAAATTGGACAAAATCTCACATATCTACTTTACACTCAACCAACTAAGCATTTTGTTTCATAATTCTGGACAATCAGGCTTGCAGGCCCATGGACTAAAGCAATGGTGACCAGCTTCTACAAGGCCTGGTTTCCTCAAGACAGGTTCTTTTTCTGCCAGAAGAAATATTTGCAGAGCAAAAGCATATGGTAAGTGTTCAGCAGACATTAGTTCCCTTCAGTTGCCATTTTTTATTTAATGGAAAAATAATAATCTAATTCCTATTTGTAGATTCCAGAGGCATAGCCAAGGTTATAGCTAATGAGATCTAGCTTATGCCTGAATAAGAGCCATGGAGATAACAATGTAATGTGGCCTATTACTCAATTTCATTTCTAGCTGAGGTTTGGTTAATGAAGCCTGTCCGCCAAGAATTCAACCTCTTCTAAATGACTGCTTTAGTAGTTGTTCAGATGTGCCTCATGAAATGCCACTGGAAACCTGCAATGACTTCCTTTGGTCCAGTTTTAATTTCCTGATCATCAAGAACAACATAAATGAATAAAGACCCCTTATCTCAAACCACTTGTATTAAGTCCTCAGTTTTCTTAGCTCTCAATCGTTATCAATCTTCATGATAACATTTCAGATTTCTTTAATTTTTGTAACCTTATACTTTCTAAATAACTATGGAAGCTTTTACACATAAGAAAGCTTTTTTAATTCTACTTCAAAACACTGAAGATTCAAAGTAAACTACATATGTTTTTTTTCACACAGACTATTAAATTAAGAAAGAAAAAAAAGATAAAATTTGAGTATACAAGACCTAATGTTAAAAAGATGTAAATTAGGGGGGGCGCCTGGGTGGCTCAGTGGGTTGAGCGTCTGACCGGCTCAGGTCATGATCTCACAGTTTGTGGGTTCGAGCCGCGTCGGGCTCTGTACTGACAGCTCAGAGTCTGGAGCCTGTTTCAGATTCTGTGTCTCCCTCTCTCTGACCCTCCCCTGCTTATGCTCTGTCTCTCTCTGTCTCTCAATAATAAATACACGTTAAAAAAAAAGATGTAAATTAGGTTAGAGAGCAGAATGTCAGTTTTCCCAACTATTTTGTAATAGAATTGTATTATTATTCAAGAACTCACTCACTCATATTCACCATATTTTACAAGGAAATGGGAGATGGAGGACTATGAACATTTAGGTTTGGCTGATATTCCATAGAATAGCAGTTTTTACCCTGAACATGCAAGCAGAAATAAAAATAGGATTTGATGGATTTAATCAAGAATTTTAAGATGAGACAAGTAAGGAAGTATCCCAGACTACAGTTCTGAGTTACATTTTTCAGACTTCAGTATGACATAGGAACACCTTGTGATGCAAAAATACTAATTTAAAAGGCATCTAGAAGCTCCTGGGTGGCTCAGTCGGTTAAGCATCTGACTTCGGCTCAGGTCATGATCTCACAGTCTGTGAGTTCGAGCCCCGCATCGGGCTCTGTGCTGACAGCTAGGAGCCTGGAGCCTGCTTCGGATTCTGTGTTTCCCTCTCTCTCTGCCACTTCCCTGCTCATTCTCTCTCTCTCTCTCTCAAAAGTAAACATTAGAAATTTTTTTAATTAAAAAATAAAAGGCACCTATGTTTCTAAGAAGAAAATTTCTGACCCCGCTTCCCAACATAATCTACTGAAAGTTAAATTCCAGATGGATATCTTTCTCTTTTTTTTCCAACTGCCACTCACTAGTATCAGACTAAACAGATAGAAATGACTTAAAATAATTAAAAATAGACTTTCTTCAGCGAAAAAAAAAAAACTCCAGTATATTCAAATCTAATACTCTCATGCATACTCTATTAGGGAAAAATTTGTGTTACAGAAAAGTATGGTTTATTTCTATATAATATGGAACACTGTACCATTCTGTAAACATCTATTTCTCCTGTATTATTGTGAAAAACTGAGAAAATAGCTTAAAAGAGAATCTTAAGAAGCATTTTGAATAAAAAATATTAATTCAGTTTTGAAACTGAAAAGACTTAACAGGTTAAAACTATTTTGAGGAGCTCATGGATGAATCCATAAACATTTGCTACACTTCAGATTTAAATATTTGGGTCTGTTCCAAATACTCCAAATAAACAACTTATGAGCTAAATAAAAGTCATATAATTGGGAAGTAATTAATTTATTTAAATCTTAATTTTTTCATTCACAAAAAACAATTATTATTCCAGAGCAAACTAAACATAAAAGGTATTTTAATTTGAGAGATGTTTTACCCATCAACAAATACCTAAAATCAAAGCATGACACATAGCAGGCACTCAAGATGTTTTACTAAGTTAATGAATAAACCAGACAAATATTTATGTGTATATATGTTCATTAACCTAATTTTCATAAAACTTGGTATATGATTATTCCCTGCAAAAAATTTTTCAAATCACCACTCAAAAATGTATTACATTCCTCATTCACTATGTTGATGGAATTTGGGGTTGAAAACACTCCTGTAAAATAGATTTGTGATTTGCTAAAACATACTGTTAAAAGCTCAGATTTTGCTTTTTGGTGCCAATGAGGGGGGGGTGGAATGCCACTAGTAGTTTTGAACTGAGTTTTATCTTGCACATCTGAATTAAATTATATTTTCCTTGGTTTCAGATGAAGAAACACATTTCCCCCATGGCATCATGCCAGTAGAATAATGCACCTGGAATATGTTAATTTTTTTAATGACCTCACAGTCTGTCATAATAAGCTAATCATATCCAGACAAGATTAGCATGATCTGTACATTTAGAAAAAAAAGTACTTAAATGCCAGCTTAATTATTATTGAAATTCATCTTCTCGTTTATAAATTTAAGGCCGAATTTTGTGTTTTTCTCCCAAACTTCTTTGTTTTCTGATACTATTTAATCATCAGATTGGTTTGACATATACTCTTAAAACAACATTTAGAATTGTATGCCCTTATTTAAAATGCAAGAAAAGGGCCTATGTGCATGGTCAGTAATTCAAGTCAAGCTAATGGCACCACATATGTTTTCTGTTATGATATGGTTACAATTTTACATGTAGAATATGTTGGAATATATGTATTTTTTCAACTCTTTTTATCCATATCCTCTAAGGTTTATGCCCCACTGATGCAATCTTATGCTTAGCACTACCCAAAGAGTTGAGTCAAAACAATCCATTCTCTTATTTTTGTCCCTTCATGACCACCAGATTTCACTTGACAGTTGAACCCATAAATAGGTTAGAATTTGTTATACCTGCAGAAAGCAGTAAACAAAGTATTTACTCCTTGATTTCTTTTCACCTAATATGCTTCATATTAACCATAAATATATAAATATATTCCCTTAGCCATAATTATTTGACCTCTATATTCAAAAAAAAAAAAAAAGAAATGTAATTAAAATAGTTCAGGGTTATAATTCACTAGATTCAGCCACTGTGAAACCTAAGCTGTATATATATATGCAGACTTAATTTCATTTCAAATAGTTATAAACAGTTTTTAATTGCTTCAGGGTTTAATTCAGTCAGCCAAGTTAAAGCCATATTACACAGGGAAAACATTGATGACAAAAGTGACAATCCACAGATATGTCGTCCCTGAAAATTTTGCAATTCTTAGAAAAGTTTATTTCATTTTCAGCTTGTTAAAGAGAGTCAGTGATTTGTCACAAAAGAACTAAAGTATTACAAATATTTCTACAAGTCTGGAGTTCTTGTGTAGCTACTAATTTCTCTCCAAATGAAGTTAGTGTCGATGAGAATAACAACAGGAACTCTAGCAGAAGTTTGCCATTATGAGGAACCAAAAGGAACTAGCTTCAAGGGATATAGCAGGATAGGGGGTCATTTTGATTGATATATTCCTTGTTACACCAGGGCCTATAATAAGCTCAAAAATTTATTGACTGTTCTCCTGGCTTACTACCATTCTTTGTTTTAAAAATAGTAGCCTTTGGAAAAGAGTGGCCTAGACAGAACAAATTAGAAGAGAAATAACATTTTCCACAAGTGCCAAAGGGACACAATGTATCTAGTCACTATTGAGAGTGTTTTTAGCCCCAGGCCCCCTTTTTCCTCTAAAACTTAGTTGGTTTCTTGAAGTGGGAATGATTTTGTTATCTTCCTTTCCCCTTATACAGAAGATACTACATTAGACCTGCTCAATACCTTCTTACCTAGTGAGTTAATAAGGTGTTGCAGGTAGTTAATAACTTTTGAGAAAGATCTTAGTGCTATTTTAAAAGGAGGGGTGTGTGTGTGCTGGATGGCTCAGTCAGTTAAGCATGCAACTCTTGATTTCAACTCAGTTGATGACCTCACAGTGTATGGATTGAGTGTCTTCTCAGGTTCTGTGCTGATAGCACGGAACCTGTTTGGGATTCTCTCTTGTTCATGCTCTCTCATTCTCTCTCTCTCTCACTCAAAATAAATAAAAATTAAAATAAATAAACATTAAAATAAATAAACACTAAAATAAATAAACATTAAAATAAAATAAAATAAGATAAAATAAAATAAAATAATATAGGTGACATAAATCAAGTAGATTTTTTTGAAGACACCACATGTCCTGATATACAATATATACTGGGTAATGTGGTTTAGCATAAGAAGCATAGGCTTTGGAAGCCTGTAGACCTTATATTCAAATGTCAACTCTGCCACTTTCTAATTTCTAATTTCAGTCAAACTATTTAACCACACTGAATTTAATTTTCTCATTGGTAAATAAGAATTGGGTAAAAGAGGATATGAGAAGCAAAATGTCTCCCTTGGAACCCAACATGCCTTTTTTCTTTGTGTTGCTGATATTGTACTTCCTTGATTTTAAATGCCACCTGGGGACAGAAATTTAGCATAGAGTCTAGATTATAGGAGGTACTCAGCTGATTTTATTTCCCTTTCCTGAGAAGTCATTAAAATTAATGACTTAATTATATCATTATATCATTACCTACACTAAGAGTATCAAAATACTAAATCACTCAAGAGTAGGCCATCTTCTGACTCTTAAATATAGAGAACAAACAGAGGGTTGCTGGAGGGGTTGTGGGAGGGAAGATGGGCTCAATGGGTAAGGGGCTTGAGGAATCTACTCCTGAAATCATCGTTGCACCATGTACTAACTAACTTGGATGTAAATTATAAAAAATAAATAAATTGTAGAAAGAAAAAAATGTAATAAAGGAAAAATGTATCACAGGTAAAAAAAAAAAAAGAGTTGGTCACAAAAAGCTATAATGAGTTTGAAATATACTCATTTATGTGAAATCAGTGCCTTTGTAAATTATATTAGGAGATTATCATATGTCCTAGTTTGCCCAAGACAATTAAGGGTTTGGATCCTGTAAGAAAAATGAACTCTGACTTCACCATTTGCACTGGGCAGTGCATAGTGATAAACAGAGCCATTCTCAAAACCAGGGATCATCAAACTTTCTCTGCAAAGACCAGATGATAATTATGTTAGCCTTTGCTTTCCATACAGCCTTTGCTGTAACTAGACTCTACCTTCATAGTACAAAATTAGCTATAGATAACAGATAAATGGTGTGGCTGCACTACAATAAAACTTTATTTACAAAAATTGGCATTGGACCAGATTTGACTCACAGCCTATGGTTTTCAAACCCCTGTTCAATACTGATGACCTGTTAATATTCAATTCTCACTTACATTATTTCCTATATTCCTGATTATTTCCCATTAGCCAGCAAGATAGCCATGACTATATGTAAAGGTTTAGAGAACATATTAAAGGAACAATTGCATATTGAAAAACAGATGTAAATTCTAATCATATTCTTCTTAACAAAAAAGAAAAACATAGAAAAGTGGACCAAGAAAAGAAGACGACTAAACTTATAACCAGTAGTATGATTCCTAATTAGCATAAAAAAAACAATTTAATACATCTTCCAACCTCAAAGGTCATAGTTTAAGGCTCCAGTCAATCAAGAGAAAATTCCAAGTAATAATCTGTCCTTAACTGGTAGGCCAGTTACCATATGCCAATAACCAGGCAAGAACAACAGAAGATTGTCACCAGGTAACTACAGTAGCTGGAGTCAACATGAAAAACCAAACCAAAATATTTTTCATTTGTCCACCTACTTGCAATAGGAATAAGCCAAAGCATTATAAATCACTGGTTCTACTAATGCAAAAGAATTTTTAGATGTTCAAACAAATGGAGAGAACAACAAAGATACTGCAAAACATTTGGTAATCCTCCTCCACAAAGTATGTTTCAAACCATAGAACTTGAAAACAAAGTTAAAAGAAGTAAAAGATTGTTGTGTGAAGATGGTTGAATAATTTTCTTCCACTGCACTAAAGGTCTCTCTAAAGATCAACATCAAAACAATTAATTCATGTTTTCTAATTGGTCAATAAGTTCTCTTATTAGATTGTGAATTCACTGTCATAAACAATGCACTATTCATCATCTCTGTAAGTATACACCATGAGTAATATAGGCATACCGTAATGGCCAAAAATAAAAAATAGTAGGTATTAAGCAAATTATTGTTCAAGTACATTTAGTAATCTAATAGCCCTAATGGAGTATAAAAGTCACACAGTTGCTCATTATGTTATTATCTCAAAACCCTCTCATCTAAATAGCAGGATATTCCCTGAAAGTGTAAAGCTCTGTCTTCTATTTCTCAATAATGTACTGCAAAGACCAGAGTTCTTACTAGAAGACTAGAAAATTTAGAGCTGCACCATTTAGCGATTCAAAGCAGGCTCCTGTCCCTCTTAATTAAACAAATCCCTCAGCACTGCACGAGCAGGCTGCTTTCCAGGATAAAAGAGATGTCACACAGATGTTTCCAACAAAATTTCCAAAAGCTTCACCTTGCTGGGAAAGAATGACTCCATTCAAAGTAAGAATTTTACCAATCCTATAAGAATGAACACAAGAAGAAGGACTGGAATTTGCTTCTTTTTAAAGAAAAACACATATACAACGCACAATCAGACACTTATTCAGAATGTCCAGATGTCTTCACGGTGTAGGGGAATGATTTTTAAAACTCCACAGAAATACAAAAAGGCACTAAGAGAACGACGAGAAGGTGTTGCAAATCTGAGAAGTGAGAATACACAGACCTCTCTTGGATTGCCAACTTGATTAGAGATCTTCTCCTCTACAGAAAGATGCTTTAGCCACTGACGTGCCAAAAGAAAAACCCAAAATTTTCCTGATTTCAGGTCAAAGGTGAAAGAAAGAAATGCCAAGAAGACAAATGCTTACAGAAGAGACCTGTGAAACAAGGCAGTAAAGATAGGTTTTATAGATCTGTAGTACAGAAGATGAAATCCAGCGTGGAATAGATCATGCCGGCTTGTGAATTTTAATGCAGAGAATGGAACAAGAGGGCATACATAAAAATTAGGGAGAATCTGATTTGAAACAGATGTCATGTAGCCCTTCATTGCAAAGAGTCATAAATGAAAGTATGATTTTCAAGCAGAAAAAAAATATCCAGGTAAAGAATACTGACTGTTAAAAAAAATAAAAAGAAAAATATTGCATATCATTCCAGGTTAGAAGAGATTACAAAATATTATGAGCCTTCACTGGATGACTAAAGTTAATTTCTTCAAATATGAATGTCAATTGATTTTATTTTTATCACTTCAGAACAACATGGAACAACAAAGTCATTCACTAGTAATAAATGATGATAATAGAGCCCAGAATTAACATGTGGATGAAATTCTGGGTTTCTGATTTGGACTTTGTCACTCCACTGTCTTGGCAACATAGCCTCACATAGCAAATTTGCAGATTTCCAAATAATAAAATATTAGACTATTTGAAGACTAGAGTTCTATAACATATTGTTTTTTATGTTTAAAAAAAAGGTAAGGCTAGAGGATGATTCTTTCATTGCTGCTGTATTGTAATCTAAAATTCTCCTGAGGAATTTATGTTTTATTTAAAAGACACTTGAAATTGAATAAACATTTCTTATTGGCTATTACAAATTTTAGAGCCACATTTAGCTATCACTCAAAACAACTGAGTAACTTCTGGTGTAAGTATTTCTGTCCTGTGCCAACTCCCTCTTCATCTTAAGTCATTTCCTTACAGTGGTTTTACTCTCTTTTTCAAATATTTTCATCAGATTTGTTCATAGTTTTTTTCTATTGTACATGATTTTTAAGTCACTTTAAGTGATCTAAAATAAAAGGGAGTACATTATTTGTATCCTTCCTATTGAATTTCACCATAAAACATCACAGCCCTGATCACTTCCTTAGTTTATCTCAATTCAGTTCATATGGCCTTACACAAGACATCCAGAAAATATAATTTATAGGATAGCCAACACTGTCCTCTTGTGTCAGATAAGTAAGACTGACTATACAAAGAGTTTCAAATGAGACTATGATCAACAAAGCAAACATTAAATCCAAAGAATGAAAACAGAAACTGAGAATTCTCTGAAATATCCCATTTTATAAAACATCCATGCATATATCCATGCTTCATAGGGATTCAGAAAGTGTTTCTTGCCCCTGCAGTTACCAGCCCAATATCTCCATAATGAATCCTGCTTTCAACATCATAGTGCCAAATACCCAATCCTTGTCAGAATCCATATTTCATGACACTTACCAGATCACCAAAATTGACATAGGTACATTGTATACAATTTGTCATGAAATGAACAGAAAGGAGAAACCTCTTGTCCATTTTCCCATAGTGATCCCATTTTTTTCTTCTTTACTTTTTATTCTTCTAGTCACAGAAGCACTTTTCTACAACACAAAATCACAAACTTTGTCCACACAGCTGTGGTGGTACCCTGTGAATTATCTGATTATACACCACTTGCTTTTTGATTGCCAAGTGTTTGGGGATGGAAGGAAATAACTAAGTTACATGAATTTCACAAATTCTGAACCTGTCATATACAATATCCTGCCAAAATCCACATTTTGTATATTTCCTCCTTAATAGTCTTTTTTAATAGCCCAGCATTAGTATTTCTCATCTTTGACCTCATTGCAGAAAAATTAAAACTACTTCTATTAAGTTCACTTCTATTAATAGAAGGAATATATTTGCCCACTGTCTATCTTTGTACAAAACCAAGATTCCAACAAATTTCAGTTTCTTAAATGTTTATCAAATATCTCATTTGTTTCTCACTAGAGAGAATGTCTTTATCTATGATACAAACTTATTTTTTATAAACCTTTGAAATAGAAATATAGCCACAGAATAGAGGAACAATAAAAAGGAGGAGAGGAGAAAATGACTTAACAAGAGGATCACCAGGAGATCACGGGAGCTTTTTCAAAATATTTACACCTTTCCTCTCTATGCTACCTCCCAAATTGTGAACTACACACTTTTCACATGGACTAGGCTAAGAAAGAAAAAAAAGTGTTTCTAGTTTTATCATCTCTTGTCAAGAACCTATAAAAGACTACTTAGTGTTTTAACCACTGTTTACAAGGTCTCTGAGTGCACTTTATCCTTGATATTTGCAAAGCTCTAATCTGGCTATTATTTCAACTTACCAGAGGAACAATCATTTTCTGGGAATGTGGCATGAGAGCAGAGAAATACTGTCATAATGATCAAATGAAATTGGCTTGGATTTTTCCATTGTTAGGACTTGGTCCATATGAAGAAAAGCATATTCTCAGCATAACCCATCTGATCATAAAGTATTTCACATTACCAGAGTATTCAGTATTCTATGGTAGTTAAAAAAAAGTGCAGAAATTATTTTCTAGAGAATAGAAAAAAAAAGCTTTTTGCTGAATTAAACTAATAAACCATTCACTCACTGGAAACCAATCTTCAGACTAAAATTTCCAATTCCAATTAGTCTAATTAATATGAATTCAACACCAAAAACAGTAACTCCATATATTGCATAGCACTTCACAGCTCACAATACACCGCAAAGCAAATTATCTTAATTGATGCCACAAAAATCCATTTTTGAATCTCAAATTACAAACAGGAAAAATGAAGTTCAGAGAGATTAAATTGTTTGCCCTGGTCAGTCAGTGACACTGCCAGGTCTCTGGTTCTTGGTCTAATCTCTTTTGCTCTATCTCCAGTAGGTTAATATTAATTTCATTAAATTAATACAATTTTAACAAGGTAACTCTGACAATATTCAGATCTTTTTCTATAGGCTAGGTTTTCTTCATCTGAACGTTATCTTCCTCCTGATATATTTGTGACAATAAATTACTAGAACTTCAATGTCACAGGCTATACAGCAAAATTTACAGGAGGGATATGGGACTCACAAAGCAGGTTCTGAAGATGATGTATGTTGGTCTCCTGAAAGCATCAGAAAGAAATGCTGGGGCTCTTGTTAACAAAGAGGAATTGACAGTTCTTATGGTTTGAATCTAAATTAGCACAAACTAGGGGTATGTGGGTGGCTTAGTCCGTTGAGCAGCTGACTCTTGATTTCAGCTCAACCATGCTGCCTCCAGCTCTGCCCTGGGTGTGGAGCCTGCTTGAGATTCTCTCTCCCTCTGCCCCTCCCCCACTCATGCCTCCTCTCTCAATAAATAAATAAATAAATAAGCACAAATTATGCCTGTACTGCCAAAATGAAATTACTTTATCATTTTACAATGATGTACAATTAAATATTTCTAAATATTGTTAAGGAACTAATTGTGATAGTGCAGCAAACAGAGACCCAGTTTTCAGGTGGATCCTATATAAGCTATGGAACTTGCCATATGGAGCCATGAGAGAAGGCATTCTCTTCATGAGTGCAACAATTCATTTTTATGAGCACTTATTCACCAGAGGGTCAGGTGCCATTACAGTCAATATAAAGCTTCAGAAAGGGGTTTCTGGCACATGCTATATTCCTCCTCAAGAATATAATGGTGATTTAAACAAACCTATAAAAGTCAATTTCAAAAAAGTTACTTTAAATTAGCATAATCTCTTATAGAAGATAGGAATGTTTGTGCTTACCTGTTAGTACTTTAGTATAAGCAAAGGTTTCTGTTATTACAATTGCCTATGTACCTTGAGCTACACAACAAGTATCCTCTTACTTTTGATAAAAACAGAGAATCAGTCATGAACAAGCTAGAATATTTGTTCAAAATTATGTTGTCAATAATAGGATCAAAATCAGAGAAAGAACTTCACTAGCCCATGCCATTACAAAATCTAAAAAAGCTGTTCCTTAAGCATATACATTTTAATGAAGAAAAGGTGAGAGAAGAGAAGAACAGAAGGGGAAGAGGAGGAGGGGAAAGGAAGAAACGAAGACGGACATCTGAAACTCTAATTTGGTGAGCTACATTTCCCCTAAATATGTACTACTAGATATTATTCAAATAATTAAAGGGAGCTTTAAGGGAAATAACTATAGCTCTTCACCCACAAAAGTATGTATCTCCAGACTACTTGTTTCTTAATAATTCAGCTTTTATCACCAAATATGCTTCATCATTTCAAGTGTGGAACTCATGAAATACCATTTCCATTCATTCTTAAATGTCATCTTGGCAGTCAGTGGAAGGAATTACAGGATTAAGAGCCTTGGCTATATATAAAATGAGGCAGAAACATAAAAATCTCTCCTTCAAATGCTAGACTGATGTAATGATTTTAATGACTTGCATACTATTGTTCTTCATTCCTAGGAATGGATTATATTTCTGGAAACTGACTTGACTGATTAGGTTTCATCCAGTCTCTCTGGATTTTGCTGGTGAATGTGATCATTTCTATCACATGAACAGCAGGATCCAAGCATCTGCTTCTTTAGAGTAGCTTCCATGGTATTAATGCTGAATGTGTGAGCCAGTAGGAACTTGCTGAATGAAGTGCACAATTCAAATCATAAAAATTTTCATACACCAGAGAACACTTTGGAGGCAACCCAAAGGTGAAATACAATTTCTATCCCAATGAGCTATTTGCTATAGACCCACGAGACACAAAAGAAGTAAGCTTTAGGAGCAATGTTTCTCAAAGTGCAGTTTGTGATCAACTGCCTCAGAATTATCTACAGTGATGAAAAAGGGATGAAGATTTCTGGGCACCTCTTCAGATTTACACTACCATAATTTAAAATTTTTTTTTTTCAACGTTTATTTATTTTTTTTGGGACAGAGAGAGGCAGAGCATGAACGGGGGAGGGGCAGAGAGAGAGGGAGACACAGAATCGGAAACAGGCTCCAGGCTCTGAGCCATCAGCCCAGAGCCCGACGCGGGGCTCGAACTCACGGACCGCGAGATCGTGACCTGGCTGAAGTCGGACGCTTAACCGACTGCGCCACCCAGGCGCCCCTACACTACCATAATTTATAGATGTAAATCCCAAGCATCTGCACAAGCTCACCTGATGATCTTAAAATTCTAATTTTTTAATTTTTTAAGATTGTATTTTTTTGTATTTTGAGAGAGAGAGAGAGAGAGAGAGAGAGAGAGAGAGAGAGCAATCAAGGGAGGGGCAGAGAGAGAGAGAGAGAGAGGGAGACAGAATCCCAAGCAGGCTTCGTGCTCTCAGCGCAAAGCCGACATGGGGTTCAAGGTCACAACCATGAGACCATGACTTAGGCAGAGATCAAGAATCAGACGCTTAACCAACTGAGCCACCCAGGTTCCCTAATCATAAAATTTTAAAAGCCACTGTTCTTGAACCTAAAACTTCCCTAAAAAAAAAAAAAATCTTAATAATTTAAAAAAGCCACTTTCCTATTGTTTTTCTCCCTATTTTGAAATCTTGAATCTACATAACTCTCAGTCTCCAATAATGTTCCCTTGAATAAGACTTACGAAGCATGTTTTTGAACTGGACCAGTTTCTTATTATATGTTGTCGTGAAACCCAATGGGTAGGGTATAGGAATGCTGGAAAAATGTCCCACTAGGTTGCCAAATCACAGAATAGAATTTTTCAAAGACATGTTATAACATAAAATATGAATTTAGCTTAAGATTTCTTATTGACATTTCTTTCCCAAACTAGATCACCGCTGATGACACAGTAGTAAGATATACACATATAGCACATGGGTAGTAGTATATGGCCAAAAAATGGCTGCTTTCTTTGCCATATCCATACTTGCCACATATCCTGTAACTTATTAAAATTCTGTTGAAGTGGTCAGACTGTTCTTAGCGTGCTTGTTTTTTCTTGGGGAAATCCAGTGCCCTTTCAATGAGGAAGCATTCAGTTACCAAGCTATTCCTGATTTAAAAATAATTTGCAAACTCTGCCTTGTAAACACTTACAGATATACCACAGAAGTCCCTGGAGCCACCTTGGAAGTAGCCCAAATTTATCTCAAACATATCTTGCTCATGTAAAATAAATATTGAAACCATTATTCCAAAGAAACTATTTTTCTAAACCAGTTGCTTTTCAAACTGAAAGTCAAAGGAGTCACCAGGGAGGCTGGAAATGCAAAGTCATGTGTTCGGTGAAACTTCCAGTATAGAAGAAGGATTGGAGGTATAACTGTGTCCCTCCTCTTCCCACTGACAGAAGCTCTGCTCTTTGTCTTCTCCTGTCCCTTATAAAAGAAGAAAAATGACCACAAATAAAGAGCTAAGCTCTAATCTTTCCCATAAACTTTCTACCTCCCTTCAATATTTTCTCTAGAGCTGGGGTTAAAAACTATGTTGCATAGTTAGCTAATACATCCTTCAACTGGTTTATGTAAACAAATTTTTATTGGAACACAGCCACACACACTTATTTCCATAGCACCTATAACTGCTTTGCCACTACCAAGTCAGAGGTGAGTAGTTGCAGAGACACCATAGGGCCCACAGAGCTAAAAATATTTACTATCTTGTCCTTTACAAATAAAGTTTGCTTACTACTGATCTAGAGAATATTTACAGTTGCTTCAGTAGTGATTCTTATCAAGTGGGGTAGGTAGAAGCAGAAGTGGTGAGTGAGTGCCCAGCATGATATAGGAGAATTTTTACCTGACTACTATTGCAGCATGATCACCAAAACAATGTCTACTCTTCTTACCAAAATAATTTCTTTCAAAAGTGAGGATTTCACTGAGTTGCTATTTTGAAAAGGAGGCCATAAATGACCAAGACAAAACAATGACTAGGGAAGCAAAATATCCCAAACCTTTCTCCATATACTATACCTGCCATTCTTTGTGTATGCTTGATTTTGATAAACATGTAATAGCCCTCCTAATTTCCCCAGATAAATATCAATACTTTATTATTTCTTCTTGCTCCCCTACATTCTCTCATTCATTCATTCGCCTAACAATTATTTAATAAGCACCTATTATGTGTCAAGCCCTGTGCCAGGCACTTGGTATACAGTGGTGAACAAATGGACATGGGTCAGCTTTCACAGAAAGGCTTGTTAGGTATAAATATTAAAGTAGATGGTCTTATAGTTAAACTCACAAAAAAAGAGAAAAATATCAAACTCATAAACATATTTTCCCCAGATTAAGTATATTAGTATGTTATGATATGCAATCAGACAATGCAACTTAGTGCAAAATATCAGTAATATAATAATATAGATTACCGTCATTAAGTTTTCCACATCATGACTTTTTTTTTTTTTACAGTAGTCAAAACCACTTTCTTATTATTTTTGTTAAAACCTTTGGTAATCCTACTCACAGAGCTTAATGAAAAGGAGATTCAGAAAAGTAAACCTGTAGATACAACAGAGTATAATGAGATCTAGGAGAGGGAAATGTAGAACATTGGGGAAACAATGTGGTAAAAAGTTGGGGGAGAAGTGTCGACTGATAGAGGTGGTAGGAAATTTTTAAAAAGAGCAAATGGGGAGAATAGAGGATATTAACGTGTACATGTCTATGTTGACTGTATAAAGAATTTGGGTTGCTGTTTGTCTTTTTATTTGTTTAATTGACTAAATGGGAAGCAATCAAAAGTCTTAAAAAGGAGTAGCATGATCTGATTTTTCTTTATAAAGATCACTCTGACTACACTAAAGACAATGAAGACTGAGGGAAGCTGGGAATCACTTGGGAATCAGATATTGAAATTCAAGGAAAAGACAACAGAGGCTGTTCTATGGTGATGTCAGTGGGAATGAAATTAAGTAGAGAGATCCAAAATGTATTAAAATCAACAGGAAATAATTATCAGATTTGAGGGGTAAAGAAAAGAAGAGAAGCAATCAAGAATTACTTTAGTTTTTTTTTTGCCTGAGACAACTGCCTGAGTTGTGGTGGCATTTTCTGATTGGGACTGCAGAAAGATGGCAGGATAGGAGGAAAAAATGGTTAAGTTCGACTTGGGACATTGAGTGTTTAGTCCCTGGAGAACATCCAGATGACATATAGAATATTCAGTAAGGTAGGCACATCTGAGGCTCAGGAGAATGGAAATGAGGATGAGCTGTCAATATCTATCAATAATAATTGAGAGAACAGAAATGAGATTACCCAGCCTGCATATTTAGAGTGAATAAAAAAGACCCCAGAACAGAATCCACTGAGTAGAGCATGAAAATTCTGGAGGGGAGGGGGGGAAGGTAAGAAGTTGTGGCTTAAGTAGGTAGGAGAAAATATGTTGAGTTTTGAATCAGAGTGAAAAGAGAGAATTTCATTAAGAAAAGAATGGTCATTCATATCATATATTCCTGAGAGAAAAATTATGATAAAACCTAAAATACGTTCCTTAGATTTACTGTCATTGCCAACTATGATGACAGCAGTTAGGAGAAGGGCAGAAACCATGCTGCAGACAGTTGAGACAACAAAGAAATGAAGTGGAGCAACAAATTTAGATAACACTTTTCATATGTTTAACTATGAAGGAGAAAAAAGAGATAGAAGAGTAGTTAGAGTGAAACATTAGGACGAAGTTATGATCAGGAAAGCACATAAACAAGGTTTCTAGAGAGCTTCCAATATTCCATTGTTTAACTGCTGGATGGTTCGTAATTCAAACAATTAAGCTTAACTTTATGTTTTGTGCACTTTTTGTTTATAGTATTTGTCAATTTAAAATATATATAAAGATATTTTTAAAACCACAAAAGAAACATAAAAGAGTAAACCTTAGGAAGTCTGTGTGAAGAAAATTTTAAACCTCCATTTAAAGTTATTTCTTTTTAAAATCCTCTCTATTGGGAAGGCATATCATGTTTTTTGACAGGGATACCAAGAATTGTTGAGATGAAAATTCTCCCAAATTGATTTATAGATTAAATGCAATTCCAGTCAAAATCCAAATAGAGTTGTTAACGGGATATAACAAATTAATTCTAAAATACATATCATTAAAAAGGCTTAGAAACAAAAAAAAACATGCCTGAAAAATAATAACTTGTCATATATCAAGATTTATTATATCATGTCATAAACATAACAGATATAAAGCATCAAGATAAAGAATATGAGTTAATAGAGATAGAAAAGAAATAAATCCACACATAGGTAAATAATTTCTAACTAAGCTGACATTGTAGATTGGTGGGGAAAGACGTGACTCTTCAATAAAGAATCTGGGAGAATTCACTTGGAAAAAAAAAAAACAAGAAGAAAAATAGGATCTTTCCTTCACACTACAGCCAAATCTGAAATTCCAAATATAAGTACTACCTTTTTATAAAATAAAATCAAAGAAACCTTTAAGATGACAATTAACAAGCTTGGGGTAGGAACAGAATCATTAACAAGATACAAAAGATACAATCATAAGGAAAATGATAAATGCACTCCATTAAAAAGAATTCTGTTCCTTAAAATACTTCATAAAGAGAATAAACAGACAAACTATAATTTGGAAGAAAATATATGCAGCATCTGTAAACAAGGATTAGTCTTTAGGATATGCAAAAGTTTCATTAATCAAAAAGAAAAAGACAGCCTAAAGTAAAAATCACAATAGGCATACACAGGCATTTTACAAAAGAGGAAACCCATGGATCATAAACATGTGAAAACGTGCCCATCCTCATTTGTGATCAGGAAATATAATTTAAAACCACAAGGAAGTAAAATTTCATATAAAAATTTAAAAGGTGAGTCAATGTCAATTTTAGCCAGAATGTAGGATGAGAGGACTTGTCCACTTAGCCACTGCTGGTACATATGTAAATTAGTACAAACACTTTGGAAAATATTTGGTATTTAAAGCTGAACATACGCAAATGCAACAGCCCTGTAATTCTACTCCTAAGAGAAAATCTCACATCTACAGATCTGGAGCCTTGTATAAGAACATGCATAGTGGCATTGTTCCTAACAACAGCTATAAATGTTTATCAAAACAAATGTTCAACAAAATGTGTTAAGCTATTGTTGCTATGTTGTTATATGTGCTATGTGGAGTAGAGAAATGAAATGCGGTATATTCATATATTGAGATTCTCTACAGCAATGAAAATGAGTAATATAGTACTATGCAAAGCAACAAAAGTGAATCTTGAATAATGTTGAGCAAAAGATGTAAAGCACAGAAAACATACATCATACATTATGATTCCACTTTCACAAAGTTTAATACCAGTAATCTAAACATACTGTTAGGTTATACACATGTAGCTGAACACAAAATACAGAAAAGGAAAAGAATGTGATCTGGGAGAAGTACATAGGCATGTTTTATTTCTTAAGCTGGATGATGGATACATGGCTATTTTTTTTATTTTTATAATTGTTTACAGTAGATATGAATTTATATACTTCTTTGTATAATGTATTTCTAAATATTTCTAAGGAAAATATCATATGCCTTAAAAGATACGGAATCTTTGATGAGAAAAACTTTTAATGAGTAGACTTTATTTGCCCCTTTGAACATTTTGAGATTGATTTTTGTTTTTTAAACCCATTAACATAAGATAAGGAAGTAGTAAATAGCTAAGAAAAAATACAATAGTCTAACAAAAATGATCACTAGGGAAAAAAATTACCAAAAAAACAAAAAGACTCTAAATGGACTAAATGGAAGGACGATACAGGGAGATTAAAAAATACTGAACAAAGTGTTACCAAAAATTGGCACAATGTTTTCTGCATGTCACCTTATTTATGTCACCCCCAAAAATATAATGAATTAAAGATTCAAAACCCACAGGAAAAAATAAAATGACTATTTTTCTAGAAAAAACTGAGGCAAATTACTAGCTTCACTTTGTAAGTATTCATGAGGGAAAAAGTTTGCCTTCTGTTTTCATCAGTCACATTTCATTAGGGTGAAAAATACAGGCAAGAAGAAAAGAATACTTCAACACGAATATACTTAAAAATTCACTCATCTTTTTGACTAATGTCATGTAACAAATACATACAAAGAGACCTGCCATACTAAAAGAATATTTATTCATGTGGCTGTGTACAATTATTAACCTGCAAAAGAGCCAAAATCCTAAAGGGTGTAAGATTATATTTAGGTGGTATTATGTATTTTCTTCACAGGAGGTAGTTGGGTACTTGAAGGAACTAGAAATGAGTTTCCCCACTTTGAACCTAGTCCAAGTGGTGAATGAGTCATGACCAAATATTTTCACAACCTACTAGACATTCAGTGATCTTTGAGACACGAGCTGATGGTCTTCCATCATTCTTTGGTGGGCAGGTGTTACCACCACTAATTAGGCTTTTGCTTAAAATCTGGCTGGGGCAGGGGAGGGCAGAAATCAAGGAGGTCTTTCAACTGAACAGCCCATTCATGGCCTGTGGTGGTCCTAGCCAGGTTGGCACAGAGGCTCCTGGCCAAGGCTAGCTGGTAAATGTAGTATGTCTGGTGTAATAAAGACACGGTATTACCTGGTAGAGCAGTCAGTCTGGCTCCTTTACCAGCATTCAGCTGTCACTGCAAAATTTCAAAAATGTAGGTGCTTGCTGAATAAGCCTTTATCTAAATCAGCCATTTTGAAAATCTTAGTCCCATAAACTGACATCCCATAAACTTTACATCTGACATCTCACACAATCCACCATGGTACGTTTTAGTAAAAATCTATCAGCCACAGATCAGAATAATCTTAGGATAGTAGACAAGCAGGTAAATGTGCTTCATAAACAGCAGGGTTATGCTATAGATGTAGTCTTAAAAAATAAGTCAGAAATAACATTCTCAAAATAATGATACTTTCCAGTTATACAGAATTTTACAATTTATCAAATGATTTCACATATCACATCAGGTGAAAGATTTTAATTTTAGGGGTGAAAATTTTGCACACACTCAAGATAATATAGGGCTGAATCGGGACATATTCTGAGCATAAGTTAAAGTCCAGTGTTAGATCCACTAAACCACAGATGCCTAAAACTAGTAACAAGAATAGTGATAGCAGCTGCCATTTTTTAGTGAGCATCTACTAAGTGCGAGGCTTTGTGCTATGCACTTTATACTTCTGTGTCTAAATTTAAAATATGGACTTATATTTAAGTGTATAGCAAGACCTGCCTATGCTAAATCCTTTTATTACAATAAAGATTTCTTATCAGTTTTATTGAATATATTTATTTAAATATCCATGTTTTGCTCTCTTTGACTGGAGCATAATTGTACTGATGTTATTTATATAAAGTATATAATTATATCATTAATATATATTTCTATGTAATATGTATTAAATATTATACTAATATTTATCATATTATTTTATATTTATATAATTTATATTATAATTGTTATATATACATTCATATATATGAAATTGGCCATGAGTGAATTGATTTTACTAAACTGTAGAGGAAATTCTTGAAAGATCAATATCTGAAACTAAAATTTTTCTTGGTCATTATTTTAATTTTATTCTTCTGCCCTTAGTATAAGAAAAAAAAATGACTATTTGGTGCAAAAGTGAAAGGCAAAGCCCCTTCTAAATTAAAAGTGTTCATTTCATGAAAACCATCACAACTACCCTAAAGGGTTCTATTTAACAGATATTTATTGAAAGTCTACTGTGTTACGAGAGTAGGAGATATACAAAAGTGAGATCGGACAGTATGTATCTTTAAGAACTTTAGTAAGAATAAGAAACACAAGTAGAAGGTAATGAGAATTGAGCAGAATCAAATATTTAATGTCCTTAAGTTCCTCTAATAGAAAATACAGTATATTTTAAATTAACATAAAATATATTAAAATTAAAATTTCAAGCAATAGTAATCCTCTGCATCATCTAATCTTCCTTAAAGAGTCAATTAAAAATCAATTCAGAGTCAGTTGAAATGGTATTATTTAGTCACAAAATTGACCACTAGGAATAAAGAAAGATGAAGAACAGGTGGTGTCTCTCCATTCTCATTGATTTATTTCAGTACAATGCATTGCATTTGTCTGTGTAACCAGCATAAAACTTTTCATCCTAGTATTTTTCATTCAATACACAAGACTTCAAATGTACACTGAAAGGCAGAGGTAGTAATCTAATACCTCTGCTCCAACTACAGTATCTAAGAAAGAGAATCTCAAAATCATTAGCCCACTTAAATATTCTTACTCATTTGCCACCCCAACCTCCCTCCCTCCTCCTGACAACACACACACATACACACACAAACAACCAGAATCAGTCATACTGATATACAAAATCCTGATTGTACATCTAATACTTTTAGGTTCACTTTAACCTAAACCAGGACACCGTTACTGATAAATAGAATTCATGGCAATTTAGTATGAATCCTTTAACATGGCCCCATATGCTAGAGAAGCAGAGAAAATAATATGATACAGACTGCTGAATCTCCTTTTAGCTCAGAAATCTTATCATGCAATAATTAAAGGCACACTAAAAATCCAAATAAAGAGACCATTTGCTGTATAGATCTATAAACTGGATATTGGTGTTACAGATGCCAAAACACAGTTAGAAAGATTAGCTCTCAGCTCCATTCCCGCTGAGGAAGTTCCCTGAAGGATGAAAGAGCCCTGGAACAAAGTGAGATGGTTTAGCTGATCAAGCCCTATTTGGTCACTTTCATCTTTGTGATGCATGGAAAAGGAGCCCCTTTCCTGCCAGCTCTTGGCACTGTGACCAGGGAGAGAAATAAAGGGAGGCAAGGCAAGGCCAGTACAAAAGGGGAAGTGGTTAAAGGCAGCAGCCCATTCCAAAGAAACAAAGGTGCTGGCAGGAGATGTTAACAAGGAAGATGCTTGTGCCTCCATGGTAAATAGAATGGCAATGGCCTAATAATAAACCTGAAAGACACAAGTGAGGATGGCTGCATGCAAAGTGGGGGAAAACCTCCCAATTACTGCTTTAGACAGCCTTATTAATCCTTAGGAGCACTACCGACAAAAAGTCTATTCAATTTTCCCTCAATGTGTTCTGTCTAATGGGAGCGGTATTATGTCTGACACTGAGGGTAATTACCTCATGAGAATTTCACATACAGAGAAGTAAAGTGTTTAATTTTCTGCAGGTGTCTTGGACACATTCTGCATAATTCTTTGCCCCCAAATGAGGTGCACATTCCTCTTCTGCAGAGTTGCTTTCAGATTGGGATGGTTTGCATTTGAGGACTGAGTAATAGTCATTTATCTCAGCCATTATGGAAAACAGCACATAGTATATTCTCCCTTCATTACATCACAAGTGTCATTAATATCTTCAACAAAGCCTAAATATATATATATATATATATATATATATATATATATATATATATATATATATCTTTACATATAGTCTTTATGTATACACAATATATATATATATATATATATATATATATATATATATATATACATACATATATACACACACACACACACACATATTTATATATATACATATAAATCTTATTAAAATACTCCTCTGGGTCACAACCATTAGCGGCAGATAGTAGTTAGGAACCTTGCTATACACATTAGTTTCAGAGTTCCAACAAGACCATAGCTCTGCAGGGAGGCCCTTAACTGTTTACTCTTGCCAGTTCATCAAACTTGGAAACAACTGAAATCTTACAGGAAGGAAGGTAAATGGAAAGAACAGGATTTAAGGCCACTTTGTTTCCTGAAATAATTACATATGTAGCATGTCTTGTTGATTTATTCTAAAGTAAAGACTCTTCAGTCAAACATAAATGGATTACATTTTGCTGAATTATACAGAGCAGTTTTATTATTTTAGCATCACCTGACAGCACAGATATGACAAAGGAAAGGTTCAATATAACAGCCTAGAAAAATATGCACCAGGGAGAAAAAGACGTTTAAAAAAATTGTTTTTCACTGATGGAGCAGTCAAGGGTATAGAAATAGGTTTTAATGTGGCAATCTTTACTCAACAGAAAAATGATTAAATATCTCTTGGAGTGGGTGACTTTCTAATGAGTCATCCTTATATAGCATAAGAACAAAATTATTTTATATTCTTCTACTAATGCGTAAACTGCATGAACAAGACCATACCATTTAGCATAATATATGTTCTTTATAATCTACTGTTTTCTTGAAAATCCATATAATTAACCAGGAAAAAAATGGCACTTAAGTCATCACAGTATGGTTCATGGAAACTGACATGGCTGAACTCTTTTATATCTAAATTGCTCCCACCTCTAAAATGCAAGGATTTTATATTTCAGAATCTATGCCTGCATGGGGCATTCAGATTGTTGCCTAAAGTACCCCTTCCACCGGCACTCTCTGCTTTGTTCAAGGGCTCACAAATAGCCCAAACTGCTCAGATGCCTTTCTTATCCAGGGTCTTAAACATTGTGGAACATTTTGACTGTGTTCAGTTCCCAGAAAACCTGACCCAGGCTAATGAAAACTTTTTTATGAATGTTCAATTTAGACAAAAATTAACATCTCCTGGAGAGTAAGTTACCTCTAATTTTCATTGTGAAAGTAGGATATGAAACTTTAATAAATTATCCCTAGGAAGAGCTGTCTTCTTTTCAAAAGCCCAAAGCATTCTTTCAGACAGAAGACTAAAGGTTGCTCATCTTCTTCCTGTTTTTTCACCCTGAGAACCTCAGGACATGCAGCCATCAGTGCTTCCGTTAATTACAAGGACATGCTGTCCTTGGCTTCCATTATTTCCCAATCTACCCAGGCAGAGGATCCATCAAAGATGTCTTGTCTACCCAAGACATCCATCAAGGCATCAAGTCTTAAATTTACCAGCATCTCTGAAAACTTCCCCAAAAATCTCCCAAGGCTGAACAGACTGTGAAAACTGACCTGGAAACTTCCATAACTAAACGTATATACAATACATACTTTATAACTCAATAAGACGTTGTTAATGCCCAGTTACCCCACATATTCAGGGTTAACCACTAAGGCTGTGCTCATTTTTTAATGCAAATGTTACAGGCAAAGATGAGGAAGCTTCCAGTTACCTACTTATCTCTCTGCTTAGAAGATACCACTGCTGTTTCTCTTATAGAAAGGCTGAAGGAAAATCTTGGTTATCGGCTTATTTATATATAGCATGATTGTTTATGAAACCTTTATGCACAAGTTCCAAATTTCTCTCTATGAACTTATCATGGCCATCAAATATTTCACTGTCTCATAATTCTCCCAGGTATTTTTAAAAGATACTGACTTCTCAGATATAGTAAACACTAAGACTAGTTGAACCTAAATCTCAAAAATAATTCTGCATAAAACATTCAAAGTAGGATAATTTTCACTAATACCCATAATGTTCACTGTTTTTACATAAGAGGTTTTTCAAATACCCAAACCTTTGGCAATTCAGAACAGACACAGGAAAAAACATTACTTTTTGCTCAAAAATTAGTCCCAAACTAATACAGATGATGGAACAAGAAGGCATACATGGGAAATACAATGTGAAACAGATGGCAGGAAGCCCTATGTGAGGAATTATACATGCACAGATGATCTGACCAAAGAAATTCTGGTATAAACACTAGGTCCATTCAAAAGATTGTCAAGAAGAAAGACGAAGTGAAATATTCTGACCAATAAGTGGTCATCACCAGGCAAAAAATATATTTAAAGTTTACTTTTTGTCATATAATTCACATTAAGGTATTCTGGTATCTCACAAGAAATGAAAACAGAACGTGCATTATTCATCCTAATTTGCATGCAATAATTCCCATAAAAATGAACTAGTAGGACATGTGTTCAAAGACTGTGTGGACTCCTATATGTCACAAGAAAAGGCTTTCCAGCAGAGTTATACTATTCATGGGTTTATGACAGTGGTGTGAAAGGATGAATGAAGATTCAGAATATGTGAGCCGAATATAAAGAATGGATTTACTAACACCTAGATTATTTTTCTATCTCTGAACTGATTTATTTTAGGTGTCTTTGAGTTCTAATGCATCCTGAAAATTGTAGTTAATCTCCTTTATTTTTACTTCAATCTTCCTTGTGGCAATTCTTTACATTTCATAAGCACTTAAAACAATAACATGGGTTAGGGTCTCCAAATTGAAATTATAAAATTTCAATAACAGTTTACAAAAATCGTATTTAAGGGCTCATCAAAATGGATTTATGCAACACATCTTTGACACTTGCATTTCTCATTCTGGGCAATGTAGCACAATGATGACTTTCACAAAGTATATGGGGACTTTCAGAAAGTATATGGGGACTTCAGTTTTAGTCACACCTAAAAGATAATAAGACAAAATAACTCCTTCCCAACTTTTTAAAAATTTTGATTTTGTGTTAAAAGCTACATGAAGATGAAAATACTGGAGAATCATTATTTTATTGAGTACTTATTATGTGCTAGCCACTACTCTATTGGCTTCACATATAGTAGTTCCTTTAATCCTCAGAATTCTCTAAAATTATTTACCATTACTTATCCTTATTTTATAGATGAGGAGGTTAAGTGACCTTTCAACAGACTCAATTAACAGAGCTGGAATCCAAATCTAGCTCCAAAATTCATTCACAGAACTGCTACACTGTTTTATTTTTCTATACTTAACACATCTATAAATATTCTACTTTAATTCCTAACAAATGTGACATGTTGCCAATTATTAGTAAAGGATCTATGCCTGTAGTTTCCTATTGCAATATTCTTTGTCTTTGATTAGTTTATTCTCCTGTTAATCTGCATCATCTAAAACTAAAGAATATCTCTTTTGAAACCATTTCCCTTACTAGACCTAAGTGAGTGAAGTATCCTGATTACCCACTGAACTATTCTCTGTACATTTATACACACAATTGAGTGAATGCATGAATGAAGAAAGAAGGAATGAAGGAATGGATGAATATGTGCATGCATGTGTGTGTATGCGTGTATAGGTGTGTTTATGTGTGGTGATGTTTATCCCTCCAACTGGAATCAACAAGAATTGCTTTGAGACTTACATAATCTAACACTTAATCCCTTACCACAGCTATACTACAAATTTATAACATTTTATTTTATTTATTCATTTATTTTTATTTTTAACTAATCTCTACATCCTATGAGAGGCTCGAACTCACAACCCTGAGATCAAGAGTTACATGCTCTACAGATTGAGCCAGCCAGGTGTCCCTGTAAACATTTCATAGTAATCTTGCATAGTCATCTTATTGCCAGATACTATATTTAACACTCTGACATCCAATTCATAGTCTTCTTTTATATACATTTATAAAATTTAAAACCTGTATATATTACTGTTATAATATCAAATTGAAAAGTAGAAATTTTAGAACAAATAAAAAGTTCCAGGTATACAATGGCCAGTATTTTCCAAAGTTCTTCATAATCCTTCCCATATCTGTACACTCAACCGTATACAGTCTACTAATGTAAATGTTAATCACATCTAAAAAATATTTGCACAGCAACACCTTGACTGGTGTTTAACCAAACAACCAGATACTGTAGCCTGGTCAAGTTAAGATATAAAGTTAACCATCGTAGCTCTTCACATGTAAATTTCAAATTTTGGAAATTTTGAACATCACAGAAGACCATTTTTAGTGAAACTGGTTTTACTATTCTAAATTTTAAGTGGCATATCTTAAAGTTTCAATGATTCTGTAAATCTGAGCATGTCAAATCTTGAGTAACTATACAAAAATTCTTTCCACATAATGAACACAATTCTATTGAACTGTGCAAAGAAAAGACATTCAGAGCTTGAATTTGAATTTGTAGACCACACAAAATACTGCAGTGTCCTATACAAAATGCCATTTCAGCAACTGGAAAGAGAGCCTTGGTCTGACATCATAGTGTTGTTATGGCTTCCTTCCAACAGACCAAGGGACAGGGAAAATTGAGAGTCACTACTGTACCCAGAAGCAACATATTAATGTCAAGTATAAATCTGATAGTACTGCATACATTACATCAGTCATCACATTCACACCTAATTTCATTACAAAATTAAGACTGGAAACTCCTAGCATTCTGGCATGTAGTTTCAGGGCACCGTCAAAACCTCATGTCACCTGAGGCACTCCGGGCAAAATTCCAGACTGCCAAAAGCACTACCTAATTTGCCTATGCAGATGCATATTTTTGCTGCAAAGATAAAGAGTGTAGCGCTGATATTTTCTTGCATTTGCATGTTACCAGATAAGTGGCTTCAAAGGGCTTGTTTTTCCATCCCTCACACAATCAAATTCTGAAATCATCAGTTCTGTATTTGCTTTGTGAGGGTGAAGTTGACCTTGGCTTGTATTTAATTTAAATGTTCTGCCCACAGCAATTAAGGCTGATTGGTAGCATATCCTTTTCTTAAAATACTTTCTCTAGCACATTCATTCAAAATATTACCACTAAAATATTTTAAAAAAATGTAACATAATATTGATTGTTGTATCTCTGCTGTTTAGTGGATTAAATACAAAATACTTATGGTCAAACCTTTCAACAGTTATAAATTAAACAGTATCAGATTTAATAACTATCCTTTAAATATTCTATGTGTTCAGACTTTTTCTCATGTATGCATAATACATTCAGTCAGCCATGCTATCATCCAACAGAAATTAATGAGCATTACTTTGTTGTAGACATGGGCACACAGGAAATTTGTGGAAAAACTGGACACAGCCCCTCAAGAAGCTTACAAACTTCTAAGGGAGAAAGAGAAGTAACAAAATTCAGCATATTAAGAGCTAGTGTTGAACACCATGGGAGTCTGGGAACTGCAAATCTCTTAGTACGACCAGGCCTCAGACTTAAGATGAAGAGGAATAAACCTACCTATGAAGCAGTATAAGGATTAAGAGACATTATTGAAAGCCCAATTCTTAAGCATAATTTTACAATGATAGAAATCTATATAATAAATATAGACTGTTCTTGTTTAATCTTACCATATCACGTCATTCTGATCATAACCATTCTGATTGTAATAAATGATATAAGTGGGGATCAGAGGCATTTATGAAGCCAATTTTGTTGAGCAGTATGGTAGACAGAATAATTACTCCCCAAAGATATCCACATCCTAATCCCTAGAATTTGTGAATATGTTGCCTTACAGGGCCAAAGGGAATTTGCAGATGTGATTAAATTAAAGATCTTGACATGGGGAGATTATCCTGGATTATCCTGGTAAACCCAACAAAAGGAAGCAGGAAAGTCAGACTTAGAGGAGATATGACAACAGAAGAGTTGGGAGGAAGGGGTCCAGAGGTGAGGAACATGGGTAGCCTCTAGAAGCTGGAAGAGCAAGGAAATGGATTCTCCCCTGGAACTTCTAAGAGAAAAACGGCCCTCTGGAACCTTGATCTCCCAACTGTAAGATAATAAATGTGCATTATTTTAAACGACTAATGTCCCTGGCATTATTGTAAGAGTTTTGCATGCATAAAGTCATTTCAGACTCACCTACCATAAGTCAGGTACTGCTAAGGAATTTGTATTATATTTAATCAACACAACAATCCTGATAATGTAGGCATTAACTTTATTCCCATTTTACAAGGCACAAAGAATTAAAGAAATTTGCCTAAGACCAACAGTTAGTCACTAAGAGGCCTTGAGCCTGAAATCAAGCAATCTAGGCTACCTCTTGATTTGAAGTGAGTTTTTTTGTTCCATGTCCACACACTTAGTAAATATCAAAACAGTGTCTTAAACTGTATTTATTTCCCAAAAAAAGCAGAACCTGAGAGGAAGGTTTGTGTGCAGGTAATTTATTTTATGTATAGCTCCTCCTAAGAGACAGGAATAGAAAACTTGTAATAGTAGTGAAAGAGAGAAAAAGGCAAAAGCAAGTTCAAGGATGCCTTATAAAGCTGGTCTCAATGATAACAACAGGGGTCTCATCCCACTGATAGCCTCTGAGGAGTACAAAGCATCTCAGAATTGACTACTCAAGGGACAGCAGAAGGAAATATTTATCCACTAGTTCACATTCCCCATTGATCAAAGGTTCCCACTTAGTTTTAACATCTCACATTTTGAGGACTGCACACCCACCACATTAGTTGAATGGGTCCCCATATCTCCCAAGTGTAGGCATCTGAGAAGCTGCATGGTGACAGATACTCAATGCAATCAGGTGAGGTTCTGTCAGGTTACTCCTGCCCCAGCTGGTTGCTATAGCAATGAAGGGGGGAGGGGTGCAGAATGTAGGCTGAAAGAACTAACTTTGGGCAGAATAGGAATTTGACACAGCTAGTCTTTCTGACTCCTAATTCCAGATTCTTCCTACTGTATTATCATACATCTCCTCAAGCAATCACTTGCTTTTGCATTGATATGATCTGATGTTTTGAAAGATTAGGTTTCTGTGAGAAGATCTGACCAATAAAATGTATCCTTTTTTTTTTAATGTTTATTTATTTCCTGAGAAAGAGAGAGACAGAGAGAGAGAGAGAGACAGAGTGTGAGCAGGGGAGGGGCAGAGAAAGAGAGGGAGACACAGAATCAGAAGCAGGCTCCAGGCTCTGAGCTGTCAGCACAGAGCCCGATGCGGGGCTCGAACTCATAGGCCGGGAGATCATGACCTGAGCTGAAGTCAGATGCCCAACCGACTGAGCCATCCAGGTGCTCCTAAAATGTATTCTTTTAACATAGTCCATAAAAGGTGAGGTTATGCTGTTTTAAATGGATTACCTTTGCCTCACTCAATGGATGTTAAAATCCTACAAGGCAGATGTAATAACGTAAACCACTCTTGTTTTTTCCACAATGTCCAGTTCAATAGTACACTCCAAACAGGAACTAAAAAAACATGTACTAATTAATATTTACTTAAATTTCAACCTCTCAGATGATAGTTTTATTAATAATTACTGGGGCACCTGGGTGGCTTAGTCAGTTGAGAGTACAACTTCGGCTCAGGTCATGATCTAGCGGTTTGTGAGTTTGAGCCTCTGTGCTCTCATTGGCCTCTGTGCTAACAACTCAGATCCTGGAGCCTGCTTCAGATTCTGTGTCTCCTTCTCTCTCTGTCCCTCCCCTGCTCACACTCTGTCTCTCTCTCTCTCTCAAAAAATAAACATTAAAAAAAATTTAAAAATAATTACTGATAGAATTTAAATAACCCCACTAAGATTTTTATAAAATACTTTCTTCATGTTCTCATGATCCCTTCAAACCTGCTGCCATCCTTTCTTCTTCTAATTTTAAAAGCTTAATGTTTTCACCCAAACTTAAGCACATAATTTGTTTTCTATCACTGGACAGCAGAATCACTAAGGACCAAGCCTGAAAACTCTGAAAAATGTTTCTTTCCAGATGGATCACAATCAGAGTTTAACAAAATAAAGCTTCAAATAATTCCCAAGTATAATGCTATTTTTATAAATTTGTCATTTTTATAAAGAACATTTCTTCTCAATTACACAAAATATACACCACAGCAGACCATTTCCACAATGACAGCATTAGACTGTGACTATCCGTTATTAATTTGAGTCCATTTAAATAGCTATAAAGGAAACTAACCAGTTGTGATATATTATTATATATCTGGCTTGTAAGTGAAAGACAGCCAAATATTTTGTACATTAGCATCACAGGAACATTTCTTAGGATGTAGCACTCTCTCTTTCTCTCTTTTTTTGAAGCACTCTATATTTACCTCACTTCCAAGACAAAAATACTCCCATGAAGAAATACCCATATGAATATAATTAGAGAAATACAGAAAGTAAAGTTAGTTACAAATAAACAAATTTTCTTGAGATTTTTCAATCTCTTCTTGGTTATTACACCATCAGAACAGTGTTTTAGGATAAAATAAAACAAAAATCTCTCACTGAAAATCAATGCCAATTGTGACCACAAAAACTTAAATGACATTTTGTATCAAAAACTTTTACCATTTGGAATACACTAATCTGCATAACTGGCTAAAGTTACTTTGAAATTTCATTCTTAAGTACAATTTAATTTAATGGATAGTTCCCTACAAATAATTTTCTATACATATACATCAGACATGAGTTATTTCTATATATTCATCATTTTTAAATCATTTATTCAAATAAAAGAAATATATCTTTAATTTTATCTACATGAGAGAAATGTTTTCTAGAACAAACTATATAAGTTTTAAAAATTATGTTTAAATTTTTTAAAGTAATTTAAAATTATGTTTAAATTTTTAAAAATTATGTTTAAATTTTTTAAAGTAATTTAAAATTATGTTTAAATTTTTAAAAATTATGTTTAAATTTTTTAAAGTAATTAACACTTGTTAAGGATAAGCAGCATACTTAGGATTTTGGAGACTGTAGGAGTTTGTGAGGCTCATTAATCATGATCAAGTACACCTTGAAAAAAAATCCCATGCCAGTGAAAAGAACTATTCAACTGTGGTAATAAATCATCAATTCACAAGGAAATGTGGGACCGCAGTTTTTATGGGTTCATCGGAAAGACCTGCACACCATAAACACATACACTTGGTATTTGGTGTTACTGCTTTTAAAACATGGGGAAAGGGAAAAAAAATCCTATCTTCCAAATACAAAAATCAATCCACAATTCCAAGGTTTTAGAACCATAGACCCACAGTTTCTTAAGAACAGGCATGTATCTGTAAGGAAGCTCTTTAGAAGCCTGATGTAATTGTTCAAATGGCAGTGAACAGAAATCTTAGGCCAATTTTTCCAAGTTAAAAATACAGTCTTTGAAGAGCAATTTTTAAAAAGTATTTTTTTAATATTCATTTATTTTTGAGAGAGAAAGACAGAGTGCAAGCAGGGGAGGGGCAGAGAGAGAGGGAGACACAGAATCCAAAGCAGGCTCCAGGCTCTGAGCTGTCATCACAGAGCCTGACGTGGGGCTCCAACTCGTAAACTACAATATCATGGCCTGAGCCGAAGTTGAAGGCTTAACAAACTGAGCCACCCAGGTGCCCCCGAGCAATATATTTTTTAATTAAACAAAAATTTTCTCATGATTCATTAGAAAAAAAAGAGGCTTCTCACACTTGCAGTTGCAATTTTATATGAAGCTTTTTATTTATAATGATGTTATGTTTCTCCAATTACCTGTTAAGAGTCCCACATTTTTCCTGTTCTTACAGTGACATTTCAGAGAATGGCTTCCAATTTCTGAACATATCAGTAAGCAAGAACTAGAGAGTAAGCGTCAGCAGAGCTTCTAGAATGCTGGGAACACCAGAGAAAAAGTGTGAAACATAACATTTAGCAACATACCCTATCCCAGTCCACCTCTAGCTGGTTAAAACTGTTTCTGCTATATGTGTGAAATAATTCAATTGTCTAACAGTTCTAAAAGGTTTGCAAGTATTATCAGAAATGATACTAGATGCTGAAGTACCTAAGGTCTGCCGTACTGGAAAAATAGACCAATGAAGAAGACCAAAACCCAATGAAATGTAAAACAAAGTTTCCCACAACATAAAGACTTAGGCATCCAATGTCCCATCCAAAAATTAAAATACATAAAGTACCCATTTGTCATGGTATAGTGTCTGGTATCTTAGTGGAATAGTTTCCTACAGTGTTCTGAGAAATTAACTCTGTTCACTCACACTAAATAATCTAAAACCAGATGTATGATAATCAGCCAGGTTCAGGTGGAAGACACTTTATTCTCATTAACATGTTAACAGATAATTATGTCAATAATGGCATGTAGTACATTTGGCCTAAGAGAATAGAGTTCCTCCAGTTTCAATAATTTCCTAATACCTATTATTTGTTGTTCTTTCTTCCTACAACTTCTTTTCATTCCAAAACAAATATACTTTAACACATACTTTTCTTCCAGAATCTACTTGAGTTTTCTTCGTTTTTCGAACTTTCTATTATGTGTGTCTGCAGCTGAGTGGTATGCTAAAATGCCGAAAGGAAAAACAGTAGGAAAAAAGGACAAAACTAAGAATAGGGCCAAGGATAGGAGGTAAACTCTACTTCAATGCAGACTTATAATTTCAATAAAGAGATATGAATCAAATGAAATACAGGAAAAATACTTACATTTTTTGCTAATTTTATATAAAATACTGACATTCAGATAATATAAAACATTCCAATGTTGTCACCAGTGATAAATTGATTATGAAGATTATGAAAGCAGAGGATTTATAATTATACACTACACCAGAAAAAAAGTTGTCATATTCTGAGAAAGCTTATACATGAAACTTGATAGAGGTTTTTCTCTTTTTGATAGAAATCTTAAAAACTGACCAAAGATTACCAACAATGATTTGTAAAGATGAAAGTTTTCCTATCAATAATATATATATATAATAAACCATGCTAGAGGAAAGATAGAATTACCCTTCTATTTCCCTCTGTGAAAAGTATTACAAAATTGTTTTCATCTGAAAAAGTGATCAAAGTGTATGTAGGTATAAAATGTAAGAAAACAGTATTACAGAAGTATGACAGACAATAAAATACTATATTTTAGAATTTGGTGATGATTTCACTATTTGTAAGTTTTCTTAAGTTAGCAATTTTTATGATTTTTTAATTGTAAATAATCACTTTATACCTAATTCTTTATTTGTAATTTGCTATTCTTTTTCTTAGAATTCCCCAACTTGTACGCACTTTAGGTTACACAGACCCTGGAGCCATTCCTATTTTGAAATTGAACATCAATCAGCAACTTGAAAGGAACAGAAAATGGCACAGACACCAAGAAGAAACTGTCAAGAAAAGGAGGCAAGAGTAAGCAGACTTAGCCAATGACTGATGCTTAGAATTCTAGAAAGCTACAGGGGGCCCAGGAACTAGGATACCTTCCTGATTCTCAGATTAGCCTCTAACTTGAGAAGAAACTGCAGAATTCTGTTGTGTCAAAGTCACCCTAGGCAAAAGATATCCCATTTTAGGGTAGTAAGACTACTTCCAAACCCCACCAGATGGCTTGAGAGGAGACTCTTAGGCCTGTAGAAGCTCTCTTCTTATCAGCAGGGTTAGGAATAGCAGTTCCATTTTAATGTGAACTGTCTAAGGATACATCCTTGACCAGTTGTTTGATATATAGTCAATGGGTTTCCTCTGATTATGTCACTGATTGGTATACCACATCTTTTCAAGAAACTATGCCCATACCACTGAGTCTATAATTTTCAGTTTCACTTTGTGTTAAGTAAAATTAAAACTGGAAGGCTCTCACAAAATAACTTGCTTGTGGACTCCTTCCATATTTCTAATATTCCTCAACCATTTATACTGGTTTATATTTTCCATAAGGAATTACCTATTTTTAACCATTTATGAACTATAAAAATGGTCATTTCATAAGGTTCATTTGTAACCTACAAAAATAGCAATATTTATATGCCTTAATTTTTAACACCTTAATTTTTTATTCTTTAAAACACGATCAATTTAGTTTCCATAGAAAAAAATGTTTTTCTGAATGTATCCTATATAGACTTAAATAATGTTTAAATAAGTGTGCTGGCAATGACTACAATCTCCATAAACAGGTGTAGTGGAATCTTTAACGTGTTGCTCAGACTTCCCTTAAGGACATAAGGACTTATTCCTCCAGTTTCTGGGAGTATTGTACAAACAGCCCTCAACTGCCAGCCCTGTTTGGGAACTGCCTCTGTTAAAAAGAAAGCCACTTTCCAGGGCAGCCCACAGTGAATGACTGGTCAATGTGAGAGCACTAAGGTCTGGCTGGGCCTGCTGGCCTCCAACTTGAGAAACCTCTAAAAGGCCATTCCAGATTCATCTTTTTGTGGAGGTGCCTTTTTGAGACTGTGTAGTACCCCAATTTCTCACTCTACTTGAAGCCTGCTTCCTTCCCTCACATCCTACAGGTGTTAATTCAAGAGCACTCCCTAACAAACTTCCAGTGGGCTAATCTCCATCTCAGAGTTTGCTTCCCAGACACCTTAACTGTGAATAAAATAACTGACTCTTTATTGTAAGTAAGTAACTTAAACTTTATAGGAACAAAGGTACACAAGACTATCACAGAGTAGCCAGCTTGTGGGAAGCTGGCACATGCTCTGGGCCATGTTCGGTATGTTTTATAGAGAACACTGGGGAATTGACAAGCCAGTGAAAAGATCAGTGAAGAGATCTACTGTCCTCTATTGAGCTTGGTCAGGATTGTCTCTAACACTGGAGGACAGGGAGTCTGGATGGCAAATGTTTTCCACTTATAATTCACCCTATGAACACAAAGGCCAAAAAATGGAACCAATTAATTTGACTCCTTAAATGAGTGAGTCAGATCATCCACACAGTAATCTAATTTACCACTGGTAAGGTATGTCCATTATGTGAGCAGGAAACTCCCAAGTGGCTCAAGGTCAGCCTGTCTCATTTTGATGTGATTCTCACCATAAACTGTCTGAGCAAAGAATGTTTCAAATTTATTATATCTTTGAACTTTTCATTTTCCATAGTGCTTTTTCTATAAACAAAGAATTGAAAAGTATAAGGCATATTTTATAGTGGAAAACCAGTATGATTCAAAAAAGCAAGGAAGTTCAAGATGTTGACATTCAAGGAAAATGCATGTAATTTTTATGAATCGTCCATTTAATTATGCATGTATTCATTCCCCTTAGTAAGAAGAAACCAGGGTTAAGGCAGAGTTTTGCTATTTCCATATAGTTCTAGGCCTATCAGTTTAGTATATATTTTACTATAGGATCAAAGTAGGAAGTCACTGCCAGCCACATTCTCAAACCAGTCTTTTCTCTTGTTGGCAGCATGTATACACCTCTGGATTCTATCTCCTCAGGTGTAGGCACATTATAATGTAAAAATATATCGGAATTTCTATTCTTCTGTAAGTTAAAAATAAACCCCAGAAACCAAATAAACATCCCCATAGTGTTGCATCATATCTTTGACCTTTGTGCCGACTGCAGGCATGACCAGCATTCTCTATGTCTATTAAATTAAATTAGGAGTCCTAAAGAAACCAGATAATCACCATATATATTTATTTAGCTGAACAAGACAGCCTGCATAGGCAAAATAATAAGACGCATAAGGACTCGTATGCATTTTGGAAAGAAATTCCCAGAGGCTTCAGCTAATCACTACTTTAAAACAACTGCCTATATTCAGATGCCAATTGAAAGATTAAAACAGCAGCTATGACCATATTATTTGCCTCTTAACACCATAGACAATGTGTCTACAGTGACTGAGCTCACGGCAAGGCACCAAGCATCCTGTCCAGCATTCTACAGAGGATGATTTTAAGGGAATACAGTGGCTTTCAAGGGAGAAAACTGCAAAGTGAAGTTTCAGAAATTTTTTTTGTACTTATGAATGAAAAACCCACTCTCTTATGCCCTCCCTCCACACACACACACACACACACACACACACACACACACACACACACTTCATACTGATGAAATTATTACCAAACCATGATGATTGTGGTTTGTGAAAGTCAGATGTTGTCTTGACTCGTGACTAATTCAGAAGACTAAAATAAATTCAGACACTTTACACTACAAAATGAAAAAAAAAGCTTTCATATATGTTCCCCTACCATACACAAGAAAAGTGCATGTGTGGAATATGCAGTCAGGAGAGAACATTTTCCACATAGTAGCCTTTAATTTTCACTTTATTTCAAAATAAGAGTGAGACTTTCTCATGTAGGAAAGAGAAGGACATTTGAAGCAGATGGAACAGGGAATGTATTGCACAGAAACAAAAAAGAGCAATGGACATACAGAGCCACACATCAGCTCCCTCAAAGGCTATAGCTCTGATCCAACAATCACATGCATTCTCCTTCATCACCTCTAGTTCACAACATAGGCACCCCGCATGGGCTCAGCATGTGCCCATAGAAACACCCAGGACAACCTTTCGCCAAGAGCAACCTATCATGCATAGCAGCTGAAACCTGATGCTGAACTCCAAAGACACATTCTCAGAGGGAATTTTTAAAGATGAGTTAAGAAAAATATATCAAACATTCTACATTAATGAGAAGTATAGGCCATAACAAAATCAAAAAGCATTTCTATATTTTGTTTCCTTTTTTTAAGTGTATTTATTTTGAGAGAGAGAGAGAGAGCATGCATGTGCACACAGGAGGGAGGGAAGGAGAGAGAGAGAGAGAGAGAGAGAGAGAGAGAGAATCCCAAGCAGGCTCTGTGCTGTCAGTGCAGAGCCCAACATGGGACTATATCTCATGAACTGTGAGATCATGACCTGAACCAAAATCAAGAGTCAGATGCTTAACTAACTGAGCCACTCAGGCACCCCTGTATTTTGTTTTCTAATCCATGACCATGCTTTGTCATACCTTGATGCCTTTCTGTACCATGTTCCCTTTGGGGAAGTGTTCTTCTCCATGCTTCTACCCAGACAAGTACAATTTTCTTTATGTGCCTAGCTCAAACTGTTCTTTAATGTCTTAACAACCTAGATATCACTTTATATGTTTATTGTAATTCGCAATACTGGTTTTCAAATTTCCCCTCATCCTGCCGCTCCTTCCTTCCTCTGCCCCAGATTATGAGATCCTAAGAACAGAGTGTGATTTATTCTTTTTTTATCTCTTATACTTAGTACAGTATTTGACAAACAGAAGGTTCCCAATAGATATATGACAGATGAATAAATAACATTATTTATTCTAGGCCTGTACTTGTTGCTCACGGTTTCTTTTATTTAGATTTAGAAAAACAGGTATTTCACTTGATGAGAATGATAATACTCCCTGACATATGACATCTTCACCCCCTGCTCCAACAAGTGTTGATTTATAAATGATTGGGCTTAATTCTCCAGTGCACGGCTGGCAGAAGTCTCTAAAATTCTACCACAAGGAGTGTCCTTAGAATCACATTTTTGCACTGTGGACATGGAGTCAAAGTTTGCTCCCACCTGTAATTCTTATCATCTCTCTGGATGACAAGAGAGAGAGGTGTAGCCTTAATTTCACCACATATTACTTCAGAAAATACATCTACAGTCTAAATGGTTTCTATAGCCTCAAAATGACATACGAACACACACACACACACACACACACACACACACACTCACACTTAAAGAAAAAACACCTCTTTGTTCTTCAGGTTATTTAAAGAAGACCCTACTTAAATAGTAATTCAGTCCCAGAACATAAGTTTGGCTCCATAAATAAGTACCAGAATGAAGAAGAATCTTTTCTTTCTCAATTAAGAAATCTTTCCCTATAACATGAAGAGAAACAAGTCCAGGGATTGATTTCTTTACATTATATATTTTCCCAGAAGTTTTATATGTTCCTTCTTTTAGCTTTATAAAACATTTATATATATAATCTCATCTTCATGCATCCATTGCATAATTTAACAAATAATTCATAGAAAGAAATGGTGGTTAAAAGGAATTCTAATCAAGCTGCCTGACCTATTGGCCTTCATTTATGTTTTAATTAGTACTGCATTCACACTAACTTTTAAAGTTTCCAGCCATCTTATGTTCAAATTTTGACTACAATATGATACCATATTTATTTAGAGTGAACCTCACTATCCAATTCAAATCCATTCCTGAGTTTGCTGTGATGAGTATTAAGATATCAAATAAAAGGCTTGTCAGAAACATTCTCAGAAGCTCTGGTCCCTGAGTTTGGAGAGTGAGGAACGCCATACAAAAGAAAGGGTGATAGTGCAGGGAAACCCAATGGCAGCAGAAGAAGCAGAATAGAATAGTGGTTAAAAGCACAGACTCAAGAGCCAGCCTGCTAAGGTCTAAATTCTATAACTGCAGGCAAGTTACTTAACGCTCAGTTTCCTTTTCTATAAAATAGTGATAACAATACTACTTACTTCATAGCATTATTGTGAGGATTTAACAAGATTATACATACTTAACATGCTGATACTGAACACAAGTTAACTTCTAAGTATTTGCTATTATATTATTATTATCAATAATATACCCCAGACACACACGCACGCACACAAAACATGTGAGTAGGTATCAAATCTCTGAGTTAAAAATGATTTTAACTGAAATGCACAGATTGGCCATCCTGAGATTGATGGCATTACTGAGTAGCCAACTAATCAAAAGCAGGCCATGTTTTATCTTTAAGGCAAGGTGCCATGAATTTTCAAGTTAGAAGAAAAACAATCGTGGATAGATTTATCTCTCATATAAATATATCCTTCTTCGTTTCATGATTCTTAAATGGCAGCTAGTCCATCGAAGAATTGTATATCATGTATCTGCTATTATATCAAGATCTATGGATAAAGAGCAATGCAGCACAATATATGGTCATTCTCTTCCATAAATTTTGGTGGGAAAAAAGCTCATAGAAAAAACTGGTAAGTGATAGATACTAATTCAAAATTCTTTGGGAATTCCGAAAAAAGAATTATCAGCCTAGAGGAAAAGACTCTAAGGATGATAGACCAGGGCTTGAGTTAAGCTTTGAAAGGTACAGAAAGTTTAAGTAAGAAAGGAAGAGGGGCAGGCCTCCCAGGCAGAGCAGATAATTTGGGCAAGAAGCAAGCACACACAGATATGTTCTTATTGGCTAGGAATGAGTGACAAAGTTATAAATGACATTGAGGGGACTGATGGTGTGAGTATAAACCCAGGCCCTATGATTGAGGTTAGATTTTATGTTCCTCCATGTTTCCCTTCCAAATGGAAATGTGTTTTCACTTTATATGAAAGGGAAAGAAATGCTTTGATAGATGACACTCTTAAAGAGATGTCAAGGCTTCACAGCACAACCTCGAATACCATCTAGTTCTCTTGATATCTTGTACCCTGGTTTCTTTTCTTCCTTCATGTTAAATTACTATGGACATTTGCATGAAAAGGGAATCTTTGTTTCTCAGAGTTCATCTGCTCCAGTAGCCATTTACTCCTCACTTCATTGTCACTCATCTTCTCAGCAAAAAGAGGGTGACAACTCAAAGTAGAGAACAGTGGCAAGGGCAGACATACTCCCAAGGACCAGAGACTCTGTTGTCATGTAAATCAGCTCATAAATAAAAGGGAAGAGAAGTACAGAGAATAGATTTTAGAAGCAACTAAATAAAATGGTTTCCATGGGGGCAAGAGTGGTTCTTTAATATTTATCAGTGTCACTGAGTCCTTTTTGCAACAGTAATTCATCATCACAAAGCCTATTTCCACATACTTTCCTGGGTATTGCATCACAGTGAGGGTACTCCCCTAAAAAAAAGTCACTACTAATGGCTTTCCTGGTTTCAAAATGCTAGATTTGTGCTAATGGAGAAGATGAGCAAAACAAAAGACAATAGATGCAAACAGAAACATTACATTTTTCACAAGTAAAACTTAACTTGAGCTGTGGAACTGAACAAGGACCTTAAATCTTTAAAATAGAAAATTACAATCACACTAACCCTATATGTCATGGATTTATAGGAAACCATACACATATGGTAAAGAATGATATTTGATCCATTTCACTGAAATTCTCTGTGCACAACATGAATTTCATTATCCTGAAATGTGCAGCAAGGAAACATGCACAACAGACTGTGAGAAAACGTTTGCTTATCTCTTTTCAAAGTGTTTAATGTGTTATGGATAAGAAAAAAGAGTCTTAAAAAGTTGCTGTCAGCAGCTACTCGTTGACTGACAGATCCTTTAGCAAAAGCTAAAGGAGTGAGTAACCCTGGAAGCAGTTCATGCATGCATGCAGCATCAGTTTTAAGTGAGCCCTGGGTGAATTTCACCCAATGAACTCCTTCTAATAGTAAACAATTTCACCATTGTACAATAAAAGAACCACTAAGGGAACCTAAAAACCATTGAGGGGACAAAAAAAGCTGAGAAGACAAGAGTAAGCGCTTGAAAGTTATATAAGGCACCCTTTCCTTCAGAAACCAGCTCAACTTCTGTCGGAGTCAAAGAATCTAGACAAGATGGAAAATACAGACCATTATCCCACCTTTAGAGTCAGTGAGAAAGCAACAAGAGGAAATTAAAAACCAAGAGAAGGTTTTGTTCACTGTTTTTTTTTAGTTCCTCCCCGCCCCTCACTCTCACCCACCACTGTATGGACTTGCACAGTGTTATGATGGCATTCCCTAGGGAGATGTAGCTTGAAACGAGTATGCCCCAACCAACTGCTTCCCAGAATCACCTTGAAAGCAAAAAACTACAAAATTAGAAATCCTTTGAGAGACTCTCTCTCACTACTGTAAGTTTATGCTGAGAGAGCCCCATAATTAAAGAATGTAATTAAGAAAATGTACGGCAATGCCAGATTCATTTGGAAGCTAGAATAATTTGTTTCTGTATCATCTTGCTTGATATAGGTTCTTCCATCATTAGTTTAGACCTCATAATCAAAAGATGATAATGCATTTGTGTACCTCAAATCCAAAAGAACTAAAACTGGATTTATTATCTTCTTCCATAAAATTTGTTTCTCTTCTATGTTCTCTTGATAGAAACCATTACTTTGATCTGCCCAATCACCCAGACCAGAAACCCTGGTTCCTTCTCCCCCAATCAGTTACCAATTCTTATTCATTCTACTGCTTTAGAATCTCTTTTATAATTACCCCCACACACACACACACACACAGAGTTTCTGCCCTATTCAAAGTCCTCATAGCTCATCTAGACCATTGAAACAGCCCACTAACTTACTTTTACCCCCCAGATTTATTCCTATCTACTAAATCTTCCACATTCTACCAAGGTACTTGTTTGGAAATTCTCACATTCACTTCTCACTACAGCATAAAATGCAATATTTGATCTTTATTTGACAGTCCATGCTCATATCCTACCCCCACAGCTCCTCGGCACCAGCCATGCTAAATTACTACTTGTGCCTTGAACTTAACTTGTCCTCCTTTGCATCCCTGTACTTGCACAATTGGTCTCCCATCTTCCCCTTAGCCCTTCTATGTGCCCATCAAGTTTCATATGAAACACATTATCCTCTATGATGTCCTTCTTGATGCAGAGTCAGGACTCTCTCTTTGATCATCTCTTGGTACCTTTATATCCCTCATTTCACATTGCTAAAAACAGACTCACTCAGACTACAAATACATGGACACTTTTAAGGACAGGAATATAAATGAGAAAGAGAGGCCCCAAGGGAATGTTACAATACCCACTCGGCAGGCCTCAGGGAGACAGAGCATTTGCTATTCAGGAAATAGAACAGCTCTGAGGACCCAGGGAAGCTCTATGACTTGTCATCTTATCATCCTCAGAAGCAAGAATATGTTAAGTCCTTTTTCTCATATCCTGTCTTTATTTATACCACGTGTATTCCAGCTTCTGTCCCCATTATCAACTGCCTCACTTCTATATACTGAGTTCAAACTATTTGAAAGAGAAGACCTTACCAATGCAATTAAGCACCATGATCTCTACTGAGGTCTTTCCTACTGTCCTGCCCCCACAGGACACTGTGCAGCTTGTAAATATGCTGTGTGAGGGGAGGTCAAGTCAGCTGAGGCCAGAGTGGTAAATCCAATGGGCAGCGGCATGTGGTCAAGGATGAAGGAATCTCATAAAGGTGCTGTGGGTGCCCAGTGTTCTGAGACTTGGCATATCCAATATGACCTTGTATATCACTTACAAGGAACTTATTACACCATGACTTATCACACTTACTATACTCGCTCATCTGACTGCATGAGTATCTTCCTAAAAGACTGTGAGCTCTTTGTGGAAACCTTTATTCTCTATGCTCCAGACCTATTGTAAGAATATAGCAGGTACACAGTAAATGTTTGCCAAGTAAGTGAATAAGTTAAGATTAAATACACCTATGTTAAACAATTTTATTTTGGCATATAAAAGTTTATATCATTAATAAAATTATTATAAGTATCTATTTTTATATCCCATTAGCTGAAGCATGTTATCCAAATCTGCGTTGTAAGTTTCCTGGAGAACTATGAAGTAGAAACTCCCTTAAATTATAGGCACAGAAATCCTACACCAAAAATAGCAGTTCCGGTGCACCTAAAAGATCATGAAATCATAGGCTATCAGGGCTGGAAGAGATCTGAGAACCATGGCCTCAACCTTCTATCCATAGGTATCCATATCCAACCTACCTCTCCATAGGTAGAGAGGATCACAAGTTCTCCTCAGTTCATTGTATGCACAATGCAAGTCCACTTCTCCCTTTCCCATGGATCCATTTCACCGCTGAGACACCTGATAACACCTGAGATCAGGAAACAGAAGCCTTTAGAAGATATACTGCTTAGTCAAGGTCACACAGCTCCCTAACAGCAAAGCCAGATTCCAGACGTCCTCATCAGCCCAAAGTTCTTTTCTAGTTCTCTGTTTAGCATTCCTCAGTGCCAAAAGCCCAAACTAATGTTTTAGCCCAATATTTTAATGTAAATGTTCAATTTAGCCTTTTGCCACCAGAGGCAAGAGCAAATATAAGCGCACATAGAGAATTCAGCAAATTGCATTTAGGGAAAACACCAATTTGCATATAATGTAGGGACAAGGGCAAGAGTAGGGACACAGGCAAAAGTACAAGTCTAAGAAATTCTTCTTATAATTCAGTGAATTGGTCTTTCAGTAAATTGATTTCTGGCAAACTGCTTCTGGCAAATTGACCTACAATCACTACCTAAATACACAGCTGTCAAACATAGTTGTGAGCTAACTCAGAAGTCTCATGTAAGCCATTATCTGTTCATATAAAATAGTGCATGATATAAAGCACAATAATTGTTCTTTCCCAACCTAGTTAACATTCAGTTGTTTTATAATTTAAAAAATACCAGATACCCAATTAATGTAAGCCCATTGTTTTCCAGGCTTTTAAGTTACAAATTAGCAAGTTTCTGCTATACATACACTCAGCATATCTGTGGTAATTGAGAACAGAATTTGGAGGCTTACTAATAGCAAGCACATGAAGGGGAATATGAAATGCTGGTTACATTCATGAATTAAAACGAGAATCTGTGGTGTGTGAAGTATTTGGTATTTAAACTAAGAGCTGAAGAAGATCAACATCAAAAGGAAATTTAAATTAATTACTATGAATTATACGTTTGCAGAACTCAGAGTAAAAGAACAAGGAAATGCAACTAAGAAATAAAAATGACCAAAATATTGGCCTACACTCAATTTAAAATGCATACTATAGGGGCCCCTGGGTGGCTCAGTCAGTTGAGCGTCTGACTTTGGCTCAGATCATGATCTCACGGTTCGTGAGTTTAAGCCCCACATCAGGCTCTGTGCTGACAGCTCAGAGCCTGGAGCCTGCTTCGGATTCTGTGTCTCCCTCTCACTCTGCCCCTCCCCTGCTCACGTTCTGTGTCTCTCTGTCTCTCAAAAATAAATAAACATTAAATTAAAAAAATGCATACTACATTTTTCACTAATCTTACAGTTATTACTTAAATCGCCAAGCTAAAAGCTGCATTTATGCTACATTTCACTATGTGAGTACACATGTGTATTAAGTATAAATATACATGAATGCAAAGAAAATAATTGAGAAGAAAGAAACCCCAGACTCTCCCCCATTCACTTTCATTTGCAGAGTTTTGGGAAGTCCAGTCCCATCCAAATCTCCCCCTTTTTTCCTCCAGGAAAGCACATAGAAGAGAGAGCTAAGAAGGGGATTCAATAACAACCAAAGTAGGCATTTTCACTATTTTTGCTTCATTCTTCACATCAGGTTATCTATCACTCTCAAAACTCTTTACCTTTTGGTTGTTGTTGTTGCTGCTGTTGTTGTTGTTGTTGTTTCCATTCTAAAATGGTCATTTCTAAGAACCAGCTCCTACTCTTCTGGTCTCCAACCCACTGACTTATTTCTCTCTCAAGAGAATCCATAGAAATTCCTCCAAACCAGCAAATACTAGGATACTAGGCCTCACCCACCTCTCCAGGATGCAGGATTTTCTTGAATTTGTCCTAGGAGTATTACACTATTTCTGGACCCTGCATCTGACTTCTCAGAAAAAGCTACTTCTCCTCTACCCTCCAAGAGGAAATAATCCACAAACCATGCCTATTTTGTACTATAGTTTCCAGATAAAATACAGGTTTCCATCAAATCTGAATTTCAAATAAACAATTATTACTTTTTTATTATAGCCATGTTCAATGTAGTGTTTGGGACATACTTATATTTTTAAAATATATATTATTTATCTGTAACACAAATTTAGCTGTATTTTTTATTTGGTAAATCTAACAATACTAACTTGTAGCCTTCCCTCCTTTTGAAAGCTTCTACTTCATTTTTCCTTAGTTTTTTCTCACTCTTGAGTAATAGTTCAATCCTATGTTCCTTACTGTTTTATACTTCTTTGGGTGATTTCATATGACAGATACATATGAATATGCTTGAGTACATATGAGCAAACACATGTAGTCAGAACAATTTGATGTCAATAACCATAATAACATAGGGCCAAAGAGTAAGTCACTTTCAAGCATCCCTCAAAATTTTCAATAATATTCCAAGTTGTCCAACAGAATGGGGTACTTTACTGTCTAATTTATATCACCATAACTCTTGAGAAGGTGATGCTAGGGAGAAGGCCTCCTTTGTAAGGCTTACTGTGCAATCTGAATTGGTAGCCAGATTCAGGAATATATGATCAACTGGCAAATAGAAATTGCCCAGATTTTGACTTGGCATGGAAAAGTCCTAAACTAAACACTTTGTTATAACATTTTGACCTATCTAAAACTGTATACATTTTGTCAGCACTCTAAGTGTAGAAAAGATCGCTGTCTCCCTCAATTCAATTTTTATTTTTCCCTTGTTTTTTCTCTATTTGCATTAAAGCTAAAAGAACAGAGAAGAGCCAGAAAGAAAATTCTATGCCATACACATACACATTTCAACTTTAGAGAAAAAAATATTGGAAAATATACATTGAAATGTCAGTGTTGACCAAAAGATAAGCTTCAGGAATACACAAGAATAGGATGTCTATATACTTTTCATAGGCTGAGGATATTGATCTGTAAAAGACTAGTATATAAAACTATAGTCTTGCATAATTAGCCAAAATTAAGGGTAGAATTGCCTGTTGTTGTAGGTACTAATGAGCAGAAATGACATTTTCTTTTCTGTTAAGGATAGAAATGATGGCCAACATGAAAGCTGCACCTCATTCTTTACATTTTGGCAGATTTTCAAACCAATAAGCATCACACTAATGTTCTCTTTAGTGCACATGAACTGGTAAGTTTTTATTCCAAGAGATATATCTCTTGAATATAATACAGAAGTTATCCAAGCAAATCAAGTTAGGCAGGATGAAGCTATAGATTTTTGAAGTGTATGGTGTTTTACACTTACCTAAAAATAGATAAATGGACCCTATTTTATAAATAGCTGTATTTTGGCTCCCCATGGCAGAACATCTTTCCAAAGAGTAGTTCCAGGGGATGCCTTTGCAGAGGGAAGAATGTGACTGAGGAGTCTTGCCGTGGGTGTGCGAGTGAACAGGAGGGACACAGAAGGCTTCTGAGTAGCTCAGAAGGACTATTGGTAGAATATACTGTCCAATGGACAAGATTATATGACCATCTAGCAAATGGAACATTTCAAAGGCAAACCCCCTTGACATGCTTCGCTAAAAATAATGATAGCTTGTTTCTGCCTAAGCCTCAGACATGCCAAAATATTAAAGTATTAGATTAAGTTCTATGTAAGGAGTATGAAAAAGAAAACTGAAAAGGAAAAGGCCCAAAAGAATAAAGAATGAAAAAAAAATTTTCATAAACTTCAGTTAGAATAAAGAGAGACTCTAAAAGAAGGGAAGAGCTATTTAACACAGGCTGTTTAAATCTCAACCAGGCCAGGAGGTTAAAGCTCTTTCCTAAGGATCAATGCAACCATGACACAAAATGCTCAAAAATGACCTAATGGGCCTCTTGAATTACTCCATGATTCAAAAGTCATGTGTGTCTTCTGTGTGTCCACCAAGGCTGTGGCACACATGATGGAACCATTCATCAGGGCACTGCCTGGTACCACATGTGAGTATGACAAAGCATGTTTGAAGATAATGAGTCTCTATTTTTAAAATGTGAAATTTACTATGACTCGTAATCTTACTTCGGAAGTCTGCTTCTTTATTCATACCAGCAGGTTTATTTTAATTTCTGTTATATTTTAGAAACATGACATTATTCCAAATAAATCTTTATTTCCTGAAGATTCTGAATATTGATTCAGAAGACTTTCTTATCATTTGGTAAAGCTTCTGGAGAGGGGAAAAGAGACACAATGATTGGTGTAAGCACATATTACCTAATTGGAATAAAAGTGGTTTTGCTTTTTCCAAACGCTGTCAAGATGCCTTTTATACTGAACTATGCCACAGAAAATTGTGATATTTATTGCCTTAGTGGCCTGCCGGTTAATTCGTACTCTCTTTGGTCACAAAGGAAAGTGGGATCAAGTAGGTGTTGCACTCTGCCTTTCTGGGCAAGTTCCCTACATACCTCTAGTGGCATTCCAACCATTCTTCCTACATCCAGTTTTATCTCCCTTCCAACTTTTCTTCACATTGCAACCAGAATGCCTTTTCAAAATGCAAACCTAATAAACACCAAAAACATAATCGTGAAAGAAATAATTGATAAGCAGGGTTTTCTTAAAATTAAAAACTGCTGCTCTGCAAAAGACACCATCAAAAACATGAGAAGACAAGACACAGACCAGGAGAAAATTGTTTGCAAGACACATTTTATAAAGGACTGTTATCCAAAATGTACAAAAAAAAAAAAAAAAAACAAAAAAAAAACTCTTAAAGCTCAACAATAAAAAACAAACAACATGATTCAAAAATGGGCCAAGGACCTGAACAAATACTCACCAAAGAAGATATACATATAACCAATAAACATATGGAAACATGTTCCACACAATTTGTCAGCAGGGAAACTCAAATTAAAACAACAAGATCCACTACACACCTATCAGAAGAGCCAAAATCCAAACCACCAACACCAACAAATTCTGGGGGACATAAGGAAAAATAAGAACTCCCATTCACTGCTGGTGGGAATGAAAAACAGAATGAACGCTGGAAGTCAGGTTAGTGATTGCTTACAAAATTAAACGTACTCTTCTTACCATACAATCCAGATCCTTGGTATATGCCCAAAGGAGCTGATAATGTATGTCCACACAAAAATCTGCACAAGAATGTTCATAACAGCTTTTTTTATAATTGCCAAAATCTAGAAGCAATCAAGATGTCCTTCAGTAGGCAAATGAATAAACTGTGGCATAACCAGACAATGGAATGTTATTCAGTGATAAAATGAAATGAGTTATCAAGCCATGAATTGATACGGAGAAACTTTTAATTCATATCACTAAGTGAAGGAGCCAATCTGAGAAGGCTACACACAGTATGATTCCAACTATGTGACATTCTGGAAAAAGGGAATTATGGAGACAGTAAAAATATCAGTGGTTGCCAGTGATCGGGGGTTGGGGGAAAGGAATGAATAGGAGAGCACATAGGATTTATAGAGTAGTGAAAATATTCTGTATAATACTATAATGATGAAGATACACGTCATTATAAATTTGTCCAAACCCATAGAATATACAATGCCAAGAGCAAATTTTTAATGTGAACTATGAATTTGGGGTGATTATGATGTGTCAATGCAGGTCCATCAATTGTTAACAGATGTCTCACTCTAGTTGGGGGTGTTGATAATGGGGGAGGCTATGCATGTGTAGGGGCAGGAAGTATATGGGAAATCTCCATACCTTCTGCTCAATTTTGCTATGAACCTAAAACTTCTCTAATAAAAGAGTTTTAACAAAAATAACAAAATGCAAACCTAAACAGATGACCCATTGCTACTGGAAGAAAATGTCTTTTCCATGACTCTTAGAATGAAAGCTGCTATTTGTAACATGATTCTGGCCCAAGGCCTACCTTTTCAGCCTCATGCTGCCCTTCTCAGCTCATTGTGCTTCAAACTCACCTTCTTTTTGTCCATCAGACTTTATCATAATTTTAAATATGTAATTATCTGAGAATGTATTCTTTTACTACCTGTGTTTGCCACCAGTCTTGAGATCCATGACAATAAAGATCTTATATTCTTAATCATTAAACTACTTAAAGGCCAAACAAAAATTGAATCCTAGGTTTCCTGCTTTCAACATCATTGCAATTTCAGTCCATCTTCTCTCCTCTTTATGTATCTCTAAATCAATTCTGAAACCTTGTGTGACTCTCAAGACATACTATCCAGATGAAGTTCCCTAGGTTCCCAGCCCTCTAGCTACTCTGATCTTCTCACTTTTTTACAAAGCAGGCTCTTCCCCACCTCCCTATCATTACCCATGATCTTCCCATAATTTGAAACATTTTGGATTGTTCAAGGCTACATTGATACTCCGTATCTCTTCCAAGTCTTCATTATACTCTTCTGTGAAATTTTATAACACATTTTGTTTAATCTGACACAGAATTACATCAGAGTTGTGCATAAGTATTTATTATTCTAACTTCTAGTATCTATCAAAAGCTATTTAATGACGGAGTCCATGAAATCTCATGGTTCTGTACACCCCACAGTTCCCAGTACAGTGTTGAATAGGACATGATTGGTTGATTTCATTAAAAGTCTTTCCAGAGGTAACCCAGCTCTTATCACATCTTATGACAAAGGGGAAAGCTTCATAAATCTTGGGAAAATCTTCTGCCTTCCTAAAAAAAAAAAGATATCTCTTCTCACATTGCATTGTCCATGTGAATCTTCCCCTGAGTTCAAAGAAGATACATTCACCATGCTGGGCTGTTAAGGGTTCCTTTTGAGCAAAAACATTCTGGATTTTGAATTCAATAGTATATATTGCCTAGCGTTCAAATAATAGAAAAAAAGAAGAAGAAACAACATTGTTAAGGAATCTGACAAAATTTTACATATGCCAGCTGTGAAAACAGTACGTGCTGTCTTCTGAAGGATGTATATCTGAGTACACTCCTTGGAATGATGCTGGATAATTAAGATAATATAATTTCATGACTGATCCAAATATATCTGAATCTTTATACATATTAAATATATATTAAAAATCTATAGATGCAAGTTCCTATAGTTCTCATTAACAATGATAATGTAGTTTCCAAATGATCATCTCCATAAAATTATTTTAATTGAAAAGTATTTTAAATTTCTTTCATTTTAGGGGCACCTGGGTGGCTCAGTCGGTTGAGCGTCCAACTTTGGCTCAGGTCATGATCTCACAGCTCGTGAGTTCAAGCCCTGCGTCGGGCTCTGTGCTGACAGCTCAGAGCCTGGAGCCTGCTTCTGCTTCTGTGTCTCCCTCTCTCTCTGCCCCTAACCCACTCACATTCTGTCTCTGTCTCTCTCAAAAATAAATAAACATTAAAAAAATTTTTTTTAATTTCTTTCATTTTACCAACAATAATAAATGGATTGACTGTTCAAAACTTCTGTTTCTGGTGTCCATTATTTGGGCTTTGGGTACTACTATACTAAAAAAGACTCATGTTACTGTCATCTATTTGAATAGTACATATAGAATACATGTAGAGAATAACCAAGTATTAATCTGCAAAGGGCTGCTTAAGAAATTTTCTGTATAGGAACAACACCACCAAGAAAAGGAATAATATTAGCATTTATGATTTATTGAGCACCCCAGTCATCATTTTAAAGTATGCCTTTTTAAATTCTCAGAGATGTGCAAAGAAGTATAGATATTATCCTCCCCCATTTTACTGTTAAGAAAACAGATTCAAAGAGTTCAAACAACTTAGCAGGAAAAAGGCAGCCTGAATTTGAATACTTAAAAACCAGAATTCTTTCTGTCATAAAAAGCAAGCAACTGATACATATTAAGAATTCAGAAAGAGTTTAAAGGCTAAATGGGCATACTGAGGGTTTTACTTTCAATCCCCAATATTCAACAAAATATGGAGTATGCCACAAAATATGCTGCAAATACATATATTGAAGTTACTTCACTATAAAAAATGTTTTGTATTTTAATCACAATAATAAGCAATATTTTTATACCAACTGAATCTATGCAGAAGTAACACAGACTGCATTTAGCACAACAACAATATAGTCTTCTTTTCTTTTCTTTTTCTTTGTTTACTTGTTACTAACCTGTTATGGCTGATCTTTCCTATGAGAATATTATACATTTCTTCACTAGAGACTTTAAGAGTGGCCATGTGATTTCTTATAATAATGAAATACGAACAGAGTTGTCACTGGTTACTTTAGGCTGGAAGTTTTGAGAATTAGCATATGCTCTGCCATCCTCATTTTCCCCCTTAGCCATGAGACTACTGATGCTCTAGACTGAAGTTGACTTTATCAACACGGGTTCAAAAATGAAGCCACAGGGGCGCCTGGGTGGCGCAGTCGGTTAAGCATCCGACTTCAGCCAGGTCACGATCTCACGGTCCGTGAGTTCGAGCCCCGCGTCAGGCTCTGGGCTGATGGCTCAGAGCCTGGAGCCTGCTTCCGATTCTGTGTCTCCCTCTCTCTCTGCCCCTCCCCCGTTCATGCTCTGTCTCTCTCTGTCCCAAAAATAAATAAACGTTGAAAAAAAAAAATTAAAAAAAAAAAAAAAAAATGAAGCCACAGCCAACCTTCAATGGACAGGCAGCATGAGTAAAATATAAACCTTGGTGGCCATAAGCCACTGAGATACTGCTATTGTTTGCTGTCACAGCATAACTTAGCCCATCTCAACAGATATGTCTGTTAACTACTTGTTCTAACCAATCCCCATTGTATTTGATTTCTATTGCAATAATGTTGCACAATACTCAACCCCAAAACTTTCAACAACAAGCTCTTGTTTCTCATTCATGGTTCTGAAGGTTTGCTGTAGATCTCTGTTCTTGGCTGGGATATTCTCAACCCATAAGATTATGGTTTGGGCTCAAAGATCATTCTGCGTGTCTCATTCTAGGACCAGCACCTGCCTAAGGCACTTTCCTCTCATGGCAGATGGAAGAAATATAAGAAGCCATTAAAACAATACAAGTACATTTAAACCCTCTATTTTCACTACCCTACTAACAAAGCACTAAGTCTGTGACTGGGTCTGAAGTCAATGACTCTCCTCAGGGTGGTACTGCAAAGTGGCATGATACAGAGAAGGAGTGAAAATTGAGGGCAATTATCCAACGTACCACAGCCCACCCAGTTGGTTATAAATGTTCACTCTCTCACAGAAAAACTTATCCCTCTAAGACATCCCAGCAAGTCTCAATAACAGCATTAGGCATAAAGTCCTTGATCTCATGATCTACACTGGATCCACATGTAGTTGCTCTTGATCTAAAAAACCTATGAAACTATAAAGACAATATATCTACTCCCCTACTCCACACACCCAACATAAATGGTGGGAATGGGACAAGATAACTGCAATAAGCATTACCATTTCAAAAGGGAAAGAATTGAGGGCAAATACCAGTCACTGGTCTATAGCTATTCTTTTTTTTTTTTTTTTTTTTTTTTTTTTTTATTTATTTTTGGGACAGAGAGAGACAGAGCATGAACGGGGAAGGGGCAGAGAGAGAGGGAGACACAGAATCAGAAACAGGCTCCAGGCTCTGAGCCATCAGCCCAGAGCCCGACGCGGGGCTCGAACTCACGGACCGCGAGATCGTGACCTGGCTGAAGTCGGACGCTTAACCAACTGCGCCACCCAGGCGCCCCAGTCTATAGCTATTCTAAACCACTCTGGACAGATCTCCCTACTCTGGAACAGAAAATGTCTCTGAATTAAGCCTAAGTACTGCTTATTAGGAGAAACTTCCAAATCCATTATTTTCCTTGGTGATGGGGTCCATTCTCTGGAAAGTCCTTCCTTTCCCTTGGCCATATCTGAAGAAGGCATTGGGGAATATACCATCATCAGCTTATAAGCAGTTTTCTCAGCCCGCTTCCTGGTTGTAGAAAGTTGGAGAATCAAGAGGTCCTTTTTAAAATCTTGAAGTGTCACTGTCTCTTTTCATCCATGTTGATGATACTTTGTAGGTCTCTCAAAAACTTTCTTGGTCTCTCTATCTATCTCTGTGTATTGGACTACACTCAATTCCATCCGGCAAAAGCCGTAGTACAATTCTTTTTGACACATCCCTTTTTTTCTGGACTCCACAAAGGCAGTAGTAGTGAGTTAGCACAGAGGTGAGTGGTGTATTCAGAGGGAAGGAAGCATCTGAGAAACTCTGAGGAAGAATACAAGGTTGGGTCAGGTATATCAAATAATCCAACCTCTTTTTTTTAGCCAAATACCTTTAAATGGGAGAATTTAACGTTTTAAAATGATGGTAACTTTAATGTGATTATGACTATATATTTAATACATCTATACTCATTCCTTCCATCTTCTTTTTTGTTGTTGTTTTTAATAAATCATGCCTCTGATGCTTCTCGTGTACCTTTCTTGCTGTTGCTGGATTGATTAAAACTTCTCATTTTATTCTTTTCCTTTGGTGATTTGGGAGATATACATATTAATGTGAGTAAACCAATATTCCTCCTTATATTTGTAACATGAATGTTTAAACATGCTATCAACTATTAGTTCTAAAACAGTACCTGAAAAATAGCATGTGCTAAATAAATCTTTAAGTAATTATGACTACAATTTTAACACTATTTAAATAGTTTATTATTGGGGCCCCTGGGTGCCTCAGTAGGTTAAGCATCCAACTTCGGCTCAGATCATGATCTCGCAGTTCATGAGTTCAAGCCCTACGTCAGGGTCTGTGCCGACAGCTCAGAGCCTGGCACCTGCTTCAGATTCTGTATGTCCCTCTCTCTCTCTCTCTCTCAAAAATAAATGTTTAAAAAAATAGTTTATTATTTATTATCATTATTTCTTATACCCTACCTATTTCTCTTGTATTTGTGTTTTTCTCTCACTTTGCTTAAACAATGTTTTAGTACTTCTTTTAGAATGTATCTGTTGTTAGTGAATATTCTGTGCCTTTGCAAATCTGAAAAATAAATAATAACTCCTTACCCCCATAAATTGTAAGGTAGCTTAGGAATGTATAGAATTCTGGATCTGTAATTATTTCCTCTATTAACTCTGAAGGTATTTCTTCATTTCCTGCTAGTCTCCAACGTTGCCAATGAGAAGACTATCATTATTCTTATTTCCATTTATCATAAGAAATATATTTTTTACTTTCTAAATCTGTATAATTTTATCTTTTTCCTTAATTTTGAGATTTCAACACATTATATTTATTTGCACGTGGGTCTTTTTTTCATACACTTAGATTAGCACTTACAAACCTTCGGAAAATTCATAGTTATCTTCATCTGGAAATTTCTTTCTATCATTTCTTTGTTTCTCAATTTCAGAAACATCTATAATATATTTAAATGTATTCTTATCTCAACCTTTTTTCATAATTCCTCTGTGTCTCTTTATGCTATCTTCTGGAATTAGTTTGCTTCATCTCACAACTCATTAATTTATGCTTGAGTCATGTAGAACTGCTATTAAATCTATCTATTCAATTCTTTATCAATTATACTATTTTTAATCTCCAAGATTTCTTATTTCATGGATGAGATATAGTTTCTCATCTTATTTCCAAGCATGTCTCACTGGCTTTCTTTTTTCAGGTATTGTGTTTATTCAGTTCCCTGCCACTAATTCATGAAGATTCTTAGATGTATGCTTATTATTATATTTGATGATCCCTGTTCACCTGTTGATAAATATTATTTCTATTTACTGTGATCTGTATCAGCCACCATAGTAAAGGAGTAGGACAATCTACCCAGTAAGGAAGTACCAGCAAACCATTTTATAGGAGTGAAGGTTTCCTATCCTATCTGGATATCATAAGCCACCAATGAACAGATCTCATCTGTGACCCAAATCCTCATACTCACTATTACAGGAAAAAATATCAGTGGTTTAGAACCCTGGATTGGTTGTGGAATGATTCATCTGCTTGTCCCAGTATGATATCCCAATTAACTGCTTTGACTTTTCTTCAGGGATTCCTCTGTCCCTTAAATCAAAAGTTCTTAAATGTAGGGTACCCCCAGGAATCCCCCCATATATTTTGCACTATCCTATTGTGTAGTTTGGGGGTTATACTTTCCTCAGTCAACTGATTTCATGTTTTATTATAGTCATTCTCTTTGTTTGATAGTGTTACAATGGACTTATTATTTTAAAATATCTAAATATTTTCTCTAATCTAGGAACTTGACACGGAGAAGAAAATAAAATCATGTGCTCATTTCTCCATCTTGATCCAATCTCCTCCACAGTCTCATTTAGTTTATGAAATTAGCATACTAATTTTATTAATTGTCTTTAACATATTATACTAACATAAACTTTAGATCCACCCAAGTCAAAATAACACAAATTATGAATCAGTAGAGCTTAAATGGATGAGGTTTTACTGCTGATAAATGAGGCTTTGTCTATACAGCACCAAAACAAACTTGTCAACTCAAGGGAAAGACAGAATCACTCGAACTCATTTTAAGAGACAATCCTTTGATTTCAAATAGTTGCAATGGTGCCATGTAGACACAGATTGAGTTGTACTTGACCTATTAAGTAAGTGAAGCAATTAGAGATTATGTGATATTCTTCAGATAATATAGCCAAGGAGCCATTTGGTCAAGGATATAGCCCCCAGTAAGTACTTCTGAAAATTATTTTGGATTTCTTTTTCAGCTCATTCAACCAATTTATGACTTTGTGGGGAGAGCCAAGAAAATGTATCATGCACCACCCTGTGAACTAAGGAACATTTAGTTCACATACCCTCCAGCTCTTGCTTTAACAAGCAGCAGTAACACCATAGCAGAAATATCTCCAATCGCATTAATTCTCTTAATATGTAACATGTGGCCAGGCAATGTGACCCTTCCAAAGCTGTGTTTTCTAGAACACTGTGCTTATTAAACTCTTCTCTAAGAACATATTATGAATAATCAATGACAATCTGCTTCTCATATCCCCTAAAAATGCTCAAAATGTAGAATACCATCTTTGCCAGAAATGCCTCTCCATTTTTAAACCATTCTATGAAGAAGAGTTCTTATTATTTGTGATCACATCTTCAATTTTGATGCTAGAAAGTAAGAAACTATTTGAAAAATAATGATTCTGGTCTGGTGTAGTGGACATCTGTGGTTTCAACATCTGTGCTGGAGGCAGAATCTCAGCATGGACAGAAAGGGAATATCCTCAGAGTCAATTAGATACATCAGGATCTTTGATGAAAAGAAGCAATTCCTTCAATAACAAAGGCTGTTATTCTTCTTTCAAATAACAGCATGAAAGCAATTCTTTCACAGAGAATCTAGCCATATTGCTGAAATACCCACAAAATCTATTATTATCCAGTATCCAAAGAAGAGCATTCCTTCCCCACCAAATAGTAAAACAATATATGGATTCCATGTACAAAGTTTTCTAAATTAGAAATGATTTCTTCAGAGGAAATATAGGAAGGACTTTGGAATGCAAGAGAATACATTTCAGAGAAATGAGACAGATCTATACCACATGGGAAGAGCCCTGTGGCACTAATAGCATCAAGCTTGTTTGTTATAGAGAGAACATGTTGCTACCCAAAAGGATAGCAAAGCCAGGGGAAAATGTCAGAATGTTGCTTCATGGGCACTGTTTTTTTTTTTAATGCTCATATAATACAGTATATAATGAGACTTTAATCAAGACGTATAGCCTAATTTTCTCATTTGAATCCCTATGTGGCAATAAAAAATATGTAATATATACATATATATGTATATATACAAATTTTGCACAGACACATGCTCCTACTTCATTCCTTTTATGAATGAACAGCACCACACTGTGATTGGAAATCTAGTTATTTTTAGTGTTAAACCCACTGGGGAGGGACTGTATCCAATTGAGTGGTGAACCATACCCTCTATATTGATATACAATATAGGAACAAGAGGGGAAAATGTGAACCAGATTCTCCTAGCCCCTAAGTTACTTCCTCATATAAGTTAAACAGTCTTGTAAGTTCAGTCCTTAAGAGATATTTTCCATCATCTACCAGACCTACTAGAAAAACCAAGTATTAGGAATATTTATATCTTTATAAGTGTTAAGGCTACATCTATAGGTATCTAAATTATCCACTGACTAGGACAGTACCAAAAGAATCCATGTCACCAAATAATATTCAACATTCAGATGTCCAGAAATTCTAACTCCAAATTTTTATTTTTTTAACATCTCTTAATGATCCCTTATGGAAAATGAAATGGTGGTGTATTATTGTTCTTTCTTAAATTCAGCCTTCTCCAGTCCACCATTTTTCTATTCACTCAAATTGCCTGTTCACATAAAAGCTTCCTTTGAAGTTCATTTTTCTTCCTATGAATAGGCAGTTGAAACCCGATAATATGGCTTCTGGATCTAAAAGTGCATACAGTTTATATTACTTAAAACTTTACAGAGTCTAAAAATATTCTCAACTAAAGTCAATGAACCAAAATAATCTCCAGAAAAAAAGTATTTTGTCACTCTCCACCGACAAATATATACATATATTAGATCTATATTTTGATACAAAATTAATATGTCAGGTTCCATACCATTTTCTTCAATACTTAATATAGTAAATAGGTCATTTTTAGCTTTAAGTTATTTATTGATAAAGACTCTTATGACTACTATGACCACTCCTAGGCAGGGGAAATTTGGTGCTAAGGAGTTTCAAGAAAAATACCCTAATTGATACCTTAATATCCTAAATTCACTCAGCCATAAAAATACTATTAAAATGAATACCTAAAATGGACAAATAAACATATCAAGTACTATTGACACCTACAGCTTATTTCTCAAAAGAATTCTATATGATAGGAGATAAAATCACTACTATTTTGTCAGTTAGAAAAGAGGGAATGAGAGTTAAAAATTAGTCTAAATGAAAAAATATGTACAGAGGTACACTGAGAGACTAGAGATTAAGAATAACAACAGAAACAAAAGGAATAGAAAGAGGGAATTCATGATAAAACCTAGTCTACAGGTACAGGTGAGCTTTTCTGCCAACTGGCTAAGTCCACCATGGTGTCTGAATATCACTTGACCACAGCAGGCACCTGAGGTCCTCTTTTCAATTATTTTTTTTTTTTTCCTTTTTTCCTCCCCCTCCCCCATGGGTTCCTGTTACGTTTCTCAGGGTCCACATAAGAGTGAAACCATATGGTATCTGTCTTTCTCTGTATGGCTTATTTCACTTAGCATCACACTCTCCAGTTCCATCCACGTTGCTACAAAAGGCCATATTTCATTTTTCCTCATTGCCACGTAGTATTCCATTGTGTATATAAACCACAATTTCTTTATCCATTCATCAGTTGATGGACATTTAGGCTCTTTCCATAATTTGGCTATTGTTGAGAGTGCTGCTATGAACATTGGGGTACAAGTGCCCCTATGCATCAGTACTCCTGTATCCCTTGGATAAATTCCCAGCAGTGCTATTGCTGGGTCATAGGGTAGGTCTATTTTTAATTTTCTGAGGAACCTCCACACTGTTTTCCAGAGCGGCTGCACCAATTTGCATTCCCACCAACAGTGCAAGAGGGTTCCCGTTTCTCCACATCCTCGCCAGCATCTATAGTCTCCTGATTTGTTCATTTTGGCCACTCTGACTGGCGTGAGGTGATACCTGAGTGTGGTTTTAATTTGTATTTCCCTGATAAGGAGCGACGCTGAACATCTTTTCATGTGCCTGTTGGCCATCCGGATGTCTTCTTTAGAGAAGTGTCTATTCATGTTTTCTGCCCATTTCTTCACTGGGTTATTTGTTTTTCGGGTGTGGAGTTTGGTGAGCTCTTTATAGATTCTGGATACTAGCCCTTTGTCCGATATGTCATTTGCAAATATCTTTTCCCATTCCGTTGGTTGCCTTTTCGTTTTGTTGGTTGTTTCCTTTGCTGTGCAGAAGCTTTTGATCTTCATAAGGTCCCAGTAATTCACTTTTGCTTTTAATTCCCTTGCCTTTGGGGATGTGTCGAGTAAGAGATTGCTACGGCTGAGGTCAGAGAGGTCTTTTCCTGCTTTCTCCTCTAAGGTTTTGATGGTTTCCTGTCTCACATTCAGGTCCTTTATCCATTTTGAGTTTATTTTTGTGAATGGTGTGAGAAAGTGGTCTAGTTTCAACCTTCTGCATGTTGCTGTCCAGTTCTCCCAGCACCATTTGTTAAAGAGGCTGTCTTTTTTCCATTGGATGTTCTTTCCTGCTTTGTCAAAGATGAGTTGACCATACGTTTGTGGGTCTAGTTCTGGGGTTTCTATTCTATTCCATTGGTCTATGTGTCTGTTTTTGTGCCACTCTTTTCAATTATTAAAACATACTGTATTGACAACAGATTTTAATACACAGCTGAAGACACTATTTTCACTGTATACTTCTCTCTTTTTTTTTTTTTTTTTTTTTTTTTTCAAGAGAGAGCATGCGTGAGCAGAGGAGAGGGGCAGAGGGAGAGAGAGAGAATCCCAAGCAGGTTTCATGCCGAGTGTGGAGCCTGATGCGGGGCTCAATCCCAAGACCCTGGGATCATGACCTGAACCAAAATCAAGTCAGACACTCAACTGATTCAGTCACCTAGGCACTATTATTATTCACTAAATTGTATGAGCAAATACAAGGGAGAGGACTGACTTTTGTTCTGATGAGAAATATCCTACTGATTATCTGAAACTACTAGCTCCTAGCTAGGGCACTTCCAATGTCATTCTCTGTACATTCTTTAGCAGTGAAGGGAAGCAATTAGATTTAGCTCCATGACTCCTTTAGATTCTGGTGTTCACATATTCCTATCTAACAGGTACATTTACATTATTGACTAACCACATTTTTCACTACCCGTTGCATGCTACAGGACTTCATTCCAAAAATGTAGAACAGAGACATGGTTTCCCCAAGCCAAATCTAAGCAACATACTGGTGGGAGTCAGATCAGTCCTCAGGGTATACAGTGCTGACAAAGCTGGCAACTGTAATGAAGGGTCTTTTAGAAGTGTGTGCTTTCCAGGCTAATTGAAAAATAATACAAGATACGTGAAAAACTCTTTCATTGTGCGTGAATGTATCTCAAAGCACAGGGACTTATGAGGCAAAATGGATAAACTGCAGCAAGACTCTGCTCTGGGGCATTACTAGAGTTCTGTAATTCCAAATTCTAGGCAGGAAATTCCATGCATCAGATAGCAAAGCTAATGTTCAGAAAACTGGCAGAGGGTCACAATCATTCTCACAGGCAATCCAACTTTAAGCTCTACAAAGTCTGAGCAGAACAGAGCAAGGAGGGAACACTTATACTGTTGAATATATGTTTGTCTCTCACATGAAGAAGCAAGGTTGGAAAAGTGCCAAATTTTAATTCTTCAACAAAAATAAACACAGTTATGTCCACACTTTGTCTCTTATGTTTGCAAGTCAATGAAGACTTTGAAAACTCATCCTCTAGCTCTATTAGAGAAGTAAGAACAATGAAATTCAGCCTCATAAAGAGGTCCTAGATTCAAAGTTGGAAATACTCCAGGGACAGCCAGTTCATGACTGCTCACGGAGTACTTCAAATGACACATAAAAGCGCAGATCATACAAAACATCTTCACTGTTTTTTTTTTTAATTTTTTTTTTCAACGTTTATTTATTTTTGGGACAGAGAGAGACAGAGCATGAACGGGGGAGGGGCAGAGAGAGAGGGAGACACAGAATCGGAAACAGGCTCCAGGCTCTGAGCCATCAGCCCAGAGCCTGACGCGGGGCTCGAACTCACAGACCGCGAGATCGTGACCTGGCTGAAGTCGGACGCCCAACCGACTGCGCCACCCAGGCGCCCCCATCTTCACTATTTTTATCTATCAAGTCAGGAAGTTATTTCTTATTGAGCCTTGGAATTTAGAATATCTCTCTAGCACTCTCCCTCCTCCCCCTCCTACCATCCCATGAGGAAAGTATAAACCCCATCTCACATTTCAGCAAAAAATGGAAATTCTAATAAGTGATTGTTACATGATAGGTCCCTCTATATTGATATAGTAATATGCATATTTTCCAAATTGTTCCCCTAAAAGAAAAGTCACCTATGATACTGCCACAGAAGGTCTTCCTTGAAAGGTTCTTTCTCTTCTGTTTACTACATTCAATTATATATTAATACTTGTACCTTCTCTCTAGCAGTGACTCTTGTTTTTTCCTTTCCATTTGCTCCATTACAAATTTAGATGATTCTCCTCATCTCAACAAACTACTGGAATAGCTTTCTAAACATCCTTTCCATCATTAGTGCTTCCTCCTTTTCAATCTACTCCTTCCTATCCTAGATTTGCCATTCTACAGGTCACTTCATTACGCTGTTCACAAATCTTCAGAAGTTCCTTCTGCTTTTCAAATAAAGCTCAAACCTTGTTGCTCAGCACTAAATGTCGCCATAACCTTGATCATTACTTTTCTAGTCCTCCTCACATTTCTTGTACCCTACATTCCAGTCACCCAGGCATGTACATATATCATGAACATGCATCATTTTTCCTATAATATTTTCATAGTGGTGAGGAAAGATGAAGGGGTAAATACCCACTACTTCTTAGACTTCTGCTTAGAAATTCTCTGGTGGCCAAAGCAAGTCATACCTTCAAGGAGGCAGTGAAAGACAAACATGACATAAGCCTAATAAAAGGAGAACTGGAGTACCGGTGAACATACCTAGTGACCACCACACTTTAAAATCATGAGGTATTTATTAAATGGGAATAGTTTATGAGAAATACTTAGAGATTAATCTAACAAAATAAGTATGAGGTTTATATGCTGAATACTATAAAAAAATTCCAAGAGAAATTTTAAAAGGCCTAAATAAATGGAGAGACATACTGTGTTCATTCATTGGAAAACCCAATCTTGTTAAGAGATCAGTTTTCTCCAAATTGATCAACAGATATATCATATTCCCAAGAAAAACTGCAACAGGCTTTTTTTGTAAAAATTACAAGCTGATTCCAAACTTATACAACAGCAAAGGACACGGCATCGATAAAAAACAATTTTTTTTTGAAAAACAAAACCAAATTTGGAGAATCCACATAACCTGATTTTAATAGTTACATAAGGCTACAGAAATCAAGGTAGTGTGATAGTGTCATAAAGAACAGACATACAGATCAACAAAATGGAATGGAGAACCTAAATATAGACTCACATAGCTATGGCCACTTTATTTTTGACAAATGGTGCCAAGATAATTCAATGAGGATAGGATACTCTTCGTAAAAACTGTCCCATAACAATTGGACATTATATACCAAAGGGGGGGAAACTTCATGTTTATCTTGTACCTTATATAAAAATTGACTCCCATGAATTAAATACCTAAATTTAAAACCCTGAACATAAAAGAAAAAAATTGATAAATTAGACCTCACAATGAGTGTGGAGCCTATTTGGGATTCTCTCCCTCCTCTCTTCTCCCTCCCTCTCTTTCCATCTAAAATAAGTATTTTTTTTAAAAAAATTAAGACAATTAAAAAATTAAAACATAACCAACAGTCAGGAAGAAAATATTTCTAATACCCACATATGATAAAAGAACTAAATCTAGAATATATTTTAAAACTTTTGAATGATGCCACCAAGATGGTGACACAGGTTGTTCCTGACTTCAATCCCCCTCACAAGACCAACTAACAACTATTAAAGAATAGGACACTACTGAGATAATACCAGAATATAGGGATGATGCTAAAGTGCCCCCCTGTACCACATAGACCAATACAGACTGCATTAGAGTAAGAGAAGCAGCTACATACTGACCATCTGCTCCTCCTCTAGGCCAGTGCAGCACCATGCAGAGAGGTCTCCTCTGAGCTTCTGGTTCCTCCAGTGGAAAAAAGAACCCAGTGTATACAATAAGCCCACCCCCCACCACTGTGTATAACTTTTCCAGGGCCCCTATTCTGATCTTGCATTACAGGGATTATAAAGGAATTTGTGGTGCTCAATTGCTGGAAATCTATGATGGAGAAGGGGAGAGGCACCTGAGACAACCAACACATGGATCTTGTAAAACCAAATTTATACTTCAGTACCCAAGTAGTAATCCCAATCAGCAACTTTGCTAATATGCAGAACCAGGTCAATGGCATACTCCAAATAGAGAATATGGCCAGGTACAGATCTGCCAGATTCAGATCTTCAAACAGGGAGTTTTGTAGCCCATACAGCCTTGTTGGCCCAAGAAGCTGAAACAAACAGTCTCATCCACTGTGGAGAGTGTCTTCTAGCCCCATATGACCAGAAGGGATGACAACAATTTCTGGAATCCGTGTTGGGCCAGCAATGCCTAAAATAAGAAGCAGGTAAGCAGAGATGATCACCCTCAGAGAAAATCCAGTACAAGGCATGGAGTGATACCATGCTATGTACAGACAAGGGGATAAATTCACAGCCAAGGTTGAGGCTACTCTCTGCTGCTCCTAAATGGAGAGCCTGTTTGGGAAATTAAGAGTAACCTAATGGAGGCTCTCCTCTGCCCGCCCAGGCAAGGGAGCTGAGACTCATCCCCACTCACTGTGGAGAGTGTCTTCTGGCCCCATCTGACCAGAAAAGCAGGAGATAACTCCTAGAAACTGTGCAGTACAGTGGCACTGGAGCCAAGAGGCAGACAGAATCAAAAGTTTGCAAAGCAAAGCCAGTGGCCCTGTTTCATCAGGAAACTTGGGGTGCATGTTGGCTTGGGTTAAGACAACAAAGAGCTTTATTGACTTTAGAGCTATTCCTCCCACTGCATCCAGGCAAGGAATCTAATTCATAGTCCTTCTCATTGGTAAATACAACCTTCAGCCTGTCAAACCAGCAACCCTAACCAGAGAACATGGGAAGCTACATAGCCTATTCAACAGTCCTATTCAGGGGCACCTGGATAGACAGCATAGCTCGTGACTTCCCCAATCTGCAGAGAAAAATTGGTGACCTCACCTGACCAGGGAATCCAGTGACCACTGTGGACTGATTTAGGTCCCCAAACAATGAGCCATATAGGCCTTGGGTCCCATCTTGCTTCCCTTCCAGAGAAGGGAAACTAATTCATACCTCCATCTACTAGTTAATATAGTGCCCAGTCCCTAACAGCTAGTAAGCCTTACCAGAGAACTCAAGCAACTGTGAAGCCCATCCTACAGTCTAACATGGGCAGAGAACCAAGCCAGCAGTCCTAGCCAACGGTTCTCAGCTACTAACACAACCCCCATCCTTGTCCTCTGAGCTTGAACAATTACCTCATCCCAAAAAGAGACCATAATAGCAGACACATCCAGAAACCCAAAGTGAGCTGACCGGTGAAAACCTGTCTCTGGCAAAGCAAATCTCTAAAGTCTGAAAGAGGATTCCAATTACTCAAATGCACAGATACCAATGTAAGGAATCAAGGATCATGAAAAATCAGGTAAATATGACACTACCAAAGGAAACTAATAAAACTCCAATATGACCTTAAAGAAATGGAGAGCTATGAAGTGTGAGACAAAGAATTCAGAATATCCTCTTAAGGAAGTTTGGTGAGAGAGAGGAGCCAACATGGCAGAGAAGCAGGGGGATCCGAAGTTCCCTCCTCTCTCAAACAAAGCAGTGTTGAATCTAAAGGACTGTGAACTTCAAGAATCTGGGAGACAAAGAAACAGTCGCTTCTGGGACCCACCGGGACAACCTGACAGGCCAGGGGTGATTGATTTTGAATTGGCAGAGATAAAATGAATGAAGGGGAGGGATCCCCTTCCGTGGAGAGACAAAGGGAAGAGAAAGAGAGGCTGGGGAAGCATAGGACTGTAACTGGACAAGAGAAAAACCACAGACCAGGACGGAGAAAGATCCAATCTCTAACCAAGGGGCTTTCTCCAGACTGGGGCCAGCTGCCCAGATCACACACCTGGGGAGGAGGGGACCCAGCCCTGGGTTCAGTGGCTAGGTCAGAGATACAGTCCACAGTAGGAGAAAGTGATCCCCTTCCTGGAGTGTTGTGGGACAGGACAGAGCATGCCTGCGTCCATCAGCCAGGGGTCATATGTTGAGTGGCATGGAGTGGCACTCCCCCAATACCAGGGTGCACAGAGTGGGAGTCTGAATCCCAGCCAAGCACTAGGGTACCGGAGTCAGCAGAGTGGGACAAACCATCTTGTTTGTACCCGCAGCACAGTGAAGATGGCTGGAACAGAGTGGATTGGGACACCTGGTGCATGAAGGAGAGATTGGGGTATCCCCCACCACCACCAAGGTGGGACATCAGGGACCGGATACAGAGCCAGAGTGCAGGTGGGACTGCCTACACCAAACCACACCCCTTCTTGCCTGGTAACTGTATCTGTATTGGAGCAGGACTGACGCCGACAAACCAGACAGCCCCTCCTCCAGACGAGCAATGTGGCATTGCCTGGTTTAATTCTCAGACAATTCTTATTATATAGATATATTCTTCCTTCCTTTTCTCCTTATCTCTTCCTTCCTCTAGTCTGGGTACTCTCGTTGTTGGTTTGTTTAAGCAGACATATTTAATCCATTCTCTTGATATATGTTACACACCTCTTTCTTTATTCTCCTTTCTCTCTCTCTGGATTAAGCCATATAGTTTCTCTGTTCGGTCAATTTTTATTTTTTCTTTTTCCCTGCCCCTGTCATTTTTCTCTTTGTATGGGATAAGGCCTCTTCCATCAACACCACCTCCACCCTGTTGTTAACTTGTAGCTGGTGTTTCTGGTTTCTTGTTTTTGAGGTTTTTATTTGTTTATGTGTTTTATTTTCTGTTTGTTTTTTGTTTGTTTGTTTTCCTTTCCAAGGCTGCTTCAACAAACAAATCAAAGCACACTTAGTGGAGGGGCCAAAACATCACTGCAAGTAGGGAGATAAAGTAACCAAAGTCCACAACAACAGAGAGTAATAACACTCTCCAAAAAACACCTCCTGAAGGGCAAGGCCCTGGGCAGTAGATGACACCTCTTTAATATAGTAGTGCTCGCAGGTGCACGGCACATAGCAAGCTTTTAAAACACATAAGGGACAGACAACTAGCCAAAATGACAAAACAGAAGAATTCTCCTCAAAAGAAATTCCAGGAAGAAGTGACAGCTAAAAAATTGATCAAAACAGATATAAACAATATAACTGAACAAGAATTTAGAATAACAGTCATAAGATTAATCACTGGACTTGAAAAAGCATAGAAGACAGCAAAGACTGAATTGCTGCACAGATTAAGGAACTAAAAAACAGTCATGATGAATTAAAAAATGCTGTAAATGAGGTGCAAAATAAACTAGAGGTGGTGACAGAACTGAAGAGGCAGAGGGGAGAATAGGGGAAATAGAAGATAAAATTATGGGAAAAGATGAAGCTGAGAAAAAGACAAAAAAAATTCTGGATCATGAGGGGAGAATTAGAGAACTAAGTGATTCAATGAAACAGAACAATATCCATATCATAGGCATTCCAGAAGAAGAGAGAGAGAAAGGGGCTGAAGGTGTGCTTGAACAAATCATAGCTGAGAACTTCCCCAATATGGAAAAGGAAACAGACATTGAAATCCAGGAGGCACAGAGAACTCCCTTCAGACATAACTTGAATCGATCTTCTGCATGACATATCATAGTGAAACTGGCAAAATACAAACATAAAGAAAGAATTTGGAAAACAGCTAGGGATAAACAGGCTCTAACCTACAAGGATAGACACAAAAAGGTCGTAGCAGACCTATCTACTGAAACATGGCAGGACAGAAAGAAGTGACATTAAATTTTCAATGTGATGAATAGGAAAAATATGCAGCCAAGAATCCTTTATCCAGCAAGCCTGTCATTCATAATAGAAGGAGAGATAAAAGTCTTCCCAAGCAAACAAAAATGGAAGGAATTCATCACCACTAAACCAGCCCTACAAGAGATCCTAAGGGGGACTCTGTGAGTGTTACAAAGACCAAAAAGGACAAGAGACATCACTACAAGCATTAAACATACAGATAACACAATGACTTTAAACCCGTATCTTTCAATAATAACACTGAATGTGAATGGACTAAATGTTCCAATCAAAAGACACAGGGTATCAGAATGGATACAAAAACAAGACCCATCTATTTGCCGTGTACAAGAGACCCATTTTAGACCTGAGGACACTTCAGATTGAAAGTGAGGGGATGAAGAACCATCTATCATGCTACTGGAAGTCAAAAGAAAGCTGGAGTAGCCATACTTATATCAGACAAACTAGATTTTAAACTAAAGGCTGTAATAAGAGATGAAGAAGGGCATTATAAAATAATTACGGGGTCTATCCATCAAGAAGAATGAACAATTATAAATGTTTATATACTGAATTCAGAGGCACCCAAATATACGAAACAATTAATCACAAACATAAGCAATCTTATCGGTAAGAATGTGGTAATTGCAGGGGACTTGAATAGTCCACTTACAGCAAGGGGAAGATCATCTAGATAGAGAATCAATAAAGAAACAATGGCTCTGAATGATACACTGGACCAGATGGACTTGACAGACATATTCAGAACTTTCATCTTAAAGTAGCAGAATATACATTCTTCTGTAGTGCACATGGAATATTCTCCAAGATAGATCATATACTGGGTCACAACACAGCCCTCCATAAATATGAAAGAATTGAGATCATACCATGCACACTTTCATATCACAATGCTATGAAACTTGAAATCAATCACAGGAAAAACTTTGAAAAACCTCCAAATGCGTGGAAGTTAAAGAACATCCTACTAAGGAACAGATAGGTCAACCAGGAAATTAAAGAAGAAATTTAAAAATATATGAAACAAATGAAAATGAAAACACAACAATCTAAACCCTTTGGGATTCAGCAAAGGTAGTCCTAAGAGAAAAATACATTGCAATCCAGGCCTATCTCAAGAAACAAAAAAAAAATCCCAATACAAAATCTGACAGTACACTTAAAGGAACTAGAAGCAGAACAGCAAAGAAACCCCAAACTTAGCAGAAGAGAAATAATAAAGATCACAGCAGAAATATAGAATCCAAAAAAAAAAACAAAAAACAAAAAACACACTAGGACAGATCAATGAAACTAAGAGTTGGTTTTTTTGAAAAAATAAACAAAATTGATAAACCCCTAGCCAGACTTCTCAACAAGAAAAGAGAGAGGACCCAAGTGCATGAAATCACAAATGAAAATGGATTTATCACAACCAATCCCTCAGAAATACAAGCAATTATCAGAGAATAATATGAAAAATTATTAGCCAACAAACAGGACAATCTGGAAGAAATGGACAAATTCCTAGACACCCACATACTACCAACACTCAATTGGGAAGAAAATTTGAACAGACCTATAACTAGTGAAGAAATTGAATCAGTTATCAAAAATCTCCCATCAAATAAGACTCCCTGACCAGAGGCTTCCATGGGGAATTCTACCAGACATTTAAAGCAGAGTTAATACCTATCCATCTCAAGCTGTTCCAAAAAATAGAAATGGAAGGAAAACTTCCACACTCATTCTATGAATCCAGCATTACCTTGATTCCCAAATCAGACAGAGACCCCACAAAAAAGAAGAATTACAGGCGAATATCCCTGATGAACATGGATGCAAAAATTCTCAACAAGATACTAGCAAACTGAATTCAATGGCATAAAAGAGAATTACTCACAATGATCAAGTGGGATTCATCCCTGAGCTGCAGGGCTGGTTCAGTATTTGCAAATCAATCACGGTGATACATCACATTAAGAAAAGAAAGGATAGGAACCATATGATCCTGTCAATAGATATGGAAAAAGCATTTGACAAAATACAGCATCCTATCTTAATAAAAACCCTCAAAAAAGTCGGGATAGAATGAACATTCCTTAATATCATAAAAGCCATATATGAAAGGCCCACAGCTAATATCATCCTCAATGGGGAAAAACTGAGAGCTTCCCCCTGAGATCAGGAACATGACAGGGATGTCCACTCTCACCACTGTTGTTTAACATAGTGTTGGAAGTTCTAGCCTCAGCAATCAGACAACAAAATGAAATAAAAAGTATCCAAATTGGCAAAGATGAAGTCAAACTTTCACTTTTCATAGACAACATAATACTTTACATGGAAAACCCTGTAGACTCCACAAAAAGACTCTTAGAACTGATACATGAATTCAGCAAAGTCGCAGGATACAAAATTAATGTACAGAAATCGGATGCATTTTTATATATGAATAATGACCAAGAGAAAGAGAAATAAACTGATTCCATTCACAATTGCACCAAGAACCATAAAATACCTAGGAATAAACCTAACCAAAGATGTAAAAGACCTGTATGCTGAAAACTATAGAAAGCTTATGAAGGAAATTGAAGAAGACAAAGAAACGGAAAAACATTCCATGCTCATGGACTGGAAGAATAAATATTGCTAAAATGTTAATACTAAAAAAAATAAAATAAAAATAAATAAAATGTCAATACTACCCAAAGCAATCTACACATTCAATGCAATCCCAATCAAAATTACACAAGCATTCTTCTTTTTTTTATTTAAATATATTAAATTTATTGTCAAATTGGTTTCCATACAACACCCAGTGCTCATCCCAATGAAAAGATGCTCTCTTCAATACCCATCACCCACCCTTCCCTCCCTCCCACCCCCCATCAGCCCTCAGTTTGTTCTCAGTTTTTCAGAGTCTCTTATGCTTTGGCTCTCTCCTATTCTAACCTCTTTTTTTTTTTTTTTACTTCCCCTCCCCCATGGGTTCCTGTTAAGTTTCTCAGGATCCACATAAGAGTGAAAACATATGGTATCTGTCTTTCTCTGTATGGCTTATTTCATTTAGCATCACACTCTCCAGTTCCATCCACGTTGCTACAAAGGGCAATATTTCATTCTTTCTCATACAAGCATTTTTCTCAAAGCTAGAACAAACAATTCTAAAATTTGTATGGAACCACAAAAGACCCCGAATAGCCAAAATAATATTGAAGAAGAAAACCAAAGCAGGAGGCATCACAACCCCAGACTTTAACCTCTACTACAAAGCTGTAATCCTCAAGACAATATGATATTAGCACAAAACAGACATATAGACCAATGGAATAGAATAGAGAACCCAGAATTGGACCCACAAACGTATGGCTAACTAATCTTTGACAAAGCAGGAAAGAGCATCCAAGGGAAAAAAGACAGTCTCTTTAACAAATGGTGCTGGGAGAACTAGACAGCAACATGCAGAAAAATGAAACTAGACCACCTTCTTACAACATACACAAAAATAAACTCAAAATGGATGAAATACCTAAATGTGAGACAGGAAACCATAAAAACCCTAGAGAAGAAAACAGGCAACAACCTCTTTGACCTCAATTGCAGCAATTTCTTACTCGACACATCTCCAAAGGTAAGGGAACTAAAAACAAAAATAAACTATTGGGACCTCATAAAGATAAAAAGCTCCTGCACTGCAAAGGAAACATTCAACAAAACTATAAGGCAACCAATGGAATAGGAAAAGATATTTGCAAATGACAAATCAGATAAAGGGCTAGTATCCAAAATCCATAAAGAATGTACCAAACTCAACTCCTGAAAACAAATAATCTAGTGAAAAAATGGACAGAAGACATGAATAGACACTTTTCCAAAGAAGACATCCAGTTGGCCAACAGACACATGAAAAGATGTTCAACATCACTCATCACCAGGGAAATACAAATCAAAGCCACACTGAGATACCACCTCACACCAGTGAGAGTGGCTAAAATGAACAAATCAAGAAACTACAGATGCTGGCTAGGATGTGGAGAAATGGGAACCCTCCTGCATTGTTGGTAGGAATGCAAACTGGTGTAGCCATTCTGGAAAACAGTGTGGAGGCTCCTCAAAAAATTAAAAATAGTACTACCTTATGATCCAGCAATAGCACTACTAGGAATTTATCCAATGGATACAAGAGTGCTGATGCATAGGGGCACACGTACCCCCATGTTTATAGCAGCTCTTTCAACAATAGCCAAATTATTGAAAGAACCTAAATGCCCATCAACTGATGAATGAATAAAGAAGATATGGTTTATATATACAATTGAATGCTACTTGGCAATGAGAAAGAATGAAATCATGCCATTTGCAGCAACGTGGATAGAACTAGAAGGTATTATGCTAGTGAAATAATTCAGTCAGAGGACAGATATCAAATGTTTTCACTAATATGTGGATCTTGAGAAACTGAACAGAAGACCATGGGGGAAGAGAAGGGGAAAAAAATAGTTACAAACAGAGAGGGAGGGAGGCAAACCACAAGAGATCTTAAATACAGAGAACAAACTGAGGGTGGATGGGGGATGGGGGATGAGGGACAAGGGAAAATGGGTGATGGGCATTGAGGAGGGCACTTGTTGGGATGAGCACTAGGTGTTGTAGGTAAGCCAATTTGACAATAAATTATATTCATAAAAAAAGTAAATTTAGCAAACTATAAGAAAATGTAGACAGACAACCAAACAAAATTAGGAAAACAATACATGAACAAAATGCAAAGTTCAGCAAGGAAAGAGCACCCATAGAGAAAGAAAGAAATCCTAGAGGTGAAAAATACAGTAAATGAAGAATTCAACATAGTTTCAAAAATAGACTGAAGAAATAAGAGGCTGAAGAAATAATCAGTGACCTGGAGGATAGAATATCAAAAATTACCCAGAGGAGCAAAGAGGAAAACAGAATTAAAGAGAGTAAATAATGGCTATGGAATTATATGACATGAAAAATAGCAAACAGAACTGAAAACTTCCCAAACCTAAAAATAAATGGATATCCAGATCCATGAGGCTAAAAAATGCCAGACAGAATAAACCTGAATAAGGGTACACCAAGATACATAATTTCATTGTCAAAAATAGACAATGAAAGAATTTAAAGGGTAGAAAGAGGAAAGACAGAAGTTACATACAAAAGAACACCCATAACTAAAGGTGGATTTACCAACAGAAACTTTTCAGGCCAGAAAAAGAAGGAATTCCATATTCAAAATATTGAAAGAAAATAACTGCCAACTAAGAATCCTATACCTGGCAAAGCTGTCCTTTATAACTAAAACTAGGGATAAAGACTTTCCCAAACAAAAAAAGCTGAGGAATTCATTACTAGTATACCTGCCTTGCAAGAAATGTTAAAGGGTGTTCTTTAAGTGGAAGTAAAACAGTGCTAATTAACATCAAAAAAAACACAGAAATGTAGTGTATATCTCACTGGTAATGGTAAACATATAGTCATAGATTCTGCAATATGGTAATAGTGGTACAGAATTCATTTGAAACTCTAGTTTAAAATTTATAATTACTCTTTGACTCAATAGTTTGTTATATGAACTTTTCTGTAGAGTGGGACATAACTAATATTTCTGTAGGATGAAATTTGGCAATAGAAACTCTAAAGTCACTTCTAGATTTTGGATCATATTATTATGTTACTGAGAATATAAAGAATGGCACTGAAACAAACTCACAAAAATGTTCTCCAACTAAATGAAACCTACCATCGATGGGTTTGCCAATAAAGATGTATTTGTAAAATAAATAAGCTATTTACCCCTACTCCATCCTATCATAATAACCTCCATTATATGCTTATGCCTAGGTTTTTATGACACATTCATTAAAGGAAAATTATCTTCACTCCTATAAAAATGTGTTTTATTGATTCATAAAGCAAGAATAATAACTCCCATTTTTGAGTGTTTACTATGTGTTAACCAAGCATTGTTCCAAGTATTTTAATTTATTCTTCACAAAAATCCATGATGCAGATCATATTATCATCCTCATTTTACACAAATTTAGGAAATTGAAGCACAGAGAATTGAGATCATTTGCCCAAGATAACATAGCTGTTGAGTGAAGGAACCAGAATTTGAACCTGGATAGTAATGATACCTGAACCATCATCCATAACTGTGATTCAACAGGACTTAATGAGAAAGCTGCTAATAAAACAAAAGCATTTGCTTAAAAGCAAATATTTAATGAACATATACCATGTATGGAATACCTTTTTAGGAACTGGGGAAAAGGCTATTATCATTTCTTTTAAATCATTAATTTCTAAATAATTTTTTTAATTTTTTTAATGTTTATTTATTTTTGACAGAGAGAGACAGAGCATGAGGGGGGAGGGGCAGAGAGAGAGGGAGATACAGAATCCAAAGCAGGCTCCAGGCTCTGAGCTGCCAGCACAAAGCCCGACGCGGGACTTGAACTCACAGACCCACAAGATCATGACCTGAGCTGAAGTGTGACGCTCAACTGACTGAGCCACCCAGGCGCCCCAATAAAATTTTTAAACAGTTGGGGAATAAGTGTGTATTCCCTGTAGATCTTCCAATAACTAGCTTCCTTATCCTTAAGTGGATTTATCAGAATTTTAGTTTTTTATATCTCTGAATGAGGCAGTTAGATAATTCTTAAGGGTTATATTTGTTGTATCCTATGATATTAAACATTAAACATTAGTTATGGATTTATTCCTCTATCAGTTTAAACTAGAAAACAAGCATCTTAAAAAGAAACCATGAATAGAGGGAGGGAAACATGAAGAGAGATAGGAAGAAAAAAATTAAAGAAGAAAGAAACTCAGAGCTACTTCTAATTTTTTATTTGTTTGTTTTGATTTTCACTGGAAAAGGAGGGTTTGGTCACAATGTGCAATCCTTCTCCCTAAAGCTTTACACAAAATTAAATAAATTATCATTTCTTCTCTTTAAGTAGGAATGGCTCCTTCCTAGGAAGTGCCAACATCTGTTTAAAGACAACATCTGTTAGGCAAGTGGAAATATTGGGAGATAAGCTGCTTACTCAGACTGTTAGGATATAATGAAGAAATCAAAATAACTGGAAAATTAAGATTGGGATCTGGGCATAATTACAGTTCTCAAGGTGCCAATTGCTATATTTTTGAACACATAATGAGCTTGGATATTCCTAGTGATTGTCAGCAACCCCAGCTGATAGTAGCTCAACATTCTGTTCATAAATATTTACTAGATAGTGTGGAACAGGTTTACTTTAGGGTTAGTGCTTACAAGTGAGCACACACTAAAATTTCTTCAGCATGTATAATTTCCAGGCACAATTTACCATAAGCCAGGTCACTGTGAGCAGAATATGAGGATTTTTATATTACTGACTCAAAGTATGAGATGACTACTTTAAATACACATAATCATTTGTGTATCATAAACACAAAGACAGTAATGATAACAAAAGGATTTTGTTATTTACATCTTTATCATTTTCTAAAGTTACACATGTATGATGTTCCCTCTTTCCAACAAACCATGAGATAGATTAACCATTCAATCTCTCCATTTTAAAATGAGGAAACATCTCCCAAGTAATTAAAGTTATTTGAGTCAGCTATAGGGCTTAGGGTCTTCCTAGAATTCAAATTTTAGCACTGGAAGGGAACTCAGAGGCATTACCCAACATATTTCCCAATCATATTCCCACCAAGTAGACACGTAGACACATACACACACTTACTTAAGGCTAAAGCTCTTTACTGTATTTTCTAGAAAACCTCAAGTTCTGTTATGTCAGCACTATAATTTCCTTCTTTCAGCCAACCTGAAAAGAGATCAATTTAATCTGTCATAAATTCTCCCTTTCAAATAATGTAGTTTTTAAGTTCCAAATTAGAAAAAAAGATACATTTTCTTAAAATACTAATAATTTAAGATTTTACATTGATAAAAGATATTAGTTTATACAGAGAAATGTGTAAATTCCAAGACAACAGATTATAAAGCTTATTAAGGCTAAAATTCTAGGTTTCAATAATTACAAAACACTGCTCTTCTCATTCTTTCCAACGGAATGCCTAAAGTACAGACAAGTTCAAACATCAGTTAGAAAATATTGGAGTTTCTGCCCTATAATGGGCCCAGTGTCAGTACAGGAGAATGGCCTAACTCCTACAGCTTCAGGCGTTGCTTCTTGCTTTATAATGATGTCACTGTGTAATTTAAATCCAGTGTTAACTGATTAGTCGTCCATCTAAAATGATAGTAAACATTTGCAAAAGGATTTTAATTAGTCAATAGGTTTATTAATAATTAATTACTTAAAAACTTAATTAGCAAGTTTATTAACCACTCAATTGCTATTCCAGGCTGTTAAAAATGTCAGGAAAACAAAAGAAGTATAAGATGTGGTAAGTGTTATATGAAAGCTTCACTCTAGTTGGAAGAAAACTACCATATGTAAATCAAGATGTAGAGAATAATTAAATCCTAAACAGATTGGAAATAATCACAAATGCAATCTGAGTTCAAAGAAAGACATATCTGTGTAACAATCTTCACTGTCCCCAAACTATCAATCTGTATTGAACACCACATGTAAATTTTACATCAGTTTCTTCATTAACATTGTTCCAGAGTATATCAGGGTTTAGAGACCAACATTTTATTTTTTTTTTAATTTTTTTTTAATGTTTATTTATTTTTGAGACAGAGAGAGACAGAGCATGAATGGGGGAGGGGCAGAGAGAGAGGGAGACACAGAATCGGAAGCAGGCTCCAGGCTCTGAGCCATCAGCCCAGAGACCGACGCGGGGCTCGAACTCACGGATCGCGAGATCATGACCTGAGCTGAAGTCGGACGCTCAACTGACTGAACCACCCAGGCGCCCCGAGACCAACATCTTATAAGCAGTAGACTTCAAGCACAGCGGCTCCTCTCTTAACACTTATTATAATCTGATGTTTCTATTGGTAAGAAATTATATAGAGAATTTGAAATCTTTATTGATTTCTCCTCAGCCTTGGATCATTTGTGGTATTTTCTGTATGACATAAGGATTTTTGGTTTATTGATGTTCATACAAACTTTCTCTTTCACACCACAAAGCAGAGCAGGTCAGGTCACAAATTCTGAAAAATCAGACACAATTTGGAAAATCACATATTTCTTAATAACTTTTGCATAATTTAGATATTTGCCTTATACTACAGAAAATAAGATATTTTCCAAAATTCTGTCAATATTGTATAATTTTCATAAATCATAAATGATTTCAAAAGAAAACTGACTTTTTATAGTGATAGTATTTTTTCTTTTTAGCGAAGGTGGGAAACTGCTTACAACTTCTTTGAAGTAACTTTGGAGATTTAAGCAAATCTTCATTAATTTTTGCAATACATTCATAAATATTTCTTAAGAAACATCCTTATTTAAATAAATAAATAAATAAACCGGGCATGATGCGGTGTATTTCTCTACCTCATGGACAAATGAATATATGCTGAGGCTTGTCTAGGGTCTTTAATTTTCACAAAGAAATGTCAACCTCATTGTATTTCCTGGATTCTGAAGTATTTGTAGACACGAATTCATTATGATTGTGTAAAGACAGATTTGACTCATAAAAACATATATCCTAAAAACATTAAAATGCAAATAAAAATAAATAAAATTTATAACACAAATAACAAAAGATTAGCATATTGACTACATTAGGAATTTTTAAATACTGCATTAAGAATGTTTAATCTCCTCAGGCAAAGGCAACAAAAGCAAAATAAACAAACTAAAACTACACCAAACTTGTTTTACACAATGAAGGAAACAAAACAAAAAGGCACTTTACTGAATGAGAGAAGATATTTGCAAATGATATATCCAATAAAGAGTTACTATCTAACATATATAAAGAATGTATACAATTCGACGCCAAGGAAATAAACAGTACAGTTAAAAAATACGCAAGAAGGCCTGAATAGACATTTTTCCAAAGAAGACATACACATGGCCAACAGACATATGAAAAGATGCTCCACATTACTAATCATCAGGAAGTGCAAATCAAAACCACAATGAGATATTACCTCATACCTGTAAGAATATCATCTCATACCTAATATCAAAAAAAAAAAATGAGAGGGGTGCCTGGGTGGCTCAGGTTGGTTAAGTGTCTGACTCTGGACTTCAGCTCAGGTGATGATATCATGGTTTATGAGCATGAGCCCCGTGTCAGGCTATGTGCTGACCACAGAGCCTGCTAGGGATTCTCGGTCTCCCTCTTTCTCTACCCTTCCCCTGCTCACACTCTACCTCTCTCTCTCTCTCAAAATAAATAAATAAAAATTTAAAATATATATATAAATATAAATTAAATAAGTAAATAAATATAAAAATAAGAAATAACAAGTGTTGGCAAGCATGTGGAGCAAAGGGAACTCATGAACTCTGGTGCAAATGAAAAGGAAACTCTTCTGTAATACTGGTGCAAATGTAAATTAGTGCAGCCTCTACAGAAAACAATACGAAGTTTCCTTAAAAAATAAAAAATAGAACTACCATATGATCCAGCAACTCTACCTGTTATTTTTCTGAAGAAAACAAAAACCATTAATTTGAAAAGATATAGGCACCCCTATGTTCACTGTAGCATTATTTATAATAGCCAAGATAAGGAAGCAACTTAAGTGTCTATCGATAGATAAATGGATAAAGAAGAAATGGCATATATATACATACATATATATATATATATATATATATATATATATATATGTATGTATATACATCTTGCTGTTTGCAATGGTATCAGTGGAGCTAGAGAGTATAATGCTAAGGGAAATAAGCCAGTCAGAGAAAGATGAATACTATTTGATTTCACTCACATGTGGAATTTAAGAAAGTAAACAAATTAGCAAAGGAAAAAAAAAAAGAGAAAGACAGACCAAGAAAGAGACTCTGAATTATAGAGGACAAAGTGATGGTTACCAGAGGGAAGGTGGATGGGGGATGGGTGAAATTGGTGATGGGAATTAAGGACTGCACTTGTGCTGAAATCGAGTGATATACAAAATTGCTGCATCACTATACTGCATACCTGAAACTAATATAACCTGTATATTAGCTGTATTGGAATAAAATTAAAAACCTAATAAGAAGAGAAAATGATGGAATGGAATATCATTCAGCCAAAAAAGAATGAAATCTTGGCCATTCATGACAACATGGATGGACCTAGAGGGCACTGTGCTAAGTGAAATAAATCAGACAAATAAATAAATACCACGTGATTTCACTTATATGAGGAATCTAAAAAACAAAACAAATGAACAAATAAAACAGAAACAAACTCAAAAATACAGAGAACAAACTAGTGGTTGCCAGGGGTAAGGCAGTGGGGGGTATTGGCAAAATAGGTGAAGGGGATTAAGAGGTACAAACTTCCGCTTATAAAATACATAAGTCACAGGGATGTTAAGTACAGCATAGGGAATACAGCCAATAATATTGTAATAACTATGTATGATGACAAATGGTAACTAGACATCATGGTGATGATTTTATAATGTATGTAAATGTCAAATCACTATGTTGTACACCTGAAACTAATGTAATATTGTATGTCAACTGTGCTTCAACAAAAAAAATTTTTTAAATGTGTTCTACAAAATAAATGGTAAGAGTTTAAAGTGACACAACATTTCTAAAGGGCAATTTGGAAATATAGTAATTATAATAACCGCTAATATTCATTGAATGTCACAAATAGTACTTAGTACTCTTATTTAATATCAAATGCAATCCTCACAGCAAACCTATAAGGAATGTGTCATTAGAATCTTTAATTTTCAGACCAAAAAACTGAAGCACAAAAAACATTAAATAACTTATTTAAAGTCGCAGAGAGACATTAGGTAGGAGAGCCTATTTTCAAATGCATGCAATTGGATCTCAGAGCCTTAAAATGAGCTGTGATCTGTAACCCAGTCAAAATTTCTACTTTCTTCCAGAAGTTTTTTCCAGTAAATTATTAAGGTTTGACATACAAGTATGTTGAGGGCCATTTATAATAGCAGAATCTCAGAGACAAAATTTATGTTTAGTACTAGGATACTGGTTGAGGAAATTATGGTTATCTTTGTAACAGTTATGTAGGCAAAAAAAAAGCATTTCTCAAGGAATTTTCAAGGGAATGGAAAATATAAGATATAGTGCAGTGTGAAGAAAACAATATGTGAAATAGGAGTCCAAATTTGTATATAAAAGATAGGTTTATATTGATAGAAAGCAAAATTGCTGAAATGATACATATAATAATGTTAATAGTTACTTCTGGCTGAAAAAATTATAGGAGATTTTTATTTTTCATTTTATATTGTTTGCTTTCACATTTTCTATTAAGATACATGTATTACATTTACTTTATAACTTGGAAAACTGCCTAATAATTGTAGCATAACCAGGGGCACTTGGATTGCTCAGTCAGTAAGCATTCAACTCTTGACTTCAGCTCAGGTCATGATCTCTCCATCTTGAGATGGAGCCCTGCATTGAGCTCCACATTGGGCGGGGCATGGAGCCTGCTTAAGATTCTCTCTTTCCCTTTCCCTCTGCCCCTCCCCACTTGCTCACACACACATGTGCACACAGGCATGTGCTCTCCTTGTCTCAAAAAAAAAGATAAATAGATAGATATATGATAGAGAGATAGGTAGATAGGTAGGTAGATATATAGATATAAATGATAGATGATAGATTAGATAGATGATAGACAGATGACAGATTAGATAGATAGATGATAGATAAAGATGATAGATAGATAGATAGATAGATAGATAGATAGATAGATAGGCAGATAGATACATAGATACATAGACACATAGATACATATGTAGATAGATGATAGGTAGGTAGGTAGGTAGGCAGGTAGGTAGATAGATAAATTGTGGCATAACCATAACAACTCTATAAGCCCTAACTATATTCATTCTATTTTCTCCTTAGATTTCTACTTTTTATTTAATTTTTTCTTGGACATAATATTTTTCAACTTCTTATTTGTAGTTTACCATATACTGGTTGTACTTTTATTGTAAAATGTCTGAAATTCTAATGGAATCCAGGATAAACATTCAAAATGTAAATAGTTTAGTAGCCTCTTCTGAAACTCCCTTTACATCCATTACCAGATCTAAAACACATGACTAAAATAACACACAATCTTGAATAAATGGTTCTTTTTAACCAAAAGCAAAACCACTACACTGTCCTTTCATGTTTAATCCTCCATCAGCTGAACATTTTACATAAATTTTCACAAAAACATCATTTGATCTAAGAACATCTGCCAGAGGCTGGAACACATTTTTTTAGTCCTTAACTTGAAGTTTAGTATAAATACTATATATATATATGCTCTCCCAGACACTTATACACAACTTTCATTTGCGCTATTTATTTGCATAAAAATCTAATCATTCTAAAAGCACTTTCATATGCATTATTCCAATTATTCCAATCCTCACAACAAGCCTATAAAATAAGTATCACGGGATCAATTTAACAGATTAAAATGTCATGATATGCACATATATCTATTCCTGAGGCTATTATATTTCTAACAATAGCTTGATGTTTTCCTTAGCAGCAGTAGCAGATTTGGAAATACTGACTCCACAACATATAGCATCCATCAGTGCTTTCAGAGAAGCATTTTGAGGACCACTAGAATTTTTGGTTCAGTCCAAGTCAATACTGTTTATTACAACCATGACCTAAGATTAAAAAAATTCCTGGGAGCACACATGACATTTTCTATTCATATGTATACATCTGTTATACCAGATAGAACACTGCCAAAACATGTGTGTTTAGTGTATACTAAGCATACAAAAGACACACAGAAAGAGGATTTTTCTGTGGAGAATAATTGGGTTGAAGATGTGTTCTTCCTTTAAGATGAAATGCAGACTTCTCATTAAAAGTAAAATCCTTCCTTTCAAAATACAGAATAAAATGTTCCTTTTTAAGAACCCCAGATGGCTAAATGTATGCTTTTCAAATCTTTCTGCTTGAGAGTATTCTGCCTAACAATTCCCCTGAGACTCTCTATCTCGGTTCTCATAACAGGCTCTTCTAAGACCTCAAACATTGCTGCCTTTAAGGAGGATGGCCATTTCCTTTTCTTTCAAAGTTCCTCTTCCACTGGTTCCTCAATGACTTTCCCTTCTCTCTTATGACTCCCTTGATAGCTTGCATTCCAGAACATCAGCTGATTCAGCTCCTGTCTTCTCTCTGCATTTGCACTACCCACATATCTTTGAAGGCATTAGTGAGATAGATAGCTTCTAACAATATGTGTCAGTCATGACAATATTTTCCTGAGTCAGGTTTTAGCTTCTCTCTTAATTTTTCTGCTCTTAGGTACAATCAGGAATTACAAACACAATGGTGAATCTTAATACCCTAGCCTTTGCCTACCACAAGAAAGTAGGTACCATTGCATTTTAACTGAGATAATTCATGAATAATGACAATAGAACCAGAGAGCTATTTTGGCAGCAGGATAATCAATATGTTAAAAAATGAAATGTTTGTGGAGAGGGAAAGATCCAGCCCTATGTAATACAACCAAGTTAAAAATCCTAAAACCTGCCACAAATGAGACTCCTCTACATACTGTCAGCCATTTTTCCTCCATAAATCATTTTATTACGGGACTTTTTGCTAAAGACATCAAGTGAACGATCCTTGAATATATAAGCACTAAGATGTTGGCATTATGGAAGTATTTAAGGCATCATATTTGAGCTCAGAGTTTCTGACACACATAAAAATGTCTAAGTATGCCTGTGTAAGTGTCTATCTTAAGAAAGTGGTCAGAAATGTTGATGCTCTCGACCATCACTTTGAATTTGTGCAAAGTATTAACCATTATATTGAAAGATCCATAGTTAAGCTTTCTTTGCTCTCACATGTGCTTAGCCTTGACTTTTGCCAAAAAAGTGGGCATTTTGCCTCCAAAAACAACAAGTGGTTGTATTCTGCATATTCTCATCTCCTCTTGATGACACCCCTGATTGCATCTAACCTGCCAGCAGAACTGGACTGAAAAACAAGAGCTTTCATTTGGCCACAAGAACAAAGAACAATTGTTTCTGTTAAGCAGTGAAGTTTCTAATGCAGCCAGAGGTTACAGAAAAGAATCCTCATAAGGGAAGGAGGAAAAAAATCCCCATCATGTCAGCACTGTCAGTGACCAAAGCCATACTCCAATGTATGACCTATGGCCCTCAAAGCAGAGGAATATTTCTTCCTCTATAAAGTGAGTGTTATTTGATTAAATGAATGTTTCTCTAATAAATAGCATACTAAAGGCCTTTTGAAAAGCTCTGAGCAATCCTCTCATCTGGAGCCAAATAAAAGATATATTGGCAAAAACAAAACTTTCATCCAAATTAATAATGTCTTTATATATCCCTGTCCAGATCTGCACTGGCTTAAGACTAGGAAGCATTTCTCCAGTAATCGTTCTCTAAACCATTGAGTTTTCAAGCAAAGCCAGCATCCTCTGTATTGAGGTTAATTTAACAGGTCCTATTTCTGAGGGTATCTTTGTCTTCCTGATCATTACCACTGTGTGATATTAATTAGTCACTCACAAAAGAACAGATTATTTCATATGTCAGTACAAAGGCATTTTGGGTCCCATTTAAAATTCAAAAATAAAATATGACCTAACTTCACTATAGGATATACATGGTCATTCCCCACTCCTTTTTTTTATCTTCGTTATTGTTTCATTTTTGAAATTGGATTTGTTAGCAGACATAGAATATCTGCACATTTTGAAAATGGCATTAATAAAAAGAAAACCAGTGAGACTTTAGGAACTTGAATGAGTTTATCATTTTGGACCATCACCTTTTGGGCACCATTCCAGATATAAAATCGCTGCTCATCTGGGCACTAATTGGTATACTTCTTGGGGGATGGTGGAGCATTTAGTAAGCAGATCACTTTCTCAACTCCCTATGTAAGATTTACCCATATTTCAAGATCTCAGGCAAAGGACTAAATGAACACATGTACTCCTCCTCATAATACATGCCACAACAAATTGAATGATGAATACAAAATAAAAAGCATAATCTTGGGGTGCCTGGGTGGCTCAGTGGGTTAAATTTTCTGAGTTTGAGCCCCACATCAGGCTCTGCACTGTCATGGTTCAGGATTCTCTCTCTCCGTCTCTCTCTCTGTCCCTACCCCACTTGCACGCATGTGCTCACTCTCTCTCTCTCTCTCAAAATAAATAAATACATTTTTAAAAAAGTACAACCTTTTAGTCTTCAAAATGAACTAATTTCTCTCTGAGAGCAATATATAATGAGATGCGAATTCTAGTATCACATCTATAACTCCATAAATTTACTTCCTCACCAATTAGGACTCTGACTCAGATCAGGTTTCCCACATCTAGGATGATTTTAGAGTGGGGTACCGCTGGTCTATTGTTACTGGCATGGATAAAATGATTTACTGAGGAAAACACACAAACATGAACTTAGGAACCAAGGACAATGTTTGACTTGTCAATTACAAAAGGTATTCAGTAAAAATTAAAATAATAACAGCTATTATGTACTCATTTCTTACTCTATTCACCTGTTTTAATCTTACAGCAACTTCATGAGGGCTTATTCTTGGAGGTATATTAGCTAGGGTATAAGATAAGCAGCTATAACAAAGAGCCAAAGTACAATGATTCAAAGCAAAAGTTGATCTTTCTCTCATGTAAAATTCCAAGACAGGTGAAGTTTCTACTCTGCTGCTGGGGCAGCTCTACCTATCTCAAGTTCTGGGTGAGATCTCTGTGTCCAAAGTGACTCCTGAAGTTGTCACCATGATCGAGCAAGTGCAAAACAGGAAACAGAAAGTTTAGGGAAAATAGCAAGCCTCTGAAAAGTGTGCAGGAAGTTGCACACATCACTTCCTGCAAAGAAGCAAGATATAGAAAGACTCACTGAGGTGTCTTTGATTGCAGAGAGTCCTTAGTAATAAGGCTACCCTGGATTGCTATGTATGGAAAATGTATGGTTTTGATCATTGATGTTTGTGTGGGATCTTGGGTAAAACACCAACCCTCTCTGGACTTCCATTTCTTAATATGTAAAATTTTAAAGTTCAATAATATTTTCTTTTTTTTTCTTTCTTTTTTTAAATTTATTAAAACTTGGGGCACCTGGGTGGCTCAGTCAGCTGAGCGTCCGACTTCGGCTCAGGTCATGAATGATCTCATGGCTTGTGACTTCTAGTCCCACGTGGGGCTCTGTGCTGACAGCTCAGAGCCTGGAGGCCTGGAGCCTGCTTTGGATTCTGTGTCTCCCTCTCTCTCTGCCCCTCCTCTGATCTCATTCTGTTTCTCTCAAAAATAACCAAACATTAAAAAACTTATTATAACTTGAATTTAAAGAAATAAAATTTTTTAAAAAGAAAGAAAAAAATAAAAGTTCAGTAATATTTCCAAGGACCCTTGCAGCTCTGAAATTTTAGGACTATGTTTAAAAACATGGACATGTAGGGGCGCCTGGGTGGCGCAGTCGGTTAAACGTCCGACTTCAGCCAGGTCACGATCTCGCGGTCCGTGAGTTCAAGCCCCGCGTCTGGCTCTGGGCTGATGGCTCAGAGCCTGGAGCCTGTTTCCGGTTCTGTGTCTCCCTCTCTCTCTGCCCCTCCCCCGTTCATGCTCTGTCTCTCTCTGTCCCAGAAATAAATAAACGTTGAAAAAAAAATTAAATAAAAAAAAAAAACATGGACATGTAAATATAAAACTGATAATGTGCTACAGATTAAGAATTTAGAGGAACCAGGGTTTTGTCCAATCTGTCACATGCTGCACCTTTTCTCTATAATTTTTATAATTTGATAGCCACATTATCCAAAGTGAGTTTTATGTAACATTAACCCTTTTATCATAAAACACTCTGGGAAAAAAAAGAGCCCTCTGGCATTTTAATTGGAGTACAGTTGACCTTGAATAATGCAGGGGTTATGGGCACCAACCCCCACACAGTTCAAAACCTGCATATAATTTTGGCTCCCCAAAAACATAACTCTTAAATAGCCTACTGTTGACTGGAAGCCTTACTGATAACATAAACAGTTGATTAACACATATTTTGTACTTTATATGTACTGTATTCTGACACTAAAATAAGCTAGAGGAAAGAAAATGTTATTAAGAAAATCCTAAGGAAGAGAAAATACATTTACATCACTGTACCTTAAAAAATCAGTGGATAGGGGCGCTTGGGTGGCTCAGTTGGTTAAGCACCCGACTTCAGCTCAGGTCATGATCTCATGGCTCTTGAGGTTGAGCCCCACTTGGGGCTCTGTGCTGACAGCTCAGAGCCTGGAGCCTGCTTCAGATTCTGTGTCTCTCTCTCTGCCCCTACCCCACTCATGCTCTCTCTCTCTCAAAAATAAATAAACATTAAAAAAAATTTTTTTAAGAAATCAGCAGATAAGTGAACCCAAGCAGTTCAAATCCCTGCAGTTGAAGGGTTAACTGTACTTTTGGTTGTAAGTAGGAAAAGAAAAAGAACTAGATTAGGGAAAATAGATAATGTTTATAAGGAATATGAAATGCCACATGGAACCTAAGATCAGAAATGTGACTGGACTCATAAGCAGCTAGATCCAAGGACTCAAATGCTCTTAGAACACATTCTCTTTATCTCCTTCTTGCTTCATTCTTCTCTTCCTTAGTAAAGACAAGTTTCCTTTCACTTCTACATGGTGGGAAGGAAGGCTACCAACAGTTCCTGAGTATTATAATTTACCCGTAGCCCAAGAACCCAAGCAAGACTGGCTCCATTCTCTTTCAGTTCCAAATTCAGCAATCCTGGAACAAATACTCACTGGCCCTACAGAGTCAAGTCTTCCCTCACGCAAAGCAACAGAAGGCAGAGTCACACTGTAACATAGCCTCTTCTTTCTATGTAAGAATTCCTTGGGGGAGTTTTGGGCCAATAATCTCATAGGGGTGCACTACACAAATTTAGAAAATGCTGCCTTAATATAGACTCTTCTTAGAGAGTCACAAAGCATATTAGCAAAATTAGATGTAAAAACCCTAAACTATTTAAATTCATGTTCTTCAACAAATTTTATGAAATTGAAAAAAAAATGTTTGTATCTGTGCATAATACATTTGAAAATTATTCCCTAGAAATTAATATGTCACTTATTCCAACTGATTTTACTTCATAATAGTTACTTGGTGGCTCATCAACATTATCAAATAGCCTGTGTATCTCCATATTAACATTCTGGGTACCCTGGAAACCCAATAAGAGAGGAGTTAACCTTTTGAATATTTTGAAATCTGGAAGAAATAATACAACACAAAGCACTTAGGTTTTTTAGAGTTTTTTTTTATAGTTTTTAGGTTTTTTATATTTTTAGGTTTTTTATAGTTATATTGTGATAAATAACTAGTTCACAGAAGCAATAAGATTAGAGAAAGGTATGGTCTCTCCTCTGAATCTTGCTGAGAGAGGACAGTCTTTTTACACTGGCAATAGCATTAACTACCAAACCAAATCACAATAAAACACTGCCTCCTCCCAAAATAAGATGCAGTTTAGCACAGTGTGATAAATGATATATGAATGGTATTAACCAATTCTTTAGTAGTCTTGAAAGAGAAAGAAGTAATAATTCCTGGTTTTGGCAGGAAGGAAAGGCCTTAGAAGATGAATAGGACTTTATTAGGCAAACATTGAAGGCACCTCTCTGGTAGAATTCTGAGATTAGGGAAAAGCATGTGCAAAGGTACATAAGTGAAAAACTCAGGACACATTCTGGCAGTGATAAATTATGTTTATAGGTCCATCAGAAGCTACATATATGCCTGAAAGTAGTAGGAAGTAAGGAGTAAAAGGGATTGTGTCTGAATTTTGGAGGATTTGGAATGTTAACTTAAGGAATTTGGACTTCATTCAATAAGCAGCAAGGAGAATTTGATAGTTTTATATTCCGTTTTGTTTTGTTTTTAAAGAAACTACTTTGTTCAAGATATTGTTTTAAGAAAATTAATATACCAAGGATGTGCTAAAAAAGGTAGAATGCACAGACCACAGAAGCAACTAGTCTTTTCCTTGACATGGCAGATTGTATTTTTCAAAGATGGCTACAACATCTCACATCCTCCATGGTCTTATTACAATATGTCACTGGTATTATTCCCATCAATTGGTGGGCTCCTTATCCTCTCTCTCTCTTGAAGCAGAGTGGACTTTTTTGACTTCCTTGACCACTAGAGTACAGCAGAATTGATGATATGTGACTTTTAAAACTAGATCACAAAATGTCAAGCACTTAAGCCTTATTTTCTTAGGATAGTAATTCTTGAAACCCATTTATCATGCTGTGAAGTTCAAACTAGAGAAATTTGACAGATTGATGGCGAGGCCACAGTGTAGATATTCCAGCTGACAGTACATCTAAGATATCAACCAACAACTAGCATCAACATCCATATAGGAGAGCAGATGCTGCCAAATGTCCCCAAATCCCAACCACAGAATCATCCCGAGAATTCCCATCTTCCTAGCTGAGGCCCAAACAGTGTAAAGTAGAAACAAACCAAATCTTTTGTACAATAGCCTTGAACTAGGCAGTTCCCTGGGGTTCGGTGAATTTTCAGTGAGGGACAGAGCTGTGAATCATCAGCTTGGAAATCTGGGTGGAGAACTACAGAATCTACTACAGTCTACCACTTGCACTCCTCAGACTGATTTCCTTTCATTGTAAAGTCACTCCATCTGGAAAGAGTTTCCACCATGTTCTGACTGGTCTTGTTTTCTGAGAAAACTTACCAAAGAGGTGTTAGTGGGATCAACTACAGCCCCCACTGTTACATCTCTTAAAGCTGTAACTGTTAATCAGCATCCCTCTTTCCATCTCCTTTTCTAGATTCCCTTAATCAATGGCTACTAGCTCTAATTCATGCTAATTCTAGTGACATACAACTCTTTGATTTCCAAAATGTGAATACACTAAATAAACAGTCTCTCCTCTTGCCTCTAAAATTTAGAATGAAATCAAATTTTTGCCTCCATAATCCCATAGCTCTTTACATTGAGACACTAAGAGCATGGAGTAGACAGACTGCCTGGTAGAAAGAATGACTTTGCCTTTCATCTCCGTGCATTTGAATTCCTAGTTACTGTGCTGTCCTCAAGCCATAACTGAGGGGCATGGAAACACCAAGAGATGCCCAACTGGATCACCTAAATACCAAACATATTATTCCCTGCTCATGTTGTCTAGCAACCCTACCTCTTCCTGATGAATAGGGTCATTTACCACTGCCTATGTGATGACTCCATTCTTGCTTATTGCCTCCTTGCCACAGGAGCCAAAAGTGATCAAAGGATTAATGAAGCAATGTGCTTCGTCCCTAGGGAAAAAGCAAGATGCAAATAATTTGTCCTTTACTTTGGAGGGAACGTTGCAACATGCCCCAATCTGTTAGATTCCAAAAAACTTCACTAATGTTATGGGTTCTTGAATCTTCATAGGTTTCTTCCCCTTCCTCCTCCTATCAATCCTTCCAATGTACTTGCCTTTTATGGCTCATTTGGTTCAATTTCTATGTTATCATCAGTATGGTAGACCAATAAAACATAGAGAGATGTTCTGTGTAATGCCCAGACACTCCAAATCCTTTGGACTATATTATGACAAAAGGCAGAAGAGTTAATACAGCCCTAGGGAAAAATTAGAAAAGTATGCTGTTGCCATGAATGCAAAATACCTCTGATCTTCCTTCTTAATAAGTATGACCTTAGAAAAGATTTCATGCTTCAGTTTTGTCCTGTATAAAAGAAGTATTAAATATAGTACCTATTTCCTAAGTTGTTAAAAGGATTTTTAAAAGTTAATAGAAAATGTCTTGCTAGCTTCTGATAAGGAGTAAGCACTTAATAAAATTAACTTTTAAAATCAGCTAAAATCAGACATTGTCAATGTTCTTCATTGTCTTATACTCTTAAATATCCTTGCTTTTTTTAACTGCAGACAAATTTAAGAGGTTGATGTTAGTGTGAAGAGAGGTTTTCACTCTATTTTGAAGTAATCAAAACAAAGAGCTCTGACCAGAGGGAAGCTATTCCTCTTAACAGCCCAAAAAGCCCAAAAGCATATCCTATGATCACTTCCACCTTAACTCTTGGACCTTTAGAAAAATCATTTTTAAAAGGCACTAATCATAACGTATTTCACATTCAGAGTCTATCAAGAGTTCTGTTGCTCAATAGGCAGAGTTATACAATCGGTCTCAATCCTGAAATGGCTAGGATTAAGAGTTTACGATAATCCTCCAACAACATTTACTAAATACATTTGATAAGTCAAGTTTCTATCTGATATATTACACATGCCATAGAAATTAAGTGACCAGCTTCTAATACAAGAGCAGAGCATTCAGTCTTTTAGAGTCATCTGTTCTACATCTTCTGGAAAAACATAGAAAAAGTTCACAAAAATGTGTCCAGGTCAGAAAACAACACTATGTAAAAGGAAAGCAGTATTATGTGTGTTTGGTTAAGTCCCAAATCCACCAGTTAAGTATGAGATCTTGGAAGAGTCAATCACTATTACCTTCAGTTTCCTCAAATGTAAGTGAGAAGGACATTAATAGGCTTGCTTTGATTGAAAGAAATAACTCCTGTAAAATTACAAACAATAGCTAATCTATAGTAACTATAATCATAAATGTTAGCTATCATTATGGCAGTATATACTTTAAAGTTACTATTTATTTTCATATCTATAGTTTTAAACTACCTGGATTTGGGGTCTTTAAATGTCTGCTTTGTTGAAGATCGGTTCTCCTTATTAGTTTACAGAATTTACCATAACCAACTTATGTATAAGGAGAAAAAACTTGTTTTTAAAAATCCCACTTTATAAACTTAGACACAATTATTATATTATATTCATTTAATGACTTATGTTTTAAAAAAACAGCAAATCAATTCAATTTAAACAGAAAACCCGTCCAACTCTTATTATTTTCCCTCACTGTGTTTCCCACAGAGAATGTATCTCTGTGAATGCACATTGGCAGAGATGAAAAAAGTCTCCCTCATTCTCATAGACTTTGCTGTTTCATCCCTGTTTACATTTTTCAAATGCTAGGTCTATAGCTCTTCTGAAATATTTACCCATTTTTCTTGGGACTCAGTTTGGCCCACCGTGCCTTTATATCATGAGGACTCCGATGGGAAGTAAGCAACATTAATTCATGTTAGTATTAATGACAAACAGACTATCCTCTGCTTTCCAAAGAGTGAACACATGGAACAAACATTCTCTCCTCCTGCTTCTAAAACTCAGAATAAAATCTCATTTCTCCTCCATATTCCCCTGGCCATTCTATTGAGATGCTATTAGGTGAACTGAACACATTTGTGGAAACTCTAAAACTGAGAAACAATGTTTTTATCTTCCTTTATAGACTTCTTAATCTCACAAGGCTTATCTAAAATTGATACGTACCCAGGAAAAAAAAAGTATTTTCTCTGCATGCAAAGAAGAAGAGGAGGAAGAGTGGAGGAAAGAAAGGAAAGAAAGGAAAGAAAGGAAAGGAAAGGAAAGGAAAGGAAAGGAAAGGAAAGGAAAGGAAAGGAAAGGAAAGGAAAGGAAAGGAAAGGAAAGGAAAGGAAAGGAAAGGAAGCAAGCTAGCTCTTTAATCTCTTGCCTAGTTCCAATGAAACCTAGCCAAGAAAATACTTCAGTCAGTAAAAATTAGTATGTGAAAGTAGTATACAGAAAAAAATAACCTTGTTTCCAATTATACTTTTCAAGGTCTGATCAACAATTAGTAGAAAAGTCAGGATTGCTTTTTGGAATTTCTAACTAAAAGGTAAGTTGATTTTACTTTTCTTAATTGATCTAGAAAATTTTTTGGAATAAAAATTACTGTCAAGTGAGGAGTTCTGTTAAAATAGTGGAATTTTTCAACTGTGGAAATACTGTGTTCAAAATAAAGTTTTACTGGATCTATTAAAAATAATAAAACCAAAGAAAATGTGTACGTAACACATGCATAATTCGCACACTAACACATACTAAGGAAGTATTCATTATTCCATAAGTATCTTTTTAAGTTTGTTCATAATTAATTAATTAATTCATAAATGCAGGTCCATTACAACAAAACAAGTACATAAATATACGTGAAGTTTGCATCATTCTAGGACCAATTCATATTTGACCAATATTTGAGTGTCTATCTATTGACAGATACCTTAACAGGTATTTCTCCCATAAATTATCTTATTTAATCTAGAGAGTTAATGGAGGGCTGTGTTTAAGAGCATGGTCTCTAGAACCAGACTGCCTCAACTCATAATCTCAGGCCTCTTACTTAATAACTGTGTAACCATGAATACAAAAGCTACTTACCTCACTGTGCCTCAATGTTCTCATCCAAAAAATGGCAATAATAGTTTTAGCCATTTCATAGGTGATGTGAAGATTAAATGAAAATGTATGTACATAAATTCTCAGAGTAGTGTTTAGAAATATTAGCTATTATTACTCATGAAGTGAATATTATTTTTCACCTATTATACATGAAAATCATAGCTCAGCCATTGACTTATCAAAATTTTCTCAGGTATCCATGAAGGAATAAGTAATTTTACATCATCCCATTCAGAGGAATGAGTACAGATGGTTGCAAACTGACCTAATATGGTAATCCACACTTACTGCATTATTTTAGGTACATACTGGTGGCTTTAATAGGTATCCTCATTTGCAGACTTGATGTTGAATACAATAATGCCATAAACAAATAGTTTCAGGCCAAATCCTGCCACACACACAAAATTTTAACTGTAGGAAGCCACAAAAGCTACTGCAGCTAGTTCTCCAGCACTCTATAGTTTTAGGTATTCAACACTATCCTGCATAAAAGGATAATACAAGGCAGAAAAGGCAATATCCTAGAGGCAGGATTCAGCTACACCAGTAGGAGTAGGCAAAAAAACAAACAAACAAAAACCCTTCAGATGAATGCACTTACACCAGATGGGTTTGGGATCCTAAACTGAGGGCCCATTCTCAAGGGATGTAGCCCGTCAAGTACACTATATTCTGAAATCCTATCTATGCAGGAGTCCCAGCCCAGTATACCTAGTCAATTACAGATAAACATCTTGAACATAACTAAGTTACCACTGAAAAAACATTTCTACACCCAATGCACTAATCACCATACCATCTTGTATTGATCTAAGATGAAGAGAGCTTAAAGTTTGACTTAAACACCTCCAAAGTATAGGAATTTGAGTGGAGCCTTTCAAATGCTAGCTAGTACTACCCCCAAAGCATATACACTCCTCATTTGGCACTTTTTAAATTTTAACTAATCACATCCCACCCACCACCACTCACACATACCACACTGCTCGTGTTTTAAATTACAGACAATAAACATATTATTAATTCTCTAGAAATTTATTTTCTAAACAGACATGTTGAGAGTTTACCAGCCTGTTTCATTTCAGTTTAGTAGTTCTACTACTACATAGACCTTCAAATTCCTGACTTCTGTTTTAGACAGTATCCATGTGCCTGATACTAGTTTCAGTCAATAACCATTTGATCAGATATTAGTATTAGATATTACCAAAATGCATGGTCTTCTCTTCCTTCTGTCTCCTAATACCAGTATATTTATTACCTAACATCACTGAGACCTACAGTCTCTGACCCCATTTTCTACCTTCTGTAGGACAGTAGAATGTGATGGAGCATGTGGAAGCTACAAAAGGAATATCCCAACCTACACACATTCAAAATTAAAACTCTTGAAGAACACTATGCATATTTTGCCCCATAATCCGCCCCCCCACCCACACACACACACTACTATGGATCTCTCACTCAAACTGCCCTAGCAAGCAGAAATGGTATCAGTTGAGTGGGCATCCTTCCCTTGTATCCTTTGCTAACTTCTTCCTCCTTCTGAGTTCTCTGATTCTACTCTTTCATAGATATCTACTGTCTTCTATTACTATTCTTCTCAGTTTACTTTGGGGGTTCTGATTTCTCTACTGACCCTGAGAATTCATACTGCCCACGATTTGTCTTCAGTCTAAGTCTTGGTCTGCATTATTTTGATGAACTCATCCATTACTATCTACATCCTGAAAATTCCTATACTTACATCTCTAGACTGACTTCCTCCCTCATCTCTAAACTATGCCATCTATCAACTGATTGCATTATCCAGTCAGCTGTCCTACTGACAACTCGTGACCAAGGTTGACCTCAACATCTGTCTTCTTCCATACTCCTCCACCACTATAAATCTAGCATCTTCCCTTCTATTCCCCATTTTTGAAATTTAAATTACCATTCTCTAATCACCCAAATCAGAACCATAGCTGTCATTCTAAGTACAGTATGTTTTCCTCTTTCCTCATTTACAGTTGATAAATAATCCTTCCCAAATTTATCTGCTAATGTAAATTAAATGAAGTCAAAGCTCAGCTTAGAGTGATTTAATGGATGAATTCCAAATTTCTCAAAATGTATATGAATTATTTCATGAACTTACCACCTGACCCTTCAATCACATCTTTCACCTAAAACATTGATTTCCTTGAAGAAAGCAAAATACATCATATTCTTTACACCCTATTCACATGCTATTATACATACCTAATATCCATTCTTCCAACTTCCATCCTACATAATTCTATTCCACTTTCACTATTTATCTCAGATTTCACCTCTTCCAAGAGGTTTTCTCTGACTTTCATAATGGATTCAGAGACCCTCCAAAAAATGCAGTCCATGTTTCAGATCTTACTTAATTGTTGGTCTATATGTCTGTTTTTCCCACTAGATTCCTTAAGAAATGGCACTGATTTCTCACAGGGCTAAATGTAGTGCTTAAAATTAGAGTGCAATACACAGTTGCCCAGTGAGTGATTGCCATACATCCAAGAGAGATAAAGAGGACTTCTAAATTCCTTTCTGTTTAGCATCCTGTTGATGAACCCACAAAGAGATCTGATTAGTCGCTTTATTTAATTATGTCCTTTAAGGATTTGGTTCTATAAAAGTAACATTTACTATAATTTTGCCTCTACTGATTATTTAATATCATCTACATTTTGTAACTGATTTAAAGTATTATTGAATGGACTGACTCATACAGTTAACCCACAAGTATAAACCAGTAACTTTATGAAAATATCCTTATTGGGTTCCTATTTCAAACAAAGGTCCCAAATTAGATACCACTTAGGTAACTCTGGAAATTTCTGCCAAAGCTTATGATATTGCTCAGTAAAAATCAATTAATAGTTTTTATTACTTGAGTGTTTACTCAGTTTTATGCAAGGTGTATTACATACCATAGTTCTTAATGGGAGGGCAATTCTGCCTTCAAGGGGACATTTAGCAATGTCTAGAGACACTTTTGGTTGTCACAACTGTGGGAGAAGTGAAACTAGAATCTAGTGGGTAAATGTCAAGAATATTGCTGAACATCTTACAATGAATATAGGACAGTCCTTACAATGAAGAATTATTCAACCCCAAATGTTAATAGTGCTGAGGTGCTGAGGTTGAAAAATCCTGTTTAACACAGAGCAACCTTGTAGGATAAGATGGTATTAATCCCTTGTTACAAATGAGAAAATAAGACCTTGAAAATTAAGTATTCAAAATTACTTAGTTAATAAGTGGTGGAACCAGAATTTGAAACCATGTCTGCAGAACCCTAAACTCATACTTTCTTCAGTACACTATGATGCCTCTACTAAAATATTTAGTAACCATCATTTTTTAAATACAATGAAACCTATCTCACATGTGATTTATGATATACTGTACAATCATATCTTCTAAAATAAAATATAGATAAATTAAAAGCAGCTTCAGATCAATTCTTTACAGGTGACTATGAGAAATATGTGGTCTTATATCTTTTTTTTAATTATGATTGCAGATGATATGGTAGTTGTGTGTTTCTGGTTAGTTTTGTTTATTTCTCAATTACCTAAGTCAGCAATAAAGTTGTTAATCTGTGAAGTCTAAGGTTATTTAAATCTATATACATTTACATGCATTACCACTAATCTTCAAAACAACCATTCAAGGTAGGTGTTATTTTCCCCATATTACAAATAAGAAAACAATCAACCAGTCTTTGGAAAGACTTGGGGAACAACATGTTAAAAACAGCTTCTATAGGTTTTAAGTTATCAATAACTGGCAAAGAACTTTCTAAAAAAACTCAAATAATCTCAATCTATTTTTAATGAGAATCTATTCACTCTTTGATACTCATATCAGCTTTCTCTATACAAGTACTTTTTTTTAGCATGACCAGCTATAAGCTTCCTTTTTATAGTTTTCCTCCACTAAATTTGAGAAATTGTTCGATGGCAAACCATTGATTATCTTATGGTTTTATATGGAAAATGTTCCCTATGAATCAGAATTTTTATAACTAAGGCTAAAAGTACTCTTGTAATCAGTACTAGCTTGGAATTCCAATACTGAGTATTTACTAAATACACTTTCCCATTCATCCTTATCATTTTCCACTAAAGGAAATGATATATTAACCTCATGTTTAATAAACACAATAATATGTATGGAACTTCCTGAGATACATGTATTTTCACTACAAACTGAGAAAAAAATAGAAATTATATAACGCGAATTTCTATGGTTAGATGTTTTTCTTAGAAAAGCATTTCTCATAATTTGACTCTATTTAGTCAGTCACATAATTAAAACAGTAAGTCGAATCACATGCATGTTTATACATACCATGGTGTGCATTATCTCTAAGTTTCCTGGAACAGCACATGTTTAATTCCTCATTAAGATAACATACACATATATAAACACACACATAAACAGGCACATATATATTATTATACATATAGAATATATGTGTGTGCTTTCTATGATAAATTAAAGAAAAGAAATAAAAGCACTTCTCAACCAGTAATTTTTTTAAGTACTGTCTTTCAGGCTACAAAGGAGAATTTACCTTACATCACCCAGTTCTGAAAATCCAAGGATAAAGCTCAAAACAACAATACAAAAGTTAATAGAAAAGAACATATAAGAAATCTTAAAATGTTGCTCTTTTTAACCCTAACAATTCTTTAAAAACACATAAAAGTTTGAGGGCTGGACTCTACTTGATCCATTTATATCTCTCCTGTGCCATCTAGCGTTTTTAGGCAATTACTATGAATCCAGAGTCTAGAATAACCTGTTAACACTTTAGCTGACCGTTTAGCTTGTCTGTGTAGTCAGCCTCAGGCAAGCAAAAAGTAACTTAAATTTGGGCTGCAAAAGAGTGGTTTTATTGGGTTATGAAAAAATTGCAAATGAATAGGACTTTAATAGCAAAGGAGAAAGCTTTAAAGTTAAGTTCAGGAACTGTGGCTAACAGATGTTGAGAAAACCATGCACAATGGAGCTATTGAGTCTCATTAGACTCATATACAGTATAATAGAAGCAGAATTTTGATCTGAGGCTGCACATCTGTATGTGAGAAAGTAATAGGAAAAGGATAGAAAGAAACAGAACTATCCTTCCTTATTCATAGTCAAACATTTTTGCCTCCTTGTGGTCTGGCTACTGTACCAGATTTAGTCATAATACCCACTATTAGAAGTGGCTGCCATGGATACTTCATCCTCTCAGAGTAAAATCCTACTTTACAACTTTTATCTAAACGTGCCATTAAAAACATAGGTTCTCTGCATGGATCCAGGTAGGGATCTTTTCCTTCAAGTTCTTGGATTTTAATTCTTTTTCAGTGAGACAGTATAGGATCAGACATAAATTGCTTAATAAATCAATGTATAGAAATATTTCTCAATTTATGCCTAAAATTACTGATTTGAGAAACAACCCAAATTACTGAACCCTATTTAGATAATAGGCTGAATAATTAAAACCTAATGAGTTGACTGCATCTTGATCACTTTGGTAATATACACAAAAATAAACCCTGATCTGTATGTTCAGGTCTAATTAAAACATACTTAACCAAAATTAATTGATTGTTTCCCCAAAAGGTGAATGTATACTGCTATTTCTCATCTGAATTATACTTCAGGTACTTTTTGAATTTTACAGGAATCTTTATTGTAGGAAAAGATGGGGAAAGTATACATATCTATTTTGTTCCCTGGCCTTCTGAGAATGTAGAGTGAAAGGTCATGACTAACCATTACTAGGAGGAAAGGGGGAGTTTAGCTATTACAAGTCAGCAATGCAGTTTGTATAATAAAACTAGGCTTGATAGTGATTTTTAACCTTACCAACCTTGATGGTCAATCATTACATTGATAAATTATCAGTGTGATAACAGGTATTATTTGTAGAGCTTAAATGTGCCAAGTCCCATACGCACCTCTTTCTTTATATTTTCTCAGCCAATCCTCACGAGCACCAAGTTAGGAAACTAAAGCTTACCTAGATAAGGCCATGTAACTTGCCCAAGGTCACAATAGCCCATAAATTACAGAGCCAGATTCATTCCTTAGTTGTCTGGCACTAGGGTTCATACTCTAAACCACTCTCTCCCTAGTGACGGAGACTAGAACAAAGTCTGTCAGGGGGTCAAAACCTCTGATGTGCATTTCTTAGGCTGGTACCCTTCCAATATTACAAAAAATATCTCCATAAAAAAAAATGTTAGAATCACATCATCATTTAAAACCATTCTTTTGAGATGCAATGGAACATCTCACTTTGGATCATACCAGTGTGGTTTCTAGTCACCTACTACCTTGAGATCACTTTTTGTCAACAACTTCGTGATAATAAGTAACAAAGTTATCACAATGAGAGCATCCCAACTCAAACTCAGCTTTCTTTCTCAATAGCACGAATTCTCCCTGCTATCCATTTAGGTCCAAGATTCACACAAAGCAGTATAAGCAAACCCATTAAATAAGGCTAGAGGTAATTCTAAGACACTAAGTATATCATGCTAGGACAAATTATAAGCAAATTTCATCTTGGTAGATAGATCTAAGTTTGAAATAGTAAACAAAACTTTTTAAGTATCACTTGTCTTTACTACTCTGTTAGTTAAGTAGGACTCTAGGCCAATGCTTGGAATTGCTCTCTTACCTTCACCCTAAATCCAAAACTGAGAAATTTACAAAAATAAAATACGTCTTTCAGCTCCAGAGGAAAGGGGTCTTTCCCTGTTTAGGTCCCCAATCTGTCCACTTTGGATTTTTATAAAGATTATTCTTCAAACAGATATGAGTATCCAATAAAATTCTACCCCTAGAAATCCTGTTCTATTTCTTTGTTGTTTTCCTCTGATCTATGATTTTTATCTGGCCCCTTTTTCCCCACATTTGTAGGCTCAAGAGCCAAAGCTGGAGGACCAGTCTCCTTGAAGAGCTGGTCACTATATATATATATATATATATATATATATATATATATATATATATATATATATACATGTCTTTCACTATATTCCTCTTTCAGAGATGCTGCTATGGACTGCATTGTGTCCCCCTAAAATTCATATGTTGGAACTCTAGCCCCCAAAGTGATGGTATTTGGAGAGGAGACCTTTGGGAGACAATTTGATTTAGATGAGGTGATGAGGGTGCGGTCCTCATGATGGGATTAGTTCCCTTAAAAGAAGAGACATCAAGAGCTTGCTGTCTCTTTCTGCCAAGTGAGGACACAGTAAGAAGGCAGGTGTGCAAGCCTATCTGCAAGCCATAAACAGAATCTTCACCAGAATTTGACCACACTGGCACTCTAATCTTGGAGTTCTAACCTCCAGAACTGTGAGAAATTAAGTTTATGTTGTTTAAGCCACCTAATCTGTGGCATTTTGTTATGACAGCCCATGTTGCGTAATACAGATGTATAATGGGAGTCACATTATCCACCAATGTACATTTTTAAATAATTAAAATCTAGTTTTATATATTATCAGATAAGCCACTGTTTCTATTTGGAGTCAACTGTTAGCCCACAGTAACTTTGGTGAGGAGGAAAGTTTTGCTACAAACAGGAGTTACTGGAGAGATCAAAGAGATCACATAAATACCAGTTCAGCAATGAAAACAGAACAGGTATGGGGAAAAGTCAAAATCCAAAACCAAAGATTCAAGAAAAAAAGGATGATCAAGTAAGTGATTATTGATATATTAGTACTGAAAATGAAGTTCACTGACTTTTGCTTCTTTGAAAAGTCAACTGACCTGTCATCCAACATTCTGAGTAAAGGATTACTGTTAACATTATAAACCTAGGCAAGCCATCAAGAAAGACTGAATTACAGGAAGGGAGCCAAGATGGTGGAACAGCATGGAAGCTTTTTGTGTGTCTCGCGTCCATGAAATACAGCCAAACCAACACTAAACCATCCTACACACATAGAAAACTGATTGGAAGATTAACACAACAATCTGCACAACCTGAACCACAGAATTCAGCAGGTACGTGACACGAAGAGCTGAACGTGGGGAGCAAGAAGCCCCAAAAGGTAGGGAACCCCTTTTGTGGGCAGAGAGAGTATGGAGACTGAGGAAGAGGGTAGCATACAGGAAAAGCACCCCTCCCTGAAAGCAGCTGGAGAGAAAGTGGAAAATTGGAAACATCCCCAGGGACTAAACTAAAAAGGGAGAAAGGAGAAGGAGAGGGTTTAAATTCCTTAACACTGTAAACAAGGGGAGCGCAAAGGCTACAACTCCACAGATCAATACCTGGCGGTGCTCTGGGGGAAAGGTGAATCCCCAGGAAGACAGTGGGGTCTGGGAGGTTCTCAGGCCACACGAGAAAAGCGGTTCCACTGCTGGGAGGACATTTGGTAGAGACTGTTGAAGCTACCTGGTCCCAGCAGACTCCAGAAGGCAGCCACATTCGCTGGTGCTGGGGCAAGTTTGTTGAGGGTGAAGCCTGGTGCCAGATGTGTGTTGCAATTTTCCATGGTGCCTGAAACACTGATGCTACACTGTCTTGCAATCTTTTTTGGGGGAGGGCTGGCACCTGGCCGCAGTCTCGGGGCACTGACAACATCAGGGTCCAGCAGGCATTCCTGGGTGCAGCTGACATTTAGCCATTGCTCATTTGGCCATTGCTCGGTGAGACCCTCCTGCAGAGGGGTGAAGTGGGTCAAAGCCACAGTCCTTCAGAAATAAGGGGCTGGGGAAAACAGCCGCATATGAGACAAAATTTGGGAGAGAGGTACTGCCTGGGGCCTGGTCACAGAGAGTGGAAAAGCCGCAAGTGGACAAGAGCTGAAGACAGAGGACTGGTGCGCGATTGCTGATCCAGAAGAACAGACTGGGTGGCTGGGTGGCACCATTTTTCACCACTCCCGCATATGCGCATGCTCAGGCGCACTGATGAGCGCCCCAACAATACACCCCAGTAGGCTAACAGCGCCATCTAGTGGAGAGCAGAGCTGTTACACCGAGCCCTGCCCAACTAGGCCAACTTCGCTCTCCAAGAACACAAACCTCACTGCCAGCTTAAATTATGGACTATAAAGAGCTACACAGACTGATGACTAGGGGAAAATGAAGCACTTTCAGTCCTATTGAATCTGTTAGCAGGCTCATCTATTTAATTATTTTTTCTCTTTTTCCTTTTTCACTTTTACAATTCTTTTCTTTTTCTTGAATACAGAAAGAGAAAAAACTCACTTTTATTTTCAATTATTAAAAATATCTGTCTTTAATTTTTATTACTATATTTTTTACTTTTGTATAAATTTTTTCAAATTCTACTTTACTTCCATCATTTTATTTTAGTCTATTCAGTGTACTCACCTTATCAAGTTTTCAAACAATTTCCTTTTCTTTCTTTCTTTTTCTTTTTTCTCTTTTTCATTTCTTTTTTCTTGAATGCAGAAAGAGAAAAACTTCATTTTTAGTTTAAATTTCTTTTAAAATATTTTTAATTTTCGTTAAATAAATTTTCATTTCTTTTTTGCTTTTATGTAAATTTTTTCAAATTCTATCTTACTCCCATCATTTTATTTCAGTCTACTACAGTGTATTCACTTTTTCAAATTTTCAAACAATTTCTTTTTTCTCTTTTCTTTTGTTTTCTTTTTATCTTTTTTCTCTTTTTCATTTCTTTTTTCTTAAATACAGAAATGAAAAAATTCGTATATCTTTTTAATTTTTATTAAAAATATTTTTCTATAATTTTTTCTACTATACTCTCTACTTTTGTGTATTTTAGTCTACTTTAGTGTATTCATTTTTTCAAATTCTCAAACGATTTCCTTCCCCCCGCTGTTTTTTATTTTTTGTTTCTCTAATCTGTCAAACACTTTCCACACCCAGACCAAAACACACCTAGGATCTAGCATCATCTATTTGAGTTTTGTGTGTGTGTGTGTTGTTAATTTTTACTTTTTAATTTTAATTTTTTTAATTTCAATTTTTCTACCTCATGAATTCCTTTTCTCCCTTCAAAATGACAAAACGAAGGAATTCACCCCAAAAGAAAGAGCATGAAGAAACGACAGCCAGGGATTTAACCAACACAGATACAAGCAAGATGTCTGAACCAGAATTTAGAATCACGATAATAAGAATACTAGCTGCAGTCAAAAATAGATTAGAATCACTTTCGGCAGAGATAAAAGAAGCAAAAAATAGCCAGAATGAAATTAAAAATGCTATAACTGAGCTGCAATCAAAGATGGATGCAGTGGCAGCAAGGATGGATGAGGCAGAACAGAGAATCAGCAATATAGAAGACAAACTTATAGAGAATAACAAAGCAGAAAAAAAAGAGGGAGATTAAGGCAAAAGAGCATGATTTAAGAATTAGAGAAATCAGTGACTCGTTAAAAAGGAACATCAGAATCATAGGGGTCCCAGAAGAGGAAATCAGAGAAATAGGGGTAGAAGGGTTATGTGAGCAAATCATAGTGGAAAACTTTCCTAACCTGGGGAAAGACACAGACATCAAAATCCAGGAAGCACAGAGGACCCCCATTACATTCAACAAAAACCGACCATCAACAAGGCATATCATAGTCAAATTCACAAAATACTCAGGCAAGGAGAGAGTCATGAAAGCAGCAAGGGGAAAAAAGTCCCTAACCTACAAGGGAAGACAGATCAGGTTTGCAGCAGACCTATCCACAGAAACTTGGCAGGCCTGGAAGGAGTGGCGGGATATATTCAGTGTGCTGAATCAGAAAAATATGCAGCCAAGAATTCTTCATCCAGCAAGGCTGTCATTCAAATAGAAGGAAAAATAAAGTTTCCCAGACAAACAAAAATTAAAGGAGCTTGTGACCACTAAGCCAGCCCTGCAAGAAATTTTAAGGGGGACTCTCTGAGGGGAGAAAAGATGAAAAATATATATATAAATAAATAAATATCAAAAGCAACAAAGGTTAGAAAGGACCAGAGAACACCACCAGAAATTCCAACTCTACAATCATCATAATGGCAATAAATTCATATCTTTCAGTACTCACTCTAAAAGTCAATAGACTCAATGCTCCAATCAAAAGGCAAAGGGTAATAGAATGGATAAGAAAACAAGACCCATCTATATGCTGTTTACAAGAGACCCACTTTAGACCTAAAGACACCTTCAGATTGAAAATAAGGGGATGGAGAACCATCTATCATGCTAATGGTCAACAAAAGAAAGCCAGAGTAGCCATACTTACATCAGACAATCTACACTTTAAAGACTGTATCAAGAGATGCAGAAGGGCATTGTATCGTAATCAAGGGGTCTATCGACCAAGAAGACCTAACAATTGCAAACATTTATGCGCCAAATGTGGCAGCACCCAAATATATACATCAATTAATCACAAACATAAAGAAACTCATTGATAGTAGTACCGTAATAGTAGGAGACTTCAACAGCAATGGACAGATCATCTATTCAAAAAATCAACAAGGAAACAATGGCTTTGAATGACACACTGGACTGGATGGACTTAACAGATATATTCAGAACATTTCATCCTAAAGCAGCAGAATATACATTCTTTTCCAGTGCACATGGAACGTTCTCCAGAATAGACGATATACTGGGACACAAATCAGCCCTAAGTAAGTACCAAAAGATCGAGATCATACTGTGCATATTTTCAGACCACAACACTATGAAACTTGAAATCAACCACAAGAAAAAATTTGGACAGGTAACAAATACTTGGGAGACGGAGGAACATCCTACTAAAGAATGAATGGGCTAACCAAGAAGTTAAAGAAATTAAAAAGTGTATGGAAGTCAATGAAAATGATAGCACCACAACCCCAAACCTCTGGGATGCAGCAAAGGCGGTCATAAGAAGAAAGTATATAGCAATCCAGGCCTACCTAAAGAAGGAAGAAATATCTCAGATACACAACTTAACCCTACGCCTTAAAGAGCTGGAAAAAGAACAGCAAATAAAACCCAAAACCAGCAGAAGGCAGGAAATGATAAAGATTAGAGCAGAAATTAATGCTATCAAAACCAAAAAAAACAGTAGAAGAGATCAATGAAACCAGAAGCTGGTTCTTTGAAAGAATTAACAAAATTGATAAACCACTAGCCAGTTTGATCAAGAAGAAAAAGGAAAGTACACAAATAAGTAAAATCTAGAATTAGAGGAGAGATCATAACCAACACAACAGAAATAAAAACAATAATAAGAGAATATTATGAGCAATTATATGCCAATAAAATGGGCAATCTGGAAGAAAAGGACAAATTCCTAGAAACATAACACTACCAAAACTGAAACAGGAAGAAATAGAAAATTTAAACAGACCCATAACCAGTAAAGAAATCGAATTAGTAATAAAAAATCTCCCAAAAAACAAGAATCCAGGACCAGATGGCTTTCCAGGGGAATTCTACCAAACATTTAAGGAAGAGTTAACACCTATTCTCTTGAAACTGTTCCAAAAAATAGAAATGGAAGGAAAACTTCCAAACTCTTTCTATGAAGCCAGCATGACCTTGATTCCAAAACCAGACAGAGACCCCACTAAAAAGGAGAACTCTAGACCAATTTCCTTGATGAACATGGATGCAAAAATCCTCAACAATATATTAGCCAACAGGATCCAACAATACATTAAAAAAATTATTCACCACGACCAAGTGGGATTTATACCTGGAATGCAGGGATGGTTCAATATCCACAAAACAATTAACGTGATTCATCACATCAATAAAAGAAAGGACAAGAACCATATGATCCTCTCAATAGATGCAGAGAAAGCATTTGACCAAATACAGCAGCCTTTCTTGATAAAAACCCTCAAAAAAGTAGGGCTACAAGGATCATACCTTGAGATAATAAAAGCCATATATGAATGACCCAACACTAATATCATCCTCAATGGGGAAAAACTGAGAGCTTTCCCCCTAAGTTCAGGAACAAGACAGGCATGTCCACTCTTGTCACTGTTATTCAACATAGTATTGGAAGTCTTAGCCTCTGCAATCAGACAACACAAAGAAATAAAAGGCATCCAAATCAGCCAGGAGAGGTCAAACTTTCACTCTTCGCAGATGACATGATACTTTATATGGAAAACCCAAAAGATTCCACCAAAAAAACTGCTAGAATTGATTCACGAATACAGCAAAGTTGCAGGATACAAAATCAATGCACAGAAATTGGTTGCATTCCTATACACCAACAATGAAGCGACAGAAAGAGAAATCAAGGAATTGATCCCATTTACAGTTGCACAAAAAAACTATAAAATACCTAGGAATAAATCTAACCAAAGAGGTAAAAAATCTATACACTGAAAACTATAGAATGCTTATGAAAGAAATTGAAGAAGACACAAAGAAATGGAAAAAGATTCCATGTTCCTGGATAGGAAGAACAAATATTGTTAAAATGCCAATACTACCCAAAGCAATCTACATATTCAATGCAATCCCTATCAAAGTCACACCAGTATTCTTCACAGAGCTAGAACAAATAATCCAAAAATTTGTATGGAACCAGAATAGACCCTGAATAGCCAAAGCAATCTTGAAAAAGAAAACCAAAGCAGGAAGGCGTCACAATCCCAGACTTCAAGCTATACTACAAAGCTGTAATCATCAAGACAGTATGGTACTGGCACAAGAACAGACACTCAGATCAATGGAATAGAATAGAGAACCCAGAAATGGACCCACATATGTATGGCCAACTAATCTTTGACAAAGCAGGTAAGCATATCCAATGAAGTAAAGACAGTCTCTTCAGCAATTGGTGCTGAGAAAACTGGACAGCAACATGAAGAACAATGAACCTGGACCACTTTCTTACACCATACTCAAAAATAAACTCAAAATGGATGAAAGACCTCAATGTAAGACAGGAAGCCATCAAAATCCTCAAGGAGAAAGCAGGCACAAACCTTTTTGATCTTGGCTGCAGCAACTTCTTACTCAACATGTCTCTGGAGGCAAGGGAGACAAAAGCAAAAATGAACTACTGGGACCTCATCAAAATAAAAACCTTCTGCACAGTGAAGGAAACAATCAGCAAAAATAAAAGGCGACTGACAGAATGGGAGAAGATATTTGCAAATGACATACCAGATAAAAGGTTAGTATCCAAAATCTATAAAGAACGTATCAAACTCAACACCCAAAAAACAAATAATCCAGTTTAGAAATGGGCAAAAGACATGAATAGACACTTCTCCAAAGCAGACATCCAGATGGCCAACCGACACATGAAAAAATGCTCAACATCACTCATCATCAGGGAAATACAAATCAAAACCACAATGAGATTCCACCATACACCTGTCAGAATGGCTAACATTAACAACTCAGGCAACAACAGATGTTGGCGAGGATGCAGAGAAAGAGGATCTCTTTTGCATTACTGGTGGGAATGCAAGCTGGTGCAGCCACTCTGGGAAACAGTATGGAGGTTCCTTAAAAAACTAAAAATAGAACTACCCTATGACCCAGCAATTGCACTACTAGGCATTTATCCAAGGGATACAGGTGTGCTGTTTTGAAGGGACACATGCACCCCCATGCTTATAGCAGGACTATCAACAATAGCCAAAGTATGGAAAGAGCCCAAATGTCCATCGATGGACGAATGGATAAAGAAGAGGTGGTATATTATACAATGGAGTATTACCCGGCAATCAAAAAGAATGAAATCTTGCAATTTGCAACTATGTGGATGGAACTGGAGGGTATTGTGCTATGTGAAATTAGTCAGTCAGAGAAAGACAAAAATTATATGACTTCACTCATATCAGGACTTTAAGAGACAAAACAGATGAACATAAGGGAAGGGAAACAAAAATAATATAAAAACAGGGAGAGGACAAAACAAAAGAGACTCATAAATATGGAGAACAAACAGAGGGTTGCTGGAGGGGTTGTGGGAGGGGAGATGGGCTAAGTGGGAAAGGGGCATTAAGGAATCTACTCCTAAAATCTGCTTCACTATATACTAACTAATTTGGATGTAAATTTTAAAAAATAAAAAATAAAGTTAAATTACAAAAAAAAAAAAAACGACTGAATTATAACCTCCTGAGAATCTAAATTTTTCACCTGAAGATTAATGTAATAAATTGAGGAATTACTGACTTGAGTTTCACAGACTGCTATGAGATCCATACATGGAATTCAAAGTGCTATTTTATTGAAATATTAATAAAAATTATGTTTTTTAATAAAAACTATATGTTTAGTAAAAACTGTATATGGATACATGTACTTTTCTACTGCACACAAAATTCCATATATATATATGTATATATATATATGATGAGTATATTCTTCTCTTAGAAGAGAATTGGGGCTTTCATAAAATTCTCAAAAAAAAAATCTGTACACCTGAAACTAATATAACACTATGTTAACTAGACTGGAATTAAAATAAAAAACTTAGGGGTGCGTAGGTGGCTCAGTTGGTTGAGTCTCTAACTCTTGATTTCAGCTCAGGTCATGATCCTAGCGTCCTGGGATGGAGTCCCAAGGTGGGCTCCATGCTGAGCATGGAGTCTGTTTAGAATTCTCTCTCTCTCTCTCTCTCTCTCTCTCCCTCCCTCCCTCCCTCTCTCTGCCCTGTTACCCTGCTCTCTCCAAAAAATATAATAAACAAAAAGACAAATAAATAAATAAATAATGAGGTGGAATTAACAACAGAAGTGAAACCTTAAAAGCCTTGAACCTCAGGTTCTTGTGCTTCTGTTCTCCTAGCATTTTCTAAGGAAATAACATCCTACTTGGTGTATTTCAAGTTCATCCATCTTCCTAGACCTTTACCATTTAGATCCTGCAGTAAATTCCAGGCCTTGAAAGATAAACCTCAGTGCAGCTGATCAATAAGGAGATAAGTCTAAAAGTAGCTTAATTAGTAGTATGTCAGTCTTTTCCACCAATTAGTAAAAAGAACAGAATTTAATTATAACTAAACCATCATTCTTCTCCAAAGAAGAGGAATATCTTTAATTCCAAAAGGATAAAAAAAGGAAAAATATCCAGCATGCAGCTTTTATGACTGACCTCTCACAATTTTCTGCTATTAACAATTTCACTTAATAGATGGTCTTCATTACCCTAGACATAAAGGGTAGCAACAAAGAACACAAAGCTTTATTTTGAGTGTAGCCCAAAATCCATTAGTTTAAAAGTGTCAATGTTTTATGCTTTTGAGAAACTGTATAAATTGCACTTGTTTATGTAAGTTCATTTTCAAATGTGTGAACACAAATGTCTATTGTCTATGAGGAAAGTTCACGCTGAGCTTCAAGTGAATTGTACAATTGAGCTCTAAGCTAAGCAGCAGCCTCTGCCAAGCTAGCCATTTTGGTAAGTGGTCCTAAATTTCATACAGGGGCAAATAATTTTTTATTGTTTTCTCAGGGGGAGAAAGCTCTATTCAGAGGGCAGACCAGTAATGATTTTTTTTTCTGCTGACTTTGCTTTTCTTCTTTTTTAAACAAAAGAATGAGGCTGTGATTTTTAACTTCTTTTGTTAAAACTGCAAAAGACCTAATAACCTGTGTCCTTAAAGCCCTGCCTTATTTTTGCTCCAGATACCATTAAGATCTTTCTCCACTCAGCAATTTCTCCTTGGTTTTGTTTGTTTGTTTGGGTTTTGGGTTTGTTTTTTTTTTTTTTTTTTTTTTTTAAGAGAGAAAGGGAACGAGTGGGGAAGAGGGGGTAGAGGGAGAGAATGAGAAAGGAGAAAAAAAAAGAGAGAGAGAGAGAGAGAGAGAGAGAGAGAATCTCAAGCAGGCTCCACGCAGTACCACAGAGCCTGATGCAGGGCTCCATTCCACAACCCTGGGATCATGACCTAAGCTGAAATCAAGAGTCAGAGGCTCAATGGACTGAACCTACCCAGGTGCCCCAATTTCTCCTTTCTAATGCAGTAATGGTAATTCACTGTTTGTATTCCCAGAGAACTCTTTGGAATTAATGTGGCTAACTTCTTCTGTCTTTTTAGTAATTTAGTGTCTTTCAGAACTATATTAGATACAACATAGCCTCAGAGAAGTTATTCAAATTGGTGAATAAATCTTTTGAGTACATTCTCCATTAAAATTTAATAGCTAGCACTAGGGATTCTTATGATGGAACTATCCTGTATCTTGAGTGTGATGGTGGTCACACAAATCTACACATGTAATAAAAGTGAATAAAACTAAATATAACACATACACATACATACAAATGAATCCTTTTAAGACTGATGAATCTAAATAAGGCTAATGATCAATGTCAATTTTCTGGTTATGATATTATATTACAGTTATACAAGATGTTACCATTGGGGGAAACTGGGGGAAGGATATATGGATCTCTCTGTATTATTTCCTATAACTACGTGTGAACATAACGTTATCTCAAAATAAAAAGTTTCAAAAAGTAATAAACAAATTGTACATTTGGGGTATTTTTTATTTCATCACTTTAAAGAAAGGTTATTTCCAAAGTATTTTTAAAAACAATGAAAAAAACTGCAGTACAGCCAGTAACATTCGCCTTTGTTCTGTCCCTTCCTAATGCATGATTGTGAACTGCCAGTACCAGTAAGAGGGGGCCAAAGTCCTCAGCAGAGCCAGTACATGTCAGTTTAATTTTCTGATTTAAAAAAAGATAACCTGGTTTTCGTTATGTGCCTGAGTTTGGCTGCAACAAGATCTCCAGTTAGCTTCTGAGTTTTCCAAGGTAGATTCATCAGTCATTCTAATTCCAGTTGTGTATTCAGACATGCCACATCACAGCCATGGTGGAAGGAGAACTTACGTTAGTGTCGCAGACTCTATTCACAAATACAAACTGTCAGAGTAAAACATCTTATAAGTGGGTATCTTCCTAAGATATTAAAAGAGATATTTTCTTAAAGGTTTTCTCTTGCATTTTTCCAAAACAAATTCCTGCAACCTGTATCATATGAACAGGAGAAATGGAGGAGTTGAACTAGAAAAATAAAGTTGTCATTTAGATTTTCTAGCATTGCAGTTACAGTTTAATACTCTGAAATGACATTGCTTTAAGAAAAATTTTATATCCTACTTTCTGCTATCATTTCTCTACAGTATGCAAAGCTCTGCAATTTAACAGACACAATCTCACTTCATCTTCAAATTCGAAACATAAGGAAGGTTAGTTTCCTTAAAAGTAAAATCTCCCCTCCCACAGATCTCAACACCTTTCAAAAGCAGGGTTGTGAAGGTTTGGTTTCAAACTTCTGAACTGATGTTAATCAGACCTACTCAATCAGAACTGTCTAGGACTTGAAAAAAAAATTGCAGGCTATGTCTAAATCTTTTACAAACTCATACATGCCAGAAAACATCACAGAGTTACAAATCCAAGCAAAATAATCAGCACTTGCAGCTGCAAGAGAGCTAGCAATTTTTTCAAAAGCAGTTCCTAGATAATGCGATCCAAGCAGACACCTACACAGTTATCAATTCTGATATGAAAGAAAAAGATCAAACTGCAATATGGCTATTCATTTTCTTCAGTGGGGTCTATCTTCAAACACCATTTTCCTCCAATTGTTCAAAGTAGCCCTTATGATTCCAGAAATAATGATTAATAATACATTGAGCCTTCAGAACCAGAATCAGCCTTCTCTGGTGATAACCTGCAGGTAATGACCCTCTTACCCACCCACCTTGAAGCTGTGTGTAAAAGTAATAGCCACAACAGTACCTAAAACATTATAAATGTCTGGGATAAAAAGGATAAGCCTAATAAATCTTCCATAAAGTGAACTAATTAGAGGGAAAGTTACAAATTACTAGAAAGTCTAAAATACAGGCTACTTTGAATTATTATTACTTTTATTCATATAAAACTTACATTTTTGTGTACACTTGCATGTATCTGTACACATATTTTATAGGAAAGTATATAATACAGACAATATGAAAACTCCTTAGCCAATTCCTAGCAACCTTTTTGTCATCATTCTAAATTGATTAGGCATTGTTATCAAATGCTTGGTTTAACACTGCAGAACATGCAAAAACTAAAAGCATAATCTGTTTATAACCGCATAGAGGTAATTTTGCATTGCCATAATTTTTCACTCTTTCCTGCACTGGAAAACTAGGGGACTATTTGCAAGAAAAACATGAAAACATGTTGTTCCTTTAAACAGCTTTAATATTTCTCTCTGCAATTTTGTTTATACTAGTAGTTTGGGAAACTGTTTAACAGGACTTCCTCCCATACAGGAAGCCTATTTCCACTTCCAGTCCCTCCAAAATTTCACATCATCATACAGTTTCAACAATGAGTTCTAATTATAGCCTAAACAAGACAATAATGCTGATTTTCCTTTAATTTTTATCACCTGGGGCATTAAAAGAACGCACTCGGTTTCCTATCCCCATTTCCTGAAGAAGTTTAGTGGCTATGCATTCTAATACTAAGGCCTGAATCAGCAAAAACTGGCTCATCTCCAGGCTCTTCTAGAAAGATGCGCAAGAAGGTGTGGTCAACATCTGCCTACAAGATGGCTCGTTTGGAAAGGGTTAAAGGCAGGCTATCAGTCTCCTGCCACTGTTCCCAGCATTTGTATCAGTCATGGGAAGTGATGTCACACACCTGCAATGCACATGCAAACTGTAAACACTTCACCAACATTGAATTTGAGTCTTCCATCCAAAATCATGCCCAGCTGCCTCACACTGAGCTCCTTGGCTGCCAAATTTGCTAGACTGCATAGCATTGAGAAAATGGATAGTCTTATTTTAACAACAGTTAAGTAGGTTCAAGTTTTATACTACCAAGCTGTGTAGAATGTTTTTTACTGACTACTTCATGCTGTTTCTACAATCACAGAGGTGGAATTGGAAGAAATATTAAAGATTATGCAACATAACACCATCATTTTAAAAATAATTAGGGGTGCCTAGGTGGCTCAGTTGAGCATTTGACTTCAGCTCAGACCATGATCTCACAGCTCTTGAGTTCGAGCCCTGCGTCAGACTCTGTGCTCTAGCTCAGAGCCTGGAGTCTGCTTCAGATTCTGTGTCTCTCTTTCTCTCTGCACCGCTCCCACTTGTGCTCTCTGTCTCTCAAGAATGAATAAATGTTAAAAAAGATTAAAAATAATTAAATCATACCATGACATAGCTTTTACTAATTGTCCCCATATCTTTCTTTCCCATCAGACTCAAGGGCAGGGACCAAGATTTTAAATGCTTTTCTACCCTTAGAGCTTAGTACCTAGCAAATATTGCTAGACCTTAATACCTAACACTCAGACGGACAGATAGATGGATGGGTGAATGGGTAGTTTCTTTCAAAACCATTTCACAGTGCTGTCTTAGTTGACTTGAAAACAGTAGATGGGTAATTCACTCAATTTTTGTAAAACTGGGTTAACTTATCCAGAAAATGGGACAATATATCTTCATAAAGGAATTGTTGCAGTTTCCCTGAGACAATGCTTTTCAAAAGTTCCATACAAAGACAGGCACATAATAAGGAGTTCATTAATAACAGCTTGCTGTTATTTTGATAGTGGTAATAGTATATCACCCCACACACACACACTTATCATTGCTCTTATCATCCACCAACCTCTTGGTTCATCCCATATGGGTATCAAGGTGTCAAGAGCTTTACCCCCTGACCTGTGTTTCTCTCTTTCCTTAGATCTACCATCAGTCTGGGATGATATCAACATCCATGTGAACACATCAGCATGCCATATCTTCACACTTCACTCGTCTTTTCATCTTTAACGACTTGAATATTTTTCTTTCAGTTATATATGTCCTATGACCATATACAAACATTTTCTCTGGAACCAGTATGCTTGGATACAATGCTAGCCCCATCAGGAGTTACAGCTATGTAACAAGCTATACCCTTTTTTGGGCTCTCTAAAGACTTCAGTTACCTCATTTGCTAAATGGGATGATAAATGTACTTACCTCACAGAGCTTGGTATATAGCAATACTCAATTCTTGTTAGACATTATTTGTCTTACCCAAACTCTACCATCTCTGAAATATTTAACCCCAACATTAATATATAATGTCTGGACATTTAAGTTATTCCAATTCCTTTAATATTGTAGAAATCACAGCAGAAATCATAGACTGAAAATAAATTAGAAATAAGACCTTTAAAAAGTAGGAAAATAGATGGGGCACCTGGGTGGCTCAGTCGGTTGAGCATCCAACTTCAGCTGAGGTCATGATCTTGCAGTTTGTGAGTTCAAGCTCCGTGTCGGGCTCTGTGCTGACAGCTCGGAGCCTGGAACCTGCTTTGGATTCTGTGTCTCCCCCTCTCTCTGCCCCTCCCCTGCTCATGCTCTGTCTCTCAATAATAAATAAACGTTAAAAATTTTTGTTAACAAAAAAAAAGTAGAAAAATAGAAAAGTGCTTAAATATTACAAATTTCAAAATGTAATCATTGAGTATCCAAAAAAATAACTATGATGATAATAGCATATACTTATTGATAATATATATAATATACCTAGAGTAATATCTGGTTCAAAATATACCAAAATACATATATTATGTGAATTATGATTGCTTACAATGTATAGGCACAATTCCAAGTGCTTTCCATGATGTATTTTGCACATACAGATAAGACTTTACTCAGTAACTTGTACAAGTCTAGTAATATTGCAGATCTGGGATTCAAACCCACAGACTCAAGGCCATATTGACAGTTCATACATGGTAGAGCTGAGATTTAGTCAGTCAGTTCGATACCAGAGTCTGTGCTCTTAATTACTTTGTCTCTCCCTACCTTACTAATACCCCAGAATATAGCGATAATAGCTTAACATTAAAATATATATATACAAACATAAATTTGTTCAATAAAATTTTTATATCAAACTATTTCATTCCAACCAATTTGCTTTTTGGCTAAAGTTTATACCCTTTCCAGTCCCAGGATCCCTGTTCTTCAGGGTGAGGGTTAATCCTTCATATGCGGGGCCCTGCCAGGTTTTCCCTGGCTTGCACGGATGGAGACCTGGCCCACCATCTCAGCATGTCTTTCCTGTCCTCCAGAACTCTTCGCTTTACTGATGGATGAAGACCTGTACCTAGATGTAATTGAGTGAATACAATGACAACAAGCATTTTTCTGGATGCCATTCTGCCTCAATTGAATCAGTTCATTTTCAATACAGAGGTTAGTCTGGTGATGACTATGGAAGAATAAATTTTCCTGCCACCATTCAGTAGAGACCTGGGTTATACAAAGCCAAGCTTGTAGATGATCAACATCAAAGGCATTCCTTCTGGAGTTTCTGGACAGCAGTGGACCCCAGGTACATCTTTTCTATAGCCATCTGGCACTCATTTTTTTAGGTTAGCCTCCTGAGTTCTCACCAGGGCCCCAAAGCAAAGGAAGTAATAATTCTTCTCTGGCCACCACATTTCTTAAAGTGGAGTCACCTGATAATTCTATACCCACTCTCAGAACAAAGTAACAGTTTCCTGCCCGGGGTTAAAAGTCTATTAGCTGAGGTGTATGTAAGGATCTGGAGTAAGAAGTCAGGCAATGTATGAAAGGGGAGGCAGAAATTCAGGAGTGCTATTTGTAGTCTTCCGATTTCCTGGAGTGGGAATTGGGGACATGGAATAAAGGTGAAAAATAACATTCTTAGCCTGTAATTCAGCAATAACCATCAATGACAATCTTATTGAACATATCATCATTCTTTATCAGCTTTTTCTTCTTATTTTATCACAGTTTCATTATAGAGGGGAAATGATTATTTAAACAAAACAGTTCTTTTTGTTTAAACTGCCTTCTTGAAGTTTTGACTGACAATTATCATTGTATATCATAAGAAAAAGATACCTCTTTCTATAACAGAATACTATCACCTATGGATAAGTTAAAAGAAAAAAATGTTCTGTTTTAAATTTCTAAATGTGCTGCTGAACATGGCATCCAAGGGATGGAAGTTCTGGCATCAGCAATCAGACAATAAAAGGAAATCAAAGGCATCAAAATTGGCAAAGATGAAGTCAAGCTTTCACTTTTTGCAGACGACATGACACTATACATGGAAAACCCGAAAGACTCCACCAAAAGTCTGCTAGAACTGATACATGAATTCAGCAAAGTCTCAGGATACAAAATCAACGTACAGAAATAAGTTGCATTCTTATACACTAATAATGAAGCAACAGAAAGACAAACAAAGAAACTGATCCCATTCACAACTGCACCAAGAATCATAAAAGAAAACCTAACCAAAGATGTAAAAGATCTGGATGCTGAAAACTATGGAAAGCTTATGAAGGAAACTGAAGAAGATACAAAGAAATGGAAAAACATTCCATGCTCATGGATTGGAAGAATAAATATTGTTAAAATGTCAATACTACCCAAAGCAATCTACACATCCAATGCAATCCCAATCAAAACTGCACCAGCATTCTTCTCAAAACTAGAACAAGCAATCCTAAAATTTGTATGGAACCACAAAAGATCCCGAATAGCCAAAGTAATATTGAAGAAGAAGACCAAAGCGGGAGGCATCACAACTCAGACATTAGCCTCTACTACAAAGCTGTAATCATCAAGACAGCATGGTATTGGCACAAAAACAGACACATAGACCAATGGAATAGAAGAGAGACTCCAGAATTGGACCCACAAAAGTATGGCCAACTAATCTTTGACAAAGCAGTAAAGAGTATTCAATGGAAAAAGACAGTCTTTTTAACAAACGGTGCTGGGAGAACTGGACAGCAACATGCAGAAGGTTGAAACTAGACCACTTTCTCACACCATTCACAAAAATAAACTCAAAATGGACGAAGGACCTGAATGTGAGACAGGAAACCATCAAAACCCTAGATGAGAAAGCAGGAAAAAACCTCTCTGACCTCAGCCACAGCAATTTCTTACTTGACACATCTCCAAAGGCAAGGGAATTAAAAGCAAAATATGAACTATTGGGACTTCATGAAGATAAAAAGCTTCTGAACTGCAAAGGAAACAATCAACAAAACTAAAAGGCAACCGACAGAATGTGAAAAGATATTACCAATGACATATCAGACAAAGGGCTAGTATCCAAAATCTATAAAGAGCTCATAAAACTCCACACCCAAAAAACAAATAATCCAGTGAAGAAATGGGCAGAAGACATGAATAGACACTTTTCTGAAGAAGACATCCAGTTGGCCAACAGGCACATGAAAAGATGCTCAACGTCACTCCTCATCAGGGAAATACCAATCAAAACCACACTGAGATATCACTTCACACCGGTCAGAGTGGCTAGAATGAACGAATCAGGAGACTATAGATGCTGGAGAGGATGTGGAGAAGTGGAACCCTCTTGCACTGTTGGTGGGAATGCAAACTGGTGCAGTCACTCTGGAAAACAGTGTGGAGGTTCCTCAAAAAATTAAAAATAAATCTACCCTATGACCCAGCAATAGCACTGCTAGGAATTTACCCAAGGGATACAGGAGTGCTGATGCATAGGGGCACTTGTACCCCAATGTTTATAGCAGCACTCTCAACAATAGCCAAATTATGGAAAGAGACTAAATGTCCATCAACTGATGAATGGATAAAGAGGTTGTGGTTTATATATACAATGGAATACTACTTGGCAATGAGAAAGAATGAAATATGGCCTTTTGTAGCAATGTGGATGGAACTGGAGAGTGTATGCTAAGCGAAATAGTCATACAGAGAAAGACAGATACCATATGTTTTCACTCTTCTGTGGATCCTGAGAAACTTAACAGAAGACCATGGAAGAGGGGAAGGGGAAAAAAAGTTACACGGAGGGAATGAGGCAAACCATAAGAGACTCTTAAAAACTGAGAATAAACTGAGGGCTGATGAGGGGTGGGAGGGAGGGAAAAGTGGGTAACGGGCATTGAGGAGGGCACCTGTTGGGATGAGCACTGGGTGTTGTATGGAAACCAATTTGACAATAAATTTCATATTAAAATAATAAATAAATAAATAAATAAATAAATAAATAAATAAATAAATAAATAAAAATATTTGCATGAATTACTAATGAATTTTGTCTTTATATATGTAAGGATGTGCCCTAACCTCTTCACAAATGAAAAGAATTATCAACACAAATGTTTCATTAGCAACAAAATGTAATCAGAAACTAAATCACTTATCAATGACACCCACATCTTCTACTTTCTTACCTCACCTCATTCTTGTTCTGTCTCCTATCACTCATATACATGTCTCTCTTTTGTGTTTCAGGCAGTTGGAGGTGCCAACCTGAAGTAGGACTCTAATGACAACGACAAGAGCAATAAAAGAGGAAAAGAAGACAGGAAGTAATAAAAGTATATATATATATATATATATATATATATATATATATATATATATATATTCAAGATAGCATAGACCCAGCAAGTCTAGATATTTATTCCTTACCACAATAATGTATTGAACTATTGTTATAGTATTTTTTCTTTATTAAAAGATGAGTTTTTGTCATTAGCTAGCTCAGTATTTTAGAACAATTCTCCTAACCTTTTGATTTTTGGTTCTCTCAGCTGCAAAATAAGACAACTGTTCCACCTGACCCTGAAAATCACCCAACTGTCTGAGAGATCTTCAATAAATTTATCTTGATTTCACTTTAGTTTAACTTCATCCAAAACCTTTTTGGATTATTTAAAATCAAGTGGTAAATCAAACTGGTCAAAATTTTCATCACATTGCACAAAAGAGGAGACCAATAGGATATTAAAACATGAAAATCTTTTTTCAGAATAATTTTTGCTTCACGGAGAATGACTGCTAATAGTTAAAAAACAAAAACAACAAAACTAGGATCTGCCAGTTCCCATCCTTTCAATGTTTGAGGAAATACCCAGTCATCACTACTAAACCTGAAACTCAGCTCCAATATTAAAGGCCTGCCCAGAGGCAGTTGAAAATACACACACACACACACACACACACACACACACACACACACAGTCCTTCTGCCCTGTCCCTAAGCAAATAGAAATTTTTATTCTATTTTCACTTTTTTTATAACATCCTGCTTAACAGAGCATGGCACAAAACATCATGCATCAATGTCAACTCCTGACAATGCTTGTTATATGCCAACCCAAGGCACATATTCAGATAAAGAACATTTTACAAATTCCCTGAGTTAAATGTTCTCCTTTTGTCTCTTCTACCATAGTCACCATTCTTAATTCTTCTGGGTCTACAAATCTGCTAGAGTGCAATACAAAACCACAGAAATGTCAAAAACAAGTGTAGGAAATAAGGACTGTAAAGTCTCCAGTGCACGTATGAAAGAAAAAACATGTGCATAAAATTGTTTCCAAGCATTTAAAATATATTTATCCTGAATTTATATTTGGATTCCAGAAGAATTAAAGGCTGTGAATTAAAATAATGCATCAACTAGAGACCAAAAATGCATCATTTTTGGTTCAGACTGTCATCTGTAGTGAATCAGGCTTTTTTTTAGTTTAACCCAATTTAAGCATAAAAATAAAATAGCTCAAAAAGCAGAAGATAGTCTCCTGCTTAATCTCCTCCTGAATAATCTCCTGATTCCTTAACTATTATTAGGACACCCAGCCTCCTTTAAGTCTACACAACTGTCCTAAAATTTTTCAAAAAATTAACATTCTCACTCAACTTTTACATGTGAAAAGTTGTTTAAGTATCACAATTTCTAAAGCAGTATCTTCTAAACTGTTCATTGACAAGAATTCAATTTATATAATATGCAACCAACAGCCAGATGCATGTAATACTCTATATTTTTACTATATTATAAAGGAGTAAGAACTAACCTTCACCTGCTTAATATTTCATGATCTATGTACTTATTTACTCTCTCCACCTCACATCCTCTTTAATTTCATTTAATCTGCACAGCAAAAGAGCAAAGTAAGTATTGTTATTTTCAGTTTGTAACTGGAAAAAAAGCAACTGAGGATGAGGGAGGTTAAGCAACTCACCCAAAGTCTTACTTACTGCTATGTGACAGAATTAATAACCAAATATAGGCTAATACAACTACAACAGTAGATAACATTGACAATACAATAAGTCACATAAGAATCCCCACTACCTAAAAATAAATAAGTATATAAAGCTGACCCAACTTCATCAGAACATATCCATTTAGACAGAACGCCCAGTCCCAACGCTTATATCATAGCATATGCTATTAAACGTCCCTTATGAAGTTTCAGACTGAAAACAAATCTAAGTAAAGAATAAAAGCCATCAACAACTTTGCCTTACAAAGGAATGTGTGGTGTACAGCAGATCTTAAAACTTTTATCCATAAGTATAACATTGGATGTCTCTCAAACTTTATTCTCACTATTTAAATATTTTTTCCAAAATCTTAAGTTTCACTCAATCTAAAGTTTGGAGATAGGATGACACACTTTTCTAAACATCCTACCCTTTGTTCCTTCCTCTTTTTTTCCCTATCTTTATAATACCTATTTTTACTTTGCTTTATATATACTAGCCATTTAATATTAAGATCTTACATAACAGAAAATATCCACCCTGAGTTTAAAGATTTCATTATATGACAAGGGTAGGGAAGCAAAGAAAAAAAAAAGAACTTCAGGAATAAATATATTTACATAATCCTTTGTAAGCAGCAGTATTAACTAATTATTGCCTATTATATGCCATGCACTATTATAAGTGCTTTAGGTTTCTGGTCTCATTTTATTCCAGCTGCAAGCTTTGAAGCTATTATCACAAATAAATTTAAAGAAAAAATAACAGTGTCCAAAGAGTTAATAACTTGATCAACTGATGCAACTAGCTAGTGACAGGACAGGGTGTCTAACTCAAGTCTTTCTAACTTGTAGATTTTATTTATTTAGTCTACCAAAGTCAGACAAGCTTAGGTTCAAATCCCAGTTCTCTCACATAAACCACAGCTCAAACTGGAAAGGCAATAAATTAATTCAAAAAGGTTTGCTTTAGATGAGACTGAGTGTGGCCTGTTCAGAGACACCCTGAAAATATCTACCTGCTGAAGCAAAGGCTTCTTATTGGAAGGCACATATCCGTCCTAAGTTTGGGAGAAGATGGCACCAAATTGGATGAGTGCCAACTCTGGAAAACATATGTAGTAAATTACCCTTCAACATAGCAATTGTGTAATTTCCAGAAAGAGACAGTTAATGCACTCTGTGCAAACTCCACTAGTAAGAATTTCTGAAAGAATAGGCTACACATTTCATTCAGAGATTGGGCCTCTTCTTTTAATTCCCTGTAGTGTTTCTCCATCTAGCAGCTACAGCATCTTCCACAGAGTCACTGAATTGTCAAGAATCAATAAAACTATTATTATCAAGTAAAAATGATGAGTGCCTTGCCCTGAAACCCTGACTAATTAGAACTGTATGTGCAGAGGAACTATGTTTGTCCTAGTGGGTGACCACAGTGACCTTTCACGTCTGCAGATTTGGTAATACATCTGGGGTTGGGCCATACTGGAAAGTATGTTCTATGTCCCCAGCCAAGAACTGATTTATTTGATTCATAATTTCAATACATCCTCCTCTTCATAGAATTTTGCTACATTCTCATCCTAAGGTGTTATTAGTAAGTTACCAGCAATACATATGTGCCCATTTACCTTTTTCCAATGACCTGACCCAGCTCTTTGGAAGCATCTTCTCAATAGAGGTCTGGGAGTAGAATAACAGGGCACTGATGTCAGATTCCAAGTTCATAGGCAGTAACAGGTTGAAAAGTTTCCATAACACCTATACAGATGATGAGTCAAGCCAGTTATTATTCCTTTGCTTTCTAAAAATAAATGTATTCCATTTTTCACTTTGAATTTCATGGGTTTATTTAAAATTTTATGTATGAATGGTAGTTTCAGACAAAGAGATAAATCCTTGTTAGTATAAACCATTGCACTCTGTATTTCTCATTCTCAAACCCAGTCCTATTCATCTTATAATAGTCATTGCCTGTACTGAAGAAAGTGCCATTGGATCTACCTATACCTCCCTGCCCACATGGCAGCTTACTTCTAAGCTGAATTAAACAATTATTTTAAATAAGTTACCTTTATTTTTCAGGGATCCAAATGTTGCTCTCACCAAACAAACAAATGTAAGCATTATCACTGCATCAGGATAAATCCACAAATGGAAGAAAAAGGAAAAGGTGTCATTGGTGTCATTCTGAAAAAGGAAAAGGGACAAAATAGACTTCCTCATCTAGCCTAGCACAATACAGACATGTTTCAGAACCACCCTTTCAGGTTTATGTGAGTAAAACTTTATTTATATGTCAAAACTTTATTTATATGTCAATTTTATGTGGCTACAAGAGATAAAGCCAAAGATGACTGTAAAGAATCAATTGGCTTAAGGTTGAAAAAGGGACCCAAAATAGCTCCAGTCTATACGTGAGCGCCATAGGGCTTGTGTGTTCATTTTATTACTTAAAATGGAAGGGAAAATTAGATAGAAAGAGTTTAGTTGCATACTAATATTATGAGAATAAATGCTCAAAGAATATTCCACAGTGTGACTTTGAAAAGGTACCCAGACATTAATTCAAAGTAAAACTGGCAAAGAAGACTGGCTGATTACCTAAGTCTGTATTAAGTTTTTAAGCTATGTCCTGTCCTGTCCTGTCAGCGGATTTTATAATTACACTAAAATCAAAGCCCAAAAGGTGCCTGAACTATGAAAATGTCTATGGCACAACCTACCATAATTTTGTGGCTTAATTAAGGAAGAAATATATCCCAGTCAAAACAAAACAAACAATAAACAGCTACCCCAACAGATTTCAAAAGATTTCTTGCCTGCCTCAGAATATCTCAATAGAATTTGGAAAAAGACTGTTTATACAAAACTGTGAACAAGAATAGAATAACTAAGAGTGTGATACCTCAGGTACTTGGGTGGTTCAGTTGGTCAGGCATCTGACTCTTGATTTTGGCTCAGGTCATGATCTCACAGTTCATGAAATCAAGCCTCCTGTCAGGCTCTGCACTAAGAGCACAGAGCCTGGTTGGGATTCTCTCCTTCTCTCTCTGCCCCTTCCCTACTCTCTCCCTCAAAATAAATAAATGAACATTTTTTTATTAAAAAAAAGAACGTGAGACTTACTCTGGTCTCTCATGAAAAACTTCAGATTCTGAAACATCAGCAGCTATTCTATTTACAAGTAAGTGTGCCTAATCAAGATACTAATTAATACCAGAGCTATTTGAGAGAATTTGGCAAAAGATATTCACTAGGATTTAATCCTAACACTGGAATTCTCCCCAAGTCAGGAAGAGTTCTTCCAAATCAAAGATCTTACCCTGGGTCTATGAATAGGTTTCAGGGCACAGCCTAAAATTGTATGATAAATTGTGTGAGAATATGGACTTTATTTATTTTCCTATGGAGAGAGTATATAGATTTTATTAGATCTGCAAAGGGGCTTTTGAATTTAAAAAAAAAAAAAAAGGTAAGAACAACTATTCTTAGTCCTGAACAAATAAAACCATATCATTTGTTCTAGTTTTTCTGTTTTAAAGGTCTCCCTTTAATAAGCCTAACAAAGCCACATGAGATACATAAGACATTTGAATATTACCACTTAGGCACTAATGACCAATGACTTCCTCTTTAATTTATAAATGATCCTCAATATAGTACATTTCATAATATTCCATCCCATACTTGGTCAATGTTGGCTCTGACTACTTGTATCTATTACAACGATTGAATCTCAATATTTGATTAGGGTGGGTCATTCCACAATCCAGAATTCTCATTAATTTAGCATCCAACATACTGACTATAAAATATTTTTCTAAAAAAAAAGTATGTTCTTCCCTATATTACTATCTCTATCTTCTTTTCAGATACAAGACAATCTCAAAAAACTCAAATAACATCTCATTGATATTTCTAGTAGAAAATGAGCATCAAGATGGAAAATCCAATTTTAATACCAATAGTTTTTCTTTACAGGAAAGCTTCCTTCCAAGTTGTTCCACATGCTCTCTTTTATTATTTCTTTTACATATCAACATATAATGTTTAAGATCTTAGGTTCTGGAGTTACTGGTTTTGAATCTCAAATTTCCCATTTACGACCTTGGAAATTTTTCTTAACCTCCGAGCCTTAGTTTTTTCATATGAAAACTGAGCCCAAGAATACTGTACCAATATCATAGGTTGTTGGGAAGACTAAATAAGAAAATGGGTATAAGCTCAGAGTCCGGTACATAGAAATGTTTAATGTTAGCTAAGTCTTGTTTTTTAAGATTAATACACCATGTGTGACATAACTAAAGAAATGTTTAATATGCAATACAACAAATCTCGTCAAGAAAGTCAGGCCCAAGAGACCAAATAGACAAGAAAAAACAAAAATAGGCCAGCATAACCAGAAGCTCAAATGAATAAGCAACAGTTAGCAACCCTGGAAGTGTAGTAAGTTAGATAACAAACAACAGACAGAGCTCCAAGACAGAAAAGATGCAGAGTTTCACCTCAGAGAGAGGGACAGCTTCAGGCAGTGGGGACCTAGCTTCATTAACCAGAGTTCAGGTTTAGCATCCATTCTGGCCACTCTTAAGTAAATTCATAAAATCTCAAGCAACTAATGTATTGTAGGGTTTTGTTTAAGAAAAGAAAGCAAAGCATCAGATTGAATCTGCCTTAAAAAAAGGACTTGATGCTACTTGACTTTAACAGACTCCTAAGAATCTCCTTGGCAAGGGCCATAATTGGCACAGAAACTGGAGATGCAGTTGGATCTGCAGGTGAGGTGTGAAGTAGTTACAGCTGCCAGAGGTAGAAGCCAAGTAGATCATTATTCCATAAACATTTACAATTGGATCCCCACTGCCAAAAAGTAACAATAATAAAATATCTACACCAGTGCCTTAGGGATTTTTACTAGTCTCCCCTCTCAAAATATTATCACTATCCTACCTGATCTCCATTATAGAACATACATTTCAGAGTTGATTCTTACTCTCTGTCTGCCCTTCTGGGCCTTATGTTTTGGGACTTTTTCTTGCTAACTTAGATCAACTGACTTAGAAGTTGGATCATGCTTCATCTTTGCACCAATCCCTCAGAGACTGCCCTCTTACTTTTTGGCTCTGACTCTCAAGACCTCAATTTGGCTAGAGGCCCAGATTCTAACTCATCTGGAAGGAAAGGCAAAAAGGTATCAAGGAAAGGGCATTGGATTTGGAGGCAGAAAAACTGGACTTGAGTCCAAGCTGTGCCATTAATGAGAGTGTAGCTCTGGGTAATAACAACTGACATCAACTGAGCTTTTAATAAATAACAATTAATTCTGACAAAATTCTGAATTAAATGATATTATTATCTCCACTTTACAATTAAAGAGACTGAGGCACAGAGACATCAAATATGTTGCCCAAGGTAACAAGGCTAGGATGTTAGCAGAATTATTACTCAATCTCACGCAGTTCTGACTCCTAACCAATATGCTGCATTGTTTCACCATTACTTAACTTCTTCTAGAAGCCCACCTTTGTGAGGTGAACAATTGTAAGCCTAAAACACCATAAGGATTAAAAGTGAAAATATGATATGGACTCTGTGTGTTATGCAAATATAAAGCATTCCTCCATATGACTATGCTCTCTTTATCAGTTTTAACTTTTTCAGTATTTTTTGCTACCAGAAATCATTGCTCTCATTCTTCCTTTTCCTACTTTTAAAGAAATATATCCTTTGCAATTGAAATTTACCTATGTTCCTAAATCACTTGCTGTGTCTGATTCTTCCTACACCTTCTGCTGCAGGAATATTCTTTCCCGACTCATAACTTTATGGTCATTTGAAACAGCAATTTGTTGTAATGGAACAACCCATGCAACATCTCTGCTTTATCCTATTCTTTCATTTTTCTAGATAAAGCTTTCTTTTAATGTATTAAGCCTTATGTTAACAATTGTCCTTTTTGTGTAACCTTTCAATCTCCTTTGGCATTTCTCTGGCTGTACATTCCTGCTTTCCAGCATTAGGTCTTTACACTGCAAACTTCACTGCTTTATTTTCCTCATTCCATTCTTCCTACCGGTTGACTTTTTTTCTGTTTTTGAAACTCTTTTCTCTTCAGTGAATCATTCCCTTCCCATTTGTTTTTAAAAGTAGAACAGAATTGAAAATTACTACTGTAGACAGATTCCCTAAAGGCACTATCCCTGTTGAGATGAGTTCTATGCTATTTTATGGTTCTCAAAATTGCAAATTAGCCATTAGTGACTAATGGGTCCCAAAATGCAGTGACAATACTCCTGGGAAAAGAAATATCAGAGAACACAGGTCCAAACAGTTTACAAGGGAAAGGGTTCCAGGGGAAAAGAGATGTTCAGAGGAATAAATTGGGCTAACAGTCATAAATTACACCACTGTCAGCAGAAGCCAAATAAAGAAAAAAAAAAGGCCCAAAGACAGAAACACTTACTCTGTGGTTAGGCTCCTACATAACCAAAGTAAATCAATAAGAACCGGCACTAGGTCAATCTTCTTAACCTTCTCCCTTGAAAGAGTATACCAAATACTCTTAACTACCCTAACTTCCACTTTGTGTTTTTAATATTACTGCGTTCTTCTCTTTCTGATATATTTAGGAGCTTTTTGTTAACAACTGCTATAGTTTTATCTGACCCTTTTTTTTGTATATATCTTCTTTGTGAAGTCCTTATTCATTATTTTGCCCATTTTTCTACTCAACTGTCTGATTTTCTTTACGATTCATGAGAGTTCTTTATATTCCTTGACAGCTATATGTATAACAAATATTTAACCCTTTGTCAGTTACATGTATAACAAACTTTGTCAAATGTATAGCAACTATCTTCTCCCACTCTGAACTTGCCTTTTAACTTCTTACTAGTATTTTTAATGAAATGACATTCTTAATTTAATGCAGCCCAATTTACCAATCTTGTCCTTTATGATTAGAGTTTTTGTTTCCTGTTTAAGAAATGTTTGCCTATGGGGCGCCTGGGTGGCGCAGTCGGTTAAGCGTCCGACTTCAGCCAGGTCACGATCTCGCGGTCCGTGAGTTCGAGCCCCGCGTCAGGCTCTGGGCTGATGGCTCAGAGCCTGGAGCCTGTTTCGGATTCTGTGTCTCCCTCTCTCTCTGCCCCTCCCCCGTTCATGCTCTGTCTCTCTCTGTCCCAAAAATAAATAAACGTTGAAGAAAAAAAAATTTAAAAAAAAAAAAAAAAAAAAAAAAGAAATGTTTGCCTAAAGTATGACCTATACTATTTTCTTGTGGCTTCATTATTTTACTTTTTTAGATAAACAAACAGCAATTGATAGTACATATAGTTTGATGTAAGAGTCCAGTTTGTTTTATTTTCCATATAAGTATTCAACTGACCCAATCTCACTTAATGAAAAATTATCCTTTCCCTACTCCTCTGCAGTGACAGCTTTGTCATGAATGAGGTATGGTCTGTTTCTGGTCTCTCAATTCTACCACTGAATTATTAGTCTATCCTAGCACCAATATCACAAACTTTTGTGATATTATCTTATAGAGTAAATCCAAAACATTTTTTCTCTTCTTTGAAATTTCTTAACTCTTCATAGCTCTTTTTGGAGCCAAACTGTCAATGTTTACCCAATTGTGGTAAACTAATTACATTGATTTGTAAGGTTTTTGTTTTTCAGCAGGTAATCACGCACATAATTCCTTCATGGCATGTCTCAACAAAAGTTTTTTTATGATAAACAACCAAACATCCATCCAGGCCCTTTCTGTTGAGCACAGCTCACAGAGCACCCATTTGTAACTCTTTAGGTCACAGAGCACTTATTGGCACATCCCTTTCTGAGGGTTCCCATGTTGCTCTTTCTCTGGTTATCTCTAAAACCAGATCCCTAGAGAAATCAGGATTGGCATTTGATGATGCCATTGTCTTCTTATTCTCTCCTTTTTTCCTTTTTAAAAATATATTTGATTGAAAATCTTGACTTCATTTTGTTGATTATTTCACCTTTCTCCCATATGTCAGCAAAAACAGCAGCCAAAAAATTGTTTAGACAAGACTCAAAAGTCTTTCTGAACTCAGAAATGAGAACATCAGACCCAGAATCATTTCCCCTCTTCAACATGATTGTGCTACTGATTTCTTGAACTAAGATGCCTGCTGTTAAATCACTTTTATCTTTAGCCTTTGACTGAAAATTTAGCCTAAGTCCTTATTCTTTCTCTAAGAGAAGGGGAGAAAAAGGTTAGCGTTGGAGTAAGAACAACTTGGGTTCAAATCCAGGTTTGACAGTTAGTAGTTGTGCTTAGGGCAAATAGTTTGATGAAAAGACCACATGAAATAATATATTTTAAGTTATTAAAACAATTCCCGATGCTTAGGAGTTTCTTGTCAACTGCTGCCTTTTCATTCTCCTGTTCCAGTACAATTCTCCTTTTTAAAACATGTTTTATAGAAATTATAATCTTTGTTTATGGGTGCTATAATTAATGTTCTGTCTTCATTCTTAATCCTGCCATCACTCTTGCTTCTTTTTTACTGACACACTATAAATCTCAATACATAATGTTTTTATTCTTGCATAACAATCTTGCTCTTCTCTAATACTCTTAGCTCTAATTATGCCTGCTTTTATCATTTGTTTATAAATCTTCCGTGTCTTTATTTTAACCTTTGTTATTTCAGTTCGTAACTTGTTACTTTTCTTGCAGCTGGATAGCTTTGTTGATTCTTACGTTTGAGGCATTTTATGCAACTGGTAGGTATCCTAGGTCAGTCAACTCCCTCTGGCACCGCCACTTTATTTATCAGTCACCTCCATTACTGCCCCTTTTAGACTTCTGACTAGCCACCTCTGCATTTGCTTGTCACCTCTACAATGCTATGACATCTTCACCATCTGCCACCTCACCCACTGAAGCCACAGGTTAGCAGGAGTTACTTATTCTATTTGAAGCTAATTTAGGGAGAATGGGTCTCTTCATCTTTAGTGTAACATCTATCAGTGCAACCTACGTAATGCTTCATTAAACATTCATATCATAAACAGACTTTAGTGAAAACAGTTCTTTTCATTTTTATTCTGCACCTAAAAATATATCCCTGTAATAGGAACCAAAACACATAAAAGAACCACCACCACCCCACACTCCAATGACTGGGCTGTGGTTGGGTCAGCTCATCTAGTTGACTTCTTCCCTTAGGAGGGTCCTTTCCAAAAAGAATCCTAAATTCCCCTTGAAAAGAAGCACCTGGCAGGCAAATTCCACCAGGTTCCCAGAGAGGCTCAGACATATCTAAATTAGCTACCATCAAGAATGAACTCCAGCTAGGACCCCTACTGCACTGTCAAGTGTACCAAAAAAAACCCCGCCGTCCTACACTGTATTTATACACACTCAGTCTAAGAATGTGGCTTCTTGTTTTTTTCTACTAAAATACAGTTGGATTCCCCTCCCAATACTGCCCTTATTCTAATATATGGGGAAGGTGACTCGACCTTTAATAATTTTTTCCTTTCACATTTCATTTGGAGTCATACACATGTACTTATCTGATCTTCTCTCTTCACCAGAATATAAATCTTCCAAACATGATTGCATTTTTAAGACATCCATATTGTGGTTTGAATAAAGAAAATTCCTACCCTGTAAGAATTTCCTCCCTTACTGACCAGCAAAAATAGCCACAAATCCAGATCTTTCATGCACAATATATTTCCCTTTTGGTACTCAGTCTTATTCCTTGTACCAAGTCACACCCTCATGTCTCTCGCCTCAGCTCCCCAAGGTCTCTTAAAGTGTTCTGTGTTCTTAAAGCACAGAATCACAGCATGCTCAGATCAGAGTACTACAGAGATGAGGAAGTTCAAAAGCTTCAGAATACACATAAAGAAATTGAGACAAAAAGTTTAAGAGATTTGCCCAAAATCATACAGGTGGAAACACCTTCACCAGAACCATTTTATTTATTTTATCTTTTGATGAGTAGGAACAATATCATATCCTTTAAAAAAAATTGGTGCTATCACATCAGAGTTAATTCTGGGGGGCAAAATTTTGTATTTCCCTTACTATCATTTGGTTTTTATTCAAGACATGTTAAATTGAACACTTTAATATGGCAAACCTGATGTACCCAATATATGTAAGCCATTACAAAGCCAAAGATCAAGGAGCCTTAAGGAACCTTGGGGAACACACAAATTTTCTTCCACCTGGCCCCATCCTATATGGCTAGGATTCTAAGGCAGTGATAAAGGAAGTGGGTCTTCTTGTCCTTCTGTTAGTCTGGGACCAGAGATACAGGCTGATGGATGAAAGATACAAAATGCTTCTCATCCCTCCCTATCACTCAAGGAGGACCACTCAAATCCACAATCCCTTTTAATTCTCTTAATTCTTTCACTTTATTGTTCCACTAAAAATTATTTAGAATTATCTCTATTACTATTTTCTCCCTTTATTCACATGGCCACAGATATAGTTATAATAAGACTTGGTTGTTTTAATTATACTATACATTTGTCAGATAATTTCTTAAATATATTTATTACAGTGAGAGTAACACTCATTCTTCTCCTTTAATTTATAGTTAGGAACTTGATCAAAGCAGGGTCATGGTGTCACCTTGATGGTTGGTGATTGAACTGAGACAAGGAAAAGGAACCCAAATGTATATCCTAGTACCTCATTTTATTAGAACCAACTATTTCAATTTATCCATTTACCTCAAGTATATCTATTGCCAATAAACCTATATTGTCAAGGATTCCATGAAAATTCATGCTGCTGAAAGGGATTTTTCCATTCTTTTCAAACCAAGGCCTGTGTTGAGTTTCTGAATCAAGAATCACTGTATGGCATTTTTGACTTGTTAGAGTTATTAAGTCATTGTTACATATTCTGCCAAGTATCACCTACCTCACTCTTGGTTACAAAGGTATTAAAAACATAATAACACTACAATATTTAGAGCAAGCCAAAATACAAAGATTGGATCATTCTTCTCTAACATTTAAGAAAAAGCACCGAGGGTGAAGGAAAGAGCAGTACCATGCACTCAAATACTAAATGAGCAGTTTGTTCAAGGCCAAACCTCAGATAGGGACTGAATAAACTAAACTTTTTGGTTTATTCTAACAGTATGAGGAAGTAAGTAAGTATTTTTATGTATTTAGTGCCACCAAGACTTTATTTTACATTGTACAGCTACAAACACTGCCATTGAATCATGAGTCTCCAGAATAAGATATGGATTCATTTTAAAGGCCATTTTAATCATATAAAGACTAAACACCTCAATTTCATGCAAGTGAACACAGTTCTCCAATTTTCTCTGAATTCGGTTTCTTTGGAAAATTGCTTACATAAGGTAATACACATACAGCTAGGCTCTCATAACAATGCATGGAGCAATTCTTAGTTCATAAAGTATAGCTTTTAAAAAATTAAATACCTAAATATCCTCAAAATCTAGACATTATCAAATATAAGCAAAGAGGAACAAAGGCTTAACTCATATTAACTACCCCTTGGACCAGAAAGATGGCATTTTCTAGTGGAATAAACTAAAAGTCCAATGTTTAAAACCGATCTCCACTGTAATTGCTTTCTCATTATGAGCAATTTGCCTAACTTCAGAAATTGGTTGAGAACTCCAGAATTAGTCAGTACTAAATAACTGGCAGTGACTTAATTGTACTCAACTGATAGATGTAATTAATGAAAATACCTATAAAATAATTTGAGAAATAGTGACATAAATAGTAGCTCAGAGTCCAGGAGATTGAAGCACAGGAATACACAAGCAAAAATCTCTACTAACAGGTTGAGAGTAATAAAAGATGAGTGGTTCCCTAAATGCCCTTGAGCTTTTGCTATTTGCCATGTGGTTCATAACTAATGGATATCATATTCTCCAGGCCCAAATGGCTGCAGTAGCGAATTCTATCAAACATCTAAGAAAGAAATATTAGCAATCCTGCACAGATTCTTCCAGAAAAAAAAAAAAAAAGATTTTTCAACTCATTTTATTTTTTTTTATTTTTTTTTTCAACGTTTATTTATTTTTGGGACAGAGAGAGACAGAGCATGAACGGGGGAGGGGCAGAGAGAGAGGGAGACACAGAATCGGAAACAGGCTCCAGGCTCTGAGCCATCAGCCCAGAGCCTGACGCGGGGCTCGAACTCACGGACCGCGAGATCGTGACCTGGCTGAAGTCGGACGCTTAACCGACTGCGCCACCCAGGCGCCCCTCAACTCATTTTAAACGTCAGTATCACCCTGACCAAAACCAGGTAAAGATATTATAATAAAAGTATTTACCATTATCCATCATGATCATAGATACAAAAAAATCACAACAAAGTACTAGCAAATCAAATCCAGCAACATATAACACTGATTATATCATAACCAAGTAGAGGTTATGCTGGTACTACAAGGTTGGTTCAACATTAGAAATTCAATGTTATTCATCATACAAACAGATTAAATAAGAAAAAATAAATAATAGTCTCAATAGAGGAAGAAAAAGCATTTTTACAAAATACATCACCCACTTGTAATAAAATAACTCTAAGAAAACTAGGAATAAAGAGAAGTTTCTCAAATTGATAAAGGCATCTACATAAAACTTAGAGCTAATATCATACTTAATGGGAAAAACTGAATGTTTATCCTTAAGGTCAAAAAAAAATAGTGCTTGAAAAACGGAACAGACCTATACAAAAAAAAAAAAATTTATTTCCTTCGGCCCACCCCTTGCATCATGTACAAAGACCTGAAAACAAAACAAAACAAACAAATAAAAACCCTAGTGTTAGCATTGGAGAAAATCTATACAATCTAGGATTATGTAAAACTTCTTAGAACACAAGAGGTTTAAATCACAAAAGAAAAATTCAATATATTGGACTTCATCAAAATTGAAAGCTTCTATTCGTCAAAACATCGCCAAGGGAATGAAAAGACAAGCCACAGGCTATGAAGAAATATTTGAAAAATATATATCCCACAAGACCAGTATACAGAATTTTTTTCAAATCTCACAGCTCAGTAACAAGAAAGGACACAATACAATATACAATACAATAACAAGAAATCAGTAAATAATAGGCAAAAGATTTTAGCAGATACATCACCAAAGAATATATACAGATGGCAAAGAAACACATGAAAAGATATTTTATATCATTAGTCATTAGAGAACTGAAAACTAAAAGAATATGGTATCACTATCTATTAAAATGGCTACCTTTTTAAAATGACTGTATCAGATGCTGGCAAGGATAAAGAGAAATGGATCTCTTATACTTTGCTGGTATAAATGCAAAATGATACCGTTACTTTACAAAAGTTTGCCAGTTTCTTATAAAATTAGTCACACACTTACTGTATAAACAGAAATCCTGGATATTTAGCCAAGAGCAGTACAAATACAGGTCCACAGAAAAATCTATATACAAATGTTTACAATTGCTTTATTTATAATTTCCAAAAACTGGAAACAACTCAAATGACCATCATCTGGTACTGTGGTGTTTTTACATAATGAAATACCATACTACTCATCAATCAAAACAATGAAATATTGATACATGCAACAACATGGATAATTCAATATGTGGAGTGAAAGAAGATAAACTCAAAATGTTGTGTACTGTATCGTTCCATTATATGATATTCTGGAAAAGAAAAAATCATAGTGACAAAACAGATCAGTGGTGGCCAAGTTTCAGGGTGCAGTGAGGGTGGCTGGCTACAAATGAACAAGAGACAACTTTCAAGAGTGACAGAAAAGCTCTATATCTTGATTGTGGTAGTGCTTACATGACTACAGTATTAAAATAAATAACAGAATCATAGTCCATTGATTAAAATACAAATGTAAAGTTCATATAGATGAAAGAAAGAAAAGAGAAAAAGAGAGAGAGAAGGATGGAGAAGAGAGAGTATTCCAGCTAATAATTATAGAAGAACTAATAAAATTATTGTTGTTTTGGCAACCATCTTATAATTGATTCAGACAAAAATCAGCAAAAGATACTAAAACTAATAAAAGTTTAATACTTACACAGATTCAAAATAACTTCCACAAAATGCTTATTAACTAATTGTTATTAAGTATAAAATGCTGACAAATGAAATGTAGAGTAACCAGGTAGACACTAAGCTAACATTACCAGTAATGGCACAAATTTATACTACGTGTTTCCCGATATAAAGCACAGTGAAGAAAACGACATCGCTTCTGTAACATTCCTGCCAAAAATGTACGTATATTCTGATTCTAATGTGGGGAGACATTAAACAAATCCAAACTGAGAGATACTCTACAAAATAATTGGCTTGTACACTTCTAAAATATCTAAGTCCAGAAACAAAGAGTCTGAAGAGCTACTCCAGACTGAAGGAAAATAAGAGACATGACAATTAAACAAAACTCTTAATCCTGAACTGGTTCCTCGATCAGTGTTTTGTTTTAACTGAGTTTCTTTTGGGGGGTTGTAAAGTATTCTTTTGTATGCATTATAGATGCATACATATACATACATTTATAAATGGATACACAGAATTAATAGACAGATACATAGATAAAAGAGGCAAATGGGTTAAAATGTTAACAAATGGGGAATTAGGATGAGGGCTAAACAAGATTTCTTTGCACTATCTGTGCAACTTTCCCCAGAGTTTGAAAGTATTTCAAAACAAAAAGTTTAAAACCAAAAGCAGTATTCCTTGTCCTCTCTACTCTTTTTTGTTTTAAATTCCAAAAGGATATAAATGACCAGTTAGAAAAACTCATTATTGTATTTTTTTCCTTACATTTTCCTATAGTTATTCAAATTTTTAAAAAAGGGATAAAAGCAGCAATATTAGGAATAAACACTTTTATTAAGATCATGAAGATTGTACAATTGTGTTTTTTCATTTATATGATAGTTACAGGCTTTTTCCTTTAACTTGGTCACAGTTCAGAATTGTAAATACATCCGGCTTTGTGACTTTCTCATAAAATCTATGTATTAAGGTTTCCCTTAAATAAAATGCACTCCTGCAGAAAGTCTTTTGACCTGACACAATGCAGCATTGGAATAAAAAATACTTTTCTAGTGAAATATTTGAAAACCCACAGTCATTTAGTGATACATAAGTGCATGCTTGAACTAAAAGTATGAGCCTAGTTTGATGAGGTTTGTGGGTATATAATTACCAGTATTAAATTATGTATTCAACACTGACATACTGCCATATTTATTATTGCTATTAAAAATGCTGGCTGCAACATGTGACATGTCCTTCTTATGATAATATGTAGCTCTTATCTAAAATAAAGCAGTCTATTTTCTCTTTGCATGACCCTTGTGAATGAGGTCTAATAAACTACATAGACTTTTTAGTGGTGAAACATTCTGGAAAGAAAACTATAGTACTGATTACTTCTAAAATTAACATAAGAACATAAGGTTGAAATGTTGTTATTTAAAATCCACAGAAGCTAATTAAAGACAAAAAAAAAAATAGCTTTCACTATAAAATTCAGAGTATGTTTCATTCTAAATAACTGGACATTCCCATAACCCAACACAATAACTCCAGCCAAAAATAGAAGAAATTGGGAGTTGTTGTTTTAATTTTTTTGTTTCATTTTCCTATTGTTGTTTAGTTTACCTAACCTATTCAAACATGAAATATTTCACACACAGGCAACAAATACAATAAGTAAATAATAACAATTTCTTATGTTCACAATATCAGAAAGAAATGAACTATGCTTGCTGAATGCCCTCCTTTAAATGCAGTCCCAGTCTCCCAGACAAATACTGGATAGATGTGAGGGCTGGAAAGAGTTGTAGATCATATGAAGCATTTCCTGATGCCAGTCAGGCCTGTATCAGGCCTTCTCCCACTGCAAGCACCACATTACCATTGCTAAAAAGCCTTTGACTTGCTGTTAAAGAAAATGACTGGGTACTTACTTTTGCAGGGGTGGGGGGTACCTTTTAAAATACACTAATTTTGTTTTAGTTGCCTAACTATATAAGTAAAGGAACAGGGCTGTGGCCTTCACCTCTTCTCTGCTCTTCATTAAAATATGTTAAAAGACAAAAGAGACAACGTGTATTTGAGAAGGAATCAACAACCAACAGGTAGAACAACCCCTGGCGGTTTTGTAGAATGAGGAATTGCACATTTTCACAATAAGATTAGAAGATTTGAGTCAATAGAATGTTCCTTAATGGCCAAAAAACATAATCTTTTTTTTATTTCCAGTCTAGCCTGAAGCAGGCCTCTATGAGTCCCCAGGCTATACTTCTCCATAAAGAAGGTTTTGCCATCTCACTGCAAACTGAGTTTTCATTCATTTGGAAAATATGTCTACATTCTAACTGCAAATCAAAAGAAAAGCACAGTCATAACAGACAGGAACAAAATGTGGCTTGCACACAATTTTTTAAAAATTAAAACTAATGCCCCATCTCTCAGGATCCCTGTCAGACCATCACTCAATCAATGTTACTGGGAAATAATTGGCCTCTTATGCACAAGGTTTTAAATCAAATCTTGCTTTAAAGGCTGAGGTTTAAGAGTCCTGCCTAATCTATAAACTTATCCTTTCAAAAATCGTGTGCTCTCTTCAAAAACAGAATCCAAATCATTGTTTCCAGTTGAACTGTCTACAAAGATACGGTGTTGAGGAATAAGATGAAAATTATAGCTTTTAGCAAAGTAAAACAATAATTAATTTTTATAAACTGATTTTATTTGGTTTTCTGATAGCATAAGAACACTATATGAGGTGTTTTGTTTCTCCATGCTATGATGAGCTAGCTATGTAGCCCCTGAAACCTAGATGACACTGTTGTGTATTGAACTAAGCCAACTGGGCCTATACTTTCTTCTGTTCTTTTGAGTAGAAAATAAGTTAGTGAAGAAGAGAGTTAGCTACTCCCCACAACTTCATTGGTTCTAACTGAAGCAAATTTTAAACGAGATTCTGCCTCACATACAGATATTCATTACATAAGCAGACATAAGAGTTCCTTCAAAATGTTGTGTAAACTTGATGAAGTCCCAGCTCTGTCCTTTCAGGTGTCCTTGCAGGAAAGGTAGATTCAGCCAGGACCAGCTAAATGATTTAGGGAGCCCCTTGCAAAATAAAAATGAGGAATCCTCTCTTTAAAAATTATAATAATTTCACAGTAGAAACAGAAGAGCATTAAACCCTCTTCTGTTGGAAGTGTAAATGCCTTCCAAGCACACGGCTTTACGTAACTACACAAGTCGCATTACCCTGCAACCAATCATGCACTCAACATCGACACAAGATTCCAGAGAAAAGATTCTGTTACTTCACAGTCAGATCAAGAAATCAGAGATTTTCCTAAATCAATGACTAGATATTCATTTGAAATCAAACCTGAGGTACACTTCCTGTCAAATCTTCAAATCTCACTGGTTTATTATATCCTATTAAGATTAGGTATGGGAAGTATCTATAAGACATTTAAGCCAACCCACATATACTCAACACTTAAAGACATTAAACTTTATCTTTTCTGACAGGGCCAACTAGCCATGTCTTCTGTGTCTTTTTTTTTAACATACAGTGTTATATTAGTTTCAGGTATACAATGTAGTGATTCAACAATTCCATATATCACCTGGTTCTCATCGTGACAAGTGCACTCCTTAATCCCTGTCATCTATTTAATCCATTCCCCGACCCTTTACCCTCTGGTAACTGTCAGTTTGTTCCCTATAATTAAGAGCTTATTTCTTGATTTTTCTTTCTTTTTTCCCATTGCTCATTTATTTTCTTTCCTAAATTCCACATACGAGTGAAATTGTATGGTGTTTATTGGACTTATTTCACTTAGCATTATATTCTCTAGTCCACCCATGTTATTGTAAATGGCGAGATTTCATTCTCTTTTATGGCTGAATAATATTCCATGGTGCATGCATATATGCGTGTGTATAATATATATACATATATATGTACATATGTGTGTGTATGTGTGTGTGTGTGTGTGTGTGTGTATAAAACATCTTCTTATCCATTCGCCAATCAATGGACACTTGGGCTGCTTCTATATCTTGGCTACTATAAATAACCCTGCTATAAACATAGGGGTGCATGTATCCTTTTGAATTAGTGCTTTGTATTCTTTGGGTAAAATACCCAGTAGTGCAATTGCTGAATCATAGGGTAGTTCTATTTTTAACTTCTTGAGAAACCTCCATGCTGTTTTCCAGAATGGCTGCATCAGTTTGCATTCCCACCAACAGTGCAGGAGGTTTTTTTTTCTCCACAGCCTTGCCAATACTTTTTGTTTCTCATGTTGTTGATTTTAGCCATTCTGCCAGGTGTGAACTGACATCTCATGGTAGTTTTGATTTGCATTTACCTGATGGTAAGCAATGATGAGCATCTTCTCATGTGTCTGTTTTCCTTCTGTATATCTTCTTTGGAGAAATGTCTGTTCATGTCTCCTGCCCATTTTTTAATTGGGTTATATGTTTTTTGGGTGTTGAGTTGTATAAGTTCTTTATATATTTTGGATACTAACTCTTTATCAGATATGTTATTTGCAAATATATTATCGCATTCCATAGGTTGTCTTTTAGTTTCCTTGATTGTTTCCTTCTCTGTGCATAAGCTTTTTATTTTTATTCCAATAGTTTATTTTTTCCTTTTCTTTCCCTTGCCTCAAGAAAAAAGTTGCTTTGGCTGATGTCAAAAAAGTTATTGCCTGTGTTCTCTTCTACAATTTTTAGAGTTTCAGGTCTCATATTTATGTCTTTAATCCTTCTTGAATTTATTTTGCTGCATGATGTAAGAAAGTGGTTGAATTTCATTCTTTTGCATGTCACTATCCAGTGTTCCCAACATCATTTGTTGAAGAGACTATCCTTTTTCACACAGGAAATTCTTTCCTACTTCGTCAAAGATAAATTGAGCATATAGTGGAGGGTTCATTTCTGGATTTTCTATTCTGTTCATTTGATATATGTACCTATTTTTGTGCTAGTACCATACTGTTTTGATTACTACAGCTTTCTAATATAACTTGAAGTCCTGAATTGTGACGCATCCAGCTTTGCTTTTCTTTTTCAAGGTTGCTTCGGCTATTTTGGGTCTTTTGCGGTTTCATACAAATTTTAAGATTGTGTGTTCTAGCTCTGTGAAAAATGCTGTTGGTATTTTCATAGGGATTGAGTTAAATGCATAAATTTCTTTGGATAATATATACATTTTAGCAAGATTTTTTCTTCCAATCCATAAGCATGGAGTATTTTTCCAATTCTTTGTGTCATCTTAGTATCTGTCATCAGTATTTTACAGTTTTCAGAGTACAGGTCTTTCACCTCTTGGTTAGGTTTATTCTTAGATCTCTTACTGTTTTTGGTGCAGTTGTAAATAGGATTGTTTTCTTAATTTCTCTTTCTGCTGCTTCATTATTGGTGTGAAGAAATGCAACAGATTTCTGTACATTAGTTTCATATCCTGAGACTTTACTGAATTTGCTTATCAGTTCTAGCAATTTTTTGATGGATTCTTATATATATATATATACATATATAACATACACATATATATATGTTATATAATACGTTATACATGTTATCTTTTACATCCTTTTATTTTGTGAATTCTTTGATTTTTTACAGAAATATTCTGCTTTTGTTTTTACCTTTATACTGTCACTTTAAGTCTCTCCTTTACATTCAAAGAGTACCCTTTAATATTTCTTGCAGGGATGGTTTAGTGGTTATGAATTCCTTTAGTTATGGTCTGGGAAACTCTCTCTCTTTCTACTCTGAACAATAGCCTTACTGGATAGATATTCTTGGCTGCAGGTTCTTCCCATTTAACACTTTGAATATTCATGCCAGTCGCTTCTAGCTTGCAAAGTTTCTGCTGAAAAAAAAAATCTCCTATTAGCCTTATGGGTTTTCCCTCATAAGTTACTGTGTTCTTTCATCTTGCTGCTATTAAATTTTTTTCTTTATTGCTACATTTTGCAAACTTAATTAAAATATGTCTTGGTGTGTGTGTGCTTTTGTTGATTTTGATGGGAGTTCTTTGTATATCCTGGACCTGGATATATTTCCTTCCCCAGATTAGGAAAGTTTTCAGCTATTATTTCTTGAAATAAATTTTTCTCCCCTTTTTTCTCTCCCTTCTTCTTCTGGGAATCCTATAATATGAATGTTATTATGTTTGATGGAATCACTGAGTTAAGTCTATTCTCATTTTGCATAATTTTTTCTCTATTTTATTCAACTTGATTACTTTCCATTTTTCTGTCTTCTAGGTCACTAATTTGTTCAAGTGTGTTTTTCATTTAGTATACCCTTCATCTCTACTATATTATTCCTTATCTCTGTATTAAGGATCTCATCCATATCTTCCACTGTTTTCTCAAGTCCAGTGAGTATCATTATATCATTACTTTAAATTCTGTATTAGGGCACCTGGGTGGCTCAGTCAGTTAAGTGTCCGACTCTGGTTCAGGTCATGATCTCATGGTTTGTGGGTTCGAGCCGATGATCTCATGGTTTGTTTGTGCTGACAGCTCAGAGCCCGGAGTCTGCTTTGGATTCTGTGTCTCCTTCTTCTCTCTGCTCCTCCCCCACTCACACTCTTGTTCTCTTTCTCTCAAAAATAAATAAATAAACAAACAAAATTTAAAGTCTCTATCAAGCGTGTTACTTATATCCATTTTGCTTAGCTCTCTAGCTGTGTCCTTCCTTGTCTTGTTCTTTCATTTGGGATAAAAGTCTCTGTCTTCTCATTTTGTCTTAGTCTCTGTGCCTATTTCTGTGCATTAGGTAAGTCATATATGTCTCCTATTTTTGACATTAATGGCTTTATGAATAAGGGGTCCTGTAGTGTCCTGCTGTGTGGTATTTCCTGTTCCCAGGGCCTGGCACTTGTGGGAGTTTCTCCAATGTGTGCTGCATGTGTCATGCTGTTGTATCCTGGCCACTTTATCCATCAGGCCAGTAATCTTCAGAGGCACTCTTTGCCTGTTGTGGCCAGTGTTTTTCTGTTGGTCTGAATGTGGCTAATTTAACTAGGTATGCTTTGGTCTGTTTGTGGAATGAGACCTGTCACCACTACCACCAGAACTGGGTTCTGCAAAAACTCCCACATCAGAAGCTGCATTGTTGGCAAGGGCCTGGAATAGTCATCTTCTGGGGGAGGGGACCCACAAATCTGGGACTGAGGCTAGCATGACTGGGAGGGGCAGTTCCACTGGAATGCAAGGGGGTGGCCTTTAATGTAAGCAAGTTAGGTAGTGAGTGTCAGAGATACATTGGTTCCCACAGCTATTCCTCTTTTCTAAAATGAGAAGACTGAGAGATTAACTTATCTACCTATGACAACATAGAACATAAATGGCAGCCCTTAATTAAAACTCTGGTTTAATTCTATAACCTCTACTCTTAACAATCTTCTATAATGCCTCATGTTGACTGGAAATGAAAGCAGTTACAGGAGATGGAACAGGAATGGGACACTAACTGCCACTATAAATAGAGACTGCAGGAATGGATTTTTAATAGGTAGACAGATATAGATAGATAGATTGATAGATAGTCAGTCACATATTATTGCCTTCTGATCTTAATTGAATTCTTGATCTTAAAGTAACATAAAGGTAACTGTGTCCCCTCAGTTGACAGCATGATAAAAAAGCCAACCTAATAGTTATGGATGCAGGAAATATGAATGTGTCAGAAAGTCAAGGTTGAGGTTTTTTTCATGATACTTAGAACCAGGAACAATAGAAACTTAATTCTGTTGTCACAGCCTATTAAAATTTACAAAGTTCTTTATGTAAAATTCAATCATTCCTTCTGAAGAGTCCATAAAATACTTCACAATTCTTTGTCATATGGTTAAGTCTTTCATAATTTGAGAGAAATAAACAGGAATATATCACAGGACAAAGGAATTAGAGTATAATAAAATTCAGTCAGTATCTCCCAGTTGCCATTTTAAAGGAAACCATGATACAAAGAAACTGAAAACTGTGAGGACTCTTTCTATGTTTTAATCACCCTTTTTAAAATGTGCATTTGGTTAGAAATTCAAAATAGAACCATTTAAAATTAGTACTATTAAATACACAATAACAATGGTGAAATATCATAAATGTCTTTTAGAGAAATAAACAATTTACAAATTAGCAGAAGAAGCATGTAAAGTGATTATACAGATGATGTTTTCATTGTGAGCAAATGGCTTAACTGAGGTAAAAAGTGGTTGTCTTGCAGATGAAAGAAAAACAGAAAAGGGAACTCTGTGTCTCTTGCTGTACATTGTGATCCAAAGTGCATATGACTCTACAGAGAGGAATTACTTGATGTTGTTGCTTAACCAAATAATCCTTGCAGAGATGTCCAGAGGCTACACCACAGCTTCCCGTTTTCCTGTTATGAGATTTTTTGATCTGTAAATTCTCCCCAAACTAATTTTGCCTGAGTTGACATTGCGTGAGCACTCCTGTTTTGTTTTATTTTTACATTCTAAACTGTACATCTGTCTTTGGATTTTTTAAGGTTTCTTCTTAACCTGTTGGTCTCACACTAAATGCCCCACTGTAGGACAGGAATAGAATGTTTCCACTGTGCAGTTTTTCCACTTACTCAATCAGAAGTCATATGAGGCATAAATCTTAGAAGAGTTCAGTGGATTCCGCATAAACTCTAAAACTGTATCTCAAATAAAAATATATATATCTATCCTGTAGAATCCTGATTATCCATTGCATGACATAATAGCAGTTGACCTTAGAAATAAAAAGAGCCTGAAATGAAGTGGTATAGAATTTGGAATTGAGATAATAATAATAATAATAATAATAATAATAATAATAATAATATTTATTGTGTACTACTATGCTAAGTACTCTGCTAGGGACATATCATACATTATCTTTTAATCTTCAAAAGAATCCAGTTAGATACATGCTAAAAATATTACCATCCCCAATTTACAAATGAGAAAACTGAGGCACAGAGAACTTAAGAAAACTGCTCACATCACATAGCTAGTTTGTGGAAAAGCCCTAATTTGAACTGAGTAGTCTGCATTTACAGACCATGCCCAAACAACTCTGCACATTGCCTCTCAGTCTGGATAGGAAGACCAAGAATCCTAATTAGACAAAATATACCCAATGGCAAGTACCTAGATAAAGGAAAATGGAGAAAGGTCATACGACTTGAAAATTAGTAACAATAGTGCTGTCATCAAAGAAAATAAAGAAAGTTTGGGGAATATTGAGTTTAAGTTCCAGCAGAACTACCAGGTAGAGATGTTCAGTAAACATTTATAAATACAGGTCCAGAGCTCCAAGGGAGAGAACTTAAATAGATATTTGGAAGTCATCTTCACATAGATGAGGTTTAGAAAATTGGAAGCAGGTAATTCAAAGAAAATAACAGAAAAAGAAGAGGGGTCAGAAGATGTACAAACTTAGTGAATGCTACCATCTAGGTGATAGAAATAATGTTAGAAAACTAGGAAAGGTAGACAAGCGGTGCTCAGGTAGAAAGAAAATTTTAGGAGACAGGAGTGCCTGGATGGCTCAGTCAGTTAAGCCTCTGACTTCAGCTCAGGCCATGATCTCATGGCTGGTGGGTTCAAGCCCCGTGTGAGGCTCTGTGGTGACAGTTCATAGCCTAGAGCCTGCTTCAAATTCTGTCTCCCTCTCTCTCTCTGCCCCTCCCACACTCACCCTCTATCTCTCTCTCTCAAAAATAATAAATAAATGTTATTTTTTTTTTAATTTTAGGAGACAGAAATCAATACTCCATAATATAGGAAAATGAGACCTGAGATTAATCTACTATATTTGATATTTAAAAGGTATATAAAGAACTTCAGGACAGTGGTTTCATTTTAATGTTTATTTATTTTTGAGAGAGAAAGACAGAGCATGAGTCGGGGAGTGTGGGGGGAGGCAGACAGAGACTGAGACAGAATCCGAAACAGGCTGCAGGCTCCAGGCTCTGAGCTGTCAGCACAGAGCCTGACACAGGGCTCGAACTCACAAGCTGTGAGATCATGACCTGAGCCAAAGTCAGATGCTTAACCAACTGAGCCACCTAGGCACCCTGACAGTGGTTTCATTTTAGTGGTAAGTATTTTTATAAACAACTTGGATAAAAAAAATAGAAAATGTGTTGATCAAATCTATAAATGTCATAAGGATAAAAGTTAGTATCATCAAGTGATTCACCATTGAAAAGAATATTTAATATACTATAAGGATAGGCCAAAATTAGTATTATGCAATTTAGTTGAGGCAAGTAAAATATTATATATTATCCCAAAAATAAAGGTGAATTAATTATCAGTAATTCATATAAAAATTACATTAGTAGTGTATTTTTTAATTTAAAATTTCCTTTTATTAAAAAGTGAATATAATCACATTATGAAAGATTTATTCAAATACATTTTTTCAAAAATATGTAATCTTACTGTACTAACAAGATCAGTGTTAGCATTGTGTGTTTATTTATAATCCTTTTGTCTCCTCTATCTGTTTCATACAAGGAAGCAATACAGGGTGGATACAATTTTATGCCCTGCTGTTTTTCACTCAACCTTGTACAATTAGCAATTTATATACTGTATGGCTATATTAATATTTATATGTTTTAGTGACCATGTAACAATTTCCCAACTAATTAATGCAACATAGTTTATCTACCCAATCCTCTAATTTTAAAGATTAAGTTGTTTTCAATTTTTTATTTTGGATACAGGATTATACTCACTTTATTAAACAAACTGGGATAATTTTAATATTTTATATTTACCAGCATAATTCATATTTTATATTTATCGTTACATTTTTGTGTTTTATAGCAGAAAGGCTATCTGATTCATGAAATGTTAAATGGAGTCACCTGTAAAACAATATCAATCCAGAGTCTTATTAGAAAACATGTCTTTTCTTTTTAAATGTTTTATTTATTTATTTGGAGAGAGAAAGAGAGCAAGAGCAGGGAAGGGGCAGGGGCAAGGAGAGAGAGAGAATCCCAAGCCTGATATGGGGCTCCATCCCACAAACTGTGAGATCATGACTTGAGCTGAGACCAAGAGTCATACACTTAACTGAGTCAGACCCGGTGCCTCTAGACAATATCTCTTGACAATATTTCTCAATTTCTTCTATATTTTTGGTCTTATATTTGAAGTCTCAGATTTCTTATTTAAGTTTTGATGTCTCATATTTTTCTAGAATTTTTTTCATATTTCATTTTGATTTCCCAGACTTATTAGAGTTGTGTATTGCAGAAGGTACCAAATTTTTTTCTATACAAGGCCAAAAAAAAAGTATTGTGTGAGTATATCATCTCTTTAATCAACAATCAAGTCTTCTGTTTCCATATGGAAGCAGCCATAGAGATTACATAAACAAATGGATGTGGCTATGTTCCAATAAAACTACTTATGGAAACAAATTTGCATTTTATATAAGTTTCACATCATTAAATATTATTCTTTTTATTTTTTCAATCATTTAAAACTACAAAGATCAGTTCTTAGCTCACATTCCTTCCAAGTGAAGATCAAATTGCTTTATCTGACACTCCTCCTTTCACTCAGAAAGAAGCTCATGCCCAATGGGCATCTTTAGGTTATAGAGAAAACATGTATCTTATTTGGGCATGCTTCTCTGATCCATTTCCCTATGAGCCAAGTTTTGAATGGCACCAAGAACAAGATAAGGTACTGCAACTTTTCCAAAATGATACAGTAGCTGTTCTGACTTGGTCAGATGGTCCAATCGTCCTTAGAGTGGTCCTTAGAGTGGTCCTCTGGCAGATAGGAATGCTCTGTGGAGCTTTAATCAGGCCCATATAGGTAAATCACAGTATAGAGCTATTGGATTTTAAGCAAAGCTATATTGTCCTCTGGAGGTAACTATTCTCCTTTTGGAGGGGGAAAAAAAAACACTTTGGGCATAGTATTGGACTTTAACAGAGACTTACTTTTTGGCCACAGCCTGCAAAGTTATCAGGTGATCTGACGTTCCCATCATGAAACGGATATTCCTTCAATCATCACACCTTAAATTTGGCCTACACAGCAACATTCACCATCAAATGAAAGTAGAATATACAAAATTCAGTTTGAGCAAGTCTTAAATGTACAGTAAGTTGCATGAGCAATTGGCTGAGAGTCCACAGATCCTAGTCCTACTACATTATCTCTTTTCTCCTTTCTCTAAAACTATACTGTTCTCATGGTGACTTCCCCATGACCAAGTGATTGAGGAAAATTGGGGCCAGATTTAGAGATAGTTCTACAGGATATGCTGGCCAATACCCAAAGTAGACAACTACATCTTACAGCTCCATTCTGGAGAGGTCATGAAGGAAAATTATAAAATTATCTCTTCTCAGTAGGCATGACTTCAATCAGACATAATTATTTGCCTTGCCTGGAAGGAGAGATTGCCAGAATGATCTCTATAGTTTCATGGATGGAGGCTGATAGTTTTGCTAGATACTCAGAGTTTTTCTGTAACCCCAAAAATACAGAACACTGTTCCTCACTCTCTTCTTTTCTATGATGGATTATGCCTTTCAGATTACTGTAACCCTCTTACTCTCATCTTCACCACTGCACATCTTTCATTAATAGAAAGTCATAGAATGGACATAGATAAGGATGCATATTATAGACGTAGAAAAAAAAGTTTGTAGGGATGAACAGAGAAGAAGTAAACTGAACTTGTTCATCTTATAAAAGTTTTCATAGTATAGAGCATTTGCTACTATCTTTCCAATTAATGGAAGTTTATATCTCTGAATAGGTAAGTAGTGGAAAAAGTAAAAAGCTACCCTTTTTATGACTGAACTTCCTATTTTATCTCAATTCTCATCTACTTTTTAGCTAGTCAAAACTTCTATAGTCTAAAACTGATAAATTTTTTATATCTATGAATTTTCAAAATTATTTTGATTTTAAATATGGGAAAAAACAAATCAAGTTATTCTAGCCAAACTGCATTTTAGCCCAGAAGTCAGGGTCAATTCTTCAATACCAGGGGCTTTGATTAAATAATTTAGCTAACTAGCTCTTTTATAAATAATAATGTACTTAGTACATTACAGAAGCTGAAAGAAATGAAGGCCATGTGGATGAACAGCAGTCTAGGTAAAGGGACTTTATATCTAAGGAAGAGAAGACATAAGAGTATGAAACCATGGTGGAATGGCTGCCTTCAAATATTTAAAAATCGTCATAAGAGGTAGATCAAAGTATCAAAAGGTAGAAAATTTATTTATTAATAAGTTTGATAAAATTGGAATGTAGGTTGTGATTCAACATTAAAAAAATTGAGTTGCCCAAAAGAAATATTCAAGCAGAAGCTGGATAATCAACTATCATAGGTTTTTTGAAAGAGATCCTGCATCAAAGACAAGGTTGATCTATTCTTTATAATAACCTAAAATCTTACCAATGTTTTAATTTCAGGAGAAAGACAGTTCCTCTGAACTATAAAAGGGAGTTTCTTTTCCAATCTGTAACACCGTATTTTAAAATGACAGTTACTGAAAGAAAAGATTTTGTGAACAAAAATATTGTCAAATGAAAAGTTAGAAGGTTTTTGTTGTTACTATAAGTGATGAATCACTGGCTTCTACTCCTGAAACCAATACTGCACTGTATGGTAACTAATGTGAATTTAAATAAATACGTTTTTTTTAAAAAAGGAAAAAAGAAGCAGTGTAAAAAAAGGCATTCCCAGAAATTCCTCTAGGTCAAATGATGTGTAGAGAATTTTTTCTGTAATACCCCCTAAGCCAACTAATATATAACAAAGCTCAGACTCATATGGTAGAAGTCAGTCTCACGTGGAAAAGAAAGTCAACACAAAAGGTTTAACCGTATTTCATATTAAAGATTTCTCTTAAAACTTGTTAAACCTGCCCTCTCTCTTCCTCTAGTCTTCTAAACACTCAGGTTTTTTAACCCATTCCTTAATCCTCGTTGAAGTAGTTTTCATTTTCTGATTGGAATATTTGAGGTTCAGTTCTTTCCACTTCCTTTCAATGGGACTCAGAAGACAAAAATTTGTTTCTCCTCTTTTGCAGTAGGTTTCACAAAAGCAGGTTTCCATTTGTGGTGGCCTACAGCTATTGAGTGCTGGCCATAACTGGGTAAGTCTGCTTAATTCTAAGCTTCAGTAATAGGAAGGCCACTATTGCTACACATCCATGTCACTTTCTCCTTTGTGAGTTTTATTACTAAGAAAGTAGATATTTGGTTCTACTGACCCCACTGCATCACTCAACTGATTTTTATAACTCAAGCTGGAAAACCAAGGTTGTCATTTACAGGCCCTCTCAAAGTCCAAGACACTTCATATCTCTTATTCTGCCCACTTCTTGGCATCATCCTGCCACTCTTTAAAAGCATTCTATATAGTTGCCATGCAACTTGTAATTTCCCAGATGTACCTTCTTGTTTTCACCACGAGAATTGCCAATATGCCATCTCCCCCTGTTTGTGGAACCCTCCCAAACTCCTATCCTTTATTAAAAAGCTTGAAGACAATTTGAAATTCATTACCTCTTGAAAAATCATCCTTGATATATCCAGAAACAAATCTGATTTTGGTACAAGTGAGCCCTAATAAAGAGGCTGACCAAGTCTTAAAAAGTGTACATATCATATATTAATATGTCAAATCCTATAGGAATGATCCAAATTCCACTGAAAAGCTATCATCTAAAAACACTTTACATTGTCTAGTTTCAATTTTCCTATAATTACCCTCAAAAAGTATATCAATGACCAAGTCAAACAGTTAAAAGTTGAAATAAAATTTACTAGATTTAATAAGATTTTTTTAGTCAAAAAACCCAGAAATACCTGAATCTTGCTCCAGACCACAGTTGTCCCTTGCCATAAGGTTCCCAAGGAAACAGACCACAAGGAATATTGGCAAAGGAGAAAAAAAGAGAAAAAACAAAAAACTTTATTATTAGCTGGGCATTGGTTCCTAAACTCAAGTGAAGACTATACTAAGCTCGAATTTGCTGTGTATTATGCTAGAGACGTAAAGGGACTCTGAGCCTAAGCTGGAACCTGAAGCCTTTCTCTCTGGCCAGCCACAAAGAGAAAGAGAACAAAAAAAAAAAAAAAAAAAAGTGTTAAGTCTGGAGAAGGACTTGAGTCTGGTAAAGACTAGGCTGGAGATACATATGAGGAGCCATTTGCCTAGAGATGGTATTGCAGGTTTTGAAACTAGAAGAAATGACCCAGTCAATGAGTGAAATAGGAAAGAAAAGATCAAGATTGAGCCCTAGGGGGATAAGAATGTACCACCTGTGACTGTAGCAGTGTCCAGAAGGAGGAAATTATATGCTATCTTTGAAGCTGAGACAGAAAAATTATACTTCAAGGGAGTATATATGCTATTTTTTAATGTTTATTTATTTATTTTGAGAAATACAGAGTGTATGTGAGCATGAGCTGGGGAGGCGTAGAGAGAGGGAAGGAGAGAGAGAATCCCAGGCAAGCTCCATGCTGTCAGTGCAGAGCCCTATGCAGTGCTTGAGCCCACCAACCATGGGATCATGACCTGAGCTGAAATCAGGAGTCAGATGCCTAACCAACTGAGCTACCCAGGTGTCCGAAGGAGTATGGATGCTATTATTCAAATTCTACTGTTGGGCGAAATAAGACATGGACTGAAAAAAGCCCACTGGGTTTAGTAACATGAGGATCATTGATGACTTTGAATACAAAATATAAATAGAAGTACCAGTCTCACCACTGACTAGCAATGTGACTGTGGGCAATCTGACTTTTGGTCCCTCAAACCTTCAGTCTGGAGATGACAATGGTAACAATAATTCCTAATTCAAAGTGTCATAATGCAGGTTAAATGAAATAACATATATTAAATGTTCAACACAGGGCCTGTCACATTGCAAGCTTTCAAATATTAGCTGGCTGTTAGTTCTAGAAGAATAAAGACAGGTCAAAGGCAAACCAATATCCCTTGCTCTTTTTTCTCATACAGGCACTATGAGATTCCATAGTTGTTTCTCCGTATACATCAAGCTAGATCAGTTTCCCAATTCTTCTGTTCTCTTCTCTCTAAATCCTAAAAGTTATCTTCTCCAATATAGTTATTTATTTATAAAATTAAAGTTCATAGCATTTCCATGAGGCAAAGCAGCATAATGTTTTCTAAGTAGCTCCAGTTGCTTTTTAAACAAATACATTTTGGTAAAAGAAAGAAGCAGCAAACATCTCTTTTTCATCTGAAACTCAAACCCCAAGGTACTACTGTCATCCTAAGCAGTTTTCAGTTAGTGCTGAATACATATGCACACAGTAAATATGCATATACAGTAACAGCAGAGTATGCAGCTTCCAAATTTATTGTACCTAATAAAATTATGTGCTGAAATGGTCCTATCTGCCCACAATATGTCTATGGCAGAATGCTGGTGACCTAATAAAAAACTTTAATTCCCATTTGACATTCTTCATAGTAGTAATCTCTGTGCTGACAGGTGGCTAGTAATTTCAAAAGTAATTATGGGGATACTATCTGCAGATGTTTGGGAATATACTACAAATTCTTATAAATGGGTGTCATAGGAATATGTGGAAAATGATGGCTAATATAACTTTTATTATAAAGAGACACATTCTCCTTAAGAACATCTGGAAGACCTTGTGTGTGAAAGAGTTAGAAGTGGGTAACAGGGATTGTGCATAGAACCCTGGCATTTCACAAGTATACACAGCTTCATAATGTCAACAAGACATTGATTTGGTGCAAGGATTCTAAGTCTTCACCCTGCATCACCTCCCTCCTGGGCTCAACTTCAGGACAGGAGCCAGATGGATAATTCCCCCTTTTCTTTTTCCAACAAAAGGAACAAACCAGGACAGTATATCAAGTATATAACTGCTAACAAAAGTCAATGGGTGTGCATGGATATATTTCCTTCCTGCAAGTGTTCTTTAAGTGAAACGTTCTGCATGTAGCTGGAATGTAACTGTTGGATGTTTAGTTTCTTAAATGATGACAGTCTCAAAAATCTTAAGTATTATTTGCCAGCAGCTGCATTTTGCTAAAAAACTAAAATAATGCCTATTTACACAAGTGCAGGGTCTTGTCCAAAGGCAGCTCTCCACTAGATCTAATTCTATTTGACATTATTTCCTAAATTATGGAATATATCAGAATATACCCCTATTATGGTTAAATCTTTCATTAATAATAACATGATCTACATAAGATGTATGAACCAATGCATTATACGCATAATTTGTCCTCCAGTGATCTCATGTTTCTTGAACCTCCCCCTCTTTAAAGTTCATACACTTTACTTTTGTAGAGTAAAAGAGCTTTATCTATAAAATTCACTGCAGTTTATTTCTAGGAATCATATATCTGAAATAAAATATTTAAATATGTATCCTCTGCAGTATACCACCAAATTTTATTCGAAATAGTCATGGTAACAACATTCTTTACAATTTCAAGTTAAAAATTACTAACTCAAATAGTTTGATCACTCATAAACTGTCAATTCTTTTCCAGATATCAAATATTTAAGTTATATTTGTATAGAACTTTGTGAAGCAGTTTTACAAACCTTTTATTTACGTTTCACTACAATCTAGCGAAATATGCAGGACTGATTACTCTGGTTTTATCATTCATGAAACGGAAGCTCAGGAAAATAAAATAGTTTGGATTACATGCCCAATACACACACAACACAGGAAAGATAAACTGAGATCTTCTTGTTCCTAGCTGGTCACTTTTAATTACTCAAGAAGCTTCTGCAGCAAAAAAAAAAAAAAAAAAAAAAAAAATCACATTCTAAAGACAAATTTCACCTTCAAAATCTTCAAAATCTTCAGCTCTCATATTATTATTCATATTCATTCTGCATATTAAAGATTAACCTTACGAGATAATCTCTAGGAAGAATGTCTTTGTTTACTTGGGGCTCTGGCTACCTAACATTTTCACAATGTGAATTATGATGGGTGCTTTGGGCCATATAGTAACCGCACTACCTCCAAGAGGGATGGAGACTAAAGATCAGCCATGTGGGCAGTCAACCATGGAGCCCCAATAAAACTCTGTAGACACTAAGGCTCAAATGACCTTCCCTGGCTAGCAATACTATGTGTATTATCACACATCATTGTTGGGAAAATAATGCTGCTCATAACTCCAGGGGAAAGGACAACTGAAAGCTCTGTATTTGGAGCCCTCCTGGACTCTGTATGAGGCCCTTCTTTCTGTGGCTGATTTTCATCTGTCTCCTTTCACTATAATAAATTACAACTGTTGAGTATAACAGTCTTCAGTGAATTCTGAGAATCCTAGCCAATCATCAAATCTGAGGGAGGTCTTGGGAATCCCCAAACTTGCGATTGATGTCAGAAGTGAGGGGTCGTGTGGACTACATTCTCTGACTTCACAGTTGGCTGACTTCTCACCTTCATATGAAAGTAATATTTCCTTGTAAGATCAATTGGTTAGTCCTTACTTTGAAAAGAAACCTATTTTAATTTCATCAGGACAATCTGGTTTCTTATAAAACAGTTTTGTGAGAATTACCAAGATTTTGACTCTACACATATGAAATAGAATCCTTCAGATATAGTATGTAGTATTTTCTCTCTCAATACTAATCTAGTTTCTGTGCTATACTAGGAGACACCGAAACTACAATATAATGCCTAATGTTATATGTATAACCGTTCTTTTCTCTCCATTACAATAAATAAAGCCAACAAGGCCATGTGTCACTCCTACTTACAAAGCATTAAATTGGGCATTAAATTCAGAAAACTTAGGGCAGTACAAGTCAACCAAATTAAGAAAAAAATATCCATCCTGTATTTAATCCCCTTAAACACTGAGAAAATGAAGAAACTGATACCCATATGTACAACAAATCCAACTTGGAAAGTGCATAAGCCAGTTCATAAAGTTTTACATATTTTAAGCACAAAACTCTGGGGTCGACATGGCAAATGCATCACTTGATTCTTCTTTTTCCAAAAAGAGGTGAAATAAGATTCTTAATCCCGTATGAACCTGGGTGCTCTAAAAATCTTTGTAAATAGAGTTTCTTGTTACAGTGACCACTGAATATCCTTCTAAGCCTTAGAGTGTGCCAGAAATATAAGCTTTTCTACTGGAAGGAAATCTAAAATGAAAACGCTGGGAGATATTTAAATCTCCTAAAAGATACCACTGAGCTTCCTAAATTTTCCTCAATGAGATTTCAATTACAGGAAAAACCTTAAAAAAAAAGAATCTCTTTTTCCAACATCCCAAAATAATAATGATAAAGGTAAAATGGCTCTATTAATTATTGGTCTCAAAAAAAGATTAATTTGAGGCCTAAAATACATCGAAGTTACTAGGGACAGTACACTCATCCAAACGGTATTATTTCATTTAAGTTTCCCTTGTCACCAGAGAACATGTATATTCCTACGGATGTTCTGATATCGAGTAAACAATTGTATTATATCCTAACTGCCTTTTTAAGTAATGTGATTTTTTTCTTTAAGATACATAGAGTTGATAATATTGTACAACAAATTATAAAGCAGTAGTACCTAAAAAGGAAATACCAAAGTTATATAATAATCTAAAAGAACCCAGAGGCATCAGAAAAAAATAAGCCAACATCTAAAAATTGCCCAACCTGATTAACTGTGTCTTCAGTATCACCTGGAGCAAATACAAAAGGACCAACAGGTGACACTCCTTGACTGAAAAAAGGAGGTCTACATGGGTAACATTTATACTCCCTTATTGTATAGAGGTTCAAGTCAACCTGCTATAATCACAGCAGAGGGTATGAGATTTTACATTCATGAGCACAAATGTTTCTCTTTATAGGCCTTTTGCTTTACAGGCTCATGAATCTGTGAGAAACAACAGACTTTATGAGGGCTTTCCATGGATAACATTCATGAATCTTAGTAATGGCCCAGTTATCATTTCATCAACATCACACTGAATTTCATTGTAAGGACAAGGTTAGTGACTTCCTATCAGAAATGCAGATAAAGAAATTGGCCCAAAAGTCCTTAATGTCTTTGATTAGAAAATCACTTCTCCCAAATTCTTTCCTCACAGGCTTTTCATCCTCTGCTCTCCTCTTTTCCCTTTTTTTTTTTTTTTTTTTTTCATGTAGCAAATCCCAGCTCTTTATACAAGCTCAGGTCAAATATTATATCCTCTTTGAAGCTTTCCCTGACAAAGTCCTGCCTCCCTCCATGAGGTCATCACACCATCTTTACCATCATTTAGTACCTGGTACCTAGTCCCATTAGCATTTACATCTGTATATTATAAGTTTTTGCTGTACCTTTTCTTTTTCTTTTTTTTTTTTTTTAATTTTTTTTTTTCAACGTTTATTTATTTTTGGGACAGAGAGAGACAGAGCATGAACGGGGGAGGGGCAGAGAGAGAGGGAGACACAGAATCGGAAACAGGCTCCAGGCTCTGAGCCATCAGCCCAGAGCCTGACGCGGGGCTCGAACTCATGACGCGGGGCTCGAACTCACGGACCCCGAGATCGTGACCTGGCTGAAGTCGGACGCTTAACCGACTGCGCCACCCAGGCGCCCCTGCTGTACCTTTTCAGTTGTATCCTTAGCATTTAGTAGAGCCACTAGTAGGCACGCAGTCAATATTTGTGGAATCCACAGATTAACAGATGAAAGAAAGAAAAAAAGTGTCCCTGATATTATGGTTTTATTTAATACCCAGAAAACACTGGTAGACATGAACATTAAAATGAATTACAAAATTTTTCATGAATCTAAATAAAAAGTAAATAGAGGGGCATCTGGGTGGCTCAGTTGGTTGAGCATCCAAGTTTGGTTCTCACCATGATCTCACAGTTTATGAATTTGGGCCCTACATTGGGCTCTGTGCTGACAGCTCAGAGCCTCCTTCAGATTGTCTCTCTCTCTCCCTCTCTCTCTCTCTGCCCCTCCCCTCTTTGTGCACTCTCTCTCTCTCTCTCTGTCTCTCTCAAAAATAAATAAACATTTTTTTAAAAAGGTAAATAGAATTTCAAGTAGTTTCTGCCATGGCAAAAGTGAATAGAAGTATTAAATTCCTATTTATAAGAACAAAACTGACCACATAACAGAGATGTATTTCTTATATCCTCAAGTTGTTTAATATCCATCATCATTTTAGTAATCCTGATTGTAATCTAAATGGTACATCTAACTTAATCATCAAGAAACAACATGGCCTGCATATGAGGAAGAAAAAGTAGGTAAAATAGTCAGTGAAAATGATCACCTCACACAATAATTCTTACTGAACTCAAGTTTTTAGATCCTTAGATTATGTGAATATTGAAACCACATCAAAACCAGTCTGGTTTCACAGACTCATATAATCATTCAACGGTTGGCTTTTATTGAGAGAGGAGACTAGAAAACAAGGATTAAAAATGCATACAAATACTTACAAAGAAATTTAAGCCTCCTTTATTTTATAGATAAAGAAACTGAAGCCCAGAAACATTAAATGGCCTATAGAAGAGCACCCTGTTCAATATAGTTCACATTAATGAAACGCAACCAACATGGCTTGAAAGCTACACTTAATATTTTTATTTTGCCATCTCCCATCAAAGCTCTGAGCATGCGGCATTATGGCTACCACTTGTATATCCATACAAGAAGGGCTGAGATCCTTTACACTGGATATAGCAGCTCCCACATAACAGAAACCTAACAGGTTCTAATAGGAGTAGCTTTCCTCAGAAGGATTTGAAGAGTAATTGAGCTTCCAGGATAATAAGGCAAAGTTTGGGTGCTGGTAATTATTCTAGTTTTTTTTCCTAAGCCAGTTCTACTCTTACACTCATATTCACATGTTTATTAAGCATGATTCTGAATCATAACTACAGACTACACTGTTTGCACTAACCAGTCATCTCACAAATATGGGCTCTATTATCATGTTTACTAAACAAGAGTTTTCACTTAGTCAAAATCCTCCTATTGAAAAAGCCATTTCAAAAACCAAGCCCTACTGAGAGTGGGTCAGATACAGTACTGAGTTCTTGGGCTGGGGGGGGGGGGGTGGTATTTGTTAATGACTGCTTAATTTCCTAAAGATTACCCCTCAGTATCTAGCGTTGTGTTTCTTCTTTTTGAATATTAATGGAAATTATCTATAAAATTATCAAAGAAAAATTGCACAAAACAAGTTAACCAACTAAGGAAGACTTTCCTCAAGACTACTGCAATAGGGGAGAGAGATGAAAGGCAACTCTGCTGAAACAAAAGACAAGACATTTAAGCCCTGTGATAAACTAATGGATAAGCACTGAAGGACATTAGGAGAAGACTGGTCAATATGATTAGACAATTTTATGTTACTAATCAGTATTAAATAGAGTAACATTCCTACCCTCCCACACAGTCTGAGAAATAGGGGGTCCTCTCTTTCTTGATGCTTACATTTAAAGGGATGGTTCTCAGTCCCTCTAAGAAACACATTCCTGGACTGTAAAACTGACAAGAGGCTGATAGAAGATTTTCATCTTGAAAGGGTAGACAAAGAATATAATCATAAATTTTCTAAAGTAAATGTTCTAAGAAAAGGGAGATCAGGGGCCTTTATTTGAAAGAAACAAGTCTGGAATTTAAGCAGGCTGAAAACCATTATAGTGGTCTTGGTCAATACCAGCTAAACTACAAATTCCTTACTCTAGTCATTCTTACTCAACAGGCCCTGGTGTGAGCACAGGAAATATCAATTTTTAAAACACTCCAATTCTCATGTAAGAGTTCCATGGAATGGCTAACAGGTTTCAACTCATATCAATTGGTTGGCTTCTTTAAACCCTGTGTCAATACAGAGAAAATATTCAAGCTCAGAAAGAGGGCCATGATCAATTGGAGACATTCTGGAATGAGCAAAAAATGGGAATGAATAGAGCCTATAAGCATGCTGTGCTATTGCTATCAGCAATAGGTGTTTCCCTGATGGCATAATTCCCATCAGTGGCCACATAACTATTCCGTCCAAAAACAAAAACAAAACAAAACAAAAAAGTGAAATCCTCTGAAGTCTCTTTCCTGAGTGAGTCACTATTTTAAGTTTCCCTTGAAACACTACAACTTTAAAGATGCTAAATGGCTTAAAATCATTTGCACGGCACAAAGAATATCCCATTTGTAAACAAAAATTCAAGAACCTATTATCTTATAGCCATTTCAGGAGGTACACTGGTCTAGAACATATTAGTACATTTCCTCCAAATGCAAGACAAATTATTGAACCCCGAACCCACCCAGGATTTAAAGAGGTATAATACTTGGTGGATCTCTTTGGCTTTTGGAGGTAATATATACCATATTTGAACACACTGCTCAGACCCATTTATCAAGTAACCCCAAAGGCTATCAGTTCTAAGTGGAACCTAGAGCAATTAAAGGCTTTGCAGCTGGACCAAGTTATAATACAAATGTTCATTTGGTCTTTATGATCCAACAGATCCAATAAAGTGTCTGTGGCAAATAGGGATACTGAATAGAGCCTCTAGCAAGATCCTAAATGAGAATTAGAGCACAGAACCCCCAGATTTTAGAGCAAAATCATGCCTTCTTCTATAGATAACTATTTTCCCTTAAAAAAAAAAAAAAAAAAAAAAAAAAAAAAAAACAGCTCCTGGCTTATTCCTGAGCTCAGATAGACAATATTCCTAACTATGGGATATCAATGGACCATGTGACCTGAGATGCCCATTTTGAACTGGTGCTATGACACCCCCCCACACACACACACACACCAAGCCACAATTTTAGGTGAGGTAACAAACCATCATCAAGTCTGTAAAGCAGAAAATAGTTGCATGAGCAGGTGACTCAGACTCAGACTCCTACATAATCTACTACTGCTTCACTGTATCCTCTCCCCTAACCCACATTCACCACTTAAAAGGGAATTACTTTTGATCATTTGAGTGAGGAAAAAAAAACCTGGTTTACAGGAGCACTGGGTGGTTTAGTCAGTTAAGTGTCTGACTTTGGCTCAGGTCATGATCTTGCGGTTCGTGGGTTTGAGTCCCGAGTCAGGCTCTGTGCTGACAGCTTGCTCAGAGCCTGGAGCCTGCTTTGGATTCTGTGTCTCCTCTCTCTGGCCCTACCCTGCTCACGCTCTGTCTCTCTCTGTCTCTCAAAAACAAATAAATGTAAAAAAAAGAAATTAAAAAAAACTGTTTTACAAATGGTTCTGCATAATATGCTGTCACAACCTGCAAGTGGAATGCTGAAATTACATACCCATCCAGAAAGGCTCTAAAAGAAAGTGGTGAGATAATCCTCCCTAATGGATAACACTTTAATTCACCTGCTTGTCCACTTTGTATGGAATGAGAATGCAGAAAAACAGATCTAAAATGATCAGTAGCTAGCTGTTTAGTTGAATTGTGAGGGGATTTGAAAAAGCATCACTGGAATATTAATGAAAAGAAAGTATAGAGAAAGAGCAGTTGGAAGGATCTCTCTGAATGGGCCAGAGTGAGGATATTTGTATCTCATGTGTGGGCTCACCAAAAAGCATCACAGGCAGAGGAGGCTCTAAAAATCAGGTAGATAGATAATTTGTTTTATGGATGTTATTCAGCCTCTTTATCCAACCATCTGTGTGCTTGCTCAAAAGACCCATGTAGACTGACACTCAGTGGCAAGAATGGAGGCTATAAATGGGCTCAACACCATGAAGTTTCACTCTCTAAGGTTCATCTATCTACTAACTTTGAGCATCTAAACTTGCCAATAGCAGAGATGAATGCTGAGTCCCTGAGACGTCACTAGTCCCTAAGGGACCCAGGAAGTCCCTGGGGACAAGTTTAAATATTGGAGCCTTCGCATCAATAGTAGTATGTGGTTTGTCCTAACTAGCACAGACACATATTCTAGACATGAATTTGCCTCACTAGCACCAACATCGTTAGACATATTGAATACCTTATTCACTATCATGGTACTCTGCACAACACTGCTACTGACATGGACTCCTTCAACCACAAGGAATTATGGCAATAGGCTTCTGTCCATGAATTCACTGGTCTTAATACCTCATTACCCAGAAGCACCTAGCATGGTAGAATGATGGAATAGTCCACTGAAGCCAGTATTAAGGCACCAATTGGCAAACAACCCTCTCATAGAAATGGATTCTATCCCACAGGATTCATTATATTCTTTGAGTTAGCCATTTCTCCCACAGTAAGAATATATGGGTCTGAGAATCAAGAAGTGAGAGTAACTCCTTTCTCTACTAACAAATAACTTATCAGGAGAATTTTTACTTCTGGGCTCAGAAATTTTGAGTTCTACTAGTTTGTAAGTCTTCATTTCCAAAATAGAAATGATTCTACCAGGAGAAGCAACACTGGTTCTGTTGAATTAAAAGTTGAGACTTCTACCGGTTAACTTGGGCTCCTCATGACACTGAACCAAAAGGCAAATATAAGGATTACTTTACTGGCTGAGATGATAGATTCTGATTATCGAGAAAAATTAGGTTTATAATGAGAACAGGAAAGACTAAACTCAGAAACTAGAGAATTCTCTGGAACACCTATTAGAAGTTCCATGTCCAACAGTAAAAGTTTGTGGAAAATCACAGTAAAACAAAACAAAACTGGGTAACTGAGGATTCAGACACTTCATGGAATAAAAATTTAGGTCACTCTACAAGGTAAAGAACATTGACCAGTACATAGAGGCACTGGTTAAGAGTAGTGGAAGAAGGACAAAAAGAGAAATTTTAAAACACCTTGAGACAAATGAAAATGGAAATTTGTAAAACCAAAACTTCTGGGATACAGCAAAACAATTTTAAGAGGAAAGTTCATAGTGATAAATGTCTACATGAAGAAAAAAATATCTCAACCTCAATTTACACCTCAAGGAACTAGAAAACAAAATATGTCCAAAGTTAGCAAAAGGAAGGAAATAACAAAGATCAAAGTGAAAATAAATGAAATAGATGCAAAATGAAGTGGAAAAAATGAATAAAAGAGGTTATTTTTCAAAAAGAGAAATATAATTGACAAACCTTTAACTAGGTTACCAATAAAAAAGAGAATATAAATAAAATTATAAATGAAAGCAGAGACATTAAACTGATACCACAGAAATACAAAGGTTCATGATAGACTGCCATGAATAATTATACACTAACAAACTGGACAACCTACAAGAAATAGCTAAATTCCCAGAACATATAATGTTCTAAGACTGAATAAAGAAGAAATAAAAAATCTGAACAGACTGATAACTAGTATGTAGATTGCGTCAGTAATCAAAAACCTCTCAACAAAAGTCCAGAACCAGATAACTTCACTGGTGAATTCGACTAAACACTGAAAGAACTAATAACAATCTTTTTCACAAGCTTGCAAAAAATAGAAGAGGAAGGAATACTTACAAAATCATTTTTCAAAGCCAGTAATTACTCTGATACAAAAGCCATACAAGGAAACTACAAAAAAAGAAAACTAAAGGCCAATATCCATGGTAACATAAATGCAAAAATCCTCAACAAAATATGAGCAAATCAAATTCAACAATACATTAAAAGGATCATACACCATGATCAAGTGTGACTTGATCAAGTGTGACTTATTCCTGGGATACAAGGAAGTTTCTATATATGCAAATCAATTGTATACCACATTAACAGAAAGAAAGATAAAAATCATATAATTATGGCAATAGATGCAAAAATTAAAGCATTTGACAAAATTCAACATCCTTTCATAATAAAAACTCTCAACAAACAGGATGTAGAGAAAAAGTACTTCAAGAGAATAAAAGAGAATGACAAGCCCACAGCTAACATCATACTCAACGGTAAAAAGCCGAGAGCCTTTCCACTTTTATTCAAAATAGTACTAGAAGTCCTAGCCAGATTAATTAGGCAAGAAAAAGAAATTCAAATCAGGAAGGAAGAAGTAAAATTATCTCCATATATAGAAAAACCTAAAGTTGTTAGTAAAGTTGAAGTTGAAGGATACAAAACCAATATACAAAAATCAGTTGCATTCAATATACCAACAATTAACTATTGGAAAGAGGAATTAAGAAACAATCCCATTTACAACAGTATCAAAAAAAAAAAAAAAAACAAAAAACCCTAGGAATAACCTTAACGCAGGAGGTAAATGTGTACACTGAAATGTGTACACTGGAAATTATAAGCCACTGATGAAATAAATTGAAGAAGACACATATAAATGAAGATATTCTGTGTTCATGAACTGGAAAAATTATTTTTTTTTGTTTGTTTGTTGTTTTTTAATTTATATCCAAATTAGTTATCATATAGTGCAACAATGATTTCAGGAGTAGATTCCTTAGTTCCCCTTACCCAATTAGCCCATCCACCCTACCACAAACCCTCCAGTGACCCGCAGTTTGTTCTCCATATTTATAAGTCTCTTACGTTTTGTCCCCCTCCCTGTTTTTATATTATTTTTGTTTCCCTTCCCTTATGTTCATCTGTTTTGCCTCTTAAAGTCCTCACATGAGTAAAGTCATATGATTTTTGTCTTTCTCTGACTAATTTCACTTAGCATAATACCCTGGAAGAATTATTATTGTTAAAAATCCATACTATCTAAAGCAATCTATAGACTCAATGCAGTCCTTATCAAAATTCCAATAGCATTTTTCACAGAAACAGTAAAACAAGCCAAAATTTGTATGGATTAAAAGAAATATCCAACAGTAAGAAAGAACAAAACTGGAGGCATCATAATTCTTGATTTCAAACTATATTACAGAGCTATTGTAAACAAAATACAATGGTATTAACATAAAAAAAGAGATATAGATCAAAGAGAACAAAACAGAGAACCAAGAAATAAACCCACACATATATGATCAATTCATTTATGACAAGGAGCCAAGGTTATACAATGGGGAATGGATAGTCTCTTCAATAAATGGTGTTGGCAAAATGGGATAGTGAAAAATTAAAACTGAAACCGCATCTCACACCATACACAAAAATCAACTCAAGACAGATTAAAGACTTGAATATAAAACCTGAAAACACTAAAACTCATAGAAGAAAACATTCAGGGAAAGCTCCTTGACATCAGTCTTGGCAATGACTTTTTGACACCAAAAGCAAAGGCAACAATAATAAAAATAAACAAGTGAGACTCCATCAAACTAAAAATCTGCACAACAAAGGAAACAATTCATGAAATGAAAAAGCCAAACTATTGAATGGGATAAAATATTTGTAAACCATATATCCAATAACAGGTTAATATCCAACATATACAAAGAATTCAATAGCAAAAATCAAATAACCTAATTAAAAATGGGCAGGGGACCTAAACAGACATTTCACCAAGCAAGACATCCAGCCAACAGTACATGAAAGTATGCTCAATATCACTAATCATCAGTGAAATGCAAATAAAAACCATAATGAAATTATCACCTCATACCTTTAGGATGGCTATTATCAGAAAGAGAAGAGATAACAAATGTTGACAAGGGTGTGTGGAGAAAAGAGATCCTCATACACTGTTGGTGGGAATGTAAACTAGTATAGCCCCTATGGAAAACAATATGGCAGTTCCTCAATAACTTAAAAATTGAACTACCATATGATCTAGCAATCCCACTTCTGAGTATATATCCAAAGAAAACAAAATGATTATAGCATCATTCCCCACATTAGCCAAGGTATGGAAACAACCCAATTATCTGTCAACAGATGAATGGATAAAGACAATTTTATATAATGCCTTTTAAAAAAAGAAGGAAGTTCTATTATTTGCAATGACATGAATGAACCTGGAGGACATTATGCTTACTGAAATAAGCCAGACAGAGAAAGACTATACTGAAAGGTATCATTTATATGCAAAATCTAAAAAAAAAAAAAAAAAAAAAAAAAAACGTCAAATTCACAGAAACAGAATAGAAAAGTGGTTGCCACGGTCTGCAGGTGTGGAGAGTGGAGAATATTGAGAGACTGGTAAGACAGTATAAAACTTCCACTTATAAGATAAATAAGGTCTGAGGATGTGATACATAACATAGTGACTACAGTTGATAATACCATATTTTATAATTCAAATTTGCTAAAAGAATAAAACTTAAATGTTCTCTCTCTCACACACACACACAACAGAAAAGGTAAACATGTAAGGTGATGGATATGCAAAAAAAAAAAAAAAGCCAAAATAACAGAATAGACACTGAATAAATTCTTATTGTGACTAAATGAATGAATTCTGTTTCAATCTATCTGTTATTGACAGATAAATGAAGTATTCCAGTCAACATTCCTTTTAATCCTTCCATTGCATGAATTGTTTCTTTTTATTTTTTTAAATATATATATTTAAGTTCATTTATTTATTTTCAGAGAGAGAGAACAAGAGAGCATGCAAGCAAGGAAGAAGCAGAGAAACAGGGAAAGAGAATCTCAAGCAGGCTCCACACTGTCAGCGCAGAGCCCACTGCGGGATTCAAACTCACCAGCCATGAGATTATGACCTGAGCTGAAACCAGGAGTCAGACGCTTAACCAACTGAGCCACCCAGGCTCCCCTGATTTGTTTCTTTTTAATAATTCAATTTAACAAATATATATATTCACACCATCTCAACTATTACCATCAAAAATGATTCTACAGAATCTTCTGTAGAAGATATATTCTGTAGAATATGTAAGTATGTCAGGGTTTAATATACATAAGCTAGAGGAAACAAAAAACATAACATATTAAATCTTAAAATCCAGCAGTGTGTATAAATTAATTTCCATAGGTGTTAAAAAAAATCAATCTTACTTTTTTGTTCTAGATTGAATCTAGCAATTTTTTGCATTTAATGAATATGTTGACCTGTTAATATGAGAGAGAATTACCTCCCCTGCTGAAGATCAATGAAATCCTTAAAAGCAACCTAATACTGTGAAAGAGCACTTGACTTTTTCTGTCCTAGCTCCACACTTCCTTATAATGTGACCTGGAACGAAACTCTAGCCCTTCTGTTCTCTCAATATGCTTATTAACTGAGATAAGTAAATAAAATATTTCTAAGTATGTTCCTCATCCCCAAAAGCTTACAATTTTAAGATGAATTTAGTTTCCAGCATAATCCACAGTTCATGGTTTTGTTTATATTTTTTAAAAAGTTAAGTTCTGATTCTATATTTTTATCACTCTTTATTTTCATAGGTAGCTATTTATCTTTGGATGCAAAATACTTGCAACAAGGAAAAACTGCAAAAAGACTTTAAACTTAAGGTCCAGGGATATATTGGAACTTTCTTGCACCAGCTCACAAAACAGATTATTACATTTTCAAAAACTGTATAAGCTTTATTAGAAATAACTAATAGTAAAATTATAGTAAATAGTAAGTAAATTACATACTTATAACTAAAAGGGTCATATATTTGTTAAAAGATATTACATTAGGGGCACCTGGGTGGCTCAGTCAGTTAAGCAGCCAACTTCAGCTCAGGTCATGATCTAGCGGTCCATGAGTTCGAGCCCCACATCGGGCTCTGTGCTGACATCTCAGAACCTGAAGCCTGCTTCGGATTTTGTGTCTCCCTCTCTCTCTGCTCCTCCTCACTCATGCTCTGTCTCTCTCATTCTCAAAAATAAATAAACATAAAAAAAAAGTTTTAAAGAAGATAAAATTCAAAACTCATAACTATATAATTACTTTACATATTTTATCAGTATGAGGAATGGTTAACTACTATACATCTCTTCCCAAATCCACGTTCAGTGACAACACGTTAGTAGCTTGAAATCAGCCATGGTGGGAATAGTCACACTATAGAAACAGGCAAATGTCATAAATTGGGGTTTTTTAGGAGAAAACCTGTTGTTAAACATTTGCCAGCACATGACCATTTATGTCATGGACTCACTCTTAGTCCACTGCTCTGTAAGTTAGAAATTAAACCATATGAGACAATATTTTTAAAACTTAAAGACAAACATTCAGTTTTTATTATTGGAAGCCATTCCTAACCTTGAGGAACCAATAGTCAATCTTTTCTTCTGAGGCGATGAAAGAAAATAGCACATCTGGCTGAGACTGACTGGTGGTTCAACCAATCAGCCTTTTCATTTCAAAAAAAAAATCATTCTCATACTATTTCACCCAAGTGATTGCTAAGAAGTAAATTCATTTTAGAATTTGGAATATTTGTACAATAACAGTTGTGTAACAACTGTTATATTCCAAGATTCTAGATCAGAAGTAGGTAATTTTTTTCCTGTGAAGAGTCAGATAATAAATATTTTAGGCTTTTTAGGCCATTCAATCTCTGTTTTAATTAATCAACTACACCACTGTTGCATGAAAGCAACTATGGGCAATACATAAAGGAATGACATGGTTTTATTCTAATAAAACTTGAATTACAAAAATAGGCAGCTGGCCCAATTTGGCCCATGATTTTCAGTTTGCTGGTTACTGCCAAAGGCAGTTCCTGTAACACTGTAAACACTCAATAATATTAAGAGAACTTGTATTAGTCTGCTTGGGCTACCATAACAAAATACCACAGACTAAGTGGCTTAAACAACAGAAATTTATTTTCTCATAGTCCTGGGGGCTACAAGTCCAAAATCAATGGTCTGGCCAATTGAATTGTGAGTAAAAGCTCTCTTTTTTGCTTACAGAGAGCTGCCTTCTCACATAGTTTTTCCTCAGAGAGCTCCACTCTTATGACCTTATTCAAACTTTATCGCTTCCTCACAGGCCCTATATCCAAATATGGTCACATTGGAGGTAAGAGTTTCAATATGTGAATTTGAGAGAGAGACACAATTCAATAATAGCATTCTACCTCAGCCCCTCAAAATTCAAGTCTTCTCACATGTAACATACATTCATTCAATCCCAACAGCCCCAAAAGTCTTAACTCATTCCAACATCAACCCAAAGTCCAAAGTTTCATCTAAATACCATCTAAATCACCCATGGGTGAGACTCAAGGTATGATTCATCCCAAGGTAAAATACCACTCCATATGTGAGCCTGTGAAACCAGTTAAGTTATCCGCTTCCAAAATACAATGTTGCAAAAAGCAAAGGACAGATATTATCATTCCAAAAGGGAAAAATTGGAAAGAAGGAAGGAGTGATGGGTCCCAACCAAGTCCAAAACCCAGCAATGCAAATGCCATTAGATTTTAAGGCTTGAGAATAATCTTCTTTGGCTCAAAACTCTACCCTCCGGGCCCATGGGGGTGACAGCATCAAATTCAGGGCTCCAAAGGAAAGCTCCCTCCCTTTAGCTCCCTGCAAGGCACTAGCTAGAACATCCCGGTCTGTCAAAACAGAAGAGGAAACAGAGGAGGATCCAGCCTTGTCCAACAGGCATGTAGTAGGAATGGCAGCCCTGATGATCTCCAAATCATCTTCTAGGTCATTCTTCCCTTTTCTTGATTGATAAAGCACATTTGCATGTAGAATCTAAGAGTTCTCCAACCTTCATTTTGTCCTTCCTCTATCCCTTTTCAATTCAAACTAGCAGGTTTTCTGTTTGTATAATCTCCTAATCTCTTTATCAAATAATATTCCAGCTAAGCCCTTGGTGTTCTCTTCCAAACACACTGTCTCAATTTTTTGCAATACATATAAGCTAAGAATTTTCCAAAAATTTACCAAATCTATGAGTTCTGGTTCCTTTTTACCAAACAATTCCTTCTTCAGTTCCTCTCTCTCTTCCCTCCTGTTTTACTGCATGCATTCAGAAGAAACAAGACCACACATTCAACATTTTGCTTTGATATACTTTCAGCTACATAAATATCCAATTTCATGGCTTCAAAGTTCTGCTTTCCTTGAAATACTAGAAGAGTTCATCCAAGTTGTATGTCACTTTATTACAAGGACTGTCTTTCCTACAGTTTCCAAGAATCTGTTCATTTCTAAGACCTCATCAGAATGACTTTTAATGGCTATATTTCTACCAACATTCTGCTCACAGAAATTTAGGCTTTTTCTAGAATGCACCTCAAAACTCCTCTAGCCTCTACCCATTACCAAAGTCACTTCTACATATTTAGGTATTTGTTAACAGCAACACCCCACTTCATAGTACCAAATTCTTTATTAGACAGCTCAAGATGCCATAAATATATACCATAAATATACACCAACTGGCTTAACCAACAGAAATTTATCTTTCATTGTTGTAGAAGCTACAAGTCTAAAATCAAGGTTCCAGTTTCTGGTGCAAGTTCTGTTCCTGGCTTGCAGATGGATGGCTTCTGTGTACTTATGCAGTCTGTCTTTGGTGTGCACAGAAAGAGAGAGTGCTGGTGTTTCCTCCTTTTCTTGTAAAGGCAACACAGCTCTATTAGATTAGACAGTCTACCCTTATGACCTCTTTAAACCTTTATCACCTCATCACAGCTAATTCCAAACACACATTGGGGGGTAGGGCTTCAAAATATGAATTTTAAAAATTCACAATGCAGTCTATAGCAGAACTGAATATGGGACCCAGGAATCTGCTTTAATTATTGCTTTTAACTTATACTTGCAGAACACTTTATAGTTTACATATCTTTTTCCTGGGCCTTACCACACTTAATACAATTTATACAAAGACTTGGATCATAAAAAAGAGAAAACTGTCTAGAACACTATAACAAAGAAATCTCTCCCTATTCCGTTCCCCTCATGGACTTAGCTTTCGAATATAAGCATGAATAGGATAAAAAAGTGATTTATCTGATGGATTACTTTATCTGTCTGTCCCATGCAACTGCTTCATTATGGTGTCTTAAACTTGTCAAAGAAAAGCCTAATACATTGCAGCAAGCACATTCTTTGTTGACAGTGAAGTAAAGTTTAGCTCCACAGGTCTTGCTATTAATAATTGTGGTATTGTTGATGTTAGATGCAGGTCCAAGTGATATCTAAACTTCTATTCATCAGCATAAAACTTGGCTGGGTTTTTTTTTTTTTTTTGCATGTGTGTGAGAGACTTAGAATTCCATTGCTTTATCAAACAGATCATTAGAAAGGTTTTTGAATTGGGATTTTCTTTTTTTGAACTATTTCAGTACAGATAGCCAGCTGGAATCTATTGATGGTTTCTGTGTAAGTTAGAGAGGGAAAGAAGCTTGAAAAGGGAGATGGAGCATCAGGGCCCCAACTTCCATATGTGTTCCACCAAATATAATTGTTTTATTCTGGAGTAACATTTGCAAATGAATGTAAAATTGCCTATAAGACAGAACAGGTCACAGAAAGCAATTTAGTTGTTCTTATTTTCATTGGCATCTACAAATATAAAACATTAGAATTTTTTTATGTTTCCATCCCAAATTTGTTCTCATAAACAAGGTTTTTTCACTACTTTAGAAGATACACCTTAAGGCAATTAATGGTGCAGTATTCCATCCTTTGCAAAATTAGTACTATATATCAAGCAATACTTGCATCAACCTATACCAGATCTATCTACCTTAGATAAAACTAATTATATCTAAGAGTTTTGAAATGTATACTTTGAAGAAGAAAAAAAATATATTGTGACCTCAATTATTACCCCCCCTCTAAAGGAAATTGATCCATGTTGGTTTTCTCCTTTTTTTAAACATTTCAATCATTTTCTATGCCATAGCCAGGGAGGATTACAAGACTTGTTGTGATCCTCCATATCAGATCAGCTGGAAAGAAGAGGAGATCTGGAGAGTGGGACCAGAGTTTTGAACCCATTAGGCTGTGGGGCTGACCTCAAGGAAGACAATCAAAAGTCCAAACAAAATGGCCAATGATATATCATAGCAAATTGGTCTCAATGAAAGCCAGTATCTTTATACACTGGGGTCCAGTGTAGCAATTGAGCTTTGAAAACAAGAATTTCCAGGCAGTGGCAATACTCTGGGTCAAGTCAACGGGTGGTAGCGTTTTAATTCCAGGTGATCCCTTTAGTTTCTAACAAGCCTTTACCATCACTTGGGAGTCATGGGAGTTGGGAATCAGGGCTAAGGCAGAGGACTTTCAAGACAGGGTTTTAGAATTGGATAATTAAGTTCCAGTAATTAAGATCCTTATTCTATTTGTCAAAAAATTTCCTAACTGGCCCAGCTCACAAAATGTAAAGTCACTTTTACATTTAAAACTTTGTTCCTTGGGGCACCTGGGCGGCTCAGTTGGTTAAGCTTCCAACTTCAGCTCAGGTCATGATCTCAGGGTTCGTGGGTTTGAGTCCTGTGTCCAGCTCTCTGCTGACAGCTTAGAGCCCAGGAGCCTGCTTCAGATTCTGGGTCTCCCTCTGTCTCTGCCCCTCCCCCACTCATACTCTGTCTCTCTCTCAAAAATAAATCAACATTAAAACTTTTTTTTTAATTTGTTCCTTGATAATACTCAACACATATATAGTGCTTTGCAACTTTCAAAGAACTTGCACATATATAATTTATTCTTCACAGCACACCTGAAATAGGAGTGTAACATATTTTCACACCCACTTTATCAAAGAGGAGACACAGAATTGTGTAGCAGCAGGGCCAGGACCCATATGAGCCTCTCTAGTGCTTTTCCAGTGTGTTGTACCATGATGCCTTTAAGGACGCAGATGATGTAAAGCTCCTCCTTCCTGATCTTTTCCATATGTATGTAAGAGAATGTGGATGGAAGCAACCCACTGTCTTGGCTGTACACTGGCCCTTGTCATCACCCAGTTCCTCCTTGAAAACCTTAAATATCAGTATTTTTTTATTCAGAAGAAAATCTCTCATCTTTTTGTTATTTCATTCCCACTAAACTTACTTGAAATTCACTGAGATCTCAGTCCCTTGAATCCTCTCTTTTGTCTTCCCAATTTAACTCCCTCCAAACCTTACACCCTTTATTATTCTCATCCTCATTTTATCTCTTTGTCCTCCTGCCACAACTATTCAAGACCCCTGTCATAGATCAATCCAATTCTCTATCTCTAAGCCAAGTTTTAAAGAGGCCCATAGTTGACAATACAAAAGTTTGGGCTTTTTCTCTGGCTACTTTCTCATTTATGTAGTAAGTGTCCTAAACTTTCACTACCATCCTAATGCCCTTACCCCACTTCTACGCTGTTTATATTCTTAGTTGATGTTCTACTTCAACAAGCTGCTCAAATGCAAATTCCCCTTCTCCCAAACTTTGTCTTTATAGCACCATTTGTTCATCTTTGCTTTTCTCTCCCTTTTGTCTTGAATCTCATTCTCTGCTATATCCCCTTGGTTACCTATGCAATCTCCTTCATTTCCACTATCCTCAATCTAACCTTTAGTGTCAACTACTTCCCTATGTTTAAAAAAAGAGCAATACTTTTTTTAAACAAAACAAACGTTTTTGGCTTAAAACAAACCCTAGATATTTCATCCAAAAAAAAAAAAAAACTTCACAAATTTCTTGAGAAAGCACTCTACACTTTCCATCTCTGTTTCACTTCTTTCCATCCTATAGAGTCCATCCACTTCACATAAATTTCTCATCTATAATGTAACAGATCACAGAGTAGTCATAGAAGTAAAATGTGTCCACTCAAATACTGTCTACGTTTGCTTTACTCTGTCAAAAATCATCTGTAATATAAAACATGCGATTTTTCAAAGTTTTGTTATATATATGATCATGGTGGGGGGAGACTTTGAAAAAATATATTACTCCCATATTTAATTTGGTCATTTGTTAATATATTCTCCACTATTCCAATTATATATGAAGCTATTATATTTTCAAAGAATAGTCAATGAAATAGAACCATATGGATTAATCAGGCATTTTTATTGAAGATAGTTTGTGTTCTATTAAAATTTCACAAAAAAAAATGTCTTTCATAACCTGAGTATCTTTCTCATGGTTCATTTTTTAACAAGAAAGTCAGCCTTTAATGGAAATATATAGTTGTTGTGTTTTTTTTTTAAATGTGTGTGAATGTGTTTTTCCTTATAAACCTAAAAAAAAATGAGCCCTTTATTCAAGGGTTTGGTAATCCTTCCACTCAAGTCTCCAGAGTATTGATTTTACATTGAATGACTGTGAAGCAGTTTCAATATTCAGATTTTACTCTTCCATGTCATGAGTGCCTCTGTCTCTTACTTGCTTGGAGTCTGAGTTCATTTAGACATGGTCTAGCTTCTATCAGGCTGTAGGCCAAAGACCTGAGATAATTGCATGACTGCTTCAGGAATGTTTTTATAGTTCCTCATCCAGTTTAAGGCATAAAAAACAGGAGGGTATGTCAGAGGGTTCCATGGGGATATTACTGGTGTGTTCACCAATAATGGATATATTATGCGGGAATGGGGCATTTACATTTAATTACAGAGCAATTGTTTGAATGGGAAAAAATGTTTATTTGAATGTACATAGATTATGCAGTACTGCCCTTATCCTTAAATTCAAAACATGGCTTTCCCTCTGTGGTATTTTGGAATTTCACCCTGTTTTGAGGCAAAAAACAGTATTTAACTGCCTTTATACATGCATAGGAAAGGCTTTCAGGCGCCAGTTGTTTCCCAATAAAGAATCCCTTCACAGTAAATTGGATCACTTATTCTCATTGTGGTGACGGTGGGGTATCAAAACCAAACCAAACCAGCCATGATGTGGGCTGTTAACACAGGAAGGTGCAGAACTCAAGTGCAGCAAACTCCAAAGAGTAAGCTATTATTCAAATTAACCATGATACTACATAAGATATATTTCTAGTTTCCAGCCCACTGGGATATAGAATACATGTTTCTATAATTAAAAGATTCTGAGGAGAGGGCAGATATTTTTTAACAATCAAGAATCACAAACGAACTGATCTCTCTCTTCCTAAGGGACACACAGTTAACTCTATATTATTCTGAGGCTGATTATCCAATTGTGGACTCTACTAGCCACTGATTTCTCTGCATGTTCTCTCTGGCTCCTGGTCTTTTGGACAACACATTGCTCATTGGCAACCCCACCCAAACTTGAGCAGAAGAAATAAAATCTTCAGAAACACAAATATATTCTGCCTCTTGTTAGTTCTTGTAGAAAAGGATATGGAAACTGTTCATTAAACCAAGGCTTTTGGATTATAAATAGATAATTATCTATGTACCTGCAGCTCTCCTTACTATGGATAATTAAGAGTTGATCACACTACAAGACACTTAGACCACAATATTCTATTTCTTGTTCAGTTTTATCTCTGCTCTCCCCACTTCCTTAGACTACAATACTATTTCCCAAATGTCAGGTTTTGCAATCATCAAGTCTGAAACCTTATTTAAAATTATTTCAAAGGTAGTAGTCATCTCCCTCAGCAACTGAAGTAGCGACAAAATACTAGACATCTCCCCATCATACTACATTTGCTCTGCAAGTAAGAAAATAAATAAAATCCTCAAGTTCTGCATTTAAGGTAGACTCCACTTGTCACTTATTTTCTTCACACAAAACACAGAGTGATAGAGTCTCAAAGAGAGGGGAAAAAAAAGTTAAGCCTGGCAGATCTTTAAATTTAATAGGTTTTAAGCACTCTGAATTTGATGTGGATGTTTTGAGACTATTAAATTGGATTATTTTCTTCTTTGTTACATATGAGATATATTGGGTTTTAATTTTAATTTTAAACATGAGGAATTCAAAGTAAGTGAACTAAAACTGAAATCTTATCTGTGGACCAGGCTGGAGTTTTATACACACATATATTAGACCATTATGCTTCATCATGATGTTTTAATTAAGTAGAATAAAAGAGATTTGAGAGAAATCTAGAAATGGTATATAAAGAGAGCAAAAGTTCAATTGTGGAAAAAAATCAAAAGAAAAGATGTTTATATGGACATGAAAGGCATGAATCTAGAAATTTACTGTATTGCTAAAAGTCAATAGTAATGAACTGACATTATAAGATTAGCATGACTCAGACTCAGACACAACCTCTGTTGTCATCCTAGATAACACTGAAGGAAAAAGGACATAAGGATTAAAATGAATAAAGAGCAAAATGATTATTTGTTCATTCCTTCAACAACCATCAATTTAAAATCTAAACATTGCAGAAGCTCCAGAAAAATAATTTAAAAATGCAATGTAGATGATACTGAAATGCAAAAATTACCAACAATCCCTAAGCTAGAAGGTGACAACAAGAGATCATCAAAACTACTTAATTTACCACAGAGATTTCAAGTATTCCTTCCAAGACCAATCATGGAAAATCTTTATGCAATAAAATTCACTTTTTATTTGTTTTATGCCCACTGTAACTTAATCATTAAAGACACAGTCATATTAGAAAATAGAACTTGTAGGGGTACCTGAATGGCTCAGTTGGTTGAGCGCCTGGCTTCAGCTCAGTTCATGATCTCATGGTTAATGAGTTCAAGCCCCACATCAGGCTCTGGGCTGACAGCTCAGAGTCTGGAGCCTACCTCAGATTCTGTATCTCTCTCTCTCACTGCCCCTCCCCATCTTGTGTGTGCTTTCTCTCTCTCAAAAGCAAATAAACAGTAAAAAAAAATTGTTTTATAAGACAACAGAATTTGTTTAATGTCCAAGGCTTTACTGCAACAAGGATAGAGAGCTAAAACTCAGGATGATTAATCTTAAATCCATTTGATTCCTTTCAATAACATTTTATTGAGCACCAGTTTAATCCCTTAACTGAAGTATTCCTTCTCAAACTACAACGCTTATGTTCCTAAAAACCTTGTTGGAGAATTCACAGAATAGGAACCTAAGACCTTACAGGAAAATTAAATCAGGAACACCTACTCACAAGAGAACCTATGGTGATACTGTTTGGCCTAAAACTATCATGGTTCTTCCACTCTTGGCAAGATTTGCAGCAGCAGCATCCCCTACCTAGCCACTTAATTATAGGCTTGAAAATAAAGTATTTGTTAATTTAAAATATATTTTCACTGATTGGCACATTATTAGTATTTGACGTAAAATACCAAGTGGCAATGTGCTTAGTGCAAAATAATAAATTTTCATGATTTGGGGGGACAAATATGACTGACAATATAGAGAATTAACTGTGGGCTGATCAGTATAGCAGCCACTAGCCACAACATTATCAAGTACTTGAAATGAGGCTAATCCAGGTGTGCCTGGGTGGCTTAGTTGCTTAAGCATTAGACTTGATTTTGGCTCAGGTCATGATCCCACAGTTCATGGGATCAAGCCCCACATTAGGCTCTATGCTGGCAGTACGGGGCCTGATTGGGATTCTCTCTCTATCCCTCTCTCTCTCTCTGCCCTTCCTCCACTCACACTCTCTCTGTCTCTCAAAATAAATAATCATTTTTTTAAAAAGAAATGAGGCTAATCCAAATTGACATATGCTTTAAGTGTAAAATACAGAGCACATTTCTCATACTTAGTATGAAAAAAATGAAAAAATAACATTACTCATTTTTGTTTATTCATGCTAAAGTAATATTTTTTATACATTGGGTTAAATAAAACATTATTAAAATTAATTTCACTTATTTCCTTTTAGCATTTTTAATGTGTATTTAAAATATTCATGTGACTTGCATTATTTTTCTATTGAATAGCACTTATACAGAGAACAGGCAAAAAATGAAATTCATCCTTTAAGAGATACCCAAGCATTATCCATCAAAGTGACTACAACAATTTTGATTTTGAAACTTAGAGTTACTGCCAGTCCCATATCCTTAATCCAAAATTCTTCCATTTATGGAAAATACTATAAAATATAAATTTTTTTTGAATATTCCCTAATTCATAGTAGAAGACAAGAATCTGATAAACCCCAGGACCCCTACATGAAAATTAAAATTGGAAAAACAGAATGAGGAACCTACTCTGATTTAATCCCTTGGATTTAGGCAGCTGGCCATTAATAACTATTTTCATACCTAATTTTACTCATATTACATAGTATAATAGTAGCTTATATTGATAGGAGAGGTTTAAGTCAACTCTTTCTTAAACCATATACCAAGGAGATAGGTAGCAATGATTCAATCTTTTCTCTCAGATATACATTATATAGACTAAGAATGCACAGTCAACTCTTACATACATTTCTAAGAGGCAGTTTCTACTGTGTCTTCCTTGCTTTGACAATCAGAATTAAACAATGTAAGAAGATGATTGTCGTTTCTGCATTAAATTAGATTATAAATTCTAAGTTAAACCATAATTTGAAAATAAAACTACAGAAAAGCTGAATCCATCCAAAATATATTGTCAGAATACCCACCCAATATCTTAAGACTGAGATTAGAGGTTGCATACACATAATTTCCTAGGCAAAGGCCCACAAAAGACCTGTACCAAGATTTTTACAACTTGGAAATAATTGTCAACATTTAAAAATCACAAGATTTTACCAAAAAAAAAGGGGGGGGGGGCTGGGGAAGCTTTTTCATTTCTCTAGGAAAACAACATCAGAAGGACTGCAAACAATTGACATGTGCTCTCCAGCTCATCAGAATCCCTACTACTTTCCCATTGACTCAAACTTCATTTTCCTTACCTGACTGTTTTGTGTGCATTTGAGTTTTCAACCTCTGAACTAGGCAGTAAAATTTTGATAAGTGCACAGTAACTATTTATTTCAGTTATTACAGGACACCCAGAATTATCCAGGACACATGAACACATGGACTCTCACCAGGTCTTGCACACAAATAATCACACATAGAAAAAAACTGAAGGCACATTTTCTTAGGGTGGCTGTTTATATCTAAAATGGGATTTGAGTACAAGTAATTTATTTGGTAGGTGTTCATTTGGTAGGTGTCACCTGGTAGCAAACAACAGTAGTAAATAAGGCAATAACACAGAGAAAGCTGCTAATGCAAAGTGTGTTCATGAGCAGGTTAATACAACGGGTGGCTCAGTTGTGCTGAAGGACCTCTGCAGTTTGTCCACTTCAGAGTTGTTCCACTGAGAGGCACAGAAGTAGTACATTTATATACCAACTCTTTTCCATAATAAGTTAAGTGCTTGTCCTAGAGGTGTCAGGTCTCCCATACCTCTCATCCCATTCCCACTGGCATGACCCAATCACATACCCATGACCAAGGAAAGATTCAGGCAGAGAGTTGGAGGTGTTTACTTCATCTGTATATATGAAAACAGTGAGTAAATACGGGCAGGGCAAGGACCGTATCTGCCATAGGCCACCCCTAAGGCTATGCACCCCGTAGGGTGCAATTTCTAAAAATAAGAAATGTGCAAATATTCTATGTTCATCTTAGCTCAGCTAGAACTTAGGCTCATCTAATTTCCCCTCTCAATGGAGTTACCTAGATCTTCACTCCTGAGAAGTATGAAATCACCAGTTATTAGGCCCTAGTCAGACCATGACTGTGCCATTGCATGGAAGTCATGGAAGCCCCAAGAGTACCACAGTGAACCTTCTATATTCCAGGCATATTTCTCTCTTCTCCTATTATATAGCAGCAATCCTATCTCCTCATGATAATAAGTCATTACCGCTGCCAGTATAATATCTTCTTTTTTTTTGCTTGATGGTCTACCAGCATGAGAAGCCCCAAATTGCCAGTCAGCATTGTAGCTTTAGGTTTATGGAATCCTTACTGTGTCCCCTTAGTTGAAGCATACCTAATCAGGTACCAGAACCTCTAATTCACCAGAGGCTAAATTAAATAGGCTAAATTCCAGGCTGCTGCAGCAGCTGGAATAATCTTGGTGAGAGGGAGTGCAGTGCTATTTGACTCTTGCATATCTTTCATTACTGGTCCTATACTCCACTAATGAGTCCATTGCACATGCAGCACTGGGGTTACAGAACAATCTAGCTAACCTCCACTGGAAAAAGTCATTCTATATTGGTGAGCGATGTAAAACACAAGGACCTACACACTTTGTGCCCAGTCCTATAGGTCTATCTGAACGTCTGTACTCTATAATTTTTTTTATTTACTCTCCCATCTTGCTCCAGCTAGGACTCTTAGCCATGAGACAAGCCATTGGCCACTGCCCAGGAATTAGTGTATATCCTTACTTTATGTTGTTTCTCCCTCCTTAAAAAGTTAATGACCAGGTGTACTGCTCAAAGATACACACTCTTAGAAGATTTCCCCTCTTACCCTCTTTCAGGACCATCCCTGAAGAGACAGTCAGGTAATGGCAGTTCATTTTCAGGTTGTATCAACATGTCAATTAACTCTAACCATGAGGTAAGCTCAGGGTTTTTTCCTTCTTTTGATAGCTAAGGGATAGGCATTGGTACAAGAGCCAAAACAAAATGTAGGCCACCTGCTTGTATAACCTACTTGTGTGCCCTCCAGATACTTGTGGGCCTGTCCAACCTTATAATTTTGTGGGTCTGATAATACCCAGTTCACAATGTGTATCTCACGATAGTAACTTGGTCTCCCAAATCCAAGCATTTAATTTCTTTTTAAAAAGTGATAATTGGGGCGCCTGGGTGGCGCAGTCGGTTAAGCGTCCGACTTCAGCCAGGTCACAATCTCGCGGTCCGTGAGTTCGAGCCCCGCGTCGGGCTCTGGGCTGATGGCTCAGAGCCTGGAGCCTGTTTCCGACTCTGTGTCTCCCTCTCTCTCTGCCCCTCCCCCGTTCATGCTCTGTCTCTCTCTGTCCCAAAAATAAAAAATAAACGTTGAAAAAAAAAAAGTGATAATTATCTGCTACAGGCATCATAGCTTTTTCAAGAACCCTAGGAGTCTGCACTACAATTTTCAGAGAATCCACATACCATTTTAAATTATGCAACATTTTATCATTTAAAAATGATAGCTCTAGGGGTCCCTGGGTAGCTCAGTCGGTTAAACTTCCGACTTCGGCTCAGGTCATGATCTCATGGTCCGTGAGTTCAAGCCCTGCCTGGAGCTCTGTGCTGACAGCACAGAGCCTGGAGCCTGCTTCAAATTCTGTGTCTCCCTCTCCCTCTGCCAACCCCGACTCTTTCTCTCAAAAATAAACATTAAAATTTTTTTTTAATTTTTTAATGTTTATTCTTGAGAGAGAGGAAGAGGGAGAGGGAAACGGAGAGGGAGGGAGGGAGGGGGAGAGACAGAGAGAGAGAGAGAGAGAGAGAGAGAGAGAATGAGCGGGGGAGGGGCACAGCTAGAGAGGGCCACAGAATCCAAGCAGGCTCCTGGCTTTGAGCACAGAGCCCAACACAGGGCTCTAACTCACAAGCTGTGAGATCATGACCTGAGCCAAAGTCAGACGCTTAACTGACTCAGCCACCCAGGCACCCACCCCCCCAAAAAACTTTTTAATAAAATAAACATGATACCTCTAGCACTACTAAATCTGCTGAGTCATATATTCCAAACAGCAAGACTGCTTATACCATACCCTGAAGTTGCCTTAGAGTCCTCTTTCTCTGAGTACCAATCAAACTGGTAGACAGCCAGCAATTATTTTGAGGCAGTATTTCCTATTATGACATACCACGCACTGGGCTTCTTTTTTAGTGGCACAAGGTATAATAACCTTTTTAGGAGATACAAGGTGTAATAACTTGCCTTTAACTTGGAAGGAATGTCCTAGTATGCACAAGAACAATAGATGCAAAAAAATTTCATTGATGGTTTGGAATATTTGTAGTGTTAATAATCCACCATCTAGCACACATAGGTCTTACCAGACCATTCAGGGTACCTGCCACTTTGGGCTCTCCAAACCCATGTCAGGGAGCTGATGGGAAGATTTTACCAGCTGATAAGTGGATCCATCCTGGTGATGTTCTCAGGGACTAGATAAATAACCACAAATTATTCTTTGTACCCATGTGGACAATCAGATGAACTTGGGCCAGGATTCTATAACCTGTCCTCCACATGTCCCCATTCTAACAAGGGGTATAATAATATTTTGAGCCTTTGGGTATTAGTGTTAGCTTGGCCCTATCCAACAGTCAGAATATGTGGAAAATTTCTGTGTATTAAGAAAAGATACTTTCTGTGCCCAAAAGAGAATTCTAGACTTTGCCCTCATTTTCTACGAAATAATCTCTAAGCCTTTGAAATATTATGCCTGATAGGTTATCTTTGTTTTCTGGGAGTCTTGGAGCCTAAGACTCTAACAATGTGATTTATACTGGGAGATCTGAGTCATGCTGTATCAATTCAACCTCCAGAGGGGCTAGAGACCAAGATCGGCCATGTGGACAGTTACTCATGAAACCCCAACAAAGACTCTATATATCGGGTTCTGGTAAGCTTCCCTGGTTGGCAATATTCCTGCCAAGTTGTATTGTTATATAACATTCCCAGGAAGAGTTAACAATGTCCACAACTATGGACACAAAGACAGGACACCTGCAACCTCCATGTTTGCAATGTTTCTGGATTCTGCCCCATGCATGTTTTCCCTTGGCTGATTTTAATCTGTGTCTTTTCCTTATAATAAACCTAACTTTATATTAAAACTCTGTATTTATTTACCTGTAATAAAACCGTAACTGTGAGTATAACAGCTTTCACTGAGCTCTGTGAGTTCTAGCAAATCACTGAAACTGAAGGTTTGCAGACCCCCTGAACTGGCAACTAGTGTCTAAAGTAAGGGCAATCTTGTGGACCGTATTCTCTCTAATTCTGCACTCCCCTTTCCCTGGTATACAATTAATCTAGTTAATGGCCACATCTCTTTGAGGGAAAATGCGGGAATATCTACTTTATATTCTTACTCTGACGTTGCAGGACATTTCCTCAATGGCATTTAGCATCTCCTTCAACCAAACCACTCTGGGACCAGAACATGGGTAAGGAACTCTATTTTTTTCCCACTGAAGGAGTTAACATTATTCCTATGCTAACCTGCAGTTTGCTTGTCTGTTTGTTTTATTATGTAAGTCAAGCAATAAATCCATCCAGAAAAGATCTAAGGAAAAAATCATCCCACTTTCAGAGATCATGTAGGTTTTATGTTTTGTAATTTGCTGGGTATTTTTAATTTTAAATAATGGGTATAGGAAGCACAAGTCTTTTCAGTGCTTTTCAATGCTAAGATCTAAAAACATCTTAAGAGCCACCCTCTGATACCACCCTCTGATGACACACTCATTGAAAGCAGCATGTCAGATCCCCTGCTGAGCCCCCAAACAATCTTCTTCTTCTCAACAATTCTTACACCAACTCTGAATCAATTCTTCATCTAAACTTCAATAAGCTCTCCTGTACACCATGACAGTTCCTCGTAGTCTGCTCCTAAGTGACCAAATCTAGGTTTGGGTCCAGTATGTATGCCTTCCTCCTTCCAGAGAAACTTTTCTCTTCCCTGACTTTATTTATTCCCCTACAATGGAAATTCCTGCTCCTATCTTCCTTTTAATGAAGGAGATTTATTACTAGAAACAAAACAAGTGAAGATGCACATATTTCCCAGAGAAAACCGCAGTCAAAAGAATTATAACATAACTCATTACCTTTCTTCTCCCTGCTCCCAATTTAGAAATCACTTCTAGGGGAAACCATACTGAAGACCAATAATAATTTCAGTTAATTATGCAATGGATTGCTTATATCTATATTGCATCATTGAAAAAATAAATAGGTGACATACTTATTAAGCACTTTCTATTTACTAGCCACTATACTAAGTGATTAACAGGGATTATGCCATTCAATCCTGTCACCATTTCTACAAATACTGTTTTTATCCCATTTTAGTGATGAAGAAACGGACATTGGATCTTCCCAATGGAAATACCTGATCTTGACTACTATGCTGAGTTTCATAGATTATATAAATATTTGTTGAGTGAAGTATGGTAGGAAAAAGTTAAAATGAGAAGGAAAAAAAGCTGGAGGGGTTCTCTAGAGTGGCTTACATAGATTTCATTCTCCACTTTGGAAAACTCTGTGGCAGCTTCCAAAAGAACTGCTAAAGTATTCCCTCTTGCCACCTCAACCTCAAGTACCACTTGTGAACCTAGGGCTAGACACAAATGTGTGTACAGAAAAACATACACACATTTCACACTTGTAACAAATTACACTTGCATAAGTAAAACTCTGATTGACTATGAAATAGACCTGAAGCCATCATTGCCTTGCTCCACCAGTTTCTTTGCTGTCTCTCAGTTTGGAGACAATGCACCTTCAGGCCTTACCTCTGAGCCCAAAGCCCTGCCCTCTTAGACTAAACATGCTGATTGCCAGCCAAAACAAACATCTTCACTGACTACCAATTTCTGCCTGGATATTTTTCATTAAAAAAAAAAAAGAAAGAAAAAAACTACAAAGCATGATCTGTCCCCAAAGGAATTCTTTCCTACTCTGCTGTTTCCTCATGTTGAGGAAAGAATCCGATGATACGTGAAAATAGTTAGTTGTACTCTGACTCAAGTATTTCACAGGGATATCTGCATGGCTAAATTTAGGAAGAATAAAAATACTGAAATAAGTATAAAAATCAAAAGTTAAAATCCTATTTCAACACTATACTGATCAGTCTTTCAGAAAAACTTCTGGAGAACAAGTATGCTGTTACTCTCTAGTCATGTGAATCTAAGGCTACTAACAGATACATAATTCCAGGCTTGATCTCATTTCTTGCCTGACTTTGCTTTTAACTCTGTGCATACAAGCTGAGATTCAAGCTGCTTCCCCAGCTCATAACAAGCTCTTTCAGAGACAGATCTCCCATCTTCCTGCTGCCTCATGAGGAGCATGAGTTTCAAATCAAACTTCAAAACAACAGTTTTTTTTTGTTTTTTGTTTTTTTTTGGAATATTATCTGTAGTGGGTTTCTAACACAACCTTCCTCAGGGGTATAATATCTCTATAGAAAGTAGTTAATCTAGTGAAAGAAAATCTAGAGTCCTGGAAAAAGGAGGCCAATGGAGCCTAAGTTGGGGCTAGATTTGCTATTTCCTTTGGGTTGGGTGGTGCGGGAAGGGAGAACTGAATCTTGGTCATGCTAATACACATATGGGTCTGATTCCAAAGGCAGAAGTTTAACCTAACTCACCTTTGGAAAACTAAGCTAGCGTCTTCAGACTTAGGTTCCCTGATGTATGAGGATATGACCCTGTTCAGTATGATCCCACATAACTCATGCAACATGAACCCCATGTAAATACTCCAAAACCACAATTGATTGGAATTCTCAGAGAAGGAGATGTTCTAGGTCACTGGATTTTCTGGGCAAACCAGAATTGAATAGAAAAACCTTTCCTATTTCAACCCTAAGGATCAAAAATGTTTATAAATGCATTAGTCTATTTTCATGATTTATTAAATACAGAAGGGGAATGTAATTCAATCTCTATTTCATTATTCAGATACTTATGGTCCCTAAGGTCATACTTCTGGGAATCAGTTACTTTGGTATTCTATGAAATCACAGGTTAAGAAATGGAAGCAGAGCTACCTTGACATTAGGTTACATTCTCCAAAGTTTAGTATAGAGTCATCACTGATAAGCAGTTATCACCCTTTTATGTATTTCTCAAAAAATTACAGGGTTAAATTTTTTTGATTAATGGGTGATTCTGAATATTTAACAATTTGAATGTTTACACTAGCTCTGTGTAGCTTTTCCTGGGGGGAAAATCGTCCATCTTGATCTGAGAAAGAGCCCATTTCTAACTGGCTGCATGGTTCACATAGACTCATGAAACTTATTAAAAAAATAAAGTGACACAATATATAGTAAATTGAAAGCAACTGAAACTTATACATCCAGACCTAAGTTGCTGTTGTTATTATTGGAGTGATTGTTTTGCTGTGTGTTAGTAAAACAAGGCAGCTTTTATATAATGAGAGTACCGTTTAAATTCAAAAGCCATCAAAATTTATTTCTGCTTTAATTCAAGAGGAACAGTCCTTTCAGTAATCTTTGGAGAAAGTTTTCTACTCAAATCCTCCTGAACTGTGCAGCCCTGGAGTAATGAAAGACAAATCAGGCCAAGGTCACACACACTAAGACCAAGAATGAGCAGTAAGACTAACCACAGCAATGGTTACCTCAAGTGCCAGCAGGCACAGAAAGGCCTTACACCAACAGTTTCTTATGCCCCTGTTCTTCAAAGGTTGTGTTTTTCCTGGCAAGAGAAGAGGCGAAGAGGTGCACTTCCTAACTTGTCAATGGCCTTATGCTTTCTGAGTAAGAACACTGGTGGACACACAGGATCTCTCTCCATTCCATAAGCTCCCTATTTGCCAGCAAGTGGTGTTTATGGCTTCTCATGTTTGCTAACAAACATCCTCACCATCAGCAATTCTAACTTGACCTGTCCCTCACTGATCCAGAGTTCTGTGTGACACAGACCAGGGAAAGGAGGGGGCATGAAAAATTGCAGGGGAAGAAAGGGAGGGAGAAAAAGGGCACGAAGCAAAGAAAAGCCTGTCACACACAATCAAACAAATGATTCATGTCAACAATACTAAAATTATTCTCATTTATCTGCCTTTCCTACCTATTTTCAGTAGAGTTTTGCCAAGTCTAAGACCAAAAAGAAACTGTGTTTTCATTTGATTCTTCCCATATGCTACCCACAACATCTTTAAAAGTAATACCTGCCTTATTGTCTGTATGATACAAACATATGCAAGTAACAATCTTTCACTTAGGAGTAAGATGAACAGCAAATAAATTTAATTTTTCACCTAAGGCTGTTATCTGTTTAATTCTGGACCCACCAGGACCTAAACTTTCAGCAGGTCAACAAAATGACCCTTCTGTCTAAAAGTTGAAAGTCTTTTTGATTTCCATATCTCAACCAATTAATCAGCTACTGAAGACTTTATAGACAGAACGTTGGAAAGACAGGGAACAAGGAAATGAAGCCAGGAGAGAAACTCTATAGTTTCAGACATGCTGTGTATACTAAGAGTGATACTTGAACCACTAATATTTCCATTCCATTGATACTAATTTATTTCAGACTGTTCCATGGTGCTACTAATCAAAGCCAGCAAATATACCCCAAGACAAGCCAAAGGGGGAAATGACATCCACATCAGTTGTCAAGAGGGTGGTAAAATAGTCAGAATGAATAAATACACAGTTGCTGATGCTTTAATTTTATGAATAGAAAAATATTCAGTTAAATACCAGACACAAATTTGTAGAGTATTTGTTAAATACTATCCTAAAATAAGTTTCAGATATAAAGTCAGATCCCTGAGTTCAGTGTACCAATGCCTCTGATCGTTTCTAAACATTTGTTTAGTCAGAAAGGGTTAAATGAAGGGCCTTGAACAGATTTCTTAAGAATAACTATTCTTCAGTGATAAGCTTGAAATTAATAATAAGCACAAAATCAGCACAATTGAAAAGAGAAAATGATTGACACTACTATAAGCTATTACAAACTTTAATGACATTTATAATTATAATATAAACTTAAACTGCGTTTAAAGAATAGATCCACCCTTTTGTCCTTTGTGAAAAAAAAGCATAATGGTTGTGGCTAAGTGAAAAGAAACTTTTTTTAAATTACTTTAAAAATAAAGTTTGAAGCAATGAACTATATTTACTCACAACAACCTGGATGACTCTTAAAAACATAGTCCTAAATGTAATTTTTAAATGTAAGAAACAGAGTAAGATCTATAGCAGAATGATATATAATGACATATATCATTTATATAAATGTAAAATACATGTATACAAAGCAAAATAAACATTTAATAAGAGTATACATCAAAAAAAATACACAATGAACCCACTGGAATATCTATCTGTGGGAATGAGGGAGGCAAGTAACAGTGGAGAATGGAGACAATATATTTTTAAAAAATAAACCTTGGGGCGCCTGGGTGGCGCAGTCGGTTAAGCGTCCGACTTCAGCCAGGTCACGATCTCGTGGTCCGTGAGTTCGAGCCCCGCGTCAGGCTCTGGGCTGATGGCTCAGAGCCTGGAGCCTGTTTCCGATTCTGTGTCTCCCTCTCTCTCTGCCCCTCCCCCGTTCATGCTCTGTCTCTCTCTGTCCCAAAAATAAATAAACGTTGAAAAAAAAAAATAAAATAAAATGAAAAATAAACCTTGCATTAGGGTGCCTGGGTGGCTCAGTTGGTTAAGCCTCTGACTTTGGCTCAGGTCATAATCTCGTGGGTGGTGAATTTGAGCCCCAGGTCAGGCTGTGTGCTAACAGCTCAGAGCCTGGAGCCTGCTTCAGATTCTGTCTATCCCTCGCTCTCGGCCCCTCTCCAACTCATGTGCTCTCTCTCAAACATAATAAATAAACATTAAAAATTTTTAATGAAAAATAAATAAACCTTGCATGAACCACTAATGGCATTGTACTATGAGTTAAGAAATATGATTATATCAACCTTATGTATCATAGTCCAAAAAATTACAGTCAAAATCAATAAAGCTCATATGTAAATGTGAAAAGGTAAAACAACTTCAGGGATAGCAAGATAGAAAATGGTTAATGAGTTCAATATAAAATGCAATCATTCAGCCCAATGATTACTATGCCTGTGGTTTAGGACCCTTAGAAATTTGTTGGGAAAAATCAGTAAGAAATGCTACCTAAAATCTGCTCCGTTTTTCTTCCTTTCTTTCATTGATTTTAGTCCCAAAATGAGAAACTAAACTAGACTTTAATCTTTATTGCAAGACCATTTCCAGATATATGTGGAAAGAAGGATAAAGATTTGAAATAGTATGAACAAGAAAACTTGGTGATGAATTAGATAGTAAGTAAAGGGTGAGGTTGAGGATTCTTTGGCAAGTGGGTAGATAAGGACTGATAAGAGGAACACTGGTGGAAGAGGGGGTGATGAGGATTAAACATGTCTGTGTTCAGTGCAGTAGTTACCTTTATATGGCCATTTCTCACAGCCTCCTCCAAGGCATACCAGTGGTTTAAAATCAAAGGTCAAGGCAGGTAAAGTATTTCTATAAGGATTCAAAGATTCTTCTGATGATCTGGTTTAATCCAAGGACAAAAGAAGGATACTTTTTATATCCTCTCTAGATATTTTTTCTCACACTGAAGTTTTGATGAGCACAGAGCAGCAGACTGATTCTTAAAAGTCGGGCATCCATATTAGACAACCATCTAAGTACCAGGAGGCTTCATAGTTGCGACATGTCATATTTTCCAAAAATACACCAATATGCATTCTACCCAACATTCTCTCTCACAGTGTCATGCTTACACTTCTCCACCAAGAACTGAGATCTATGCTCTCTCACTCTGAACCTGGCAGACATATAAACTGCTTCAACCAACTGACTATTTTATAAGGGATACTGAATTCCCAGGCTTGGTCATGAAAGATGATATGGTCTCATCTCTCCCTCTCCCTCCCTTTCTCCTTCCCCACCCATCCTCCCTCCCTCCTTTCTCTCCTCCTCCCCCACCAGGACATACACCTTTGGAGCTCAGAGCCAACATTTAAGAAGTATGGCCATCCTGAAGACAGAACAATCTAAAAATCACATAAAAACACTACATAGAGATGTCTGAGAAGACCCCACTATTACAGCTTAAAGTTGTTAAGAGTCCTTAGTCCTCATAACCTAACGTAAGTGAAGAAGCCTTCAAGAGATCCTCAGCCCTAATTACAATCTTACCACAGTGGCAGAGAGACCCAAGCCAAAATTACCTGGCTATACCACTCCTGAATTACCACAGAAGCATCTGAGATTTTTTTTTAAAGTAATGACTTTGGTAGTTTTAAACTATCAAAGCTTGGGTGATGTGTTATGTAGAAATAGATAACTCATATGGCAGTCTTTTATAAAAGTTGAAGAACTTAACCAGGATATGCCCTTGAATGGATGGGTGCCTCAGCTACCTGCAGTGACAAAATCTGTGATTAAGCCTCAGAGCTGGACGATTAAGATTCTCATTTATTTGTCTGTGTTGTTGTTATTTGCTAGCATTCACTTACTAGTTCCTCTGAACCAGACACTGTTATTCCCAACAACATGTTGAAAACTTAACATTTTATTGCCATTTTACATTTAAGGAAACTAAAGTAAGCTGAGTAACTGCTAAGAATCAAAAAACTATCCATTGAGGGAACATCTTCCAATGATTCAGTCTGTTTTCAGGCTCATGCTTCTATCATGTTCCACTGCCTTGGTACTTTTCATGATTGAGCTAAATTATAAACTTTTGGGAGTTATGACAAAGCTGAAGTAGAACTATAAAATACAAACTTGGCTACATAAGGCTACTGAAAACTGCTACCCTAATAATGTTACTTTGTGCTGTGTGTACCCAAGGAAAGCTACCTATAGTGCTCTAATCTTAGAGACCTATTCTAATAATCTACTTAGCGAGTATAAAATGTTATATAATGAATCTAAGCAGATTAATATGTAAATCAGAACTATTACCTGGCTCATAGCTAAGGTCATTAAGGCCATTAAAAGGCATATGTGCAAATTGGGATCAGGAGCATTATGACAACTGTATTAGATTTTATTCTAAAACAAGGTAACAAATACTGAGTGCTCAAGAAATGCTAATATTAACATAAACAATATTATTCTACCTAAAACAAAGGGAATGGAAGAAGAATAAACAAAAAAAATTTTCATTTTTGTCTCAATCCACAGAAAGTGCTATATTTAAATCAATCACTTTAGAATGAAAGCACTAGCAGGAATTCAATATAGCTCACTCACTATGTCTCCTGAAACATCATCACCATGTGTATTCTTTAAAAAAAAATCATACTTAAACACTCTCCTACAAACTGTTAAGAAGTGTCATTGTATTACTATTTCATGTTGATGATTACTATTTCATGGTCTCAGCATATGTGTGACTAGCTGTGGGTGGGACTGTAGTGAGAAACCCTCATCAAAATATATACCATATCATGATCATCCAAAGAATTTCTCATAGGAACTTGATCTATGGCAACATGGTGGGCACCATATTTTGGGCACTCACATAATTTGCCCAAAGTCCATAAAGCATTATTCTAGTTCAGAGATCCAAGAGACTTTTTTTCTTCTATTTGGCATGTCATTTAAATATGAATTCTAAATGCAGTATGAAATGTCTGAAGCATGTTTTCTTTGAAGCTAAATTTTAAATTGCATTTCCCTAAGGCTCAGTAATATTGCATGCAACACTACTGGCTGAGTCCTGGAATCATCTTTTAAAGATACAACACTAGAATCAAATTCCTGACTATAACCCTAAGCAATGCCAATAGAGAAAAATGGAGAAGGTCATTCCAGCAATAATGGGATTTGAGAAAAACCAAGCAAGAAGAAAGAACTAGACTGAGATTGAGTATAGTACATGCCTACCACCTTGAAAAAATGATGAAAATCACAAACAGAACATAATTCCCAATAATGTTACCCTTGAAATGGCTCTCTGAAATACCACCCCATGGTCATGTATCTCTTCCAATTTGAACTAACACTTCTGTGGGGAAAGTTTCCTAAATATATACTTCACAGCTCCTTTGCAGATTTCCTGAAAGCCCCCACCCTCATTCTACATCTTACTTTTCTCCCCTGTCCCCACCTTACTGGAGTTTCTGCCTTTAACTTATTTCCAAAGTTCCTCTTCTATATGTTTATATAGTTACCTAAAATTCATGTGGAATTGAAGCACAGTGTAAACATATAAAAATATGCCTGGAACATAGCTGAATGCACTTCAAATTCAACATATCTAAAATAAATCCCACTTATTCTCTTTCTCATTGCCTTTCCCCAAAATATGCCTCTTGACTTTTCTGTTACTATTAATGACACACTCTTCTCCCAGTGTCTCAAACTAGAAAAATGCAAGTAAACTTCTCTTTCCATTCCTATGAATAATAAAAACAAAGTAAAACCTATGTCATTAATTGTTCCTTTAAACTTCCTCTTGCATCTGCCCTTTCCTTTCCATTTTCATCCCCATCCCACTGGTTCAGACATTTATCTTTTCAGGCCTGAACTATTTCAGTAGCTACCTAAATAGCCACCTAAGATGAATTCCCAACCATCAGCCTTTTCCCACCCTAATCAACCTTGCACATACTTTAAGAGACTTACATCCCTCAATTACCTCACACACTTTGTCCTTATCCTATTCTAAAACTTTTAATGGGTCTTTGTTACCTCCAAATTAAAATCCAAATTCCTTAACTTGGCATTTGAGTCTCCATCTACCTTCCACCAATCCTTTCATTCACCAAGTGTTGGTGAGTAATGGGGAGAATTATGCAAACTAGACTTCTCACCAACTGCTGGTAGGAATGTAAAATTATACAGCCACTAAGGAAAATAGTTCAGTAGTTTCTAAAAATTTTAACATTCTCATACCATAATGATCCAGCCATTCCATTCCTAATGATTTATCCCCACCAAAATTGAAGCAAAGGTCCACACAAAGATTTGTAAGTCAACGTCCATAGTAGCTTTATTTGTAACAGCCAAAAATTGGAAACAATCCAAATGCCCAACAAAAGGTCAATGCATAAACAAATGGTGCTAAACCCATCCAATGAAATACTGCTCAGCAATTAAATGATGAATTACAGATACATACAACATAGAAAAACCCATAATAATTATCCTCAGTGATAAAAGCCAGACAAAAACACTTCTATGAAGTTCTTAAAAATGCATAGTAATATATAGTAACAGAAAGCATATCAGTGGTTGCCTGAGAATCCAGAGGTAGGAAGTTAAGAGGACTGGAAGGAAGGAAATACAAAGGTGCTCTAAGAAACTTCAATATTGATGGGTATGTTCATTATCTTGATCGCAGTGATAGTTTCACAGTTATGTGCATATGCTTAAAACTCATCAAATTGTACATGTTAAGTATTCACTGTGTATTGTCAATTTTACCTCAAAAAAGCTGTTTAAAAGAAATTTTATCTCTAATTACTCATCTTCCAAAAGACATTCGTTGAGTCAAACTGTTCAACTAATTGATAAGAGAATTCATTGTGAAACTTCACACATCTGTATTTTTCCTGCTACCATCCTTCCACCTGAAATACCCTATTTCCCCTTCAGAACACAGCTGACATTGCATCTCATCCACTGAGACTTCCCAGATCACTCTAGCTTGTAGATTTCTTCTTTCCTTGAGTTTACAACTCTCTAATACACTCCAGCCATCATTTGCCAAGCCTAAATACAGCACAGACTCAAACCTAAGTTTGAATCCCAATTCTCTAGTTTATATCTCCCTGATCCTAGTAATTATTCTCTGTGAGCCGGTTTTTTCATCTCTTAAACATTTATAATTACTATTTAATCTATAATTTACCCATTTGATAAAGTCACAGAATGTAAACTGGTTGGCCTAATACTTAGCACATAGTAAGTATCCAATCTTTGTTGTCTTAGATTTACTATATATTTCTTTATAATGTTTCTTATATGAAATGTTTTTAGAAGGGATGATAGAATCATCTGGTTTTCCTGACGGTGAGTTCCAGAAATAATTCCATCCAAGCCCTTTATACAATAGACAATAACTAATTGGTTTTATTTTCCTTTACCTAATAATACCCTTTTTCTCCAATATGATGGGAGAGGAGGGGAGGGAAATAGAGACTAGGAAGTTTTGGATTTAAAATACTACTGTTACAACAAATATTCAGCATCCAGGAAGAGAAAAGGCACGTGCACTCAGGGAATCAGAAAAGACTTTATTGCACACCAATGCTGGCCCAGCAAAGTCACCTCCAAAGACTGAGCCCCAAACCTTGTCATTGGCCTTTTTTTATGGCTGGAATGGTAGGGGGTTGAGAGACAAAAGAAAAAGGGGAGGAGGCCCTTATCAGTGATACTGCCTGGGTAGCTGGTGGAGAAAGGAGGCAAACAAGATTATAGAAGCCAAGAGTATTCAAGAGGAGTATCCAGCCTCAGGCATCTGGCTGACCCCTTTTATCATGTTTTTACTAGCTTTTCTTTTCACTACTACCTTGATTATCCCAAATATTATGGTTTTGCAGGTACAGTAAGCTTAAACTGAATCCAAACGTTATCTTTAAAAAATAAAATGTACTCAGTCATACTCTTAGAATTTGACTTAACTCCAAATAATAAAATAATCACCACCAAACATTTAATATCTACAAAACAAGTTTGTACAAAGCTCAAGGTCAAAACTCTAAAAAGCTAAGATTTTATTTGAAGCAATATCTGTGTGATTATGCCATAATACTTCTAACAATTTTATCATTGTTTTTACTTAAATCCATGTTTTGAATAACAAAATTCAGATTACAGCCTTTTAATAGCCATTCATTCATTTATATTAATTGACTTAGATAATGCTACATCTTACTTAATAAAGGGTACTTCTGGGAAGTGGGTCTCAAGATGCTTTGGATTCTTAATATATTCATTGTTCAGTAGATTTGGCAAAATTTTCCCTTCAATGGGAATTCTTTGAGAAAAGTGAGAGAATACTAAGAGTTAGCTACTATTTTATGATTTCCCTTTGAAATTTAGAGTAACTAGTTTAGTAGCACTGACAATGCCCCTCATTGTTTACCTAATTCAATATCAAAAGTAAGTAACTTTTCTCGCAATGGAGCCATTCATATTTAATTAAGAGAGATGGCCACTTCCCTTTCAGCAATAGTTAAAGTAGAATATATCACCAATAGATACCTAATTGATGTTTTGGAAGGTTATGCTTCAGGCAAAACTTTATTTCATCCAGCACTGGGTGAAATCCAGTACACCAAGGCCACTGTGACTACAAAATATAGTTTCAAGTGGAAATGTCATCATGCATGAACTATATATTGGTAATCTTATCATGTAGTTAGACCAATCACAGATGATATTTTCTAAGCATTATATAAAAAACTAAGCATGTAATGCTCTGAAGAGCAATCACTGATTTTTTAGCTAAATTGCACTTTAGCAATTAATTCAGAGGCTTATCACATGCTTGACCAATGGCATTTATAACATTACTCCCATATTGTTATGATTTGCAATAATAATAGTACTACAGGCTTGTGGGTGGCTCAGTCGGTGGAGCATCAGACTCTTGATTTCGGCTCAGGTCATGATCCCAGGGTCCACGGGATTGAGCCCTAGTCAGGTTCCATGCTGAGCGTGGAGCCTAGTTAAGATTCTCTCTCTCTCTCCCTCTGCCCCTCCCCCACTTACATTCTATGTCTCTCTCTAAAATAAATAATAATAATAATAGCACTGATGAAGCATTAATTATGTAACAAGCACTATTCTAAACACTTTGCATGGGTTAGCTCATTTTCTCTATGAGATTACTCTATGAGATAGGTACCAATCATGGGAGATAAGGCACAAAAGTTAAAATAAGTAGGGGTATCAATATCATTATGATAAGTATTGTTAATAATATGCTCAAATGTGGACTTAGATTTCACAATAAAATTTAAAAATTGAATTTCAAACAACTACCTTATTTGCTACTCTATCCAAGTAAATAAGGTCTCACCACGTCTTTATGACACAGATGCATGATGTTTTAGTCAAAATAGAAAAATACTTTCATGAATTCAGAACATAGCTTCCTTCTTAAAAGAGTGCATAATTCAAACTTTGCAACAGTCAAGATATATATATCCTTCGCACTACATAAATATGAGTAAGGTTTTCATATTAGAAAATACAATAAGAAACCAGGGCACCTAACCCTAGAAAGCATTAGAACAACCCACAAAGAAGAATAAAGCTTGGATTACTATGACTTTTTATGTGTTCTAAAGAATATTTGCACTTCAAATACTTTCAAAATCATATTAACTTTATAAAACTCTATTTTCTCCACCCCCAAATCTTCCTTTCCCCACTTTAAACCAATCAACTCAAGTCTTTGGGGACTGCCAATTTGGAACATCCTCTGGCCTTGATAATTGGCAGCTGGGATCAATCAGTTCATAAAATCCAACTTGTCAGCTAAAACCAGTCATATTTTTTAAGCAAGACAATCTGTTAAACAGCTTAGGTCGTAAATCCATGAAAAACATTTCCAAAACACATTTTGTGCTTGCTCTTCCTAAGTTCTGAGGCTACAGATGTTACAGAAACCACCACTCTGGAAACTCTCCCAACCATCTATTATCCTTCTCTGAAAATTTGAAGGTATCTTCTGGGCTCCACAGCTAACAGCAGAACAGCTTCTGATAGCCATGGGTGGGAACAGATACCCTCAATGTGAGAGGAATCCTTGTTTCACCTTGGGCAGTTACATAGTAGCCTCTATCTGATGTGCTCTTGATCCAGTTTATCATAAGCCAATGTCGTCACTGTGCAGTTAGGCTAACTTCCAGTACTGGCTCTGTCCTAAGAGGAAAAATTTATTGTATAGATTTCAAAGCAATTGCAGAGCTTATAAAGCTAAGTGATCTTAGGCAAGGCACATCTTCTCAAGCTTCAATATCCCTCCCAGTAAAATAGGAGGGCTGGAATAACCAAACTCCAAATTTCTTTCCAATTCTGTAATTCCATGACTCTACTTCTTCCCATCGCTTTTACTTAGCAGGAAGCAACAATACTCCCTCACCACTGCCAGCTCTTGTGGGTCCAGGACCATAGTGAGTCAGTCCCCACAGAGCATCATGCCACAAATAATGATGGCTTAAATGAACGTTTTTTTCAGACTTCATTTTACTCAACAGTGTGTAAGCAGGTTTCAAAAGAGATAAAGATTATCAGTACCTCTCAGTATCATAACATCTTGACATTTCCTACCACTACTATCCTAAGTAGTCAAATACGCATCAGGCAAATTATCATCCTCCTTGGCCTTACTCCAGATAAATGTATCAATCACTGATGATGCCTCTTCCCCTCATCAAGCCAAGACCACTCTCAGAATCCTCAGCTTAACCTTCCAGACAGCCACCATCAATTATTCAGAATTGGTATGAGTAAAGAGTACATTTAAAATTGTGACCTATACATACAAAGGGATACCTGGGGGGCTTAGTCTGTTGAGCATCTGATTCTTGATTTCAGCTCAGGTCATGATCTCATGGCTCATGAGCTGGAGCCCTGCATCAGGCTCTGTGTTGACAGTGCAGAACCTGCTTGGGATTCTCTCACTCTCCCTCTCTCTGCCCCTCCCACACATGCACTCTCTCACTCTCTCTCTCTCTCAAAAATAAATAAACTTTAAAAAAAAACATTGTGACCTACACATTAACTAGTACCAATCCAAACCCAAATGCTGCCTATACATCTCTAACTGCATATATCCAAAGACATACATACACTCGTTCTCTTCCAACAAAGTATCTCCTTCTCTCTCTACATTCCTATTTTTATAAATGGAAGTAACCCAACCTTCCAGATGAGGTAATATCTGCCTCATCCTTACATCTAATCAACCAAGTCTTACAAATTTTACTTCCTAGGTAGTTTTCACATTAATAATCTCCATTCCAAACAACACTTTCCTAGCCCCAAACCTTATCATTTTTCTTCAAACATACTGCAATTAGCTATTTAAACTAAGTTGCCTTGTCAATGGTGTTGTGAATACCATATTTCCCTACTTTAAACATTTAATAAACTTAATGCATATGAGCATGACAGCCTCAGGTTATTCAATCATATTACATGATAGCTCAGAGTTTCATAAGCATGTAAAAGCTGTATAGCCTTTTATGACCTAGCCTTGGAAGTCAGATAGTATCACTTCTACTATACACTACTGGACAAAGCAGTCACAAGCCCACGCCGATTCAAAATACACTTGATGGGAGGAATGTCAAGGAATGTGCAACCATGTTTTAAAACCATGGTACCCACCTCAAATTGAACTAGTAGTTCCCCAACTATGCCATTGCACATGCTGTTTTCCCAGCATGGGATACTGTGACGGTTAATTATATGTGTCAGCTTGGACCACAAGATGCAGCTGGTTAAACATCATTTTTGGATGTGTCTATGAAGGTGTTCCCAGAAAAGATTAGCATTTGAATCAGTATACTGAGTGAAGCAGATGGCCCTTCCCATTGTGGATGGGCATCATTCAATCTGTTAAGAGCCTGAATAGAACAAAAAGGTAAAGGAAGGTTGAATTAATTCTGCCTAACAACTGAGCTGAGACACTGATCTTCTCCTGCCCTTGGCAGTCTTGGTTCTCAGGTTTTCAGACCCAGACTGGAACCTTCACTATCAGCTCTCCAACTCTCAGGCCTTCTAACTATACCACTGGCTTTCCTGGGTCTCCAGTTTGCAGATGGCAGGCTGTGGGAATTCCTACCCTCCAAAATCATGTGGGCCAATATCTTATACTAAATCCCTTCATATGTATCTCCTATTGGTTCTGTCTCTCTAGAGAACCATGACCAATCTGATTCTCTCCTTCTCCTCCTTGGAAAATCCCAACTCATTCTCCTGGGATCATTAAAATACTACTTCCGTGTGAGAGCTTCACTGACAGCACCAAGGTCACTTGGTGCCCCAGTAAGTAAGTCATTAAGTAAGTAAGTAAGTAACACCTCAATGCTCAAGTAATATCTCACCTCCTAGATCAGTGCTTCTCAAGGAAAGAGATTACCTGGGATCTTAGTAAGATTCAGACTGATTCAGTAGGTCTAGGATGGAGCCAAAAATTCTGTATTTCTTACAAGCTCCCATGTTGCTATACCAACCACACTTTGCGCAGCTAGAGGCCACTCGAAGAGCCTACTCAAATTGATACCTAAAGGTAGAATGCTCCATCCAAGGAGAGGACTGTGGCATGGGAGCAGGCCGCAAAGCATTCACCCAGGAGAGGGCCAGAGCAGAATGGGAAAAGCTGCCACAGGCCCATAAGAGCAAGCAGATTGCTAAGAGACAGGCAAGAAGAAAATTGTGGGTACCAGCCAAAAGAGGGAAATCAGAGAAACCAAGCCAAAAGCTAGCAAAGTTTTTGTTTGTTTGTTTCTTTTCATAAGTTTGTTTATTTTAAGAGAGACAGAGACAGTGCAAGTCAGGAGGGGCAGAGAGGAGAAAGGATCCCAAACAGGCTCTGCGCTGCCAACACAGAGCCCAACATGGAACTGGAACCCACGAAACTACAAGGTCATGACCTGAGCCAAAACCAAGAGTTGGATACTTAACTGACTAAGCCACCCAGGTGCCCCAAAAGCTAGCAAAGTTTTTAAGTGAAGGATGGGGACCAGAGAATTGGGTAACCCCAGAGCTAATGAAAGGGTAATCTATAAAAATTTTTTGTAGGTGAGAAATAGGGGGAGAGCTATTAGGGTCCGAGGCTAAAATTAACATTGTCCAAAATATTTGCCTACCCTTCCATTGAGCAACTGTCTTTGTTTATTTGGCTTTTCGAAATTTGCATTATCTATATCTAAACCATACTTACCGTTAGCTTCCTGAAAACATGAACTGTTCCTATTTATTAGAGAATGGTAAAAACTAAAAACAGAAAAAAAAAGAATGGTATTCAAGAGCATACATGTGCTTTCTGGGTTCATATCTTAACTCTGCCACCTGGAGATTAGGAGGTTTTTGCGGGTTTTGTTTTGTTTTGTTGCTTTAGTTTCCTTAAGCATAAAATAAGAGATGATGTCAAAATAATAAGAACCCATAGGAATGTTGAGAGGATTAAAAGGGAATATATGTAAAAGTGTTTAGCCTGGAACATAATAAGCCTTAAAACAGTATTTGATATTATTATAGAGAGGAAGCATTATGCTGAAGAATGTGCAATGAGAATCAAACCACCAAATTAAAAATCCCTACCTCTCCTATTTATTAGTTGTGTAACTATGGACATGGTTCTTAACTCCTCTAAGCCTTAGTTATTTCAGCTATACTGAGATGCTAACAGTGCCTACTTAACAGTATTATTAGGAGAACTGGGATTACCCATCCCTGATATAAGCAATAAACTTTCACTCAATACTAGTTCTTATTGTTAGCAGCAGCAGCAGCATGAGACATGCAATCTGGCACAAAGCGGGCTTTCCATAAATATTTGTTGAATAACTAAATAAATTAATGAATTTAGAGATGTTGATCTCAGCAGTTTCACTCTCCTTCAAGAGTTTAAAATATTCTCATGTACTTATAGAAAAAAGTATAGGACTTTTTATTAGGACTTACACAAAGAGAAAGTGAAGTAGAGTCAGTGGGCCTCCTCTATATTCACTTTCATCTTTTGTTATATATTAAGCTTCCATGTTAAGTTTCACTTACAAAATTGATTTCACCACTAAAGAATAAAAATTTTATCATATTTTCCAAAACTATGTCTTTTCCTACAAACCACAAGAGAATATAGCACAGCACAGCATACAATGTCTAGTTGTGTGTATGTTAATCAGTGTGAATATCTAAACAATAATAAAAATTAAGTGAAAGGCAGCTGTATCATCACACCATTCTTCATTCATCTACTGCCTGAGAATCTAAGAATGCAATTGGCTGGGAAAAAATATGACACTGACCAGCCTGACAGAATTAGCACAGTGCTACTGTAACAGCAAAAGAATTAGTAAGATTAACAGGCCTAATTCCAATACACATGGTGGAAAACTTCTTGCTGACAGACAGATACAGGATAGGATTTATCTCAGCATTCCACTGAACATTTAAATTAAAAACTACAACTCAGCTGCACCCCAAAGTATCTGAGAATTTGGAAGACTTTTGATTACCTCATTTTACAGTAAATGTCCGGACTAGAACCCTAGAAGGGTCACATCTTCTCCAAACTAGGGTTCATTAAAGAAAAGCATTTTGGGTGGTGTGAGGATGTCTTCTTTTACCTCATATTTATGTTGTCAGACAGGGGATAAATTTAAACACATTCTGCTTCATAAGTTCATATGATCTTTCTTCTATCTTCTGTTGAATTGGGACTGTCACAAAATTTCAATTTCTAAGAGGGAAATTTTCTACAATTTCTTTTACATGCAATTCAGTTCTCTTTCTTCAGAGAATTAGCACCAGGAAGACCCTCTAGACACCTCAAGACAGGTTATGTACATTCCCCAGGCTATGTCTGCAGACATTGCCATCTTAACAAAAATCCTCTCTGCTTTTTTTTTTCCTTATAGGTTCTTTATATACATAATGAACCCTATGGTCTATGCAGATGGAGATAAAGAAATCAAATGATGGAACCAACCATATTCTGCAGATGACTGAGCAAGAGAAAATAATAATCACTAAATTTTAGTCTTATTTTCCCAAATAATGATCTTGAAAAAATAAAAACCATCCACCCCACTCAGTAGTAGTTGAGGTTCACTATTTACACACCAATAGATGAGGATATGCAGGTTACATTAAGAGTTGGTACTTGACTAGGGGCTGTGGGATATCCCAATTCTGCCTTTTACTAGCTACCCCTTACCAAAAATCCCTCAAAAACTTGGCCTCAAAGGCCAAGAAACCCTTTATTACTAACAGGCACTTTGGTGCCCAAATCCCATTATAGAATTATAGGGAGATGTCCCACACCTCATTTCCAAAGAGGATCTAAAGTAACCAACTTTCAACACAAAGCCCAAACCCAAATCTCAAATCTTTCCATCTAAGGAAAGTAAAGGCCTTCCTTTGTGAAGAATAAAAAACCAAGAGAAAGAAATGTCTGAGAATGTTTTCCTAATATCCAGGGTTGGCTTTTCTATACAGTACACCCTAGGCCTTTCTATAGACTGAAGAAAGGAAACATATGCCAAGGAAGATGCTTCCAGGTCTATGTTATCTAGACTCAAGGGAAAAGAGAGAGTACCCTTTTCCTACATGGACTGCCATTTTGGTCAATCCAGAGCCACACTCCTTGAGTGTACAAAGTGGTGTTACTTGCAACTGAAGTAATCCTTAAGGTGAGGACAGAAAAGGGCTCCAAGCTCCCTTAGAGAATATCTTTATATTCCAATAAAAACCTAATACCAGCTGTTAAAAATCACAGAATTTGAGTAAGAGGTGTTACTGATACAAGTACACTGTGCATTTTATATGGAAACAAGAAAAAAATAGAACCACTACTAAATAAATAAGAATATACGGGTAAAAAGTAGAAATTTATGTAGTACTCATATAATTATAAATGCTTATTCAGTGAATAACTAGATAAGATCAATTTTCTCTCTTTTAACTAAATTATTTTGGAGTTATGTAATCAAAACCATAATTATTCAATTATTTTTTTTTCCTCTTGACATATAATGCTGAAATAGGATCTTATACCTGGGTTCAAAACAAACCAAAAGACAAGTAACAAGGGCATAAGTGCTGTGGTGAACACCTCCTCCCTCCCCTAATCTCCCCACAGATACTACTAGTTCAACCACAGACTATGTCTGAGGACAGATTGATTTTCCATGAATTACTCCAAAGCTAAGAGGGCTCTTCTCAGTCAGATGTGTATCCCTGCAGACATAAAGTGGAGCTACAGAGGAAATGTTGGGAATAGAAAAGACTGTGTATACTAGGCCCTCACCCAGTGATGCCTGCCTCAAAATAAAATGTTTCAGAGGACAAAATAAATAACCTACAATATTTCTAACTTATTACTATATTCCCCACAGACCTCAAATTATCTTTTTATGAAACTCATTCCTAGTGTGAGCAATTAATGGAATACTTTTCCTTATATATAATGTCTCTCTCTTATTGGGTAAATGGGGATGATGCAAATGGCTTATGAGGGTGATCAGTATTACCCATATTGTGTGGTCAAGAGATTTTATGTTCATGTTTTGTCAACACCGTTGTCAACAACGTGTTAAAATCCTCATGACAACGAGCTCAGTGTATGATGGGACCATAATGCATTTCTCCAGAAACTTTCATTAATATTCATCAACCGGGGAAGACATTTCAATGATGGAAGCACATTACTTCTATATTAATGTGACTTTTAGGGTTCAAAAACTGGTCATGTAAGCCTCCTCCAAGGCAGAGAACACTGTAATTATAAATTCCAAGAAAAACTACAACCAGCATTTATGGAGCTCTTTCTATGTGACATTCCTATTAGAGACACTTTGTACACATTCTCTTACTGAATCTACACAATAATTAGGTACTATTATAACCTCATTTTGCAGATGAAAAACCTTAGAAAGATCTAACTTAAGCCAAAGCAAGATAACTCCAGTTTGCACATTTAACCATTATTCTATCCTGTATTCATGATAGCTTGAAGTCTGAAAAAAAAAAAAAGAAGAAGAAAAAAAGCAGAAGACATTGACTATGTAGGCTGCTCATGGCATTTGTAATCCAGCTTTCCTGGCTGCTTAATATGTAAATAAAGTACCATAAAATTTATTTTTTGCCTTCCTAGCTCTTTTTCAGGAGGATAAGGGACACAAAACCTTAGCTGTGTAGGTCAAGCAGTACATCCTTGTTACAGATTCCATCCACCTGACCAGCAAGAGAAAGATACTTTATACAGACTCATTTCCTCTCTTGGTATAATAACAATTTAAATTTCTCCTTTAAAGCCCAGTTGCATGGTTCATCTGTTCCAACTGGCTCTTCTCCTGATTCATGGTGGCTACAGGAGGGAGGTGAGGAAATCCACTTGCAGGGGAAAAACCCAAGCAATGTTGTATTAATTAAATTTGCATCACTGTTGTAAATATGCCCAGGGGCCAGGGTGATGAGTGCATTTTATAAATCAAATAAATGAATATTAACTTCTTGAGGTTGCTAAATGTAAAATGTTTGAAGAACAGAAACCAAATAAATCCAAACTGTGGCTGAGAGAGCTACCCTTGATAATTAAAACATACACTGAAAATATTAACTTGATTCAAAATCTTAAATGAAACTCCATTTCTAAAGACGGCTTTCCATTTTATGATTTTTTTTTATTACAACAGAAGGTAACCACATGAAAGTCATCCTTAATGAACTCAACATTTTTCAACTTTCTGAAGTAAAAAGACAACAAAAGAAGAGAGAAACATGAAAACTGCCATATTTATAATGATTCCCCTGCATGTACCTCATCTCCAATGGTAGGCTTTATCTCTTGTCTTTAGGGACTGGGTTTAAAATTCAGAAATTCTTCCTGTGAAAAAGAAAGGGAAAAAAAAAAGGAGGAAGGAAAGAAGATCAGAAGGGACTGAAGGAACTAATGGAGTAAAGAAAGAAAAGAAATGGGAAAAAAATGAAAAGGGAGGATTTCAAATACCTGTAAGAACCATCACATTGGAATTAATGTATCAAAATGCAAAGTTAAAGGTCACCTATACAAGAGTAAATTTTTTATGTGTATGATTCTAAATACCAAGAAATACAGCATCAATTAAAATTGGGGCAGGGGTACCTGGATGGTTCAGTTAGTTAAGCATCTGACTCTTGATATTGGCTCAAGTCTCAAGTCATGATCTCATCCTGAGATCTCAAGCCCTGAGCTATTCTCCACACAAAGCCTGGGGAAAAACCAAGAAAGGTTGTATTATAAAATAAATTTTTAAAAAATTGGGGCAAATGAAGCCTAAGTTTACTGCAAACCTTTCAGCACATTATTTTCATGCCCAACCTTTAGTTCGACTTTTTTTTAATGTTTATTTATTTATTTATTTATTTTGAGAGAGAGAGAGAGAGCAAGCAGGAGAGGGGCAGAGGGAGAGGGAGAGAGAGAATCCCAAGCAGGTTCCACACTCACTGTGGAGCCCGAAGCAGGGCTCGATCCCACAGCCATGAGATCATGACCGTGAGATCACAGCTTGACCCAAAATCAAGAGTAGGATGCTTAACTGACTAAGCCACACAAGTGCCCTTAGTTTGACTTGTTTTTAACATCAGTTTCTATGGTGTAAATATTAATCAGTCCAATGGTATTCTGTTAGACACTGTGGGAACACCAGAGCATAGTTAGAATTGTTTTTAAAGAAATAAGCTCTATTTGTTTTCAAACTAACAGAATGCCTTTTTTTTTTTTAATTTTTTTTTTCAACGTTTATTTATTTTTGGGACAGAGAGAGACAGAGCATGAACGGGGGAGGGGCAGAGAGAGAGGGAGACACAGAATCGGAAACAGACTCCAGGCTCTGAGCCATCAGCCCAGAGCCCGACGCGGGGCTCGAACTCACGGACCGCGAGATCGTGACCTGGCTGAAGTCGGACGCTTAACCGACTACGCCACCCAGGCGCCCCCAGAATGCCTTTTAATTGAAACAGAAGGTCTAAAATTGAGAATAATTTGCTCTGAATTTATACTCCTTGAAATCACTGGGAATCCAAGAATAAAACGTGTATCTTCTTTTTCTTACTGATCTTCAGAAATATATTACAATAAGGAAAGAGAAGGGAAAGGAAAGAAAGAAATGTACATACAATCTAAAGACATGCACAGCTATCAGTCCCCTCACCTCCTAGGGCAAACGAACAGCATACCTCAGTTTTTAATCTTAGTAGTGGCATAGCGGTAATATCATTTTATGTGGGTGCCGTAACATGAAAAATGTGAGGAACCATTGATGCAAGGACCTATAAGTTTTGTTGCATGTATTAGCGTCTCAAATTTAATCATTTTGTGAATCCCTCTAAGAGAGAATTTTAGCTTCCCTTAAAATTTACATAGATTTGTAAAATATTTACTCTCTATTATAACTAAATTTTGTATGCATCCTCCTTTTTAGCCACAGTGTGATTAAATCCTTACAGAAACATTTGTCACTCGGCCTGATTTCATATTAATAAAAATGCACTATTAAGCATTTGGGAAAATATAGTATTTTAATTGATGAATGTCAATCATTCTGAAGCCACTCTCCATATTAAAAAAGACCTTCTCTTGGTTAAAAGGGACCTTTCTTAAATCACATGCATTGGGGTAGGAGGTGGGGAAGAAGGTCTCAGTCTCCTTTGCATAACATAATATGGCCAGCTGACACAAATGTGTCCCATGAACAAAGGCTCATGACATCTGCTATTCTGGCACCAAACATGAAGGCACCACACCCACCTTCATCCACATAATTGTCAGCATGCCATTGAACTCTAACTACATTACTGTTAGAAAGTTTCCCACAATAAATGTAGTCTCCCTACAGCACAGAGCACTATTAGAGACAGGACTTCCATAGAGTATTACAGATTTACTGGAATTCTACAAGAACATTCCATAAAAAAATAAATACTAACTCCAAACATAGAAGATTTTTAGTTTTTATGATGAGAATTATTATATTCAGGAAAAAAATAATTGTTAAAAAGTTAAAATTTTTTGTCACATCCTCATTATCTAATACAAGAATTTACAGTATGAAACAAAGAAAAAAGAATCACTGATCTTTATGTAAATGCAAGACATATTTCAGTTTCTACTACTATAATAGATTATTTTTCTCTTAAGAAAATAGTAGAATGTTGTTTAGGAGTACATTTGTACATGAAAGAAGACTATAACTATATCCAGAGTAATCAATCATCAACAAACCTTTAAAACTCATTCTCTGAGCCAAGTGACCACTAGAGAATTTGGTGTTTGTTAACTGGTAACTAGCTTTTATTGAACATACCAAGGCCACAGTTTCACAAATGATGCCCTCTGAATGGGAGAAAATACAGAGACCAGAAAATCTTTCTCACTGAAAATTCACAAATTTGTTCAGACAGGTCTGGGAAATTATAATGTAAATAAACTAAATGTATGTGACTGATAATAGACCATGGCTTATGTATATGAGATGTGTGGTTTTGCCATGCAGATGTCTACAATGAAATCTTTTCACTCTATAATTTTTTTTAATCTCATCTATGTAGTACTCAGGTTGCTCCCTTAAAACCTCTCAGTCTCAGCCTAAAGTTTGATTTTCAAATCTAGCAATAAGTTAGTATGAGCCTAGTCTTTTCCTTTGATGTTGCATTGCACTGTGCACGTCTTCTGGCAGAATGGATGAAGGCTATTGATATAAGGTATCCAGGCAAAGACATGTGTTTACAATTATGGCCTTCAAAATAAAGAGAGGATACATAACCGTATCCCTGGGGGTATGGAAATTACACCATTAGAGAAGCATGGCCAGAGGCCAATGGTTTGTACTGGTATACCTAATGAACAGTGTATTTCCATCTCCAAATGTGCATTCTATTTATAATAATATAAAGCTATTTTTTTAGATGAACAGAAAAATTAGACATACCTGGCACAGCCACATAACTAAAGGCTTGAGAATATTAAATTGATAGAGCATAATAGTGTCTGGCACAAGGAAAGGCATGCTTAAATGAGGGCATGCTGGGAAAAGGTGCTTGCATATATACCACAAGCAAAATTACACCCTGCTGTGTAGGAGAGAGAACACAACACAGGATTTGGAAGATGAGGTCTCTACACCACACTTTGAATTGTTACCAAATAGCAGCTTCAGAATCAATAAGCAAACTCCTCCAATGAACTGGATAATAGGCAATTTCCAAGTTTCAAGGGCAGAGTGGTAGTGTAAATTCTATGATGTCAAGGCCAGTGAGAGAAGGGTGGACTCCACATTAGACTCTGAGCTCATAAAATTTGGAAGAAACTTAAGGGCTGCCACATGTCCTGGCTCTTGCTCAAACTCCCTTGCCTGCACTGAATCAAGAGAGAGGGATGTGAAAACTGCTCACCACGGGGGTCACCAGCCCAACACCTGATGTATAGGTGCCAATGTTGGTATTCACCGGTGTGTCTTTTCTACTTGTGAAACAGGATGAAGAATGTAAAAGTGACCACGCAGGAGACAGACAAACATGAAAATCTGGCAAGTCACCTCGGCTACACTGAAACTCTAAAGCCAGAGGGAGGCTGATATTTGCCATATGTTACTCATTATACCAGAAAGAGAATGAGAAAATGGTATGAGGAGCAATCCTATAGTCCAGGAAGAGAAGGGGAAGAAGTAATGGGCAATGTAGTGGAAATAGGTATTTCACAGTGAAAGCTGCCTGTTGTAGTTCAGTGCATGTTTACAACTTTTCAAGGTATCACCTAACAAGCACATCAAAAGTATATTGTCCTTAATTTCACGGTAAAATTGTTATTTATAATTCTTGCTAATGTAAAATAGGGCTCACATGAATAAACAGAAAAATGCCATAGGCCTTCAGTCATACATGCTAATAAATTCCTTCTCATCTTTATTAATCTACCCATTCCTAAAAGCTGCCTTGGTTCTAAACTGACATCTAATTTCATATTTTGTCAAGGCCACAGGAGTTCAAAAAGAAATCAAAACAGAAAACTAAAATTTTGAAAAACAAAATGGAAGGTAAATATAGCTTCTATTCACTTAATAAATTAGTATAAAATGTTAAGATTCGGAGGCTCAACACTATATTTTAATTCTATGAAGCAAACTGGTATCTTGATACAGCATGCACAAGAATAACAAAAAAAAATGATTTTCTATACTTTCTCAAAAGGGCTTTGGGGCTTTCAAAAAGTATAGGTAATGGCACTATGTTCAAAGGCACTTAACCTTGGTAATAAAGATGAGTTCCTTACCTTAAGATTTATAAGAAAATGGGGTATATTGACAGGAAGAGCTGTGAAGCCTCCACTGACATACAATTTTATCAATTTTATCAATAGATACACAATTTTATCAAATAGCTCATGAGTCCAAGACAGTCTAGACAGCAACATACCTGGCCAAAAAGGAGATATCAGGTATAAAAATTACTTCAAGCTCTAAAATTCTACAAGTGTAAAGTGATAATAGTGTAGTTTGCATCACAGTCATTTTACTTCTCTTATTCCTTCAAAGGTTAGAATTATAGGATTATAGCATCTTAAGCCCAAATCTTTAAAGATCCTTCTAGTCTCTCTCATTTTACAGATATGCAATGCTATCTTATGCAATATGTAACTGAAATAATATAAAGCTGTGAGCAGAGAAATCTAAATTTACTCCCTATTCCTACATTCCAAGTTAAATTGATTTGCAGATCTTAATCATCTTCCATTTACATTTAATTTGACCCTGTCCCCATACTTTCAGATTTGATCTGTTCAGATATTACAGCTGCACAAGACAGGGGCTCAGCATCGCACTGTTGTCCTCCTTACCTTAATAGATTTATTGATGTGCTTATTAATAGAATTCCATGCTTCCTACCAAAACGAAAATGCAGAAGTTAACTTTTTTTTTATCTTCTAAGGGGAATTAATGGTAAAACTTTTACAGGAAATTCTATTGTTTTCATATCTCTAATTCAGTGTATAGATTTTGTTTGCCACAGAGGCATAAGTCAGTAAGAGAAGACGAACTAGAAATTTGGTCAGTTGCATTCACAGTTAACCTATGTCATACTTACTTTTCACAGGAAGAACAGTGACCTCTGGAAAGAGTGCTTAGCCCGTGGCAGAAATTTGCCTACCTAAACTCTACAGAAATAATCAAATCTTGGTTCACAAAACCTATCCTGACTGAAACCTTCCATCTTTACTTTACAATTTTCCTGTATGTCTTTGGAGTAACCTGACACTAAGTGCTTACCATGTGGCCGGCATTGTTCTGAGCATTTTATAACACTCGTATATTTAGTCCTCACAAGTGAGAAAACTGAGGCACAAAGAAATAAATAGTCTTGTGCAAAGTTACATCATTAGTAAGGGGCAGATCTGGGACTTGGGCCCAGCCAAGTTGGCTCCAGAATCAAGATCTTAATCATTACACCATATAAGGCAGTCCCTTCACTTTTGGTTTGGTGTCCAGTTAATCCAGGATGTAAACTCAGCCAAGTCAAAGTTCAAATTCCCCCTCAAGGCTACGCTTCTTTTTTGTGGGTTCTCTCCTCACTTCTCCTCTTCCCTGGGATGGCATCTGGGTACAAAGGGAACACTAAACAGCATCCCAACAGTAAAAGAATGGATTTTCATTTTCTATATCTGTGTTGACTTCACCCTGGTCTTTCAGTGTTGGCTCCTTATCTGTTTTCCCCCTGAGATAACCAGGTTACCCATTTCCTCAGGATGAGTGCTAGCATCGTAATGTCATCTTGCCATGCCCTCTAACTGTGATATCTACCACTCTGTGCCCTTCAAACTTGAATCCAGGTCTCTTCCAGTCCACCAGAACTCAACTTTTTTGACTTCCACTAGAACATATGTGAATTTCCCTAATTCCTATTTGCCATTTTGGCCACAGAAAATTGTATTTCAGTTCCTTCATCTGCCCAAGCCCATCTTACTGCCATTCCTGTTCTACTATGGCTGCTCCATATGGTGCGAGTCCCTCTAGATACTTCCTCCTCCCAGAGTTCCATGCAAGAAGTCTTCAACTATTCCCTCTGCTTTAGGATTCAAATATGTTTGCTGATCCCTTTCCAACCTCTTAGGTTGTAACACCAAGAGGGGCAGGGCAGACTATCAGGGTGAGGAAAGTGCTAGGGCCTGCAGGCCCTTGGCATCCCATTTCTCTTGTTCTCCTCCCCTTTCCAGAATTCTTTTCCCCAGATCGAGAAGGTCTCTCCTTATTCCCAGATAGTAGAAAATTGCCATTGCATCCTCTCCTGTGTCTTCTTCATCATGAGTTAATAGTATTCCAAACCTCATTTTCCAGCTTTGGCTTCTTTTCTCTCAACACATTTTGGTCTTTTCAAATGAAATATTTGGGTTTTTTAATGCTTTTTCAATGGAATTGGCCTCACAAACCTATTTCATATGCCAAAAGCTGAAAATTGACTCCTTTGTCTTTGTATGGGTGTTTCCTTCCCTCCAAAGCCCTGGATGACTCAGTCTCAATAGGCAGAAGATGCATTAAGAAATACCAGGAATGAGAAATACCTCACATAATCATTTTAGTCAGTGAAGGACACTTTTGTTGGGTAGAGATCTTCCAACACCAAGCCATTTAATACGCTTTGACTAACATAAAAAATGATTTTTTTTAATTAGAATGAACTGCTCTAAATGTTAACCTGTTAGACTTTTCCCAACTTCTTCATTTCCTAGAGTTGTCTGAAAAACATTAGGAATTACAGGAGGTCTTTTTTTAAAGTTTTTTCTTTTAATTCCAGTATAGTTAACATACAGAGCTATATTAGTTTCAGGTGTACAATATAGTGATTCAACAATTGTATATAATTTCAGTGTTCATCATAATAAGTGTACTCTGTAATCCCCATCACCTATTTCACCCACCCCCTGACCCACTTCCCCTTTGGCAACCATCAGTTTGTTCTCTATAGTTAAAAGTCTATGTCTTGGTTTGCCTTTCTAACTCTCTCTCTCTCTTTTCTTTTTGTTCATTTGTTTTGCTTCTTAAATTCCACATGTGCGTTAAATCATATGGTATTTGTCTTTCTTTAACTGGGGAAGTCTTTTTCTTGACATAATATCACTGAATAGAGAGGATTTAGTGAATTCAGATTTAAATAGGAATCATCTGCTAAGATTTAGGAATCTAAATATTTAATATTAAACCCTTTATTTAACAGATATTTATCACACTGTTGCTGTGTAGCAAGGGCTGTGTTAATGCTAAATATATAGTTATAAATAAAATAGACAAGGGCACTGCTGTCATGGAGGGTACAATATGTCAGAGGGAAGACACTGAATAAACAGCATCATTAGGATTCTTCCCTGAGGATGAAACTTTCCCTGCTGGAAGCAAAGCAAAGAGCAGTGGGCAGTTACCTTTCCAAGGAGGAAATAACACAGGTAAAAACCCAACAATGGTAAGGCACTTTGTGAGTATAAGCCCTCAAGGCACTGAAAGAAAACGTGGCTTTATCATAAAGAGGGAAGAAGAGCACTGTAGAAGACAGAAGTAGAGAGATAATCAGTAACTAAACTTTTGGTGGCATTATGGGTCGTGTTAAGGATTTTACACTCTTCTAGGAGTAATAGAAAGCCCCTGGATAATGTTAATCCAGAGAATGATGTTATAAGGACTATGTTTGAAGATTTTTACCATAATTGCAGTGGGGAAAGTGAATATAAGTGGGGTTAAAAATGGGTACAACAAAGGACCCCTGGCCAGCTTGGTCAGTAGAGCATGTGACTCTTGATCTTTACAATTGTGAGTTCAAGCCCCATGTTGGGCATAGAGCTTACTTAAAAAAAAAAAGGAATACGTACAACAAAAATAACTTTATGGGGATGATGTGGCAGTTACCAGATAATGTTCACTTAGACTTGAGTAGTGGTGGTGGAAATGAAGAGAAGTTGGATGATTTGAAGTATGTCTTCCAGTAGAAAGACAGGACTTGGTAACAGATTAGATGTGAGGGGTAATGATAAGGAAAAGACAAACAAATCAGTGAGGACAGCAACCATGACCTTATTATTTATTATTGCATTCCTGACATCAACCACAGTTCCTGACATATTAAAGATACATAGTAGAGACTTACTGAATGAGTATGTATGCAAATGGATTGAGATGCAGTACTTTTACTGACGTGGGAAACACTGAAGAGGCAGAAATACAGGTTAATGCTATGATTTCAGTTTTTGACAGAGAGATTTTGAGATGCCTTTCTCATTCAGGAAAAAGAACTGTAGGCAGTTAATATATATGCCTGCAAATCAAAAGAGAGATCTGGCCTGGAGATACCCATGTAGGCATTGGTGGCATATGAAAGGCAACAGAAGTAGAGGAATAGAGAAGACCACTTAAGAAAACCATATTAGAATGAGAAGGGAAGAGGGCCTAGAAATCCAGCACTGAATGATACTAACATTTACAACTCAGGCAGAAAAATCTGTCTCCCATTTCCAGCAAATTTTTCTGATAGTGAATTAGTGTATCATATTGACCACATCAAAAACTTAAAACTGAAGAATACTTTTGTATGAATAAATATTTATTGAAAATCTTCCTTTTATCAGATAATCTCCTAGGTGCTTGGAGACACAGACTTAAGAAATATTCACTGCCCTTGAAGAGCTTAGTGACCCAACCAACAATGTAAATGTGTTCTGAATTGCTTTACATTCTATGATACCTAAGAGGAGGTGGCCAAGATTAACTATTTTCTGCATTCATCATAAAGAGTGCTCTTGGCTCAGCTACAGAAAAATAAAGTTATATTTCTGTATATCTGAGTCATAGTTTATACATTTTAAATCTGTTGTGCAGGTAATGAATGACTAAGCCATTATATGCTCTTTCAGAGATACAGAGGAGACACAGTAGAATGATACAGAAAGAGGATTGGACGAAAAATGAGAGACCAGATCTGCAAAAGCAATTTCCTGAATGAGTCGTTCAAACAATGAATTGCTTTGTGTGAAATGCCTCACAAACCTCTCCCCCTCAGAGAGAAGTTAGCATGAGCCAGACATGATGTGCTCAGAGCAGGTCTCTGGGAATCATACAACTACTCCCTTTTTGAGAAGAAACTAATTGAGGCTTCTGGGTCCACAAACCTGATTCCTAAAAATGTATAGTGTTTAGGGCTTAGGAAGAGAACCTTCCCCCCAAATCTCTCAAGTAAATTGCCCTTCTAGGCTATGATTTCCCAAAAAGTAATAATAGAATATGTGTGTGTGTTTATGTACGTATGGGCATATATTTATATATCTATATATCTATTTATATAAAATATGTCAAAATAGATATACAGATATATGCTCTTTCTCATGTATATCTCACACGATCCTAGACACACCGCTACGAGTTATACAAAATTCTGCATGCTGGGCTAGGTCCTGATAGTGGCTGCGTCCAGAGGTCATTTAGGAGAGATTAGGCATCCTCCATAATCTCCATTAATCCATCCCAAACAAATATATAACCTAAGTAAAAATAAATGTGTTTGCTCTGTCAATGCAGTCCCAAGATAAGCCCCATATGCCTCTCTTCCAACCAAATTTTGATCCCTGGTCTTTTCCTGTTTAGAAATTCTAGGGCAACCATTAGGCACTAAGATAATAAGATGGATACTTGCAGAGATTTAAGTAATTTGCTCATATCAGGAAGACAGTACATGACATAGCTAGTCCTTAAACACAGATCTGCTGATTCCAAAGTCATTTCTCTTTGTAAATATTTCCTGTTGCCATCCAAACCACAAAGTTAAACAAGTTAGAATAGTAGATATGAAAATCTGGGAGAATAAAGGTAGAACATTTTTATCTGAAAGTCTTCTAACTGTAATGATTTTACGCTTTGTTTACCACTATGTACTTAGCTCCTAGCAAAGTACTAACTGATCAATTCTCAGTATGTAGTTGATGAACAAAAATGAGTTAACTAAGTAACTAATTAATTAATGTATTGATAATTATTCTCAATGATAGGATCTACTCTGCTAGTGAGTACATTTTAATGTTGGTTCTACAGAGTGTCTGACATTTTAGGTTAAGTTTTAAAACCATACTACAACAAATGTTTTAAGTAACACAGATTTTGTCAGAATGTGTTTTACTCAAAACACCCTTAATTTTACTGTTCCGTGGCTTTGAAGTGTTAATACATGTCACTTGCCTAGAGCAGTATAACATTTGTTCCAGCTGAACACATTTATAAATGTGGTACCTTCTTTAAAAAAAAAAAAATAGATGAGGGGGAAACAATCCCCTTATAAAAATAAAGAATTATCCACTTCTACAAAAAAAAAAAGTAGCACAAAGCCACAAATAAACATCAAATAATGCCACGTGTTTTTGAAACTCCATAGTCATTAAAAGTTATATGTCTAGTCATGTGAAATTATCATGAACTTTATAAAAAAATAACATAAATATTTACTGTCTTATAACATCATTACCCTTAGAAGTTACTCAGAAGAAAATTTTGCTTGATGAGGTTCAATCTCCTAGAAAGCTCTAAATCTAAATCTAAATAAAGTTCTTTTTGGTATGGTGTATAAAAGAGTAACAGAAAAAAATATTTTTTATTGCCTTAAAAATGAAAAATATGTACTCTTTACACATTCACATAACTCAAAACCAAGTAAATATTTTTTTCAAACACTTCCTAAAAAACACTGCTAAAGTAAGACTATGCAACAATCATGAGTCCAATTATTTTTCAATTAGAACTAATTAAATATCCAAATAACAGCTTCTATAACCTTATCTTTATAATGCAGTATTTTTCCAATGAATGCTAGATTTCCCAATATCATTCATTCATCAATTTATTTTCTCTAAATCATATCAAAGTCCACTATATAAAACTTAAAAATGGGGCACCTGGATGGCTCAGTCGGCTATGCATCTGACTTCGGCTCAGGTCATGATCTCGCAGTTTGTGAGTTCGAGCCCCATGTCAGGCTCTGTGCTGACAGCTTGCTCAGAGCCTGGAGCCTGCTTCAGATTCTGTGTCTCCCCTTCTCTCTGTCCCTTCCATGCTCATGCTCTGACTCTCTCTGTCTCTCAATAATAAATAAACGTTTAAAAAAAATTTTTTTAAACAAAAATAATAAAAGCAAGTATCTATTTTAAAATAAATGTCCCTTGGGGCGCCTGGGTGGCGCAGTCGGTTGAGCGTCCGACTTCAGCCAGGTCACGATCTCGCGGTCCGTGAGTTCGAGCCCCGCGTCGGGCTCTGGGCTGATGGCTCAGAGCCTGCAGCCTGTTTCTGATTCTGTGTCTCCCTCTCTCTCTGCGCTTCCCCCGTTCATGCTCTGTCTCTCTCTGTCCAAAAATACAAAATAAACGTTGAAAAAAAAAAAATTTTAAAAAAAAAATAAAATAAATGTCCCAAACTCAGTTTCCATTTGTCAAATTCAAAGCAACAGTTGTTTAATATCTAAGCAATGAAAACCAGCTACACAGCATAACTAATCACTATTATAATACTATTTTTAAATCTATATTCATGTCTCTTTTTTCCTACTGTTATCCAAACCAGAAAACAACCTTTTTTAGGTTTTCATTTTTCCTTCATTTCCTGGCCATAACCTTTCTTCACCCTGATTTTTTTTTCCTTTTTGTATGTCTTGCACCTCCTAATATGTCATTTAAACTATCCATTACATTATCTACTAAGCAATAACACCAACAATTAGAAAATTCTTCTAAGATAGTAATATATAATATTATATTTCAGATATTTTGATTCTCCATATAAGACAAATCCTTTCCTGATTTCTTTTAGGAAAAAAGAAAAAAGAAAAAAACTACTAGATCATATAAATTAAAGATTTCTGTGTTTCCAGAGGAAATGGAAATGTTGCATGTATAGTCTTAAGCTCTTCTCAACATACTAGGATCTTTAATAATAATTTGCTATGCTATACCATCCATGATGTACTCTCATGTAGTACATAGTTGTTACTTTAGAGCAAGAGCTATAAAGTGGTTGCTCCTACAAAAACAGAACAGATCTCTATTATAGACAGACAATATACTAAAGTTCCAAGAGCTTTGCAAGAAAGAGGGTAATCTGCCCCTAGGGATGACTCCCCACTCAAAACCTCCAACAGACAACCCATTCAATTCAACAATCAAAGACATAAAGACAATAAACTCAAAACTGCTTTGAAGTTTCCAATCTCAAAGCCTATACGCTATATAGGAATACCCTTGATATTTTGAGGTAGGGAACCATAAAGTAAAATAACAACTTACTCTTTTCTAGGCAATTGCTCATGTCCTCATGGCACCATAAAACAATATAGTTTAGGCCCTATAATTAACATTTTTAAGTTATAAGAAGGCAAAATGGGTAATGATTATTCTCTAACTCAAGAAAATATTCAAAACCTTTTCTTGGGTACTCATAACTCAAAACCACTAGAGCTATAAAGCACATTCTTGGAATTATCAACCTCTATCAAGCCCAAATTAAGTAATATTTTTTTTCAAGTAGACGTATTTTAAAATCATGTGTCTGTGTTAAAGTAGTAGGAAATGTTTCTATTTTTTAATTTATTTTAAATTTGCTTGCAATTGTTGCCATGAATCTTTGGTAACAACCAAAGATTTTATCCTCCGTGCTCTGATGCCCTTAACCACTTCTTTCCAAAATTTGTTCTAACTTCCTAACACAGAATGTTTTTATATTTCACTCAAAAGTCAAAAAAGTCAACATCAGTATAAAGAATGCACTCAGTAAATCTATTATTTTCATTATGGAGATGTTTCTTTTGGCCATGATTTTCTCTGACTCCACCCTAATATTCTTCTGTTCAGTGTCTGTCAAATAAGAACCAACCCTAGGATTTTGTAAACTCTGGCTGCTCCATATGGCTTTATCCATTCCTCCAGGACTCACAAGAGAGTGAGTGGTGGTGGTGGTCTTCTGGCCAACCCACTAAATAATAATCTCACACTTACAAAATTTCAAGAAAAGTATGATATTTAGCACATAAATGGATAATGTGAGACGTTAAAAGTTTGGGTGTAATTAATCACAGCTCTTGCCCTAGGGTTTCTACACAATTTGTGAGATAGACATAGAGTATTAAAAAAGAAATAAAAGCTCAGTCACCCAAATATGTGACTTCTGGTTGCTTAGTTCTCCCATAATGTTCCCCCAAATTGTGACCTTGGAGTCATTTGTTTGCCACCTGGATAGAGAGAGAGGCAATGCATGCATCTTAAAAGCACTATAACCAACAGCCAATGGAGGGACCATGTACACTGGACTTTCCCCAGAAAAAATGTAACAGTGTAAGCTGGAAGGTTTACACCAATGCTATTCCCTCCTTAGAAATGGAATCAAAGTCCTTATATAGGACTTTGAGAGAGATATGTTCCCTCTCCCTTACAGAAGAGTAGAATAAATAGTAAGAAAATATTTTCCTTTTCTTCAGTAACCTGGTTGAAGAGTTTGATACTAACATCAATTTCAGACTTAATTTTCTTTAGTACATTTTGTTGCCCCAAGATCCAATCTGTTATATGTATAAATGTTTACCCAATGTAGCTTTTACCCAGTGTGAAACATAACTAGACACTGATGTCTATTATATATCTTAGTTTCTCTTTCTAATACAGTGAAAAAACACATTTTCTATCAAAGGTATGCAGTTATTTTTCAAAATGGAAAAGTGACTTGGTTGCTGACATATCTAGGAAATAATAAACAAAATAAGAAGACTGGTTAGGAATCCAGTGAAAGGACCTGGTTACAGATATTAATTCTAGACCTTATTTCCAGATGACTAACCCTTAGAGATTGTCTCCCACATAACATGTACTTGAAAGATTGGAACATCATGTCTGCTTTCAAACTATTCTTTACTCTGTTACATCCATATCACATATAACTTCAAATGTTAAAATCTCTAATGGGATTAAAATCATAAAAGACGAAATCATTCTATTATGCAGTGTTCTATGCTGTGACCTTGAGAAATAAAGATTCGTCTGGGTTTTGATTTCTTTAACTATAAAAGAATTATCTCCAAGATTACTCCAATTTAAAACTCTGTAATTCTAAAATTGCTTCCTATAGCTAAATTTTACAGGATAGTACCTGTCTTGAATATATATAATAGCAGATACATTAGTCAATTTTTGAGAGGAAGCCAATGTGGACCATTGTGTTTCATTTTATGACATAGCATGTAATTGTTTAGTTGACAACGGTACACACACATACATACACATACAGAGTTCTTAGACTTCTGACTCCTTAAGTGATCTTATCTACTCCTATGTCTTTAAATGTTATCTATATATGAACAATCTCCATTTCAGACCTCTCCCCTGACCTCAAGACTCATCCCATTTTCTATTTGACATCTCCTGCAATATATAAGCATCTAAAGTATAATATGCATGTCCAAACCAAATGTTTACTTTCCTTCCCCAACATCACAAATATCCTAATATAAATGTTTTCTTCATCGTAATAAATCACAAGTCTATTTTTTGAACTAATTAGCACCTTTCCTTAAATGGTGAAATTATTTATTCCTGACACTCCTCTTACTCTTACACACACATCCAAACCAATTCTTTCAGCTCTGTCTTTGAAATATATACAAAATCTGACCACTTTTTACCACCTTCACAGCTAATACCCAGAATCAGGATAATATCTCTTCTCCTACACTATTAAATAGCCTCCTACTAGTTTACCTATTTCTATCTTTGATTCCCCTGAAAATTTCTCCACACAGCAGCCAGAAGGATCCTTTTATACTGCAAGACGGATCACATGACTCCTGCTCAGAATCTTCCTGTGGCTTCCACTCTCCATTAATAACCAATTCTTGCCTTAGGCTCTAATTCATTTAGTTTGGCCTCCTGCTCCTCTTTGACCTCATCATCTTCCATTCTCCTCTTACTCACTGTACTCCAGCCAGATGGCCCCATATCAGATTCATTTTTCTTTATATCATAATGTAACATGTTATCTATTCACTTTTAGCTTTTGTTCTCCCTGTCAGCTGGAATGTAAACTCTTCAGAGTCAGAGATTTTGTTCATTTCATGTATGGCTATATCCTCACAGACAACAATATTGTCCAGAAATAGTAAATCATCAAAAAGTATTATAAAATAAATAAATAAACAAAATTACTCATGTTACATCAGCCTTTTGAGAAATTTAAAAGGACAGAAAAAGGGAAAATTGTGCAGCAGCTAGGATATAAATGCTTAACATATTTGCTATACGAAAAGTTCCTATAAATCAACAAGATAAACACAAAGACCAGAATAATATCTAAGCTACTGTATTCAAAAACACTTGTTACCCATGTTTTATACACTTGTATGTACTTTTCATGTGCTGAATTCTCTTTCAGGAATATCCTTTCTCCCTTCTTCATCTTACAAAATCTAGATTAAATAATGTTCTTGTGATACTCTCAACAAAAGAAACAATACAAGTGACAAGCATACATGAATATCCTTGAACTTCCTAGTAATAAAAATGTAGAATTAAAATGACAAATAATTTTCATTCATTAAATTAAAACTCAATTAAAATATGATGCTGATAAGAGTTATATTAAAACTGATAGTGTCATGTGTTATTTGCTAGTAGGACTAAAAATTGTAAAACACTTTTGGTAAGCAACTAGTAATATGTTTAAATATACTCATCAGATTTTTGAAAAGAATAAAATGTTAGAAATAAGAAAATGATATGCATTTATTAAATATTATGGTATGTATATAAAATAGATTATTCTGATATTTAAAATATGCTCATGAAGATAATGTTGTCAAGTGAAAACAAAATGTTATATTTCAAGCAGAAAAAAATCGCTTCCTGGACTCAGACTCTATCTGGAGTTTGTAAATTATGCCGTCACTATCTCTGAATCCATAGTCTTGTGAGCTCCACCGACTGTCATTCCTACACAAAGTCTAACTCTTGCTGCAATAGGCCCCCAGAGCATTACAGCCTAAAAGAGTTAGGGAAGCACAGCTGTGTCCTTCTCTAAAGGTAGATGACCTCAGGAATGCCTGGGTGCCTCAATCTGTTAAGTATCTGACTTGATTTTAGCTCTGGTCATGATCCCAAGGTCATGAGATCGAACCCCTAGGTCAGGCTGTGCGCTGGGCATGGAGCCTACTTAAGATTCTCTCTCTCCCTCTGCCTCTCCCTTGCTCTTGCTGGCTCTCTCTCTCAAAAAAAAAAAAAAATGTAGATACATCATGATGATCATCAGTGTGTGATAGCAGACACCCATCTTGAAGAAAGATGTTCATCCATATTTAATACCCTGGAATCTCGAGTCATAAAACAACTATTATTAGAGGTAGCATAGCATTTAAGGGAAAACACGTCCCAAAAGATTACTGTAGAGGATACTGAAAGTTTGTTTAGAAGCCAGAAAATTTTAGACTCAGTACACCAATCAGAATTCCTACTGGTTTTAAGACCTGTCAGTGAAGAATGATGAAAAAGGACTAATGAAAACCAATTTGCAACTATTGACACTGAAACTCCCACATTCAAAAGATGATCAGGAAATTCTGAGTAAATATGAAATATCTTTTAGTTTCACATACTTTACACAATATTTCTGAATCATGTGGTAGAAGATGTAGGAAATCAAGCTGTTCTACAGTTCTGCTCTTTATTAAACCCCTCTGCCCTTTGCTTTGGAAAACACGCTTTGAGTTATAGTTCCTGGGATGCTGAGGGGCCAAGGGGCCAGAGGACACCACATTAATTACAGTGTATTATTATTAAACGCATTATTTCAGAACCACATCTGTAGACAGATCTGTTTACACTGTGAAGACATGCCCAAACCTGTTCTGCCTGATTCCTTTATAGCCTGTGGAGTCACTTTCTCTTAATGTAAGTGAGCTGAAAAAAATCAATCATACCCTTTCTAAAAAGGAAAGTGTTAGCAGTTCTCTACTGAGGAACAAAATCATGAAGCAATATATTTTTTCAAGATGTACAAAGATCAGTTGGAAGAGTAAATGTGAAGTGATAGCCAAGAAATTTTTGAAAAAGAAGAATATTTTTTAAAAATTTGCTCTACCATAAATCAGAACTACAGTAATGTACATTAAAACAGCATGATATTGGGTACAGAAACAGAAAACTAGAGCAATAAAACAAAACTGATAGCCTAAAAACAGAAATCCATGTACTTAGTGTGTGTGTATATGATGTATGATAAATATATAGATATTGATATATAGATACAGATATAAATGTTTGGATAGGGTGATATTTAAAATCAGAGGCAAAATTAGTCAACAAGTGGCAGGTAGTAACTGCATATACATTTAGAAGAAATAAAGTTTTAGAGTCTCACATCACAATACAGACAACTATGGTTTCCAGAAAGACTGAAGAGAAACATATTTTAAAACCATGTAAGCAAAGACTTAATGAGACCTTTCTAATTTTCTTCCTATACTTGGACAGTTTAAAAATATATATTTATCTCATTTCAGTGGAGCAGAATAGGGAGTCCTGAAATGCACCCACATCTCTATCTTATGGTTAATTTATTTTTGACAAATGCCAAGACAATTCAAAGAAGAAATGAGTCTTTTCAACAAATGTTAGTGGCACACCTATCAATATACAAAAAAAATGCACTTGGGGCGCCTAGGTGGCTCAGTCAGTTAAGCATCCGACTTCAGCTCAGGTCATGATCTCACAGTTCGTGGGTTCAAGCCTCACTTCGGGCTCTGTGCTGACAGCTCGAAGCCTGGAGCCTGCTCCTGATTCTGTATCTCCCTCTCTGCCCCTCCCCTACTCACACTCTGTCTCTCAAAAATAAATAAATGTATGGGGTGCCTGGGTGGCGCAGTCGGTTAAGCGTCCGACTTCAGCCAGGTCACGATCTCGCGGTCCGGGAGTTCGAGCCCCGCGTCGGGCTCTGGGCTGATGGCTCGGAGCCTGCAGCCTGTTTCCGATTCTGTGTCTCCCTCTCTCTCTGCCCCTCCCCCGTTCATGCTCTGTCTCTCTCTGTCCCAAAAATAAAGAAACGTTGAAAAAAAAATTAAAAAAAAATAAATAAATGTAAAAACATTTTTTAATAAAAATAAAAATTTTAAAAATGCACTCAATCGCAGTACACACCATTTACAAAAATTAACTTGAAGGAGAATAAAACGTAAGTGTAACTAAAATTATAAAACTTCCAGAAGAAGACAGAGGGACAATCCTGGTGACTCTGGGTTAAATCAAAGATATCTTATGTAGGACCAAAAAAGTACAAATTGTGTACTATTGATAAATTGGCTACACTAAAATTAAATTTCACAGACACTATTAAGATACTGTTAAGAAAATGCAAAAGCAAGCCACAGTCTGGGATAAAGTATCTGGAAAGCATACATTTGACAAAAGACTTGTAAAACTTCTTACAATGCAATAATATGATTACAAATAATACCATTTTTTTAAATGAGCAATAGATTTAAAATAGGTAACGTTCCAAAGAAAATATGCACGTGACAAATAAACCATGAAAAGATACTCAACATCATTAGTCATTAGGGAAATGCAAATGAAACCACAATGAGATACCACTACATAACCATTAGAATGAAAAATTCAAACTGACAGACCATATTTTGGCAAGAGTATGGAACACCTGGAACTCAAACTACTGGAGGAAACGCAAAATGTACAACCATTTTGGAAAACCGTTTAGCAGTATCTTGTAAAGTTAAACATACACTTACCATTTGACCCAGCAATTCTACTTTTAGGTATTTACTCAAGAGACAGGAGAATATATGTCCACATAAAGATTCCAATTTGAATCCTCATTGATGATTGTTCATAAACACCAAGTGGGAACAATTCAAACATCAGTCTTCTTTGGATAAACAAATTGTAATATGCCCATATAATGGAATATTAATCAGCAATAAAAAGGAACGATCTACTGATATACTCAATAACATGGAAATCTCAAAACACTGTATTAGGTGAAATAAGCCAGACACAAAGACCACACATTGTATGTTCATTCATATGAAACTTTAGAAAAGTTAAAATTATAGTGTTAAAAAGATCGGTGGATGCCAAGAGCTAGGGGCACAGAGAGGCAAAGAGGGATGAAAGATGTTGTGGGGGTTATGGAAATGTCCTATATCATGGTTAGAATGCTGATTATATAATGTATACATGTCAAAACTCATTAAAACTTTAAAACTGATCGATTTTAATGTAAGTCATATCTTAAGAAAGGTGATTTTTAAAATAATAGCAAAATGGAAAATTTGAAATAGTCATTATGTGTTTATTACATGTTTTTTTACATAGAAACCCCAACAGAATTTGTCAAGAAGACATTTTAAAAAAAGTCAAAACTGTTGTTGACAACTCCACAAGATGATCTGAAAAAATATAAAAACTTTATTATACTGTTACCCATTTGAAAGTAAAATAAAACAAAGGAATCCATAAGAAAAGGCTTTCAAAAAACATAAATACCTTCATAAATTTAAGGCTAGAATTTATCTGACAAAAAAAATTATAAATTAAATACTGATTTATTTCATCACACCGAAACTTAAAATTCCTATGACAAAAAATACTAATTATATATTGATGCTTAACAAATTATCCCCAAAACTTTGCAGGTTAAGCCATAAACATTTATTATCTCACATAATTTCTCAGAATTAGGAATCTAGGATGGCTTAGCTCTGCACTGCTGGCTCAGGATTTCTCATAAGTTTGCAGTCAAGGTGTCAGCCAGACTGTGGTCTCTGAAGACTACTTGGACTACTTCCAACTTCATTCACATGGATGTTTGGGTAAAGGCTTCAATTCCTCACAATACAGGTCCCTGCATAGGACTCCTCATAACATGATTTCCACCAGAACAAGTAAAACATGCATGCATGAGATAGAGTGGAAGAACCCAAGATGGAAGTCACAGTTCTTTTCTGACCTACTCTCAGAAATGATATCCCATCACATTTTCCATGGTCTATTTATTAAAAGTGAATTAGTAAATCCAGCCCACACTCAAAGAGAAGAGATTACCCAAGGTCTGGAATACCAGAAGGTAGTGATCATTGGGAGTCACCTCAGAGGCTGCCTATAAAAGACACCATTAAAAAAATTAAAAGAGAAGACATTGACAAGGAGTAAATATTTGCAATATATGTAGCAAACAAAGAAACTGTAGCCAGGACATATAAACAATTCCAAGAAAGCAAAAAGAAAAGGCCAAAAAACCCAAAGGAAAAATAAGCAAATTTAACTAGAAGATCCCAAATATTTTTTAATGTTTATTTATTTTTGAGAGAGAGAGAGAGAGAGAGAGAGAGAAAGAGACAGAGCTTGAGAGGGGAAGGGCCAGAAAGAGAGGGAGACACAGAATCTGAAGCAGGCTCCAGGCTCCAAGCTGTCAGCACAGAACCCGATGTGGGACTCAAACTCACGAACTGGGAGATCATGACCTGAGCCAAAGTCAGACGCTTAAACAACTGAGCCACCCAGGCACCCCGAAGATCCCAGATTTAAATGGTAAATATTTATCTGGAAAGGTGCTTGACCTTACAATAACTGGAAATAATGTGAAGTAAACCATATTACTTCATACCCATTATATTAGCAAAAACTTAAAAGCCTATCAATACTTGGCAAGGATGTGGGGCCATAAAGTGTCTCATATATTCAGACAGGAGTGTAAAATTACCTTGGAGAGCAGTCCTGCAATTTCTAGTAAAGTTGACAACAGAAATACCCTATGGCCTTGGCAATTCTAATCAGATACATACCCTAGAGAAACTCCTACACATATGTCCCAGACAAAAGTCTTTTCCAGACAAGTAAAGAATGTTCACTGCAGCCTTGTTTGTTTTTACAAAATTCTAGAAACATCCTAAATCTTCATCAAGAGTGGAAAAAATAAATAAATTAGTTACAGAAATGAACACTATGTAACAAATAAAATGAATGAATTAAATCTAAGTGTGTTCACATATACAGAACACAAAAACAACACTGAATCAAAAAGCAAACTATGAGGCATATTCACATCCACATAAATATTTCTAATATACACAAAGCATTGGTTACATTATTTACAGATACATAAAATTAGTAGAAGTATAAAAACATAAATTATAAGGATTAAGTCTAACTTCATGACAGTAGTTGACTCTGGGGAAAAAAATAAGGCATTATTTTAAAAAGAAAATTGCAAGAATAAAAACAATGTTAATTCTAGATGGCATTATATTGTTCTTGTCATTTTCTGTATTTATTAAATTTATCACACAATATGCTACTTGAGCACATGGGCACCTGACAACCTAAACGTGAGTAAAACATACTTCTTGTTCTAAAGGAACTTTCACCCTCCTATCATTGAGCTCTTATTACCTAAGGAGCCACATAAAAGCTCAGTGACTTTAAATAATGATCATTTATTCTCCTTCACCTGAGCTCAGCTGAAAAGCTGCAGATTAAAGCTGTACTTCTGAGGACAATCTACGGTGCTCTACAGTCATCTAGCAAGCAGCCCAGGCATGTCCTGCTCATGGTGATGGCAGAGTTCATAAAAAAACAGAAACCCATGAGGGCATCTTGAAGCCTAAGCTTGTAATGTCATGTAGTAAGTCTATCAGATTTTGTTGGACAAAGCAAGTCTCATGAACAAGCCCAGCTTCAAAGAGTGGGAAACATGGACTAGCACCCTAATTACTGTATCAGTGGTTCACTGTACTTCCACTATGTCCACCTATTCCTTCTCTTTTTGGTCTTAAACTTATTAACATATTTCTTCCTAATGCAGAATTAAAAGATCCTTCCGTATTAAAGTTTAGGCTTCTAAAAGTTATAAAGACATTGTTCACATGGTAGTTAATAAAGAACGTGCTCAAAAATAGCCACTTTTCCTAAGTAGATATTTCCAGAGGAAAATATATGAAAGTAGCTATATGTTCTTGCATCTTATTCAGCTTTAAATGAAACAAAATTAATTTATTTTAAATCCCATTGTTCCTTTTAAATTATCATGCCAACATAAAATAAGCAGTAAGGAGCAAATAAACATCACTCCACGAATTCTTGTTCTTGCTATAAAAAGTTTAAGGCAACACAAGAAAAAAGTCTATAAACAAAGAGGGGCAACTGGGTGACTCAGTTGGTTAAGCATCCATCTCTTGACTTCAGCTCAGGTCATGATCTCACAGTTCATGAGATTGAGCCCCACATCAGGCTGTATGCTGACAGCACAGAGCCTGCTTGGGATTCTCTCCCTCCCTCTCTCTCTCTGACTCCCCCACCCTTCCCCTTCGCATGCTCTCTATCTCAAAATAAATAAATAAACATTAAAAACAATAAGAAAAGAACACTATTGTCTTACGTTTGAATGACTTGCAGGTGGGCAGTTATTAATTTATTGCCATTTTATAGATGAGAATTTGAGGTACAAAGAAATTAAAGAAATTTTTAGTGGAATTAAATTTTTAAAAAATTTTATGTGGAAACACCAAACCACATATTAGGATGCTTTGGCTTCTCTCCTAGGACTCTTTCCACTATATCAAGCTATGGCAATAGATGAATATGCATTTCCCCCGAGTCCAAGACAATAGCTAAAGATGATGGCTATCTGTCTGAAAAGGCATGACTGAAGACACCAGAGTTCATTCCTCACATCTTATTAGCCCCACCTCCCAGTTTCATAATTTTCCAAAAGTCTTTTGCTTAAGAAGAGTTATTTTACTCTTTATATAATTTTTTTCTACTTCACATTTATTTTTACCAAAAATTGGCACTTCATCCATACCAGGCTCTAATTTTTATTTAATCATCTTACTTCCATAAATATTCATGTTGGGGCACCTGGGTGTCGCAGTCGGTTAAGAGTCCGACTTCAGCCAGGTCACGATCTCGCGGTTCGTGAGTTCGAGCCCCGCGTCAGGGCTCTGGGCTGATGGCTCAGAGCCTGGAGCCTGTTTCGGATTCTGTGTCTCCCTCTCTCTCTGCCCCTCCCCCGTTCATGCTCTGTCTCTCTCTGTCCCAAAAATAAATAAACGTTGAAAAAAAAAATTTTAAAAAAAATATTCATGTTATCAGCTGCTGTTTTTCTCCGGAGCTATATACTGTTTCTGTTTTCTGGGGATATCACAATGTTTTTTCTGTATAGTCTGCTATACTATGACTTCTAATAACTTGGAAAAAAAGAAAACCAAAAACACCAGTTGTAGTCAGCTAATGAAGTAGATCATTTTAAAGAAATTTCTAACTTTTCGTTATGGATGAAACTTCCAGTCCTGTGATCCTGTGATGGTTAATTTTATGTGTCAACTTCACAGGACCACAGGATGCCCAGATATCTGCTTACACATTATCCTGCATGTAGGTCTATAAGGGTATTTCTAGATGAGATTAACATTTCAACTGGTAGACTGAGAGAAGCAGACTGCCCTCCCCAATGTGGGAAGGCCTCATCCAATCCACTGAAGGCCTGAATCGAATTAAAGGAGTAGCAAAAAAGAATTCTCTCTGCCTTACTGTCTTTGAGCTGGGACATTGGTCTTCTCTCGTCTTGGAACTCAGACTCTGACTAGAACTTAAACCATCAGCTCTCCTGGTTCACAGGCCTTCAGACTTGACTGGAACTTTATCATAGGCTTTCCTGGGTCTAAACTACTCAACTTCCATAATCACATGAGCCAACTCCTTATAAATATATACAATAAAGCTGGCTTACTATAATGTATATAAATACATATATAACGTATATAAATATATATTTACATACAATCATACATATATATACATACATATATAATGTATATAAATATATATTTACATATATGGATATACATATACATATACATTTCTCCTGTTGGTTCTGTTTATCTAGAGAACCCTGACTTAATACAAGTACCAAAACAGAATCCAAAACAATTCCATAGTTAATTTCTTGAGTAACCAATAAGCCAATATTCTGGGCTACTAATTTACTTATGTAAGAATCTTAGCATTTAATTAAGTGGATGACATGACACCAATTAAATAAGTTTGGTACTTAACAATATAGAATGATAGAATGCCACAACTAGAAGGGAGTTTAGAAGTTATCTAAACTCAAACCCCTCGATGCACACATGAGGAAAAAAATTATAGAGGTCAAGTGACTTCCTTAGCCAAACTAGTTTAAGACAAAAGTAGAAATCAAACATAGGTCTCCAGATTGTCTTTATCCAATCTTCTTTCTATTGCAATACATTGTTTTTATAGTTGTGGTTATAGTTTGACTTGAGGTCTCTGCACTTTCTCTATGGTCTCTCATTATGAACATATGAACACTAGTTGGAATAAAGTTTAACCGTATATCCTACCAAACAGCAGTCAGCCAGCAGCACATACTTACTAATCACAGATATTGACTGAAGTACATTCACAAGGCAAAAACTTCCCAATATAAAATTATGGTGATTATAAGAATTGAATATATTTTCCTGCCTCTACACTTATCTAACCTCAAAACATTTTTCCAAATATCCAGTGGACAAAGTCCTTGTTGTTGAGACAATTTCACAGTGTATCACAAGAGAAAATATTAAGAAATTTGATCAACTCCACAATTTAAAGTAAGAAGCAAAGACCTAGAATGGGTGACTAAGATCCATGTACGTAGGACAAACTCCCTAAGAGAAAAAACATGCAGAAACTGAAAAAATATCAAGGAAAATGTTCAGACACTGGCCACCAAAGGAAATTTAATGCTACTCAGAGAGGGCATTTGGATCTGAGAATACAAACCAGATTATCTAACACCAACTGGATGCTGTCCACCTTAAAATCTAGGTTCAAATATTATACAGAAGATCATCTATCTAAAATTTCCAGGATTTAAGATATTCAAAATTACCTGATCTCCTGAGTTTAGATATCAACAATGTTGAAAATATAATCCCTCTCTACAACTTTTAGATGCATTGTCTGATTTCTATTTCACTAAATGACTTAAATAAATGCACACACACATACATATACACATATATTTGCACAATTATATTTCATCAGTCACTGGAATTATATCATCAGCACACACCTTGAATTGTTATTTCAACTATTACCATTATGAGTTGCCATTTAAAAATTCTTTTAAAACAACTCCTTTGCTTGCATGCTTCTGAAGTCTAGTCTCAATCAAAAAAGAAAAGAATCCCCACATCACTTCTCCACTGTTTATAAAGTAGTATTTTTCTCCTCTAAACTTGTATTCATCATACAGTTTTTGTATAAAAGCAGTGGCAATAATCAGTGATCAAAGAGAAATGGAGCTTTTTTCTGGAAAAATAGAATTAATATCTCTTTTTCTCTCCTAACTCTGTAATGTTCCAATTCCTCCTAGGAATGCCAGGAATGAAACAGACCTCGGTTAGGTTGCCATGGCTTTTTCTTTTAGTAACCAAACCTAAACCTTACCTGAATCATAGCAACCATAAATGAATTAAACTAAAAGAATTCGCTGAAGAAGTCAATTTTCTGACAGTTCTAAATATAAGTATTGCTGATCCCAGAAAAAGCCTTCACACTGCACAGTCTTCAACTTGCATGGCATAGAAAGGAACACAAGTATTAAGTACTGGTAGAAAACAGTTGATCCAATATGGTTTACAACTTATTCTGAGCAAGTGAGTGTGGCCAGGGAGCATATGAAGCTCTGAGATCAATTACAACCAGAAGTGAAAAATTGACACAAATAATATCTAAGTGGAGTAATCTACTGATGAGCAATAGAGTTAACTGTCCTGATAATAATGTAAAGAGAACTTATTTTTCCAGTTTAATAACCCTTGTATTTAAAACCCAGTAGCAAAGGGAAACATACATGTTGGGTACAACAGGAACAGGAACCATTCCATAAAAATGATGCCAACATTTTTTAAATCTGTCTTTAGTGTCCTATACTTCTGCTATTCAACATATTTTCTCCAACCTCAAATTATCATTCACCAATGCCCTTCAGGTCACATGTATCCATCCTATCCATCCTTTATGTGGAATAGGCAATTCCTTCCTATAAAATATATTGAGGTGGTTTTTTGTTGCCTCATATTAAAGTTCTTTCGGTTAGATTCCAGTTGGGAAATATCAGTTAAACTGATATATTTATTTATTTTGACACTCAAAAATGATTTTACTTGCTACAGAGCAGAAGTATAATTTAAACATCTGCTGCTGAAACACCCATCTTTGATAAAAGGCATGCCCATTGGCAAAGAAGTAAGTATTCCCAAAAATAAATACATAATGCATACTCTAAACACATTTGTACCACACATTGAAAAATGAAAGGAACAGATTTCCTTTTGGATCATAGATAAATGTATCATTTCCCTGGAAAACAAGGCTCAGCCAATTTGTCAAAACTATTGGGCTCAAAGAAGGAAGTCTTCTTTATTCAATCTACTGGATTTAAGATATTTAGACTTCATATAACAGAGGGGATTTAAAAAGCTTTTGTGTGCATGTTGTCATTCTCAAAACAAGAACGATAAGCACCTGCTTTTAAATTGCTCCCCATATGCTCCCAAACCAGGGAGATCTAAACCAGGAGAGCTCAATTCATGTCTTCTATCTCATTCATAAATTTCTAGAGCTTCAACCAAAACTGAACGCTATTTATATTTGTAGTATTTATAGAGTTAAATTTCATGTTCAACCCCGACCCCCAAAAATGTTAAAGTTATGAAGGCATTATGAATTACAATATTAGGCAAAGTCTGGCAGCTCTGTAACCTCCTTCCAGGTGGAATTCTTAAGTTAACAAAAGTTAAGAGTACTTGTTCTTTACCATATTAAAGATAACCAGATCCAAGCCCTAGAATCTACCACTTCATCTATAGCTCTGTTATTCATCTTTGAAAATCAGCAAGCAATAAAAATTCCTTTCTTAACACTTAATAAACAGCAAGCATATATTCTCTTGATTTCTCATTTTTAAAAACTGACATGAAAGCATACGTAGAATAAATTCTATATTCCATTTAAAAGGAGTCTTTCTATACACTATCCTGGAAAGTCTTTCTATCAAGAGAAAAGTGATTCCACAGATGTGTCTGAATAAATAAAAGAAATTTCAAGTTGTCTGAAAAAAATTCCTCTCTAGTCAATGAACCAGAAACAGTGATTGCTTGAAGAAACTTATAGCTTTTTTAGTTTAGTTAACTACTCCACTGAGCTCTGGTCTAGAATCAAAATCTTAAGTGTATTTTCTTCCTGTCATATATTGTACAGACAAAAATACTCATAAAAGCATTCTATTTTTTTAGGAAAGGACTAGAGTCATATGGGGTCCATATTTGCATTTAAACACACCATTTTTTGTCTAAATATTTATTGTCATTTTAACTTTTATGTTAATACATACATTTATACATTTGCTTATTATTATTGGCTTATATGTTCAGATTTTGTATGAGTGTCACATGACATTTTTTATTTACTATAATCAGAAACATCCAGTACTCCCCACCACAATCAATGTGTTTTTTACATGGACTTGTACATCTCTTTTATCAAACAACCAAGTCAAGTCAACAGGTATCAGCTTGAGAATCAGCCTTGGTTGTCCCATACTCCACTCCCTTATTTGCTTGATGCTCATAGTTGTACTCCTCCTTAGTTTTTTCCCAATTGTACTGTGAAACCTGGTCTTTAATCCTGCTATGTGGGTCTTGGTCACTGCCAAATAACTTAAAGATATCTTTTTATCTACCTTCTCCTCACTCCTGATTTAAAATTGTCCCTTCACTCCTTTTGTTGGCCAACCTCATCTTTGTTCCTCCACTTCCAATTTGAAGAGGTCTTGTTATTTTATATGATTTTGGATAATCCTGATGAGTAATAGTTATTTTTGTTCTTATAGAGATAGGCTTATTTTTAGCAAGCAGCAAAAAGATAAAAATTAAATTTTATTAGGTTGAACAAGCTCTCTATATATACACATATGGTGTTTTCCAAGCCTAAATTAGTTGAGTTATAATTGCCTACATTTCATATATAAACACATGGAAATGGTAAATAAAAATTTTTAATTATTTTCCTAAAATAACCTTTCTTACATGAATCAGCCTACAAAGCATGGAAAAAAAAAACTACATCTAATATTACTCAGGACTTCAGAAAAAAAATTTTAAGGGACAGATTTCTGGCTTCATGGCAGCTACTTGCAAATTTCCTCAACTCTTATTAATCATTTCCCAAAATGTGGCTCTCAGTCTGACATTTTATGAGACAATGCCCAGTTTAAACCTTAAACCCAAGGTTTACGTCAATCTTACTGCTATTTTTAAACAGATGGATTTATTTAACTTTAATAATGTGGTAATTACTACCTAATGCATAAAATAGCTAATTTAAACTATTTATATGATTTTTCATCAATTTAAAATTTAAGGCCCAATGATACCAGTTTATTTAATGCTTTTCTTAAGGCTTTTATTTCCATATTTAATTTTTTTATTGCTATCTAAAAGTAAACATTTTATACCACCATGGTCTGTTTTGACTTTTAGTCATTCTTTATTGTAAACCATACTCATGAGATACATAGTTGCTTAAACATTTTACATAAATTTACCCCAGAGATCCAGTTTTTTCTATTCTCTATTCTGGCACATCCTGGTATATAGGCAATCTACTTTATTCCAGGGATCCAGCCATCCCTGAAAGCAGTAAGTAGCTTTGGCATACACAGCAACCAGAACAACCTACCACATTACAGTCTAACTACGATCTGTTCTGATGGCAGTTAGGACCATTTCAGGAAACCTGGACCCTTGTGAAAGCATATATCTGCCCCACCTACCCCCCTGACACACACACATAAGACTGTCTTAAAGATCCTTGCCAAAATTAGCAACATGGGAATTAACTACCCTAAGGTAAGAACAAACTTTCCAAGAAGAGTCCAGATAGGAGTGAACTATGGGTCTAACTGGGTCAGGATTGAAAGCCACATCAGGCTCCAGAAATGGCCTAGGGTTCTGGGTTTGTGGCTATAGGAACACTTTAATAATTGCATACCAGACCTATGGCTTCCCAACATGGCTGATCATTAGAATTGACCATGGAGGTATTTTAAGATGCAGAAGCCTGGGCCTTACGTTCAGAGGTCCCAATTCAGTTCTGAGGTCGGCCCAGAAATATCACCCAGTACCACTGTTTATTCTAATTAAAATAATTATCTGCATGCCAGAATTAACTGGGAATAAAAATATATAATCCCTTAGAACTGTCCTACAATAGTAGCATATTGGCAAATCTTCCAGCAACAATAACAACAGCAAAAGAGATCCTATACCCATATCTTCCTGTTGATCAGCTGTTAAGCACTTGCATGAACTAGGTATAAACAGAGTTTTTCTACATGGAGGACAGTATATCAGCTGCTGTTTAAATACTGACATACATGTCACTTTTTACTTTATAGTTTATGCCATATTACTTTAACCAAAAGCAAGACACATGAAATTATTAAATTTATAGATTCTGAAGTTATTGCTAAACTTTGAAACATTAAGTATGATGTAATTACAGTTTAGACCAACCTGTGAACATTTGGCAAGAACAGAAAAGAACTAATCAATTATCTACATATGAAGTGAAAAATATTCTTACTGTTATTCTACTGCTAACAGAGAACAGAAAGATTCAAACAGATTCTTTGGCAACAGATAAATCTTTTTTTTTTTTTATGTTTATTTATTTTGAGAGAGAGCAGAAGCAGGGGAGGGGCAGAGAGAGGGGGAGAGAGAGAATCCAAAGCAGGCTTCATGCTCAGCACAGGTGCCCCAGCAACAGATAAATCTTAAAAAGTAGAATCCTCTTTAAAATATCCAACAAAGGTTACATTTTTTTAAAATGCTGGAGGGGCGTCTCGGTGGCTCAGTCTGTTGAGCATCCGACTTTGGCTCTGGTCATGATCTCACAGTTCACAGTTTGTGAGTTTCAGCCCCGCGTCAGACTCTGTGCTGACAGCTCAGAACCTGGAGCCTGCTTCAGATACTGTCACTGTCTCTGTCTCTGTCTCTCTCTCTCTCTCTCTCTCTCCTCTGCCTCTCCCACGCTTGCAGTCTATCTCTGTCTCTCTCAAAAATAAATAAACATTAAAAATTTTTTTCTTAATAAAATACTGGAAATACTTCATTCACGTCAACCCATGCTATTCTGAAGTGTTAGGTGAGGATGTTCCCTTGGCAGAAGGGGGTTGGGAGAGGCTGCATAACCAGGGAGAGGACAGTGTCCTAATGCCCAGAGTGGACCAGCAGACTGCTCCCTACCAAGCTGACAGACCAGGCTTGTCATCCAGTGGAGTTTTCTAGGTCGTCATCTCTACTAATGTCAGACCAAGCATAATTGGGGTCTTCCGTTTTCTTAGAAAGGGGAAAAAAAGCAAGGTCTAATTTTCATATGTATAATTCACAAATGGCTATTTCCTTACTATCCATATAGTTAAATATAGATCATAAAACTAAAAAAAAAAATATGAGCTGTTCATTGAGCAACTATTCATTGTATGGACTTAAATTTGCCTATACTTGAGTATCAGGGGTCCTCAGTATTTGAAAAAGATTAAATTTTTATGAACACATCAATGGTAAGGTTCAAAAAAAACATTTTTATCCCCTTTTTAGATCTTATTCGGTAGTCTTCTCAAAAAGCATAAACTTGTTTCAGTAAACAACTTATATGAGTTTTATAACTCATATGGAATGACTTTCAGTTTCAACAGGAATTTAAACATTATTACTTTGGAGTTATCCCTTGAAAATCTCAGCCATAGAATTATAGAGGTAAAATATATTTTTTAATATAAATTTTAGTTAACATACAGTGCAATATTGGTCTCAGGAGAATTTAGTGGTTCATCACCTACACTGGTTCATCACTTCATCACCTACAACACCCAGTGCTCATCATAACAAGTGCCCTTCTTAATACCTATCACCCATCTAGTCCATCTCCCAACCACCTCCCGCCATTAACCCTCAAGTTTGTTCTCTATACTTAAGAGTCTCTTCTAGTTTGTTTTCCCTCTCCTCTCTCTTCCCCCACCCTTCTCACATATTCATCTGTTTTGTATCTTAAATTCCACATATGAGTGAAATCATATGGTATTTATCTTTCTCTGATTATTTTGCTTAGCATAAAACATTCTAGCTCCAACCATGTATGGTAAGATTTCATTCTTTTTTTATGGCTGCGTAACATTTCATTGTCTATATATACCACATCTTCTTTATCCATTCATCAGTTGATGGACATTGGGCTCTTTCCATAGTTTGGCTATTATTGTTGAAATGTTGCTATAAACATCAAGGTGCATGTGCCCCTTCAAATCTGTATTTTTATATCCTTTGGGTAAATACATAATGGTGCAATTGCTGGATCACAGGGTATTTCTATTTTTAGTTTTTTGAGGACCCTCCGTACTATTCTCCAGAGTGGCTGCACCAGTTTGCATTCACACCGACAGTGCAAGAGGGTTCTCCTTTCTCCACATCCTTTCCAACACCTGTTGTTTCTTGTGTCATTAATTCCAGCCATTCTGACAGGTGTGACATGGTATTTCATTGTGGTTTTGACTTGTATTTCCCTAATGCTGACTGATGTTGAGCATCTTTTCATGTGTCTACTAGCCATATAGATGTCTTATTTGGAAAAGTGTCTATTCATGTCTTCTGCCCATTTCTTAACTGGGTTGTCTGTTTTTGGGGTATTGAGGCTGACAAGTTCTTTATATATTTTGGATACTAACCTTTCATCAGATATGTCTTTTGCAAATATCTTCTCCCATTACATAGGCTACCTTTTAGTTTTGTTGTTTCCTTCACTGTGCAGCAGCTTTTTATCCTGATGGAATCCCAATAGTTCATGTTTGCTTTTGTTTCCCTTGACTTCAGCAACATGTCTAGTAAGAAAATGCACCATCCAAGGTCAAAGAGGTTGCTACCTGTGTTCTCTTCTAAGATATGGTGGTTTCCTGTCTCACATTTAGGTCTTTCATCTATTTTATTTTCGTATATGATATAAGAAAGTGGCCCAGTTTCATTCTTCTGCATGTCATCATCCAGTTTTCCCAACACCATTTGTTGAAGAGACTCTTTTCTCCATTGGATATTCTTTCATGCTTCATCAAAGATTAGTTGACCATATAATTGCGGGGTTTTTATTTGTCCATTTCTGGTTTTTTATTCTGTTCCAATGATCTATGTATCTGTTTCTGTGCCAGTACCATACTGTCTTAATGAGTACAGCTTTGTAGTATAGCTTGAAATCTGGAATCGTGATACCTCAAGTTTTGTTTTTCTCTTTCAGGACTGCTTTGGATATATATTCTAGTCATATTCATCATATTAAAGATGAAAAAGGAAAGCCTAAAGAAGAAAAATAACTTCCTTAATATTGTAAACCTAGTTATACATGTAAAATGTGGACTATTACCTAGAACTACTTACTAGATCCAGAAATAAACTGCAATCTTACCTAAAACTCTTTAAGATCTCATATCTCTGCATTAAAAATATTTATTAGAGGGGCGCCTGGGTGGCTCAGTCAGTTGAGCATCTGACTTTGGCTCAGGTCATCATCTCACGGTTCATGAGTTTGAGCCCCATGTCAGGCTCTGTGCTGACAGCTCAGAGACTGGAGCCTGCTTCAGAATCTGTGTCCTCCTCTTTCTCCATCCCACCCCTGTTTGTGCTCTCTCTCTGTCTTTCAAAAATGAACATATAAAAATTAAAAAAAATATATTTATTAGAGAAAACAATCACATATGAAGTGAAATTCAATTCAAGTGAAAAAATGCCTATCTACAAAAAGAGTAAAAGGATATGAGTTTGAGCTCCTTAAGACTCATCAAGTTAAATTTCTAAAGACTTCAAGCTCTTTATGGAATTATTCTTATTCCTCCATGAAATGGAACATAAGTTTATTACTAACTCTGTGATTAATCCCCAAATGTAAACTCAGTGACTCAACAAAATATTGTCACAAATATCTAAGGCTAAATAGCAATTTATATAAACTCTTCATTAAAACCTACCAAAACAGTTCCTGGTGGAGGGCAGAAGTTTGAAAAGGACTGAATTTAAGTCCGTGTACAAAAACAACATTTTTATTCTGAGTATAATAAGAACGTACTCTGTATGGCCCATACAATCAAAAGTTTGTTGAACCAATAGTTACATGTGATTTTGAAAAAATAAATAACAAGATAATCTCATCATTCCACTAATCTGCATCAAAATATTTAATAGCAAATTACATAAGACACAAAATGGTTATCCTAGTATTCAAAGTCTTTCCTAATTTCCATCCCTGGAAAATGATATACCCGAAAATAAATTTACAATTTATTTGTAATTAGCAAATCAATTGACATGGGTCTTGAAGTTTGAGCCTAAAATCTGGAGACCAAACTCTGACTCTGAAGTGATACAACCAGGATAATATAGCACTCAAAAAACCAATTATCCTGCCACATACTTTTATCCTAATTTTTCCTCATACTCTCCAGCACAGACATGCAAACACCACCACCACAACTACAGTCACCACCACCACCATCACAAGTGATAAAGATTGAATAAACCCTACCTTTTTTTTTTTTTCAACGTTTATTCATTTTTGGGACAGAGAGAGACAGAGCATGAATGGGGGAGGGGCAGAGAGAGAGGGAGACACAGAATCTCGGAAACAGGCTCCAGGCTCTGAGCCAGCAGCCCAGAGCCTGATGCGGGGCTCGAACTCACGGACCGCGAGATCATGACCTGGCTGAAGTCGGATGCTTAACCGACTGCGCCACCCAGGCGCCCCAATAAACCCTACCTTTTGATGGGAACACCTGACATTTTACCTCTGGAGTCAATGGGATATTTCTATAGCAAATGGAAAATGAACCTTAACAGGACCACCCTTCAGATTACATGGCTGTGTCTCTCTAGAAGGAAACTTTGCCATATATTTTACCATCCTACAGCCCTTTGTGAAGATTCTATAAAATTGAGCCATCAAATTAACAAAAGCCTATTGTTCTAAATCTTGACATAGACCAAAGCAAGCTATTTCTTTCTTTTACATTTCTGTACTTTTTGTCTTTTGTCTCTAACTTCTTATTGTCTTCCTCATCTCCACATTTCCTTTCACTCTCCTCTCTAGTCAGTCACATATCTTCTCTAGGAAGCTTTAAACATACATATGGAACCACATACTCCTGAGTGTCCCAAAATACCTTACGTATATGAAAATAGACTTATAAAAGGACACTATAAAATGAAAAAAGCATATAATGGCATTGAAGCCTTCTAATAATTTCTGAAATTAATAAAATAAAGAAAATACTATAATACTGTTTTAATTTGCAAGTTCTGTTACAATTGGCTGTTGGTTGGTAGATTATGTTGAGCAGCAGCTCATAAGAAATGAGGGAGAATAAAAAGTTTGATAACAGGGGCACCTGGGTGGCTCAGTCAGTTGATCAACCGGCTCTTGATTTCAGCTGAGGTCATGATCTCGTAGTCATGAGATCAAGCCTCACATCAGACTTGGCACTGACAGCACAGAGCCTACTTGGGATTCTCTTTTACCTTCTCTCTCTGCCCCTCTCCTGCTCTCTCATTTTCTCTTTCTCTCTCAAAATAAACATTTTTTTGAAAAGTTTGATAAGCATTAATCTTAAATAATTAATATTAAGCTGTATGAAATCCTGGATAAAATATACAATGTCAAATTGTTGCCTCTGTGTATTCTCTCTTCCACCTAGGCCTAAACTCTCCAGTCTGACATACCAATTATGTATATTGTTAAATTTCATCTTTGCTATATGAATTGTTAATGAAAAGTTATAGAGATTATGTCTAAAAAGTAAAATATTTTTTGCTACATATCTAGGCAAGGAAGAAAGAACATAAGAGCTAACAGAAACACCACAAGTTCGTATTTCAGAACATGAAGTCCACAAACCACCTGTATAAGGTGTTCATTAAAAACAAATAACTAAGTGCTACCTGAGACATACTGCAAACAAATCTGTTTGGACCTGAGAATTATCATTTTTAAAGCTCACAATGGATTCTAGGCAGAATAAAGTTTGAGAAACACTGCTCTAAAAGATACCACTAAATAGCTTATCAAATTCAAAAGCAATTTATCTTCTATCTGCCTCTAAAAATCAATATGACTTTCCTGTTTTTTCCTGTCAAGTGCTAGACAATTCAAAATAAATTTTCCTATTACATTCAGTTTATCTAAATCACTGTTCCCAGTAATTGTGTATTACATTTCATTTCCAAAATACATAATCCAAATTTGTTTTCTCAGACTCATTAATTTGTACAGGTAGTGTAATCTGCCTTATACCACACTATTTGCACACAAGTGTTCAGATACTAAGCTTTAAGTCTGAATACTTCCTGAACTGATAACTGAATGATATTTGCTAACTCTTTTGAATATCAATGGAAGAAAATATATGTAACAATAAAATAATTGCAAAGTGGGAAGTGTTCTAAAACTAGATTACCCATTACAGCCTCTGAGTTTTTAATCATTTAATTATAGGTTATGATTATTTTCTTTTCATAATGTCCCAGAAATATAATCAATAACTTCAGAAAACAACACTGTCTATATACAGGGAGAGAAAGAGCACCAAACGTAAAAGTTAAGGTATAATGATTAAATGTTTAATGGCAGTGACACGGTGGAGGATATAACATGCATGGAATAGACCACTCTTTAACAAACATTCTTTACTTCATATTAACCTTGAGCAACTGAAAAGATTCCCCTTCCAAATACAATGTATCAAAGAAGTAAAATAAAGATGAAGGCATTGTTTTTGAAACATCTTAAAATTGTCCTAAGCCACTATTAATAATCAACAGATCACACAAGGAATAATCTTAGTGATTTTATGTGTTTGTGCATGTGTGTGTGTGCGTGTGTGTGTATCCTTGTCTTGTGCCTGATCATAGAGGAAAATTCACTGCTGAGTATGGTGTTAGCTGTGGGCTTGTCATATACGGCCTTTACCATGTTGAGGTACATTACCTCTATAAGCACTTGTTGAGAATTCTTATAAATAGATGTTGAATTTTGTCAAATGTTGTTCCTACATCTATTGAGATGATCACATGATTTTTATCCTTCATTTTGTTAATGTGGTGTATCATATTGCAGATATTGAACCAGACTTGCATCCCTGGAATAAATCCCATTTGATGGTGGATGATACTTTTAACATATTGTTGAATTTGGTAAGAGAATACTCTGTTGAGGATTTCTGCATCTATGTTCATCAGGGATGTTAGCCTGTAATTTTCTTTTCTTGTGGCATCCTGGCTTGTGATATCTTGTGATATCTTGTGATATCTTGTGATATCTGGCTTGATATCAGGATAATGCTGGCCTTGAAAAGTGAGTTTGGAAGTGTTCCGTCCTCTTCTATTTTTTTGGAAGAGTTTGAAAAGGATTGATATAATTCTTCTTTGAATGTCTGGTAGAACTTACCAGTAAAGCCATCTGGTCCTGGACTTTGTTGGAAGGTTTTTGATTACTGCTTCAATCACCTTACCAGTAATCACTCTATTCAGAACTCCTGTTTCAAATAGAAAGACTATACGTTTCTAGGAATTATCTATCCCTTCTACCTTGTCTAATTTGATGGTGTATCATGGTTCACAGTAATCTCTAATGATCCTTTGTATTTCTGTGGTATCACTTTTAACATCTCTTTATTATTTTTTTTGTCTTCTCTTTTCTTGATGAATCTACCTAAACATCTGTCCATTTTGCTTATCCTTCCAGAGAGCCATCTCTTTGGTCTTTCAATAGGCAGAGTAAAACACATTTCTAAAGTTCTGAATTAAACCCTCTAGATATAATAATCTGTACCTGAAATTGCTAGAAATATTCTGGTGCCCAGAATATATATATTATATAATAATAATAGATATTTTTGGTCTAAGAAAGCTTATTTTATAGAAGCAGGAGTCATTTGTATTAGAAGGTTACAGTGCATAAAATTTTGACTAATGTAAATTCAAGCATAAACTAAACTCTATCATATAGCGCCTAATTATATTAGTCTACAAAAAACTAGTTTATGTCTCTATTATACATATCTTGTAGAGTAGCTGCTCATTAGCAGCACAACACTGTAACCATTCTAAGAAGTAATGCACTAATTATCTTCCTGTGTTTTTCCATTTGTAGATTCTAATAACTATTAGTTTTTACAAATTTTAAAAACTTTTTGACAAGAAGCAACCAAGTAAATAAAATCACACAATGTCACAAACAATATTTCAGAAGTTGTATCAATCTTACTTCAGAATCTTGCAAACTCAGAAATTTACCTAATCTTGCACACACAGAAACAATTCTCCAATAACCTAAATGAAATCAGGAAAACACCTAACGTAATCCTAGGTAGTATTCCTTAAAAGAAGAAAATCACAAGATCAAAATAAAACTAAAGGGTTATTTTAAACATAGCCTAAATTTTCTTATAGGTCACAAGAATTACAGATTTGGAGGAAGACCACTAATTCTGAATAGAAACGATAAGGTATCTCCTTCACAAAAAAATATGGAGGCGCTGGCTGTCAGTAAAGACATTTCCAAATTGACTTATTAGGTAAAACATTTACTTCTCTTTATTTTCTTCTTTCACTCACAGCCACTTCCATTTTTAGTTACTAATAGAAAACAAAATGGAGGCAAGGCAGAATTCTGGTATTGTATCTAGAAAGAAATCCAGCTGTCACATTCAAGCATAGAACTAGGCTAAGCTAAGAAGCTGAAGCTGAAGCAAAACACTCCCTCAACCCCACTGTACAATATTTGCATGCAGAGATGGTTGGTTTACAACTAAGCTACCTCAGCAATATACAATTAGTATTCACAAATTCACAAATAGTATTCACTATACATTGATTTACTTTACAGAATGTTTAGCTATAACTTACACGTATAGAGTATCTATTAAACATTGCTTATTAAAACCATGCCCTCGGTCAAACCTATACCAAAGGATCAGATAAGTAACAGATAAAATCAGTAACTTATTTCTTTTATCAGCATTCAGCATGAATAAAACATAATATTCTGCACTTTTTGTGTATTAATATAGACAACAGTAAGAAAATATTTCTTCTAATAGGTTTGAGAAAGGGAAGTAAGTGTATGGTTGTGAGAGGGAGGGAAAGGGGAATTTATATTTTTTTAAATCATAAAATCAAACAGAAATAATGAGTCTCCAACATGGTTCAAAGTTTCTTTGGTTAATGATCTTGATTTTTTTTTAATGGAGTTTATTTTTCAGAGCATCTCCAGGTTCAAGCAAAATTCAGCGAAAAATACAGAGTTCCCGGGGCGCCTGGGTGGCGCAGTCGGTTAAGCGTCCGACTTCAGCCAGGTCACGATCTCGCGGTCCGTGAGTTTGAGCCCCGCGTAGGGCTCTGGGCTGATGGCTGGAGCCTGGAGCCTGTTTCCGATTCTGTGTCTCCCTCTCTCTCTGCCCCTCCCCCGTTCATGCTCTGTCTCTCTCTGTCCCAAAAATAAATAAACGTTGAAAAAAAAATTAAAAAAAAAAAAATACAGAGTTCCCATTATATAACCCTTACCTCTATGTACACACAAATCCTGCCCCCCACTATCAACATCCCACAGCAGAGTGTATATTTGTTACAAGTCATTATTCGATGTTCACAGTTTGCATTAAGGTTGACCTAGGTGTTGCACATTCTACAGGTTTTCACAAATGTATAATGACATCTATTCACCATTATAGTATCATACAAAATACTTTCACTGACCTAAAAATCCTCAGTGCTTTGCCTGCTCATTTTTCCCTATTCCCTAACCTCTAGCAAGCTCTGATCCTTTGTTTCCAAATTTTTGTCTTTTCCAGAATGCCATAAAGTTGGAATCATACAATGTAAAGTCTGTTCAGATTGGGTTCTTTCACTTAGTAATATGTATTTGAGGTTCTGTCATGTCTTTTTTGGCTTGATAGCTCATTTCCTTTTAGCATTAATTAATATTCCATTCTCTAGATGTACCACAGTCTATTTATCCATTTACCTGCAGAAGACATATTAATTGCCTTCAAGTTTTGGGCAATAATGAATCAACCTGTGATAAACATCTGTGTGCAAGTTTTTGTGTATATACAAGTTTTCAAATGATTGGGTTAATACCAAGGAGTATGATTGCTAGGCTGTATGGTAAAAGTATATTCACTTTTTTAAGAAACTATCAAACTGTTTTCCAAAGTAGTTATACTATTTTGCACTCTCATCAGCAATGAATGAGAACTCCTATTGCTCCACATCCTGGACAGCATTTGGTGTTATTGCCCCAGATTTTGCATTATCATTGGCATCTTATTGTTGTTTTAATTTGCATTTCCCTGATGACATATGATATGGAGCATCACTTCATATGCTTATTTGCCACCTTTATGTCTTCTTTCTAAGGTGTCCAAGACTCCTAACCATCTTTTAATAGGATTGCCTGCACATACGTTCATGAGAAATGTTGGTCTGTTGTTTTCATGTAATTTTTTGCCTGGTTTTGGTATCAGGGTGATGCTGGCCTCATAGGATGAGTTAGAAAGCATTTTCTCTGCTTCTATATTCTAAACATTTTCTTCTGAGCATGTCTTCCAAATATCTATCTTCTGCAACATTTGGAAGACTTCTGTTTCCAGCCAATATAAAATAGCAAGGACCAGAATTACTCTACCACCTAAAACAACCAAAAAACTAGACAAAATATGTGAAACAACAGTTTTCAATACACTGGAAAATAGGCAACAAAGGACAGTTTTCCCCAGGAGACAGAAAAAAAAATGAGATGTGTGCTGCAACTGTTGAAACTGTCTTGAGAGTTTCTAGTCAGAACCACAAGAAGGGGAAGCCCAGGTACAATGGTCTGAATGTTTATGTCCCTCTAAAATTCATGTGTTCAAAACCTAATACCCAAAGAAAGGTATTAGAAGGCAGGAGCTCTTGGAGGTGATTAGGTCATGAAAGCAGAGCCTTCATGAATGAAATTATCACCTTAATAAAAGAAGCCACAGGAAAGTAGTTCACCCTTCCACCATGGGAAGGTACAATGGGAAATCTACAGCCCAAAAGAGGGCCGTCACCTGACCAAGCTGACACACTGGTTTCAGAATTCCAGCCTCCAGAACCTTGAGAAATAAATTTCTGTGGTATTTTGTTAAAGTGGCCTAAATGGACTAAGATACCAGGAAAAGCCTGGAAGATTTCCTGAGTTGAAATGACAAAATTGAGAGACTAAGGAGACCAAGGTGGCTAGAGTTCACAAAATGGAGTAAGAGAAAAAAGAGAAGGAAGAGTTACATGTAGAGTTCCAAATTTTTATAGAGGGTTCTCCTTAAATAATGACATGAATACTAATCAGCACATGCATATGAAAAACCACTCAAGGTCAAGGAAATACCTAACCAATAGGATTAAAAAAAACAGCCCCCAGCACTTACACCAAACACAGAATGCTGTATTATAATAATGGTGTGTAAATCACACTTAATTTTGGTGTACAAGTTAAAAGACAAAACTAAAAATAATATAACTGCAAACATTGATTAATGGATACATAATATAAAAATATGAAATTGTGACATCAATAACATAAAGTGTGGATGAAGGGGAGAGTTAAAATGTAGATGTGACTGAGGTTAAGATCCTAACTTTATTTTTTTTAATGTTTATTTATCCTTGAGAGAGAGAGACAGAGTGTAAGCAGGGGAGGGGAAGACTGAGAGGGAGACACAGAATCTGAAGCAGCCTCCAGGCTTCAGGCTCTGATGTGTCAGCACATTGTCCAACACGGGCTTGAACTCATGGACCACAAGATCATGACCTGAGCCAAAGTTGGCTGCTTAACCAACTGAGCCACCCAGGTGCCCCACGATGTTAACACTTTAAATAAACCATTACAACTATACGAGTTTGATATAGCCTCATGGTAACCACAAAATTAATACCTACAGAAGATACACAAGAGAAAAACAGAAAGGAATCAATGAATATCACTACAAAGAAGTCAATGAAACACAAAGGAAAATAGCAATAAAGAAAAAGAACAAAAGAATTATAAGAAAACAATTAACAAAATTGCAATAGCAAGTCCTTACCAATCAATAATTACCTTAAATGTAAGTGGATTAAACTCCCCAATCAAAAGATGGAAAGTGGTTGAAGGATATGTGTATGTGCGTGTGTGTGTGTGTGTGTGTGTGTGTGTGTGTGTGTAAAACAAGCCTCCACTATATTCAATTTACAAGAGATTCACTTCAGAGTTAAAGACACGCATAGACTGAGTGTAAAGGGATAGAAACAGTAAATAAGGGGTGCCTGGGTAGCTCAGTCAGTTAAGCGTCCGACCTCGGCTCAGGTCATGATCCCCCAGTTCATGGGTTTGAGCCCCACGTCAGTTCCGTGCTCATAGCTCAGAGCCTGGAGCCTGCTTCAGATTCTGTGTCTTCCTCTCTCTCTGCCACTCCCCAACTCATGCTCTGCTTCTCTCTCTCAAAAATAAAAAATAAACCTTAAAAAATTTTTTTAAAAAAAGAAAGAAACAGTAAAGAAAAGAGAGCAGGGATTATATTTGTATCAAACAAAAGAGACTATATCAAAATGGTCACAAGAGCCAAAAATGATATTATATAATAATAAGAGGATCAATTCATTAAGATGATAAAACAATTACAGATACATATGCACCCAATATCAAAATACTTAAAACATTTAATATTACAAATAAAGCAAATATATAAATATTGTGACAATGGTATCATGGGTGTATGGATAAATTCAGCCTCATCAAATTGTACATACTAAATATGTGCAGTTTTTTGTGTATCAATGATACCTCAACAAAGCTGCTTAATTAAAAAATAACAAAAGAACCAAAGAGGAAAAAAAAGCAAAAAAACAGACACTTAACTGTAGAGCACAAACTGATGGTTACCAGAAGGGAGGTGCATGGGGGATGGGTGAAATAAGTGAAGGGGATAAGAATACACTTACCATGATGAGCACTAAGCAACACATGGATTTGCTGAATCACTGTATTATACACCTGAAACTAATATAACATCGTATGTTAACTATACTGGAATTAAATTTTTTAATTAAAAAATAAAAAAATAAATGTTAATAGAAAAAAAAGAAATATATCCAGCACTCAATAAAGTAAAAGTTCACAATGGTTGACATCCAATAAAAAATTAACAGGCATGCCAAAAAGCAGGACAACCCATAAGAGGAGAAAAAACAATCAACTGAAACCAAACCACTATTAACAGAGACACTGGAATTAACAGACAATAACACTGAAGTAGTCATAACATCATTCCATATGTTCAAAAAGTTCAGTGGAGACACAGAAGTTATTTTTTAAGACAATGCAAACTGAACTTATAGAGATGCCAACCACAAAGTCTGAGATGAAAATACACTTAATGAGATTAATTAAATATTAGATTTTGCCAAAGAAAAAAATAGTGAACTTCAAGACATAGCAATAGAAACTATGCAAATAAAACACAGAAAAAAGAATCAAGTAAATAAATAAAACACAGTATCAGTGAGCCGTGGGAGAGCTTCACATGTCCTAATAGAAGTATACCCAGAGTCTCTGTAAAGGAAGAGGACAGAAAACATATTTAAAGAAATAATGCTTGAAATTTTTCTAAATTTGAAGGGAAAAAAACTTGGCCTTGCAGCTGCAAATACATAATCTTACTCCAAGAGATAACAGTCTGATAAGAGAAATGCACATTTAAAACAAACACAATAAAATTTGATATCTGCAATAAGAGAAGTGCGTGCAAGGAGTTAAGATTTCACAGAGAAGGTTATGCTAAGTAGAATTTTTAATGATAAACTGAAATGTGGCAGGAAAATAAGTCATGGAGATAGGGGAATGGCCAAAGGTAGGACACTCTAATCAAAATAAGTGGCATCAGCAAGAGCACTGAAATGCAAAGCTGGAAACTGTCTTAGGGAAAGGCAAGTCCAGCACTGTTGGAACTTGAATAATAAATATGGATAGTGATAGGGAGAGGGGAAACAGATTGGGGTTAATGACACTAGAGTAAAGATGAAGACTATGATGACTTTGAATTCTCTGCTAAGGTGCTTATACTGAAAGCCACAGGAAGCTATACAAGGTTTTAGTAGGAAGGGTGGCATGTTATAATATTTGCATTTTGAATAGTATAAAGCCAAGCATGGAGGTACAGGGACCAGATGGAGGCTGCTACAATGGTCAAAACTAAAGACAACAAAGGTTTGAACTAAGGCAGGACAATGGGTCAGGTGATGTTTGAGGACACATCCTGGTTGATATTCAAGTGCTAAAATCAGTAAGCATGGGTTATTTGTTGATTGTGGGAGATAAAAAAGGAGTCAAGGAAGACTTGCAGATGCCATGTATGTACTACTTAGAAATATAGGGATGAACTGCAGTCCCTCTGTTTATCTTCTAGGCTGAAGTTTCCTCCATTCCATTTCCCTAATTGTCCCTCCTCTATCTGCTTTCTGCTTTCTGCTTTCTAGATACTTGTTAAAATATTTGTTCACAAAACACCTTTCCATTCTTCTGATTATGTATTTATTTCCTTATCTTTATCCAATTCTCATTTTAACATTTCCATGGGAGGGAGATGTGTTCAAATGAATGGACTTCATCTGCCATATTGAACTGACAGGCTTCATAGCAGGTAGTCAGGGAAAATTAACATGTGCCTAATCCAGTACTGAGCCTTGGTAAAGCACATTCATTTAATGATCAAAAAATTATGTTCGTTTCTCGGCAGGTATAATTAGTTTAAAATACTTCAGTGTGGGGCGTCTGGGTGGCGCAGTCGGTTATGCGTCCGACTTCAGCCAGGTCACGATCTCGCGGTCCGTGAGTTCGAGCCCCGCGTCAGGCTCTGGGCTGATGGCTCGGAGCCTGGAGCCTGTTTCCGATTCTGTGTCTCCCTCTCTCTCTGCCCCTCCCCCGTTCATGCTCTGTCTCTCTCTGTCCCAAAAATAAATAAACGTTGAAAAAAAAATTTAAAAATAAATAAATAAATAAAATAAAATAAAATACTTCAGTGTGTATTTTGTTCTTGGACTTAAATTTCAGTAGTATAATTATTATGGATATTATTGGTCAGATTAAGTATGAACTTCTAGAAGTGGAGTATTTCATCCACATTTATTTTCTACCACTTATTTTGGTTTTACTTCTCTTCAGTTAAGCAAGAACAGCAGCCTGCTTACTTCCACTTCAGTCCAACATCAATGTCCACTTCAGAGCACTTCTCCTTTCCTCAGAACAAAGCCTTTGCAGAGCCCAGGGATCATGGCTAGTCCATATGGAATGGAAAGGGCAAGAGAAGCAGCCAAATGGGACAAGAAACAGCTGGAAACCATTGAATAAAGCTATAGAAACCAAAGCATAAGGAATAAAAGTAAGAATATGACTAATGCTTAATATCCAGTGTCACAAAATATTTTGGAAGTTCTGAGTTGTCTTTTCCTGAGTAACAACCTTAAAAATCTATGTCCACTGTCTACTTTAAATCTTTTCTGGAATGAGGAGGTGTCATGTGTACATATGAACTAAATCAAAACAGAACAGCACTCATCAGCAAAGACTAAAATCTTACCGTACAAAGGACAAATGAAGGTTTCTTTTGACAATAAAATGGCTCTGGCTTGATATTTTGTTGATTTAGTGTTTTGACTTTTGACATCCAGTTTGAGAACTCTAGTGCAGACCAGTTGGAAATCATAATACATTCTCCCAGATCCATGAGTTCAGGGATTCGTGAAGGTCAATTGCTCCTCAAATTCCCCACTATTTTATGAAATTGCCTCTCCAATTTCTTGGTACCTCCAACAACAACAAAACTGTATTGGCCAAGAAGCAGTAACTTCCTGTCAGATACCACCAAATGAAAATAATGGCACCACTAATATTCACATAGAAAAATATGAATTTTGCCTTCACGGATAATATTACTGTTCCAAGCACATCAGAAACCACGTCCTGTTCCTAATACTTACTACCAACCACCCTGAGTATCCTGCTGGCATCACGAGGCTTCCATCAATATACTAATGGAACACAACATGTCAGGTTGGACAAGAAGATGATGTTTTTCCACCAGATTTTCAGAACCCCCACTTTAATGAGAAAAGAAAGGACACTTCAAAGTTCTAATATAATTTTGACTTGATTCAGCAACTTCTGAAGCAGAGAAAAGACTTCTGGGGATAGAATGGGAATTTTGTTCTGTGTTATAATTTTGATCAAAGGGAAAATTGCACCTGCTGAATTTGTTGCCACCCTCCAGTCACAAAACCAAAATGTCTTATATTCATCCATGAAAAAAAGTATGTCCTTCTCACAACCAAAATAATAGTAGAGAAGACAAATCCATATGCATGTGTGTGGCCTCTATGAGAAGAATGTTGAGATTCTAAGGCTGTTGACTAAGACTTGTCTGTTACCCAAGACACCACCATCCCAACAGGTATAATTAGTGATGAGGAAGCCTTGTCCATAATTCTCTAACTAATCACATTAACTCATATTCATTATAAAAATTACAGTCTTTTTCTAAAAGAAAAAAATAGCATTTCTCTATTTCTCGGGTGTTTTGGCATGAATGATGGATTTTAATACTTATGAGTATCTACTATGTTCCCAAAAACTACACACGCTATTTTGTGTTATTTCATTCACATATTATGGCAATCCTATGAGGTATTATTCCCATTTAACAAAGGTGCAAAAGTATGCTCAGACAGATAACTTACCAAAGTCCAACAACCAACAAAAGGCAGAGCTAGGATTTGAACTCAGGTTGATTAGTTATCTATACAACATCACATTGCCTCCTCTGGGTTGTAATACACACAATTCTTTTATTTTCTGGTGTTTTCTCCTCTTTTCACTCACAGATCCTTGTACGTTTCCTAATAATTCTTACCTAATTTCTCATTATTTCATAAATTTGTTGGTTCCAATGTTTATTGCCTATATCATCCACCAGATTGGAATCTAATTGATGGCTGAAATCATGTCTGTTTTCTTCTTCTTTGTATCCAAAGCACCTGACACAGAATAGTCAGAACTCAATAAATACTTGATGAAATTAAAGAATTAGTAGATATTCCCCTTAGTGAAACTACCAATCTAGCCACACTAATTTACTCACACTTCCCTGATTGTTCCAGGCTCATTTTGCCTCTGCAGTTTGGCTCCCATTACTCCACAAAACCTCAAGTCTTCTCTCCCTGTCCAACCCTTACATCCAACCCTTGTGCAACACACAGCACAAGGTCTCCTGCTCTAAGAATCATTCCTGTCCATGGTGAAATGCTGACTCTCCTCTGTCTCTGGATTCACATAACTTATTTTCTATCCACTCATCTAACACTGCTTAGTGAACGCATTTTTTGTTGTGTAATTTATCTTATGAGTGTGTGGGGGGGTTCACCTCTGAGTTAAAAGATACATAAATAAAAGTACTCTGTTATAATTACTTGTCCCCTCCCTCCAAAAAACTAGCAATTTTTATATAGGAATTAGGTCCTTTAATGTATGTTGAATGAATGAATAAATAAATGAGCACTTAAAAAGCAGGAAAAGGTCGGGGATCTGGATGGTTCAGTTGGTTGAGTATCATACTCTTGATTTGGGCTCAGGTCACAATCCCAGGGTAGTGGGATTGAGCCCCATGTCAGGCTCTGCACCAAGTGTGGAGCCTGCTTAAGATTCTCCCTCCCTACCCCCTCTTTTCTTTCCCTCTGTCCCTCTCCCCTGTTTGCACTTTCTCTCTCTCTAAATTAAAAAAATAATAATGATAAAACAGTAAAAATAACAAAAGCAGGAAAGGCCCTGATAGAAATATTTTAAATGAACTGTAAGTAATATCTGTGGTAAAATAGGCTGTGTGTATGAAATAAAGTCAGAGCACTTTAATACCAGAGAGACTGATTATTTAACTTCAGCCTTTCTTTTTACCTAGAGAAGGTAGACATATGAGATGAAAGTATACTGAATGAGAACAAGTGGCACCTGTCTCTCATGCTGGAGTTTACACTCTTCCCACAGACCCATGCTACTTGAAAGAGGAGAGGAATGTTTGCCAATGAATAGAAGACACTCCCTATGTTCTCTCTTCCTCTTTCCCCTCAGGCTTTCAATGGCTGGCTACAAGTATAGATATAGAACAGAAGCAAAAAGAAATTACCAATGGGATTTCCAGACCACTCTAGCTATTACTGCACAAAGGACACACAAATAAATCATTATTTCAACATTCTCATATGCCTGCAGACAAAACTCAACGTCTCTAACCTGTCTTAATTTAGGTTGCCAATAAACAAAAAATGAATGCACTGGAGCTAAAAAAAAAAAATTGGAACACAGAAAAAGACACGTGTTATTTCAAACCAAATAAAGCTTGAAACGTTTAGTTTGGTGAGTATCTATTCATACAAATATCTAATGCTGACTATTCCATAAAGTAATAAACAGCCATTGAAACAGTTCTGTATTCAGAGATGTCTGCCTCAGCAGTCTGTGATTTAGCCCCTTAGGTAAGTTCAGGTTTGATATGGCTTAGAAAGATCAGGTCCTTAGGCTCTTATAGCAGCTAAAGTCTTTCCATGGTCCCAGCAGCTAGAAAGGACCTGGTGGTCCTCCAGCAGCCAGGTCCATCCATGCAGCTGGGCTTGTGTTGCTGACTTCTACTAAGAAAACAGAGTGAGGGGCCTCGAGACTCACAGACATAATATAAATTCAAAAAAATAATAATAATATATTCATGAGTCCAACTGTCTACACATTCTCAGTTAGGTCGCACCTATGTTATATTACTCAGCATGTGGTTTCAATTGTAACAACAATGCACATTTGTTCAATAGCATGCTGGCTGTTAACTTGACTTCTCACTGTGTTTAAATATGCCATGGCCTGTGACTCCTTTTTAGGGGTCAAGTGTCTCGCATGTGCCTGCATGTTATGGTCGGTATAATCTTATAGATTATCCAACCAGCAGAACCAGAATCTTTGATGTCAAAAGCCCTCCGTATATGTAATAGGTATATAATGTATATATAATGAACAAAACGAAAAGTGTAGAGTAGAAAAAAAGACAACCCACCAGCATGAAACAGCCATTGCCTCACTGCTTCTGGACTGACAAACATGCAACAGTCTTAAGGCTTTGCTCCCTCTTTAAAATATAGAAGTCTTTAGTTGTTGTTCACCTGAAGACCTCTTTCCTTAACACTGAAAGATTATATTACACTTTGGAATTTCACAGCAGAATTTGACACCACTTGGTATTTATCGAAACATTTATGTTCACAGCTTTCAGTATTTCAACATCCATGATTTATGGTTCCCTTACCTCCACACTTTTAGCTATAGCCCCTTTAAAGAGACATAAAAAGTTAAAAGGAATTCATTGAAGTAACCCCAAAGAGCATCCCTTTATTTCCAGCTATTAAAGATTTTTATGTTGTGACAGAACATTGTAATGCGATTTCCCTAAATAACAAAGCCCTAGAAATCATATGAGAATTTTTGTTCTTCTACTGAAAAAAAAAAAAAAAAAAAACAACTAATGATAGTTTCTGGCATTTCAAGAATCATTTTCTGATCACTGAAAACCCCTCTGGAATAGTGTCTCCCTTCCAGTATATCTTGTTATTCTCCACCTTTACTTCCACTATGTATAAAGGTAAAAGCAGTCAAGGAAAGAGTGCTATCCTCAAATCAAAAAATATGAATGTAGATTCCAGCTCTGTAACTCACTAGTCATGAGAGCTAATTCAACTCATTAAAACTTTCTTTTGGCTTGGATTCCTCAAATGTTAAATAAGACTAATGGGGTGAATTTGAAGATGCAATTAGAGAACGGAATAGTAAAGACACAAATGTGTTTGTTAAATCATGGACCAAAGATTCAAAAAGACCAGTTTGAGAAAACTAGTTTATTGTGGCTACCAGATGAAAGAGGAGCAACAAGATAAAAAATGCAGAGAAAGAAGAACATTTGAGAACACTAACCACAATAACCACCACCATTTATATTTAGAGATGTCCCTACTTTGCACCATAGTTAAAAGCATACCTTCCAGCCCTCCCTCACTCTAAGGCACAAGAGCCATGCTACAGGCACAAGGTTGCCACACTGTGTTGCCATCCTTTGAGCTTCAGTGCACCAGAATAGGCAGTTCATACCAGCTATCTAGTCTCCAACTGGCCAATGACCTCTTCTGAAATTTAATCTCAAATAAAGTTTCAAATAATAAAGAATACATTAAATTTTCATTCACCACTCTTGTTCACCCCTCCCAAATGTTCTCAGTCCCCAATGACATTCTCTCTTAGTGATACACTTCTTCAAGTTATGCATTTGAGCATTACAACCCAAAAGAACTAACCCAGAGGAATCTGAACCGAAGTCCTATTTAATTCCTTTTTTTAATCCCACCAAGCCAATTCACCAAGAAATCTAGATTTATTTAGGATAGATCTTCCTCTGAGTTTGTATCAATCAAATCCTATTTACATTTTGTAATTTAAATAGTGCCTTGGATACTGAACAGATAACTCTCTATCAAAAGATAAAAGGATGATGGCATTTATCTTTGTGTTCTCAAGACCTATGATCCTGACACAGGTCACATTTTGCAAGAAAAATAAGCAGTTAGGACTTATGGGAAGATGGCAGAGCAAGAGGGTCCTAAGCTTAGCTCAATCCATGGACACACTGAGATAACAGCCACATCAGTGCAACTAACTCAGAAAATGACCTGAAGATTGGCAGAACAGACTTCCCACAGTTAATATCTAGAGAGAGGACCACAGTGAAAAGGGTAGGAGGGGCACAGACACAGTTGGGAAACTTTAAACCACCAACAAGACTAACCACAAATGGGAGGGACACCACAAGCACAGAGAAGCAAGAGGATCAGACCATACACCAGGCACCCAGGCACAGGAGAACTACACAGGAGATGAGTCCCCACGACATCTAACTTTGAAAAACAGTGGGGCTAAACTTCACAAGTTTTTACAATCAGTGAGACTTAACTCTGGGTACTTTAAAAATCAGTGGGCTTACCTCTCTGAGAGCCAGAAGGTGATAAGGAACTGAGTCCCCACTCTTAAAGAGCCATCATAACACATAACCCTGTGGAGATACAGCATGCAAGCAGCACTCTGAAAAGTGCCTGGGGAAGGAGATTTATTTACTAATTTCAAACTTGTGCTGGAGGGGCAGGGATATTTAGGAGACTTCTCCAAGAACAAAAGAGTTGGTGGGCATCATCTCTCCCCCAACGCCCCCCCCCCACCACCACCAAGCCTAGATAGCCAGACACTTGTAGGAATAAGCATGAACACTCTCCACTTATTTTATTAACTCTACTCATGCATGCCGCCCTCCTCTCTGTCGTGCAAACTGACCCCATTCAACCCACTCTACTCAGCAGGCATCCTTCCAAAGAGACTCCTACCATGCAAACAGTCGCAGCAAAAACCAGAACCACTCCAAAGCAGCTCTTGCCCTGGGGAGAGGAGAGGATAACCACACACAACAGTTTTCCCACAGCCCCAGCAGCCAAACCACATAGCTGACAGCACAGAGAGAGTGCCATGCTGATCTGTGCAACTGCATCCCTAGCAGATGGACTGGGGGCAGCCACCTGGTCTGACTGGAGGGTGGCCACCAATAAATGCCTCTTATGAAACAAGGCATAAAGAGTACCCTGCAAGTCAGTGTGCTGCAGCCCCAACAGAAGGACCGGGGGCAGGCATCTGGAATGACTGCAGGCCCCACCCACCTATAAAAGCCTCTCAGAGGACAAGGCAGGGAAAACAGGGAAAATGCCCCACCAGAGCCCTGTACAGATGGCTGAGGGCACAAATCTTGTCTGACTGCTGACACCACCCAACTACAAGCCACTTAACAGCACAGGGACCAAACCCTGCCCATTGCATGCACAACAGGCAAAGTGGGCCAATGAAACTGACTGAACTGAAGGCAAATATGCCTCAACCACAATAGCAGGGCCCATGAAACCCACATAGGAGACACTGCTGAAGCACCTGGGTCTGATGAATAGGGAACATTATGCTACAAAGTGCCACACAACCTGTTTTTCAAGGTCAGAAGAATTAGCTAACTTTCCTAATACACAGAAACAAACACCGAGTTAGACAAAATGAAGAGACAAAGGAATATGCCCCCAAATTAAAGAATAGGACAAAACCACAGCAAAAGAGCTAAATGAAACAAAAATAAACAATAAGCCTAATAAAGAATTCAAAGTAATGCTCATAAAGATACTCACTGGTGAGGAGGAGGGAAGATGGCGGCGTAGGAGGACGCTGGGCTCACCGCGCGTCCTGCTGATCACTTAGATTCCACCTACACCTGCCTAAATAACCCAGAAAACCGCCAGAGGATTAGCAGAACGGAGGGAGTCGCCGGAGCCAAGCGCAGACGAGAGGCCCACGGAAGAGGGTAGGAAGGGCAGCGAGGCGGTGCTCGCTCCACGGACTGGCGGGAGGGAGCCGGGGCAGAGGGGCGGCTCGCTGGCCAAGCAGAGCCCCCGAGTCTGGCGGGCAAAAGCGGAGGGGCCTGACGGACTGTGTTCCGACAGCAAGCGCGACTTAGCATCTGGGAGGTCATAAGTTAACAGCTCTGCTTGGAAAGCGGGAAGGCTGGAGGACAAAGGGAGGGAGAGCTGCTGAGCCCCTGGACGACAGAGCTCAGTTTGGTGGGGAACAAAGGCGCTCGCCAGCGCCAACTCCCCTGCCCATCCCCCAGCCAAAATCCCAAAGAGAACCAGTTCCTGCCAGGGAACTTCCTCGCTCCGCGCAAACACCCAACTCTGTGCTTCTGCGGAGGAGCCAAACCTCCGGCAGCGGATCTGACTCCCTCCCGCTGCCACAGGGCCCCTCCTGAAGTGGATCACCTAAGGAGAAGCGACCTAAGCCTGCCCCTCCTGCCCCTGCGCACCTTGCCTACCCACCCCAGCTAATACGCCAGATCCCCAGCATCACAAGCCTGGCAGTGTGCAAGTAGCCCAGAAGGGCCACGCCACCCACGGTGAATCCCGCCCCTAGGAGAGGGGAAGAGAAGGCACACACCAGTCTGACTGTGGCCCCAGCGGTGGGCCGGGGGCAGACATCAGGTCTGACTGCGACTCCGCCCACCAACTCCAGTTATACACCACAGCACAGGGGAAGTGCCCTGCAGGTCCTCACCACGCCAGGGACTATCCAAAATGACCAAGCGGAAGAATTCCCCTCAGAAGAATCTCCAGGAAATAACAACAGCTAATGAGCTGATCAAAAAGGATTTAAATAATATAACAGAAAGTGAATTTAGAATAATAGTCATAAAATTAATCGCTGGGCTTGAAAACAGTACAGAGGACAGCAGAGAATCTCTTGCTACAGAGATCAAGGGACTAAGGAACAGTCATGAGGAGCTGAAAAACGCTTTAAATGAAATGCAAAACAAAATGGAAACCACCACGGCTCAGATTGAAGAGGCAGAGGAGAGAATAGGTGAACTAGAAGATAAAGTTATGGAAAAAGAGGAAGCTGAGAGAAAGAGAGATAAAAAAAAATCCAGGAGTATGAGGGGAAAATTAGAGAACTAAGTGATACGCTAAAAAGAAATAATATACGCATAATTGGTATCCCAGAGGAGGAAGAGAGAGTGAAAGGTGCTGAAGGGGTACTTGAAGAAATAATAGCTGAGAACTTCCCTGAACTGGGGAAGGAAAAAGGCATTGAAATCCAAGAGGCACAGAGAACTCCCTTCAGACGTAACTTGAATCGATCTTCTGCACGACATATCATAGTGAAACTGGCAAAATACAAGGATAAAGAGAAAATTCTGAAAGCAGCAAGGGGTAAACGTGCCCTCATATATAAGGGAGACCTATAAGACTCGTGACTGATCTCTCTTTTGAAACTTGGCAGGCCAGAAAGAATTGGCACGAGATTTTCAGTGTGCTAGACAGAAAAAATATGCAGCCGAGAATCCTTTATCCAGCAAGTCTGTCATTTAGAATAGAAGGAGAGATAAAGGTCTTCCCAAACAAACAAAAATTGAAGGAATTCGTCACCACTAAACCAGCCCTACAAGAGATCCTAAGGGGGACCCTGTGAGACAAAGTACCAGAGACAACACTACAAGCATAAAACATACAGACATCACAATGACTCTAAACCCGTATCTTCCTATAATAACACTGAATGTAAATGGATTAAATGCGCCAACCAAAAGACACAGGGTATCAGAATGGATAAAAAAACAAGACCCATCTATTTGCTGTCTCCAAGAGACTCATTTTAGACCTGAGGACACCTTTAGATTGAGAGTGAGGGGATGGAGAACTATTTATCATGCTACTGGAAGCCAAAAGAAAGCTGGAGTAGCCATACTTATATCAGACAAACTAGACTTTAAATTAAAGGCTGTAACAAGAGATGAAGAAGGACATTATATAATAGTTACAGGGTCTATTCATCAGGAAGAGCTAACAATTATAAATGTCTATGCGCCGAATACCGGAGCCCCCAAATATATAAAACAACTACTCATAAACATAAGCAACCTTATTGATAAGAATGTGGTAATTGCAGGGGACTTTAACACCCCACTTACAGAAATGGATAGATCATCTAGACACACGGTCAGTAAAGAAACAAGGGCCCTGAATGAGACATTGTATCAGATGGACTTGACAGATATATTTAGAACTCTGCATCCCAAAGCAACAGAATATACTTTCTTCTCGAGTGCACATGGAACATTCTCCAAGATAGATCATATACTGGGTCACAACAGCCCTTCATAAGTTTACCAGAATTGAAATTATACCATGCATACTTTCAGACCACAATGCTATGAAGCTTGAAATCAACCACAGAAAAAAGTCTGGAAAACCTCCAAAAGCATGGAGGTTAAAGAACACCCTACTAACGAATGAGTGGGTCAACCAGGTAATTAGAGAAGAAATTAAAAAATATATGGAAACAAACGAAAATGAAAATACAACAATCCAAACGCTTTGGGACGCAGCGAAGGCAGTCCTGAGAGGAAAATACATTGCAATCCAGGCCTATCTCAAGAAACAAGAAAAATTCCAAATACAAAATCTAACAGCACACCTAAAGGAAATAGAAGCAGAACAGCAAAGACACCCCAAACCCAGCAGAAGAAGAGAAATAATAAAGATCAGAGCAGAAATAAACAATATAGAGTCTAAAAAAACTGCAGAGCAGATCAACGAAACCAAGAGTTGGTTTTTTGAAAAAATAAACAAAATTGACAAACCTCTAGCCACGCTTCTCAAAAAGAAAAGGGAGATGACCCAAATAGATAAAATCAGGAATGAAAATGGAATTATTACAACCAATCCCTCAGAGATACAAACAATTATCAGGGAATACTATGAAAAATTATATGCCAACAAATTGGACAACCTGGAAGAAATGGACAAATTCCTGAACACCCACACTCTTCCAAAACTCAATCAGGAGGAAATAGAAAGCTTGAACAGACCCATAACCAGCGAAGAAATTGAATCGGTTATCAAAAATCTCCCAACAAATAAGAGTCCAGGCCCAGATGGCTTCCCAGTGGAGTTCTACCAGACGTTTAAAGCAGAGATAATACCTATCCTTCTCAATCTATTCCAAGAAATAGAAAGGGAAGGAAAACTTCCAGACTCATTCTATGAAGCCAGTATTACTTTGATTCCTAAACCAGACAGAGACCCAGTAAAAAAAGAGAACTACCGGCCAATATCCCTGATGAATATGGATGCAAAAATTCTCAATAAGATACTAGCAAATCGAATTCAACGGCATATAAAAAGAATTATTCACCATGATCAAGTGGGATTCATTCCTGGCATGCAGGGCTGGTTCAACATTCGCAAATCAATCAACGTGATACATCACATTAACAAAAAAAAAGAAAAGAACCATATGATCCTGTCAATCGATGCAGAAAAGGCCTTTGACAAAATCCAGCACCCTTTCTTAATAAAAACCCTTGAGAAAGTCGGGATAGAAGGAACATACTTAAAGATCATAAAAGCCATTTATGAAAAGCCCACAGCTAACATCATCCTCAATAGGGAAAAACTGAGAGCTTTTTCCCTGAGATCAGGAACACGACAGGGATGCCCACTCTCACCGCTGTTGTTTAACATAGTGCTGGAAGTTCTAGCATCAGCAATCAGACAACAAAAGGAAATCAAAGGCATCAAAATTGGCAAAGATGAAATCAAGCTTTCGCTTTTTGCAGATGACATGATATTATACATGGAAAATCCGATAGACTCCACCAAAAGTCTGCTAGAATTGATACATGAATTCAGCAAAGTTGCAGGATACAAAATCAATGTACAGAAATCAGTTGCATTCTTATACACTAACAATGAAGCAACAGAAAGACAAATAAAGAAACTGATCCCATTCACAATTGCACCAAGAAGCATAAAATACCTAGGAATAAATCTAACCAAAGATGTAAAGGATCTGTATGCTGAAAACTATGGAAAGCTTATGAAGGTAATTGAAGAAGATTTAAAGAAATGGAAAGACATTCCCTGCTCATGGATTGGAAAAATAAATATTGTTAAAATGTCAATACTACCCAAAGCTATCTACACATTCAATGCAATCCCAATCAAAATTGCACCTGCATTCTTCTCGAAACTAGAACAAGCAATCCTAAAATTCATATGGAACCACAAAAGGCCCCAAATAGCCAAAGGAATTTTGAAGAAGAAGACCAAAGCAGGAGGCATCACAATCCCAGACTTTAGCCTCTACTACAAAGCAGTCATCATCAAGACAGCATGGTATTGGCACAAAAACAGACACATAGACCAATGGAATAGAATAGAAACCCCAGAACTAGACCCACAAACGTATGGCCAACTCATCTTTGACAAAGCAGGAAAGAACATCCAATGGAAAAAAGACAGCCTCTTTAACAAATGGTGCTGGGAGAACTGGACAGCAACATGCAGAAGGTTGAAACTAGACCACTTTCTCACACCATTCACAAAAATAAACTCAAAATGGATAAAGGACCTGAATGTGAGACAGGAAACCATCAAAACCTTAGAGGAGAAAGCAGGAAAAAACCTCTCTGACCTCAGCCATATCAATCTCTTACTCGACACATCCCCAAAGGCAAGGGAATTAAAAGCAAAAGTGAATTACTGGGACCTTATGAAGATAAAAAGCTTCTGCACAGCAAAGGAAACAACCAACAAAACTAAAAGGCAACCAACGGAATGGGAAAAGATATTCGCAAATGACATATCGGACAAAGGGCTAGTATCCAAAATCTATAAAGAGCTCATCAAACTCCACACCCGAAAAACAAATAACCCAGTGAAGAAATGGGCAGAAAACATGAATAGACACTTCTCTAAAGAAGACATCCGGATGGCCAACAGGCACATGAAAAGATGTTCAGCGTCGCTCCTTATCAGGGAAATACAAATCAAAACCACACTCAGGTATCACCTCACGCCAGTCAGAGTGGCCAAAATGAACAAATCAGGAGACTATAGATGCTGGCGAGGATGTGGAGAAACGGGAACCCTCTTGCACTGTTGGTGGGAATGCAAATTGGTGCAGCCGCTCTGGAAAGCAGTGTGGAGGTTCCTCAGAAAATTAAAAATAGACCTACCCTATGACCCAGCAATAGCACTGCTAGGAATTTACCCAAGGGATACAGGAGTACTGATGCATAGGGGCACTTGTACCCCAATGTTCATAGCAGCACTCTCAACAATAGCCAAATTATGGAAAGAGCCTAAATGTCCATCAATTGATGAATGGATAAAGAAATTGTGGTTTATATACACAATGGAATACTACGTGGCAATGAGAAAAAATGAAATATGGCCCTTTGTAGCAACGTGGATGGAACTGGAGAGTGTGATGCTAAGTGAAATAAGCCATACAGAGAAAGACAGATACCATATGGTTTCACTCTTATGTGGATCCTGAGAAACTTAACAGGAACCCATGGGGGAGGGGGAGGAAAAAAGAAAAAAAGAGGTTAGAGTGGGAGAGAGCCAAAGCATAAGAGACTGTTAAAAACTGAGAACAAACTGAGGGTTGATGGGGGGTGGGAGGGAGGAGTGGGTGGGTGATGGGTATTGAGGAGGGCACCTTTTGGGATGAGCACTGGGTGTTGTATGGAAACCAATTTGACAGTAAATTTTATATAATAAAAAAAAAAAAAGATACTCACTGGAATTGAGAAAAGAGTAGAGAAACTCAATGAGACCTTCAACAAAGAGATCGGAAAAATACATATAAAAAAAAAACAGGGATGAAAAACTAATAATTAAAACTTAAAAATACACTAGAATCAATAGATTAGAGGAGGAAGAAGAACAAATAAGCAACCTGGAAGACAAAGTCATGAAAAGCAACCAAACTGAACAGTAAAAAGAAAAAAGAATAATAAAAGAGTAATAAAAAAAGAATAACAAAATGAGAATAGGTTAAATGAACTTAGTGACATCATCAAGCATAATAAAATTTCCATTATGGGGATCTCAGAAGGTAAAGAGAGACAGAGGTGGCAGATAATTTATTTAAAGAAATAATAGCTGAAAATTCCCTTATCCGGGAAATAGACATTCAGATCTAAGAAGCATAGAGAAGCCCAATAAAAATTAACCCAAGGAGGTCCACACCAAGATACATAATAATTAAAATGGGATAAAGTAGTAATAGAGATTTTTAAAGCAGCAAGAAAAAACAGTTACACAAGGGGAATTTATAAGGCTATTACCTGATTTTTTAGAAGAAACGTCACAGGCAAGAAAGGAGTGACATGATATATTCAAAGTACTGAAAGAAAAAAACCTACAACCAAAAATACCCACAAGTTATCATTCAGAATAGAAGTAGAGAGAAAGAGTTTCCCAGATAAACAAAAGTTAATGGAGATCATCACCACTAAACCAACTTTACAAGAAACATTAAAGGGAATTCTTTGGGTATAAATAAATGACCATAAACAGGAGTAAGAAAATTATGAAGGGAAAAAATTTCACAGGTAAATGAAAACATAATAATGAAAGTAGCACATTAATCACTTATAAAACCAGTACAAAAAAAAACAGTACAAAGGTTAAAGCATAAAGTAGTAAAATCAATTATATCTATAAGAATTACTCAAGGAATTCACAAAATAAAAGAATATAAATATGACATCATATACAAAAAATATAGGCAAGGGGGGAGTAAAAATTTAGTGCTTTTATAATGGGTTAAAACTCAACAACCGTCAACTTAATATATAGACTGTCATTGGCATAAATGTTATATATTAACCTAATGATAACCACAAATCAAAAACCTATAAAAGATATACAAAAAAATAAGGAGAAAGGAATGCAAGCATATCACACACACAAAAAAAGTAATCACACTACAAAGAAAGATCAAGAGAAGAACAGAATAGAGAAGAATTACAAAAACAACTATAAACCAAGTAACAAATTCACAATAAGTACATACCTATCAATAATTTCTTTGAGGGGCACCTGGGTGGCTCAGTCGGTTAAGTGCCTGGCTTCTGCTCAGGTCATGATCTCACAGTTTGTTGAGTTCAAGCCCCATGTCGGGCTCTGCTGACAGCTCAGAGCCTGGAGCCTGCTTCAGATTTTGTGTCTCTCTCTCTGCCCCTCCCCTGCTTGCTCTCTGTATCTCTCAAAAATAAATATTACAATAATTAATAATAATTTCTTTGAATGTAAATGGACTAAATGCTTCAATCAAAAGATACAGAGTGACTGAATGGATTAAAAAAAAAAAGCTAGATCCATCCTTCAAACCTGAGACCTATGCAAACTGAAAGCGAAGGTATGTAAAAACATTTACTGTACAAATGGAAGTGAAAAGAAAGCTGTATAGCAATACATGTATCAGACAAAATAAACTTTAAAACAAGGACAGCAACAAGAGACAAAAAAAGGACACTTACTTAATGATAAAGGGAACAATCCAACAAGAGGATATAACAACTATAAATATTTATGCACCCAACATGGAACACCTAAAAACATAAGGCAACTATTAACAAACATAAAGGAAGAAATTGACAGTCATACAATAGTAGGGGACATTAATACCCGACTTATGTCAATGGATAGATCATCCAGATGAAAAAGCAACAAGTAGCTGTGAATGACACACTGGAGCAGATGGACCTAATGTATATTCAGAAAATTCCATCCAAAACCAGTGGAATAAGTGCATCAACAAGTCTCAATAAATACAAAATATTGGAATCATATCATGCATCTTTTCTGAGCAACGGTATAAAACTAGGAATTGATCACAAGAAAAAATCTGGAAAGAACATAAATACATGGAGGCTAAATAACATGCTACTAAACAATGAATGAGTTAACCAAGAATTCAAAGAGGAAATGAAAAAATGCATGAAGACAAATGAAAATGAAAACACGGCCCCATATCTTTGCAACGCAGTACAGCTGTTCTAAGAGGAAAGGTTATAGCAATACAAGCTTACCTCAGGAACCAAGAAAAATCTCAAATTAACAACCTAACCTTACACCTAACGGAGCTAGAAAAAGAAGAACAAAATGAGAAGGCAGTAGAAGGAAGGAAATACAAAAAATTATAGCAGAAGAAAATTAGAGACTAAACAAACAATAGAACAAATCAAGAAAACCAGAAGCTTATTCTTTGAAAAGATCAACAATGATAAATCTTTAGCCGACTCATCAAAAAAAAAAAAAAAAGAAAGAAAGAAAGAGAGAGAGAGAGAGAGAGAGAGACTCAAATAAACAAAATCAGAAATGAAGGAATAAAAATAACTGTTGACACCACAGAAATATAAAGAGTCATAACAGCATATTATGAAAAATTATATGCCATCAAATTGGACAACTTAGAAGAAATGGATACATTCCTAGAAACATATAACCTTCCAAAGCGAAATCAGAAAGAAATAGAAAATTTAAACATATTACAAGCAATGAATCTGAATCAGTAATTTAAACTCCCAACAAACAAGTCCAGGATGAGAGAGCTTCACAGGTTTATTCTACCAAACATTTAAACAACAGTTAATACTATTCTTCTCAAACTATTTCAAAAAATTTTCAGAAAAGGAAGGAAAACTTGCAAATTCATTCTATGAGACCAGCATTACCCTGATACCAAAACCAGATAAAGACACTACAAAAAAGAAAACTACAGGCCAGTATCTCTAAACATAAATGCAAAAATCCTCAACAAAATATTAGAAACAAAATCCAAAGATGCATTTAAAAAATTATTCACCATGATGATCAAGTGGGATTTATTCCAGGTATATAAAGATGGTGCAATATTTGCAAATCAATCAACTTAATACATCACATAAAAAGAGAAAGGATAGGGGCGCCTGGGTGGCTCAGTCGGTTGAGCATCAGACTTCAGCTCAGGTCATGATCTCGTGGTCTGTGAGTTCAAGCCCCCCATCCGGCTCTGTGATGACAGCTGGGAGCCTGGAGCCTGCTTCAGATTCAGTGTCTCCCTCTCTCTCTCTCTCTCTCTGCCCCTCCCCCACTCATGCTCTGTCTCTCTCTCTCTCTCTCTCTCTCTCTCTCTCTCTCTCTGTCAAAAATAAATAAACATTAAAAAAAAAGAGAGAGAAAGGATAAAAATCATATGATCATCTCAGTAGATGCAGAAAAAGCATTTAACAAAGTACAACATCTACTTATGATAAAAACTCAACAAAGTAGGTTTAGAGGGAACAAACTTCAGCATAATAAAGGCCATAGATGAGAAGCCCACAGCTAATATCATACTCCGGGGTGAAAAACAGAAAGCTTTTTCTCTAAGATCATGAATAAGACAAGGACATCCACTCTCACCACTTTTACTCAACATAATACTGGAAGTCCTAGCCACAGCAATAAAACAACAAAAAGAAATAAAAGGCACCCAAATTGGTAATAAAGAAGTAAAATTTTCACTATGTACAGATGACCTGATACCACATATATAAAATTCTAAATAATCCCACCAAAAAAATACTAGAAAAAATGAATTAAGTAGAGTCACAGGATACTAAATAAGTATAGAGAAATCTGTTGCATTTCTATATACTAGTAATGAAATAGCAGAAAGAAAAATTAAGAAAATAGTCTCATTTACAACTGCCCCAAAAAGAATACCTTGGAATAAACTTAATCAAGGAGGTGAAAGACCTATACTCCAAAAACTATAAAATGCTGGTGAAAGAAGTTGAAGATGACACCAAAAAAATGGAAAGATATTTCATGCTCATGGAATGGAAGAACAAATCTTGTTAAAATGCCCCTACTACCGAAAGCAATCTAGAGACTTAATGTAATCTCTATCAAATACCATTAACAATTTTCACAGAACTAGAACAAATAATACTAAAATTTGTATGGAACCACAAAAGACCCTGAATTGCCAAAGTAATCTTGAGAAAGAAGAACCAAGCTGAAGGTATCACAATCTCACATTTCAAGATATACTACAAAGCTATAGTAGTCAGAACAGTATGGTAGAGGCACAAAAACAGACACATATATTAATGTGTGAAACAGAACAGAAACCCTTGAAATAAACCCACACTTGTACAGCCAATTAATCTACAACAAAGGAGGCAAAAATATATAACAGGGAAAAGATAGTCTCTTCAATAAACAGTTCTGGGAAAACTAGACCATAATATGCAAAAGAATGAAACTGGACCACTTTTTTAAACCATACACATAAATACAGACCTGATATGAGACCTGAAATCACACAACTCCTAGGAAAAAAAAAAACGTAGGCAACAATTTTTTTCACATTGACCACAGAAACATTTTCTAGATATGTCTCCTAAGGTAAGGGAAACAAAAGCAAAATTAAATTATTAGAACTACACCAAAATAAAAAGCTCTTATACAGCAAAGAAAATCATCAGAACAAAAGGGCAACCTACTCAATGGGGAAAGATATTTGCAAATGATGTATCTGACTGATCATGGATTAATACCCAAAATTTTAAAATCTTATACTACTCAACACTAATGATACAAATAAACCAATTTAAAAATGGGTGGAGAATATAAGAAGACATTTTTCCAAAGAAGACATACAGATGTCCAACAGACACATGAAAAGATGCTCAATATCACTAAACACCAGGGAAATGCAAATTAAAAACACAATGAGATATCATCTTAAACCTGTCAGAATGGCTAAAATAAAAAACACAAGAAATTATCAGTTTTGGCGAAGATGTAGAGAAAAAGGAACCCTTGTGTACTATTAAGTAAGAATGCAAGCTGGTACAGCCACTGTAGAAAATAGTATGGAAGTTCCTCAAAAAATTAAAAATAGAATTACCATATGATTCAGTAATTCTACTACTGGGTATTTACCCAAAGAAAATAGAAACACTAAATCAAAAAGATATATGCACCCCTGTGTTGGTTCCAGCACTATTCACAATAGCCAAGATATGAAAATGTCCATTGATATATGAATGGATAAAGAAGTGGAGTGTGCATATATATATATATATATGTGTGTATGTATATATATGTATATGTATATATATGTGTATATGTATATGTATACGTATATATGTGTGTGTATATATGTATGTATATATACACACACAATGAAATATTACTCGTCCATAAAAAAGAATGCAATGGTGTGATTTGTAACATGGATGGACCTGGTAGATACAATGTTAAGTGAAATAAGTCAAAGAAAGACAAATACCATATGATTTCACTCATATGTGGAATTTAAGAAACTAAACAAACAAACCAAATAAAAAAGAGACAAGCTAAAAAACAACTCTTAAATACAGAGAACAAACTAAGTTTCCAGAGGGGAGGTATGTGGAGGGAAGAGTGCAATAGATAAACTGGATTAGGAGTACACTTATTTCGATGAGCACTGAGAAATGCATAAAATTATTAAATCATTATATTGTATACCTGAAACAGTATGTTAATTATACTTCAATAAGTTCTTTAAAAAAAATTAGCAGTTAGGCTGAGACCCTTGTTTCCACCATGGTTTGGCTTCTCACCATAAACAGACTTGAAAGGTCTCATAAGCATGCATAGCTGCAGCTATTAAGTCCAAAACCACACATCCAGTTCACACCTATTTCCTAGGCTCTAGAATAAGGTTTCCAACTAGATGTTCTCACTCAGATGTTCCACAGGTATTTCAAATTCAGTATGCTTAAAACCAAACTTGTCATTTCTAACAATCACCTCTTGACACTCAGACTTGCTTGGCTTCTTCTCCTGAATTTCCAATTTGAAGAGTAGACCTCAAATCCAGAATCCTTGGATCTTATATTGTGATTTATAACCAAAAATATATATTTGGTCTTTGTCTAATGTTACTGGCACAGAACTCCTAAAAGCCTTGGAACTTTCTAGTGATAAGAGCAACAAAGGTGTCTTTTTTTATATTAGGGATGTAACTTTTGGACCATGCGTAAGGATGGCTGGCTGCCAGAAGATCCATCCATGTGATTAGAGGGTAACTTTCAGTCCCAACCCTCTGAACTTTGGAGAGGGTAGAGGGGCTAGAGGTTAAATTAATCACCAATAGCCAATGATTTAATCAATCATACCCATGTAATGAAGCCTCCATAAAACCAAAAGGATGTGGTTCAGAGAACTTCCAGGTTGGTGGACACACAGGTGGAGATTTGGGGAAAGTGGTTGCACTTGCAGTGGGCATGGAAGCTCTGCACACTTTTCCCATACCATGGTCTACGAATCTCTTTCATATGCCTATTGCTGAGTATATCTTTTTATAATAAATCAGTAACCTTGTAAGTAAAATATTTCTCTTAGTTTTGGGAGCTGCTCTAGCAAATTAATCAAGCCTAAAAAGAGTGTGTGGGATCCTGCAATCAAAAGTCCATCAGAAGCATAGGTGACAATCTAGACTTAACACTGGTGTCTAACGTGGGAAGAGGAACAGTCCTGTAGGACTGAACCCTTAACCTGTGGAATCAGATGCTATTTCTAGGTTGACAGTGTCAGAACTGAGTTGAATTGTGGGGAATCCAGCTGGTATAGGAGAATTGTTTGGTGGTGTGGAAAAAAAAAAAAAACCCTAAACACTGGAATTAGAATTAGAATTACATTAATTTCTTATTCTTGTCTTTCTCTCATCTATATCTAACTATATCCTATCAAATCTACCTCTAAAATACTAACATTCTTTCTTCTTCTCCATCACTTTTGCCAATGCCTTGATGAAAGTCCTCAGCATCACTTATTTGAACTATTACAGTTTTCCTGCCAAGGCTATGACTTGCCACTGAAGCCAGAATACCATTCTAAAACACAAATCAGATCATTTGATCTTTTCAAGCCTAATTCTAGCCATAACTGTAACCTGATGCCATGTCAGAATCTGTGGGATGGAGTGTAAGCAGTTATCAGAGAAAAACCTACAGCATTATATACCTAACTCACTAAAAAGGGTAAAAATTAAATAGCCAACTCAAAATACTTGATTAAAAAGATAAGAATAACAAAGTAAACTAAAATAAAGCAGAAGGAATGCATTAATAATAATAAAAGTAGAAACTAAGGAGTTAAAAACTGAGAATGACTATAACTAACAAATCTAAAATCTGGTTCTTCGAGAAGAATCAGTAAAATAGACAAAACACTACCTAACCTAATTAAGAAAGCATAAATACAACAAATTAGAAACAATGGGGAGAAGGAAATAGCTACCAAAGGGAGGAAATTTTTAAATTATAAGGGATTGCTTTGCATGATTCTGTGCAAATAAATTAAAAAATCTAAATGAAATGAATGATTTTTAAGAAAAATATAAGCAAAAGTTACCCTAGTAGAGACAGATAATTTAATTCTATCTAATGCCAGTAAAGAAATACACAAAGTAGTTCAGAGACTTCCCCACAAAAAAAGCATGAGATCCAAAAGACTTCACAATAAAATTCTACGGAATCTTTAAAAAATTAGATAATTCTAATGCTACTTAATTGCTTCTAGAACATAAAAAAGACTGAAAACTTCAAATGTTTTGTGAAGCAATTATAATATTCCTCTCTAAACTTGATGATGTTTAGAGAAACACAAAAAAGAACACTACGAATACTTTCACTTATGAAAATAGATATAAAAATTTTACACAAAATTAACAAATATGAAAGATGACCAAGTGAGGCTTATTCTGGAAGGCAAAAATTGTTCAATATTAAGAAATCATTGGGGCGCCTGGGTGGCGCAGTCGGTTAAGCGTCCGACTTCAGCCAGGTCACGATCTCGCGGTCCGTGAGTTCAAGCCCCGCGTCAGGCTCTGGGCTGATGGCTCAGAGCCTGGAGCCTGTTTCCAATTCTGTGTCTCCCTCTCTCTCTGCCCCTCCCCCGTTCATGCTCTGTCTCTCTCTGTCCCAAAAATAAATAAACGTTGAAAAAAAATTAAAAAAAAAAAAGAAATCATTAATATAATTCATTAATAAACATCCATTAATATAATCCATGTTATTAATAGAAAAGTCATGTGATTGTCTTCATAAATTTAGTAAAGACTTTGACAAAATCAAGTGCCAATTCATATTTTTTTACAAAAAAAAATCAATAAATTAGGAATTAACAGACATTGTATGCCTTCATACAAAATTCACAATCTTACTTAGTGAGAAAATACTAGAGGCTATTCCACTAAGTTAGAGACTAACACTTGCTAGTATCTCTACCAATGTTTAATGTTGTGATGGAGATACTACCCATGCTATCAGGCAAGAGAAAGCATTTAGAGGTATTTGATCTGTAAAGAAACAAGTAATCCAAATAAAGGAATAAAAAAATTATTACAAAAAATAAGAAAACTGAATGAATTAGCTACCTGTAAAACCAACATCCTTCATATCAATAAACAAAAAAAAAATGATTACAAGATATAATGACAACAAAAAAGAAAAGGAAATACCTGGAAGCTCAAACTGTATCTAAGGAAAACCAAAAAACACTGCAGAAATACTCAAAAGTTCCCTTCAACAAATAGAAAGCCATACTTGGTTTTAGATAGGATGATTCAATATCATAAAGATGTCCTCTCTAAGCTAATTTATAAATTGAATACAATCCAAATTTTTATTTAAATGTCATCAGAGTATTATCCTGATTGATGAAAAATTCATTTTTAAAAATAAACAAGCAAAGAAAGTTTAAACATTGGAAAAGAAGAGCAATGAGGAAAAGCAAGCATTAACAGACTTTTAAAAAATGCTATTAAGATTTTATAATTAAAACAGTTTGATATTGTCCCAAAATTAGACAAGCTAGTGGAACAAAACAGAAAAATCCAGAAAATGATCAAATTCCATATGGATGTTTGGTTTATAATAAAGGCAGCATCTCCTATCATTCAGTGTTATAATCAAGGTTCAGTCAGGTGACAAACCACACTGTTATTTGAATAAGGAAATCTTAATATAAAGAATTATTAACTAAATAAAGAAATAATAAATAAGACAAAGGGATGAGAAGTACAGCATAGGGAATACAGTCAATAATAGTGTAATAATTTTGTATGGTGACAGACGGTAACTACATGTATCATGGTGAGGACGGTATAATGTACAGAACTGTTGAATCACTATGTTGTACACTTGAAACTAATATAACATTATATGTCAACTATACTTCAATTACAAAAATGTTTAGCATCATCACCATAACTTTTGAAGTAACCTCTAATTTAGCAGATTGAATTAATATCTTTCTTATTCATGAAGGCTTATATCATTTAAATATGATGCCCAAAAATACTTTTATTTTTAAATTCTCTAAAGTTTTATATCTTAAAATATTGAGATACTTGAATTTTCTAAGAAAAAAATGAATAAAAGAATGAGAAAAGAAACATTTTTAAACATTTTTTAAAAAGAATTATTAACTATAACAAGGAATTGGTAGTACAAGAGATCAGCTAGTAAGAAGTACTCTGTAAAATACAACAGTAGCAGACATAAGGAGTCACTACCTCTAGTGCTGAGATAAAAGTACCCAAGAAAGAGACAACACACACACACATACATACACACACGCACATGCACGGACACACACACATACACACACGCACACACCCCAGGACTGAGGTCCAGACCTTGATGGAGAGGGCATAGCTATGGAACACTGAATGAGAGACAAACTGCTCTTCTGACACACCAGCAGGACTACTGAAACCCTCCCGCTGGGGTGCTGAGGGAAGTCATCCTCAGAAAGATTCCAGCACAACTGCTATAAAACCATAGAAGGGAGTTGCAGAGGAAGTTTCTAACCTCTAGACACTACTGACCTTTGGTCACAACAGGAGCTGGGTGCTAGAAAGCTTCCTGTTCTATAGGATCCAAGCCCTAGGGAAACGTTTCTCATCCAGTGTCCTTCCAGCACCTTCTTCTTTTTATTTTTTAAGTTTATTTGTTTATTTTGAAAGACAGTGTGTGCACGTGCGCATGCAATCAGGGGAGGGGCAGAGATTAGGAGAGACAGAATCCCAAGCAGGATCCACACTATCAGCGAAGAGACCGTTGAAGGGTTCAAACTCATGAAATGTGAGATCTTGAACTGAGCTGAGATCAAGAGTCAGAGGCTTAACCAACTGAACCACCCAAGTGCCCCTCTTCTAACAAAAGCACCCGCTTCTAACAAAACTTAACATAAGCCAGCTAGCTAAGGAAAAAAAATTTACAGCGTTCATCTCAATTATTACAGAGAAGCCAGTGAAGGATGTGGATTGGGGGCTGAGCAGCAATAAATGGTTACAATGGTGGGGAACACGGATTTTTTATAAATGGTGTCAGGATAAAACTGGATCTTCTTCTTGAACCATACACCAAGTAAATACCAAATGAACCAAAGACTTGAATTAAAAAAAAAAATGAAGCCATATAAATACTATAAGGAAACAAAGGTGAATTCCTATAACTTGTGAGTAGGAAACCTTCCTATGATCTAAATCCAGAGGAAACAAAAGGAAGGATTAATAAACTTAATTCCATAAAAGATTTTAATTGCATACAAAAAAAACAAAAGTAAAGCAAAAAAAATAATAAATGAAAAGCAGAGAAATATATCTGCAATTTATATATCAAAGGCAAAGGACTGATACATTAAGAGCTGTTAAAATAAAGAAGAAAAAGGTCAACAACCAAAAACAAGCTAGAATATGAAGAAACAGTTTACAGTAAAAGAAGTACAGAATACTTTTAGCCATTTGAAAGAACGTTCAATCTAAGTCTTTGTAAGAGAAATGCAAATTAATTATACTAATTAAATTATCACATATGCTAATATGTACATAGGTACCATAGTATATATAGTATAGCATATATTTATTTATATGTGTATATATGTATATGTATATGTACATATATGTATATATATGTATATATATGTATATATATTATTTATATGTATATATGTATATACTATATCCAGCATTTATATTTAAGTATTTAAGTACATTTATATTTATACAATAAATATATATACACACATATATATTTGTGTATATATGTACATAAATACATGTATTTGCCTATATGGCCTCTAAACACCATATCCCACTAAAAAGAATCAGGGCTCACTTGAGAAACTTAACAGAAGACCATGGGGGAAGAAAAGGAAAAAAATAGTTTCAAACAGAGAGGGAGGGAGGCAAACCCTAAGATATTCTTAAATACAGAGAACTAAAGGTTGATGGGGGTCAGAGGAAAGGGGAAAATGGGTGATTGGCACTCAGGAGAGCACTTATTGGGATGAACACTGGGTGTTGTATGTAATCGATGAATCATGGGAATCTACCCCCAAAATCAAGAGTATACTGTATACACTGTATGTTAGCTAACTTGACAATAAATTATATTAAAAAAATTAAAAAATCAGGGTTCTTTGAAGAAATGCCTGATTCCAGATCTGCCATGAGAAATGCACAAAATAAGCCTGGAACAACTTATCATTCCAGAAGAAAAGAAGCCATCAAAGAATACTGGAGTCATGTCAAAAGTCTTAGGAACTAACCTGCATAAGCTCCAATAGTGCACACTCGAAACAATATTTTGAAATGGACAAAATATATTTCAATTAATGTGTTCAAAATACGCCACCATGGAGCTGCCCCCCACCCCCACAAAAAATGTTCATCTTTGCAAGATTTTAGGGAGCCACAATTATTTTGAAAACTGGTATTTAAATGGAAAGAATCAAAGGGTTTTTGGTGCCCTTTTGCAAAGGTCTCTACCTTAAAGTAATGATGGCTAATGAGGCAAAGTTCTTTACAGAAGTTTTCTGCAGCTAATAATGAAAAGAAGAAATGAGAGTATCACCAGTTTGTAAACTGCAATGAAATAATAAACCTAGACAATGAACATCAATATTTATTGATTGAAAACAATGGTTGATAACTCACAGAAAGAAATGCCAAGACATTATGCACCTCCTGGAAAGAAGATAACAGCATGCAAGAAATAATATTAAAAAAATATTAAAAATATATAAAAAAATATATTTAAAAAATCAAACCTGAATCTGATCAGTTTTCTAAATCTATCAATTTACTGAAAACACAAAGGAGAGAGAATGTATAGAGCAGCCAATGGAGATGCAAAAAAAAAAAAAGAAGAAAGAATCCTACAGACTAAAACAGACTTAAAAACAAAATTAAACTATTACAATGTATGATGTTATGTAGATCCCCACTCAAACAAATAAACCTTTAAAAATACATGATAATTGAGAAAATGTGAATATTGACTGGGCATTTGATCATATAAGGAATTTTTTCTTAGGTGTAATAATTATGAAGAATCTCTACCTTTTTGAGATATTACTGAAATATTTACAGATATGCTATCTGAGATTTGCTTCAAATATTTCTGAGGTATAACAAGGGTGCTAGTGGGTGGACACAGATGACATAAGAATGGCCATGTGTTGAAGATAATGGAAACAAGGAGATGTACCATCAGTTCATTTTTTTCATTTTTTCCTTTTCTTTCATATATGTTCTTAAATGTCCATAATAAAGGTTTCATAAAACATAATGAATGATAATAGTCATAATCAGATGTGATCCAATAGACTAGGAGATAGGAGAACACATATAGCAAGAGAGTCCAGATTAGAACAGGCATTAACTCCAAGCCAAATATTCTTACCACTAGATAATACTGCAGCAGCCACTCATGCCCACCTCCAAAACCACTGATATGTAGTAGAACAGAAGCCTATATAAATCTCATACATTAAAACAAAACAAAAACCCACTATCTTATCTTTCACAAAATAACTAGCACGGTGCCTAAAGAAAAAAATTATATTCCCAAGAAAGATTTTCCTTGTTCAGAGGGACCTAACCCAAATCACCAAACAAATCTTGAACTATAAACTGCAACACTTGAAAAAAAAAAATACGGTGTTAGGCAACATGAAGAAAAACAAACTCTGTTCTTAAATAAACCTCACAGACCAAATCTAGATGAGGCTTTGACTGTAGCCATATATTCAGAAACATTAAAGGACTTTCCACCCTACCATCCCATGCTCCAAGAAACCAAACGTAAAGCAACGTCATTCTTTAATGATAGAAATAAATCTAGTTACTGAATACAGTGCTTAGATGTATAAAATGTGCTCCTGGCAATGAAAGAACTCTCTAAGTCACACGGTGACACTTCAGAAGAAGCACTTGGTGGGTGAGTTAGAGCTGCAGACTCAGGTTTTGCTTTCCAGGAGATGCCCTTCATAGCTTCCATGCTGCACTTTCCACCCAGAATCTAGAACATGCTGTTCCGTCCCAGACTTTCAAAGGTCTACTTCATCCTGCAGGAAACTAAGTTCTGAAATTAAGTAACATTTCAAATCTATCGGTTATTTTGTTCTGCTGTAAATCTTTTAGACTAGAGAAGTCACAAAAGAAATGTAGCTGGCCAGGCAGCCACTCTCCAAGACTATGGATTCATATTTCAGTACAATGTCTTCAAGTACCTTGTAAATTTAGTTCTATTATTAATAATAGATATAATGTCCAACACTTACCCACCAAGACAGTAGCTCTCTGAAAACACTAACAAATTTAATTGTCTTAAATAAAGCCACCTGTTGAAATTTCCAGCTACACTAAAAACAAACCTACACCTTACTGTGCTGGATTATATTAGATCCAGGTTTAGGATTTTGATTCAGATTACATCAGATGACATGATTGGCTCAACTTCCTATAACCTCTCCCATGCTCACTTTCCCTTATTTTTTTTTTTTTTTACTATTTTTCTTTTTAACATTTATCTATTTTTGAGAGACTGAGAATGAGCACGGGAGGGACAGAGAGAGAGAGAGGAGACACAGAATTTGAAGCAGGCTCCAGGCTCAGAGCTGTCAGCACAAAGCCTGAGGCGGGGCTCAAACCCAGGAACCATGAGATCATGACCTGAGCCAAAGCTGGATGCTTAACAGACTGAGACACCCAGGCACCCCTCACTTTCCCTTTTTTATTTAAAATATTTCTATCATGTCTACTGGTAAAGCAGAACATATGAGGCGGGGGAGACTATAGAAGAAACCTTTTCACATCGTGTACTTAATTTTGTTTATTATCATACAGAGCTCTTTATAACACTGTGGGTTTCTGATCTCCTAAAAGACAGAGAAGTCTCTGGGCATTTTATTGGCATAACTCTGAATGACTCACCTTAGCTCTTCTTCTCCCTTTCTTTCCTGTTTCTTCTGCCCCTAACATCACAACCACCTGGAAGTGGTTCAGTAAACTATATAGTTAATAATAATACATCAACTGGATAGAATATTATATAACCTTAAAAGACTGTTCCCTGGGCACCTGGGTGGCTCAGATGGTTAAGCATCTGACTTTGGCTCAGGTCATAATCTCAAGGTTCTTTAGTTTGAGCCCCACGTTGGGCTCTGTGCTGACAGCTCAGAGCTGGAACTTACATCAGATTCTGTCTCCCTCATTTTCTGCCCCTCCCCTACGTGCTCCTGTGCTCGCACGCGCTCTCGCTCTCTCTCTCTCTCTCTCTCTCTCCCTAAGATAAATAAACATTACCAAAACAATTAATAAAAAAAAATTTAAAACTATTGTTCCCCATGCTGTATTGGGGTAAAGACTGGATAAACTAAGTAAAAAAGGTAAAATACAAAACAATATGTAAGATTCATTTTTAAACATCCCTAGAAAATTACAGAAAGACAGTTTATCTAAATGCTAACTCTGCATAACAATGAATGAATTTTTCCCTGTCTTCTAAATGTAAAATGCACTGATTCATTAACAGAAAAAACATATATTGATAGTAAGTTTGATAAAAAAGAACACAGTCTTATTTAAGATTCATAACTACAGTCATTAACATAAAGCATAGATCACTTTAAAGGGGTGAAGGGTTCACATAATATAAACACAAATGCAGATGTGGAAGTACATAAGCAACTTCATAAGAGTATTGTCACAGGAATTAGGATACTATAATGAGGACCTTTCTGAATTCATAAATAATGCCTCCTATAGGATGTCAACTCTATCGCCAGTTTGATTGATTGTTAAAGCATAAGGCTGAGCTAATCTAGAACATCTGAATTCCAAATATTTGACACTGGAATTAATCTCGAGCTCACTGTGGATCAATGCCTTTTAAACACTTGGCTAAAAGACATAATTTTTATGAAGGATCACATGAGAGTATGCAGACTATACACTCCTCTGATATAACCTTTCCTTGGATTAAGCCAGAAAAATCAGAAAACTTCGTAACTGGAGAACATTATATGATCCATTCTTTCAACTCCATTTACCACTATACTCAACCTCTCCCCTCTGTCCTGTGAGAATTATGTTTACTGAATGGCTCTTGAATTAAATGTACTGAAGCCATCTGCCTAAAATAAAAGATAGAATGTGTTTCCAGTAAGTGTATAGGGCATCATGCATAAGGACCTACAAAAGAATTTTATCTCAGTCTCCATATCAGAAATTATGTTTTTCCTCAACAACTAGCCTTTTTTTGTGTGGGCCCTCAATCCTACCATTTCCCTTGTCCCTGGGGAAAAGTACACGATGATTTGTGGCCAGTAATTTGCTTCACAGCCTCACTTAGCTCTATATACTTTCTCCACCTTCTTTTTCCATTACATCATATTCCTTTTTTATTTTTAATTATTTTCTTTTGCCATATTATTTGAATTCTTTCAAGCTGCCTTAGAATAAGGTAGCATATGATTAGCTCTTTGATTAATTAAAATGAAAAATTACATAAAAATTCACACTTTTAAAGAATCTAATATGCAGTCACCTTTCAGCAGACAAGAACCCCTGGACATATAGAAAGTGTCCAATCAGGGGTGCCTGGGTGGCTCAGTCGGTTAAGCGTCCGACTTCAGCTCAGGTCACGATCTCGCAGTCCATGAGTTCGAGCCCCGCATCGGGCTCTGGGCTGACAGCTCGGAGCCTGGAGCCTGCTTCCAATTCTGTGTCTCCCTCTCTCTCTGCCCCTCCCCCATTCATGCTCTGTCTCTCTCTGTCTCAAAAAATAAACGTTCAAAAAAAATTAAAAAAAAAGTGTCCAATCAATGTCAGTTATTATCATTATCATTACATAATTCCACACTGTAATGTCACAGTCATGTTCACAAGCCAAACAAATGCATACACATGTGCAAACACAAGCAAACAAATAAATATTTAATGCAATAACCTTGACTACCCTCTTCATCATAGTATTTCTAATGGCTGAAATATTGTCTGGACAATGTAGGCAATCCATAAATATTTTGTTAATAAATGTGTTACTGAACGGTGAATTCCTAGTATTACATTTAGTTAGTACATATTTTTTAATATACACAATGAGGAAAAGTTTGGTATAGTGAAATAACATGCACTTTTTAGACAGCTTGGGTACTATCCAAATGGTGATAATTAACAGAAACCAATACCAGATACATATATATATATTTTTTTTTATTTTCTGCAGCATGCTTTCCTCACTAAAATTTCCTGGTCTTGTTAAGAAGATTCAATGAAACAGTCTAATAAAGGACACTTGGAAGTAGTTCAACAAATGCTAATCCTCTTACTTTTCCTCTTCTCTCTAACAATGCATATTCCTTTAGCATCACAGATGTGTGTGTGTGTGTGTGTGTGTGTGTGTGTGTCAAAAGTCTAATCCATTTAAAAGACATTACTACCAAAGTACTGTCTGTATTTCTATCTACGACTCTCTTCACTATGGATGATCCTTCTCTTTTTCCCTTAGCTCACATACTGTCTGATTTTTAAAAGGGGGGTGGTGGGAAGAAAGGGAGGGTGGATGAAAAGAAGGAAGGAACAAATGAAGAAAGAAAGGAAAGGAAGGATGGAAGAGTGGGAAGACAGGGAAGGAGAACAGAGGAAGGAAGGAGAGTAAAGAATCTGGTTATCTCACTAGAAAAGAGGAAAGTACACAATAACGACCAGCTATGAACAGAATATCCATTCATATTATTGTACATATTCAAATACATGTCACCCTTCTTTCTTAGAAATCATTGATTTCAAGATTGCTGAACCTGAGTAATTAGCAGCTTTTTAGATATACATTGTGCTTTTAGAAACATCCTATGTGGAAAATAAGGCAGATGAACTTCCTCAGAAAAAAACCCTTAATAAATCACTGGCTCCATAGCTAATAAAATAGATAACCTGATCACAGACATCTAGTGTGCAGGAAGCTAAATAATATGACTACCAATCATTCCCAGATGACTCCTGAACCCAGGCATTTATTCTTTTATGTATGGTGCACTTCATGATGAAGATTTCACTTTGGTGAGCTTTTCTCCATATCTGACACCAAGATTTTCAAAGTGTGATGAAGTCTGCTTTTTTCTCTTCATTCCAACTGCCCCCCCCAATTTATGGGGGAATAAAAAAGTAAGTATTGACCTCTAAGACTTTGTCCAAGGCAATCTGTCCTTGAACTTCTCTATTCATTTCATTCTTCATCTTATCAAATACCACCTCAGCCAGATTCCCGGGTCTCTGTCCCTGATAAAAGAAGCACATTGTTGAGAAATGTTTTAGCATTTGCAGGCACTATGCTGGGATGAGGTATCAGATGACAGACTTTCATCTGGATATAATTTATTTATTATATCAGTACTTTATATTAAAGAAAGTGCACCAGTGTGAAAATTGAAGGGAAAACATATTTTGGCTAAGGGATAACCTGGAAATTATTAAAGTTAAAGCTCATGGGTCAAAGGGTGGCAGCTTCATGTTATTAGAATAATATGTTAATGTTTAAGTCATGTAACCTCTATGGGTCTTTGAAACACCTGCAATGGAAATGGTTTTCACACTATGATAATGATAACAAATAGACTGAGGCTCACTGCTTTACTTTTGAATCTACTCATGTGACTGAATTTTATGAGCCAATAAAACATATCCTAACATAAATATAATAAAGACTCAGAAAAATACCACCCTAAGTCAATTTTCTTCACAACTCTGCTTTCTCTCTCTTTTCACTGCTACTCCCACCTCAAGCTCCAACCTCTCCAACTATTCCCCTCTTTCTCTTCTCCTTTACTTAGGTTTCATTTGATATAGCTGCTGCTGGGGGACTAGTGAATGAGGCTGCCACTGGGATAAACTAGAAAGCATGTTAGTTGCCCTATGACATATTTTCTGTTATTAAATAAAGATGATACCATGGACTAGATTCTGCTCTTTGCCGAACAGTATTGCAAAACGTGTATATTACCCGTCAATAAACTAAGTATTTATATCCACTTATTTCATTTTACTTGTATTTTTAGTATTAGTGTCTAAACACATGCACACATACACACACTATTCTCAAGATATGGATCTTTCCCAAGTATCCCAGAAGTCATATAATGCCAAGAAATCCTCTCAAGACAGGCCTAAGGGCCACTTTCATTAATGTAAGGTACATCAGGTTATAAAAATTTGCATCTATTATTTTAAATACAGATGTCAAATATCTGGAACTTTTTCATATGTACAAAAAGTAGAGCTTGTTGGAGGAAAAATGAAATGGTTCAGTTAGCTTCAAACTGGAAATTCCAAAACAGCAAAGAAATAAAATGAAATCTACATTAAATGTATGCCTTCCCTCAATAAGTCAGCCAATTGATTATCAAAGAACCATGTTATGGACTGAATAACACTCCCAAAGTTCCAATGTTAAAGTGCTAACCCCCAATGTGAATGTATTTGAAGGGCCTTTAAGGAAATGATTAAGGTTAGTTAAATTTGGTCATAAGGGTGGAGACCTAAACTGGTAGGACAGGTGTCCTTATTAGAAGAGGAAAAAAGATCAGAGATCCCTCTCTTTCTCTACATCCACACAGAGGAAAGGTCATGTGAAAAGGCAGCTGTCTGCAAGGCAGGAAGAAAAACCTCACTAAAACCAACCCTGATGGTACCTTGATCATAGACTTCTAGCCTCCAGGACTGTGAGAAAATAAATTTCTGATGTTTAAGCCACCCAGTCTGTGATATTTTGTTATAGAAGCCCTAGTAGACTAATACAAACCAGAAGACTCTTTTCTTCCCAAAACATAAGTGATAATCATAGACATAGAAAGGATCTTAAGATCAATGAGACCCAATTGTAAAAAATAATACTCACTGAGGGCACCCTAGAGAACCTCCATTAAGAACATTCTTCTAGGGGCGCCTGGGTGGCTCAGTCGGTTGAGCGTCCAACTTCGGCTCAGGTCATGATCTCACGATCCGTGAGTTCAAGCCCCACATCAGGCTCTGTGCTGACAGCTCAGAGCCTGGAGCCCGTTTCAGATTCTGTGTCTCCCTCTCTCTCTGCCCCTCCCCTGTTCATGCTCTGTCTCTCTCTGTCTCAAAAATAAATTAAAAAAAAAACGTTAAAAAAATTTTTAAAGAACATTCTTCTAGAAAATAGTCTATACACTACCATTGAGACAAGTCAAATCAACAACAGTGTATACTTAGGCATCATCGTTTTGGTCCCTATTTAGAGTTATGGCATCAATTTCCACTGAGGGATATGATAAGAAATCACGGTGAAAATTGTTTAACATATCTACTGTACACTTTTGAAAATATGGTCTTCCACACATCATTATGATATCCAGAAGGATAACATTCTCTTAAGTCTCAGTAACAAAATAATTTGTTTCACCTGAACAACTATTTTCTTTGCCCTGTGGCTTGACTCCTATAATGATCATGTTTCCCTCACCAAACTTGAGGTCTATTTCTATAAGTTATATAGGTTCTCAAAGTTTTTTTTTGTGAACCAGTTTTCCTTATCTATTCTCCCCACCTTGTATAGATTTCCTCAAGTATTTATTTTGTGTTTTATTCATTTTGCATGCCACCTCAAATTCTTTGTGAAATGACGAGGGAAATAAGTGCATGAATAAGTACATTTCATCTCATACAACCATTTACTTTAAGGTGCAAAACAGACCCAGAATACTTCAGTGATTTGCTTCAGGTCATACAGAGTGCCATGCAGATAAGATTAGAATCCTCTCATTCACTCTAGTGTTCCTTCTCTTCCACCATAAAATTACTTCCTTGAACAGGGAAGGAAGAAGAAAATCCATTCAAAAGGAAAAATATCCCCTTGGTACATGTAGCTCAGTGTTTTCCCAGCAGGGGTAAGACAAGCTTTAACTGCTATGCCAAATGTCCCCACAATGAAGAATGGTCAGCATTTCTGGGCTCTGCCCACTAATGCCATTGGAGTCCCCAGTCATTACATTAACATAAAAAGTCCCCTTACATTTCCCAAAGCCCACTCCCACCACATTTTTCTTTTTTTTTTTATTTTTAATTTAAATTCAGATTACTTAACATACTGTATAGTTTCCAGAGTAGAACCCAGTGATTCATCACTTACATATGATACCCAGTGAACATTTTTCTTTTTCTTTTTGTTTTTTTTATTGTTTCAGAAGAAAAATAAAAGAAGTAGAAAATACTTCCCTGACCTAACGAAAAGTTGAGTCATTAGGGGAAAGTAAGGATCAGAATTTATAATATATGCATTCCAGACCTGAAGCTAATATAACATTGTATGTTAGCTATACTTCAATTAAAAAAAGATTTAAACAAAGCTACTTTGTTCTGATTATATAATGTATAATATACATAATATATGTATATTCACTGTAAAAAGTTATAAAATGTTAAAAGTGATGAATGACAAAGTAAAAATAACTGTAACCTCTCAAAAAATGAAATGAAATTAAATGAAATACATGTATTTAGCAGCTGACATTAAAATTTCCCTTAGGAAGGCATGGTAAAGTATTCACAAAATGACCATAGTATTTCCTTCATGCTCCTGGGCTGTCCCTTCTACATTCATTTGGTCTTGGCCATGTGAGTAGTTTTGGCCAATGAGATATTTGCAAATGTAACATAAGCAAGGGCTTGAAAAGCCACCTATACATTGTGATTCTCTGGAACTCTGAAACCACCACATGAAGCACCCAGCTGCCTATAGGATAAGAGACTGAATAGAGCACATTCAAATTGTTCCAGCTGAACACCACTCAACCTACAAAACCAACCAGCCTACCTACTCTTGACATATGAATGAGGCCATCCCAGGTCATTTGGCACCATCCAACCTCCATTTGACCACAGGCACATAAGAGAGCCCAGCAGAAGTCAACCACGCCAGATCTAACTTAGAACAACCCAGCTGACACACTAAATAGTAAACTGAATAAAACATTTCTTCTTTTAAGCCACTCAATTTGGAGGTGATTTGTTACACAGCAAAAACTAACCAACACAGAATGGAACTGGCTTTATTTAGGAAAATAAAATGAAAATCTCTAGGTTTGGGGACAATACATAAATTAAACTACTTTGGCACAAGCAAGAACTCAAAGTCAGAGGTTATCATGAGGTCATAAATGATTCTCTGTTCCCATAAAAAATTTTTTCAGAAATCTTGGGAACTGGGAAATAAAAGGGAAAGAGAGGTTAAAGCCAACCTTATCTAGTTCTTCAGAGGCAGTGAGTCTCTGACTGACATCTTGGAGGGATAAAGATAGATGTGGGAATGGGTAAAGACAGAGATATAGAGACAGAATTAGATATAGATGTATAAATACACAGAAAGAGACAGCTCCAAGTGATTTACTACAGCCAGCAACATGAAATATTACTTAAAACCTCACACAGACCATAATCAAAGCAACTTTTAGCAAATTCACACTCAGAATGAGATACTTTTTCTCTTATATAGATAATTTACTGAGGTTAGTCTTTATGCCAACTTGAGTGATGCTTGTGTCCAAAGTCGTTCTGCTGCTTTAAAAACATATCTTCAAACTAACCCATAAGCTATGTTTACGACACTAGTTCCTGGTGTGACTGTTAACCCAATACTTATTTGGACACATCTTTGATGTCATCTTCACTTTTTTTGTTAGTATTTAGGACTTTCCTAATCAATTGTTCAGTCAGCATTCTTACCCCCGCTTCTTCATATCTCTAATTTTGACTAGCATCTTATCTCAGCCCTCCATGAGAGCCCCCTCTCCTATTATACTTCTGAACTGTTCTCTGGGGCAGCTCTACTGATAAACAAGCCAGCTCCTGATCATCTATTCCCAAATCATCTTTAAAACATAAGAATAAATACTGGTCCCTACTACAAACTCCAACACCCAGTGCATAATTAATATGCAGTAGTGAATTTTAAGTATATATCACCTCTTATTTAAAGGCAGTAATAACCATCGCCATCAATAACATTTAAATATCTAAATTATTAGAACAGACAATACGTGAACATAATCTATAATGTTACACTACTATCCAAGCAAGAAGCCAAGTTTATTTTTTATCTGTGTTATGGTCTCAAATGCTGACTCTAAGTATACATGTAGGCTATGGCAGACTGTATTTTCCAAAAATGGCTACAACAGTATCTCCTGTCTTACAAATTTTTCTAGAACTTTGCCACTTTCCACCAAAACATAGAATCTAACTCTCCTACCCTTGAATTAGGGAAGGTTTACCACTTACTTGCAACCAATAAAATGTTGTAGAAACGATGTTGCATAACCTCTGAGGTGAGGTCAATAAAGGCATTACAACTTACATCTTGCTAGAACAGTCACATTGGAGCACTGAGCCACCACATAAACAGTCCAACTGCACTGAGACTATCATGCTGTGAGAAATGCCAAACCAGCCTAAGCAAAGACACTACATCTAGGAGACTCCTGAAGCTGTCAGAGAAACTCATTGTCCACGAAATAATGACACTATTAACTCCAATAACGCATACTTTCAACTAGAATCTGCATTAACAAAGACAGGATCCAATCCCCAGGGAGGGAAACATCAAAATTATATAGATGCAAACACTAGAGTCTGTCCTAAGCTGAAGAACAAATATGGTACTGAGGCAAAAGAGCAGTCACTCAGACCAGGTAACTATGGTGCCTAAGAGCTCACCTTATTCAAATAGAATGCCAGACTCTGGGAAGCAGGAATAATTCTAGGTTCTACCTACAGAGATAAAAGATTTAATAACACAGTTTCTGTATTTTGGTCCAGGGTGCGTCAGACACTGAGTAATGTTGGGCTTTTAAGCTGAAGGTCTTCAGATATTGTGACTGAGCAGCAATAATAAAGGTGTGAGTGACAGCAAAAGACCACAGACTTTTTAAGTCAAGAGCAGCTGAGCCTCTCTGGATTTAGCAAAATCAAAAGGAGTTGTATGTAATTCAAGTGAAGAACATTCTAAGCAAGAAGAGCATGCAAAATAGAAAGATAGATGTAAGAACAATGCAGCAAGAGCCCAAGTGGAAAAGCAGAGGCACACAAAAATAATGGGGGGTGAGGGCAACCAAGTGTTATACAGGAATAAGGAACAAAAATTATAGTAATAAGTGACCAAGTATTATAGGAATGAGACCATGGTATCAAGTACTTTGAATGTCAAATGAGGAGGATACATTTGGTCCAACAATCAGGGAATTAGAGGAGTTTCCTAGATCCTAGATCCCCAGGATGGGAGGTAGGAAGGGGGTAAATATGAGTAGGCAATATTCTAGGCCTCTTTCTTCCACTCCAACTTCAATGACTATAATTTCAACTGTTTTACAATTGCGCATCTAAGTGATCTTTCATTTGAAAGATATATTTTAAAATGCTGGAAGAGTTACTGTAATAGACAAAGACTTCCACTGTACACCACTGATTAGGAAACTAATGTGATAAAAATAGTGTTTAAGGATTGTTCCTCGGCTTTGTTCATTATATAAATAAGAAAGTAAATATAAGAAAAAAATTAAAGTGAAAGGATGAGAAAACAAGAGGGAAAGGAAAAGAGAAAGAGCTTTTTAAAGTTAAAAATAGCTGGACTAAAGACAGTGAGGCATTGAGAAGCCGAGTCACTATTTCCTTTGTTATCCCCTGCAATCTTCAACCTTCACGGGCTTCTTTCAGTCTCTATTTGTTCATTTAATCCAGTCCATGATTTTCCTTTACCCTGTCTCTTTCATGCAACTTTTAATTTTGCAGGTCCCAGGCACCCACCCATGATCACAGTGCTGCTTTTGACTGGCACTATAATTCTTTGTTACTCTCATTTGGCTTTACATTACACATTTAGTTCTCGCCTGTCCAAAGTAATAACTTCTTTTAAAAATATTTTATTTTTGGTGCGTAGCCTTCTCAAAATTCCTTACAGACATTATCTCATCTATTTCTCTTGAAAGTAGGTACTCTGATGACAGAGGGGGCCCAAAGGATATTTGTGCAGATTTGGGGGTATATGTGTGCCTGTCACCTCAAAGTTGTCAATCCTGTCTATTTGGGATGAAAGATGGATGTTCTCAATTATCAATGAGTGCCAAAATCTCTTTCATTTAAAAGGAGGGAAAAAGTTCCATCACCCGCATGCGGGGAAAATGTCTTACCTTTAACAAAAGCATTACTCTCCAGCAAAGAAAAGAAGCATAAGATAAGTTACCATGTTTCTTTTAAATTCCAAATTTTAACTTCTTCTAGAACTGAGAGGATTTTATCTCTGGGGACATCACTGTATTCTTATGTGTTCCTAAAAAATAAATACAGACTCAGCTTGCTCTTACTCAAAGTCTGTAAGATCCTTCTATTCACACACACACACACACACACACACACACACACACACACACACACATTTCCCTATACCACACACCAGTTTGTTATTCTATATAATGAGTAAAGCAGACATTCTGGAGAGGAGACTCTTAATTATGCAGCTGGAACTGCCTAGCCCAACCCAACGTGAGAAAGTGAGAATAGCAGAGATAAAAAGGAATCTTTGGGTGCCTCTCCTTCTTCCACACTCCTCTCTCTGTTAGTGTTGTTTCACTGAGTTTTAGTCACTGTGACTTTAGGACCACAGAAATGTCTGAATGCCTAACACTGGAAAACATTAACATTTTATTAACTTAGTAGAAAACTCCAGCCTAAATATATTTTTTTCTCTCTCCTGAACATATGTTTAAAAGATTATGGGGGAAAAAATTTCTAACTTGAGCCTTCAGTTCCAATAAAGAATGACTCACTTGTGTATTTTCATAGGACTTAAAGATTATTTCACTTCAACTATGCTCAGCTTCTAAACCTTGACATGCTCCTAAGTAGGTACATGTAAGTAATTAATCCTGCAACCCAAAATAAAAAGGAGATACTCACTAAAATGAGGCAGAAAATTATTATTTAAGAAGAAAGAAGACCGCTGAAAGTGCTGTCTTGCATTGACTAAATGACTAAAAGACCTTCCAAGGACATTTGATGGGAGTCGAACATCCCAAAGAACCATGCCTCCTGTGAGCAGCAGGGTCCAGTTGTCACTTAGATATAGAAGTGCATGGTAACAACCAGTTGCTCCTGACCCTTTCTTTCAATACAAGTTTTGTTTTCTTTGTTAACAACAGTCATTCCCTGACAAAACAAAAACTGTCTACTGATTAACTGTAGCTTATGAAACACTTGCTTCTTTTTTCTTCTCTCTCTTTTTTAGAGTACATAATTTATTTATTTAAATTCAAGTTAGTTAACATACAGTGTAGTATTGGTTTCAGGAGTAAAACCCAGTGATTCATCACTTACATACAACACCCAGTGCTCATCCCAACAAGTACCCTCCTCAATGCCCATCACCCATTTTCCTCACTCCCATCAACCCTCAGTTTGTTCTCTGTATTTAAGAGTCTCTAATGATTTGCCTCCCTCTCTGCTTTTAACTTTATTTTTCCTTCCCTTCCCCTATGTTTATCTGTTTTGTTTCTTAAATTCCATGTATGAGTGAAATCATGTGGTATTTTTCTTTCTCTGACTGACTTATTTCACTTAGCATAATACCCTCTAGTTTGATCCATGTTGTTGCAAATGGCAAGATTTCACTTTTTTTGATTACTGAGTAATATTCCATTGTATATATATACATCTTCTTTATCCATTCATCAGTCCATTGACATTTCAGCTCTTTCCATAATTTGGCTATTGCTGATAGTGCTGCTATAAAGATTGCTTGAATGATACATTAATTCAGCAAAGTCAAAGGATATAAAATCAATGTATAGAAATTGGTTGATTTCTATACAACAATAATGAAGCAACAGAAAGAGAAATCAAGGAATCAATCCCATTTACAACTGCACCAAAAACCATAAGATACCTAGGAATAAACCCAAACAAAGAGGTAAAAGATTCATATGCTGAAAACTACAGAAAGTTTTTGAAAGAAATTGAAGAAAACATAAAGAAATGGAGAAACATTCCATGTTCATGCATTAGAAGAACAAATATTGTTAAAATGTCGATACAACCCAAAGAAATCTACATATTCAATGCAACCCCTATCAAAATAATACCAGCATTCTTCACAGAGCTAGAACAAGCAATTCTAAAATTTGTATGGAACCAGAAAAGACACTGAAAGCCAAAGTCACGTTGAAGAAAAAAACTAAAACCGGAGGCATCACAATTCCAGACTTCAAGCTGTATCAAAGTTATAACCATCAAGACAGTATGGTACTGGCACAAAAACAGACACATAGATCAATGGATTAGAATACAGAACTCAGAAAGGGACATACAAACATATGGCCAACTAATCTTCGATAAAGCAGGAAAGAATACCCAATGGAAAAAAGTCTCTTCAACAAATGGTGCTGGGAAAATGGACAGCAACATGCAGAAGAAGGAAACTGGACCACTTTCCTATACCATACACAAAAATAAATTCAAAATGGATGAGACAAGAAACTATCAAAATCCTACAGGAGAAAACAGGCAGCAACCTCTTTGACATTGGCCACAGCAACTTCTTACTAGACAGGTCAATGGAGGCAAGGGAATTAAAAGCAAAAAATGAACTACTGGGACCTCCCCAAGATAAAAACCTTCTGCACAGTGAAGGAAACAATGAACAAAACTAAAAGGCAACCTATGGAATGGGTTTTATTGCAGATGACATATCGGGTAAAAGGTTAGTATCCAAAATCTATAAAGAACTTACCAACCTCAACCCCTGAGAAACAAATAATCCAGTGAAGAAATGGGCAGAAGCCATGTATAGCCACTTTTCTAAAGAAGACATCCACATGGCTAACAGACACATGAAAAGATGCTCAACATCACTCATCATCACACAGAAACACTTACTTCTTTTTTTTTTTTTTTTGTAAATTCAGAGTATTATTTTTTTTTATTTTATTTTATTTTTTTTTTTTTTTATTATATGAAATTTATTGTCCAATTGGTTTCCATACAACACCCAGTGCTCATCCCAAAAGGCGCCCTCCTCAATACCCATCACCCACCCTCTCCTCCCTCCCACCCCCCATCAACCCTCAGTTTGTTCTCAGTTTTTAACAGTCTCTTATGCTTTGGCTCTCTCCCACTCTAACCTCTTTTTTTTTTTTTTCTTTTTTTTTTTTCCTCCCCCTCCCCCATGGGTTCCTGTTACGTTTCTCAGGATCCACATAAGAGTGAAACCATATGGTATCTGTCTTTCTCTGTATGGCTTATTTCACTTAGCATCACACTCTCCAGTTCCATCCACGTTGCTACAAAGGGCCATATTTCATTCTTTCTCATTGCCACGTAGTATTCCATTGTGTATATAAACCACAATTTCTTTATCCATTCATCAGTTGATGGACATTTAGGCTCTTTCCATAATTCGGCTATTGTTGAGAGTGCTGCTATGAACATTGCGGTACAAGTGCCCCTATGCATCAGTACTCCTGTATCCCTTGGATAAATTCCTAGCAGTGCTATTGCTGGGTCATAGGGTAGGTCTATTTTTAATTTTCTGAGGAACCTCCACACTGCTTTCCAGAGCGGCTGCACCAATTTGCTTTCCCACCAACAGTGCAAGAGGGTTCCCGTTTCTCCACATCCTCTCCAGCATCTATAGTCTCCTGATTTGTTCATTTTGGCCACTCTGACTGGCGTGAGGTGATACCTGAGTGTGGTTTTGATTAGTATTTCCCTGATAAGGAGCGACGCTGAACATCTTTTCATGTGCCTGTTGGCCATCCGGATGTCTTCTTTAGAGAAGTGTCTATTCATGTTTTCTGCCCATTTCTTCACTGGGTTATTTGTTTTTCGGGTGTGGAGTTTAGTGAGCTCTTTATGATTTTGGATACTAGCCCTTTGTCCGATATGTTATTTGCAAATATCTTTTCCCATTCCGTTGGTTGCCTTTTCGTTTTGTTGGTTGTTTCCTTTGCTGTGCAGAAGCTTTTGATCTTCATAAGGTCCCAGTAATTCACTTTTGCTTTTAATTCCCTTGCCTTTGGGGATGTGTCGAGTAAGAGATTGCTACGGCTGAGGTCAGAGAGGTCTTTTCCTGCTTTCTCCTCTAAGGTTTTGATGGTTTCCTGTCTCACATTCAGGTCCTTTATCCATTTTGAGTTTATTTTTGTGAATGGTGTGAGAAAGTGGTCTAGTTTCAACCTTCTGCATGTTGCTGTCCAGTTCTCCCAGCACCATTTGTTAAAGAGGCTGTCTTTTTTCCATTGGATGTTCTTTCCTGCTTTGTCAAAGATTAGCTGGCCATACGTTTGTGGGTCTAGTTCTGGGGTTTCTATTCTATTCCATTGGTCTATGTGTCTGTTTTTGTGCCAATACCATGCTGTCTTGATGATGACAGCTTTGTAGTAGAGGCTAAAGTCTGGGATTGTGATGCCTCCTGCTTTGGTCTTCTTCTTCAAAATTCCTTTGGCTATTCGGGGCCTTTTGTGGTTCCATATGAATTTTAGGATTGCTTGTTCTAGTTTCGAGAAGAATGCTGGTGCAATTTTGATTGGGATTGCATTGAATGTGTAGATAGCTTTGGGTAGTATTGACATTTTGACAATATTTATTTTTCCAATCCATGAGCAGGGAATGTCTTTCCATTTCTTTAAATCTTCTTCAATTTCCTTCATAAGCTTTCCATAGTTTTCAGCATACAGATCCTTTACATCTTTGGTTAGATTTATTCCTAGGTATTTTATGCTTCTTGGTGCAGTTGTGAATGGGATCAGTTTCTTTATTTGTCTTTCTGTTGCTTCATTGTTAGTGTATAAGAATGCAACTGATTTCTGTACATTGATTTTGTATCCTGCAACTTTGCTGAATTCATGTATCAATTCTAGCAGACTTTTGGTGGAGTCTATCGGATTTTCCATGTATAATATCATGTCATCTGCAAAAAGCGAAAGCTTGATTTCATCTTTGCCAATTTTGATGCCTTTGATTTCCTTTTGTTGTCTGATTGCTGATGCTAGAACTTCCAGCACTATGTTAAACAACAGCGGTGAGAGTGGGCATCCCTGTCGTGTTCCTGATCTCAGGGAAAAAGCTCTCAGTTTTTCCCCATTGAGGATGATGTTAGCTGTGGGCTTTTCATAAATGGCTTTTATGATCTTTAAGTATGTTCCTTCTATCCCGACTTTCTCAAGGGTTTTTATTAAGAAAGGGTGCTGGATTTTGTCAAAGGCCTTTTCTGCATCGATTGACAGGATCATATGGTTCTTCTCTTTTTTTTTGTTAATGTGATGTATCACGTTGATTGATTTGCGAATGTTGAACCAGCCCTGCATGCCAGGAATGAATCCCACTTGATCATGGTGAATAATTCTTTTTATATGCCGTTGAATTCGATTTGCTAGTATCTTATTGAGAATTTTTGCATCCATATTCATCAGGGATATTGGCCGGTAGTTCTCTTTTTTTACTGGGTCTCTGTCTGGTTTAGGAATCAAAGTAATACTGGCTTCATAGAATGAGTCTGGAAGTTTTCCTTCCCTTTCTATTTCTTGGAATAGCTTGAGAAGGATAGGTATTATCTCTGCTTTAAACGTCTGGTAGAACTCCCCTGGGAAGCCATCTGGGCCTGGACTCTTATTTGTTGGGAGATTTTTGATAACCGATTCAATTTCTTCGCTGGTTATGGGTCTGTTCAAGCTTTCTATTTCTTCCTGATTGAGTTTTGGAAGAGTGTGGGTGTTCAGGAATTTGTCCATTTCTTCCAGGTTGTCCAATTTGTTGGCATATAATTTTTCATAGTATTCCCTGATAATTGTTTGTATCTCTGAGGGATTGGTTGTAATAATTCCATTTTCATTCATGATTTTATCTGTTTGGGTCATCTCCCTTTTCTTTTTGAGAAGCCTGGCTAGCGGTTTGTCAATTTTGTTTATTTTTTCAAAAAACCAACTCTTGGTTTCGTTGATCTGCTCTACAGTTTTTTTAGACTCTATATTGTTTATTTCTGCTCTGATCTTTATTATTTCTCTTCTTCTGCTGGGTTTGGGGTGTCTTTGCTGTTCTGCTTCTACTTCCTTTAGGTGTGCTGTTAGATTTTGTGTTTGGGATTTTTCTTGTTTCTTGAGATAGGCCTGGATTGCAATGTATTTTCCTCTCAGGACTGCCTTCGCTGCGTCCCAAAGCGTTTGGATTGTTGTATTTTCATTTTCGTTTGTTTCCATATATTTTTTAATTTCTTCTCTAATTACCTGGTTGACCCACTCATTCGTTAGTAGGGTGCTCTTTAACCTCCATGCTTTTGGAGGTTTTCCAGACTTTTTTCTGTGGTTGATTTCAAGCTTCATAGCATTGTGGTCTGAAAGTATGCATGGTATAATTTCAATTCTGGTAAACTTATGAAGGGCTGTTTTGTGACCCAGTATATGATCTATCTTGGAGAATGTTCCATGTGCACTCGAGAAGAAAGTATATTCTGTTGCTTTGGGATGCAGAGTTCTAAATATATCTGTCAAGTCCATCTGATCCAATGTTTCATTCAGGGCCCTTGTTTCTTTATTGACCGTGTGTCTAGATGATCTATCCATTTCTGTAAGTGGGGTGTTAAAGTCCCCTGCAATTACCACATTCTTATCAATAAGGTTGCTTATGTTTATGAGTAGTTGTTTTATATATTTGGGGGCTCCGGTATTCGGTGCATAGACATTTATAATTGTTAGCTCTTCCTGATGAATAGACCCTGTAACTATTATATAATGTCCTTCTTCATCTCTTGTTACAGCCTTTAATTTAAAGTCTAGTTTGTCTGATATAAGAATGGCTACTCCAGCTTTCTTTTGGCTTCCAGTAGCATGATAAATAGTTCTCCATCCCCTCACTCTCAATCTAAAGGTGTCCTCAGGTCTAAAATGAGTCTCTTGTAGACAGCAAATAGATGGGTCTTGTTTTTTTTATCCATTCTGATACCCTGTGTCTTTTGGTTGGCGCATTTACTCCATTTACATTCAGTGTTATTATAGAAAGATACGGGTTTAGAGTCATTGTGATGTCTGTATGTTTTATGCTTGTAGTGTTGTCTCTGGTACTTTGTCTCACAGGGTCCCCCTTAGGATCTCTTGTAGAGCTGGTTTAGTGGTGACAAATTCCTTCAGTTTTTGTTTGTTTGGGAAGACCTTTATCTCTCCTTCTATTCTAAATGACAGACTTGCTGGATAAAGGATTCTCGGCTGCATATTTTTTCTGTCTAGCACACTGAAAATCTCGTGCCAATTCTTTCTGGCCTGCCAAGTTTCAAAAGAGAGATCAGTCACGAGTCTTATAGGTCTCCCTTTATATGTGAGGGCACGTTTACCCCTTGCTGCTTTCAGAATTTTCTCTTTATCCTTGTATTTTGCCAGTTTCACTATGATATGTCGTGCAGAAGATCGATTCAAGTTACGTCTGAAGGGAGTTCTCTGTGCCTCTTGGATTTCAATGCCTTTTTCCTTCCCCAGTTCAGGGAAGTTCTCAGCTATTATTTCTTCAAGTACCCCTTCAGCACCTTTCCCTCTCTCTTCCTCCTCTGGGATACCAATTATGCGTATATTATTTCTTTTTAGTGTATCACTTAGTTCTCTAATTTTCCCCTCATACTCCTGGATTTTTTTATCTCTCTTTTTCTCAGCTTCCTCTTTTTCCATAACTTTATCTTCTAGTTCACCTATTCTCTCCTCTGCCTCTTCAATCCAAGCCGTGGTGGTTTCCATTTTGTTTTGCATTTCATTTAAAGCGTTTTTCAGCTCCTCGTGACTATTCCTTAGTCCCTTGATCTCTGTAGCAAGAGATTCTCTGCTGTCCTCTATACTGTTTTCAAGCCCGGCGATTAATTTTATGACTATTATTCTAAATTCACTTTCTGTTATATTATTTAAATCCTTTTTGATCAGCTACTTCTTAATGCATAGAAGAAAAAATTGCTCCTTTCTGAAAAGTAAATTTTATTGAAAATCCCCAAAGCACGGATTGGTTTAAACAGCTGATCAGTTTCCTAAAGTATTTCAAAAGAAACCACAGTGAATACCATGATAGTAACACAAGAGCAACCTTGACAAGCTCTCCTTCTTTTCTTCCCTTCCCCAAGGAACACCTGCCACAGGTCCAACAAGGACATATACTGTAGACCCCAAGAACTGCTCTAACTATATAATTTATTTACTCTTAATTAAATACCTTGATATTTCATTGCTAAACATATGGACAGGAGATTTGCACAATAGGTGATCATTTTGACCAATATAATAACATTTACCTAAAATCTACTCACCTAACCATAGCAATAACCATGTTTTATTTAAATATTAATTCAAAGGTTACAAATTAAGTTAGTGAAGAAAATTTCCTTTTTATTTTTAAATACATCTACTACTCTCCCTTTCCTACTACAACATTCTATTTTATACCCACCAATGGTTTACCTACATATTTATAAATGAAAGAGAAAAGGTAAATTGCAGTGCCCACAAAATGAGGAAAAAGTGCTGGCTAGGAAATATTAGCACTGAGAATGAGTTTCTCTCCTGAAATCACTTCTGGGATAGGTTAGGGGCATCAGACATGGTAGCTTTTACGTCCGTTGCATCTTTAACTGAAGTGGGACTCTCTGGACTCTTACTACAGTTTTCAGTTTAACTAATTCATTCAGAGATCTTGAATCATATAATTAGCTACCTATTCACCATAGTGTTTCCCCTATATTGAAAAGTAGGATGATAGCTATAGTTAATCCAGATTGGTGGGATGTTCCAAACCAGATATTTGCAGACATTATTCAAAGAGCCCAAATTCAAGCCATCAACAAAAATTAAGTGAAGAAAGGCCCATTTCCATTAACTTTAAAAATATGTATAAATATGATGTTCATAGGACATGCTAATCTTTAGAGGCTCTCAAGGCCTCCTCTCTTCAATTCCAAAGTCAAGGGGGGAAATGGAGCCTTTCAGAACATGAAGTTGAAGATAGAACTTTCAGGTAAAGGAGTAAAGTGATTATAAATAGAATTGATATGGAAGAAAGGCTTTCTTCTCTTTAAACTCTTATCTCTGTTCTAAAGTTCTCTCTTGGCTCACTTGATTTCAGGCAGCTGGCATTGTGAAACAAGGCTAGGGAAGACTGCCGCTTACAGGGAGCCCCTTGGATGGCAACCAGAAACACAGTAGGTCCTAGGAGAGGGAATAGAATCTAACAGCCTAAGTACTGCTACCCCTAGTCCAGGCTTTATGCTAATAGGTCAAAAGGCATCCTGAGACTCTCTCACAGCCCAGCCCACTTCACCAAAGACACCAGGCAGTGATTCGGGTCCATATCCCTCTTTAGTAGTGGAATGATTATTGTTCTGGAATGTCCTTTAACAGATACAGCTATAATTACAGATGTAGTTGGAGATACAGCTATAGATATATCTGTAAAATCTTTCTTTTTATTTGATTAATTGACACTCTCTTTCCCCTCTACAAAAGATACTGACCAATGTTTACCACTAACTGAAGGCTTAGAATTAATACACCCCTCTCTAGGAAAACTGAATACTTCTGCTCTCACCTATTAAGTCATATACATATCAAAGACTATTTGTTCTACAACCTATTTATACCTTGTGCAATGAATTTTACTAAACATAATCTAAACTAGATAAAAATGAGTGCAAAAAGAATAGAAGTTGTTTCAAAAAAAATTAAGACTTGAAAAGTCTAAGTAAAGGTAATCATTTTAAAACACCACTGAATTAAACTGGTACTATGAAATATGGTGAAAAAAATCATGAAAATTAAAGGAATCCTACACTCAGATTGTTGCACAGTATATAAAGTTGTGCTCTGCTTTGAAAACAAAATTGCAAATTCTAGACTATATTTTACTGGTATTCGCTATGCATGAAAGATAAAATGGATTCTAAACAGAAGGCACGTACACAAAGAAAAGGCTTTGTCTCTACCAAAATACTGGAAGATAAAATAACATTAACATGTTAAAAAAATTTTTGTTTATTTTTGAGAGAGAGAGCATGAGCAGGGCATCAGCAGAAAAAGAGGGAGACACAGATTCTGAAGCAGACTCTAGAGTCTGAGCTGTCAGCACAGAGCCCATCGAGGGGCTCGAATCCACGAACTGCAAAATCACAAACTGAGCCAAAGTTGGACGCTTCGCCAACTGAGCCACCCATGTGCCCCCTTTTTAAAAAAATTTTTTTTGTGTTTATTTATTTTGAGAGAGAGAGAGAGAGAGCACACACACGAGCATGAGCAGGGCAGGAGCAGAGAGAGAGGGAGAAGTTAACATGTTTAAAATAGATACAAATTGGGAGTGCCTGGATGGCTCAGTCAGTTAAGCATCTGCCTCTTGATTTCAGCTCAGGTCATGATTTAACAGTTCCTGGAATTAAGCCCTGCATGGGGCTCTGCATTGACAGCATGGAGGCTGTTTTGGATTTTCTCTCCCCCTCTCTCTTTGACTCTCTCACCTGCACACGCTCTCTAAATAAATAAATAAATAAATAAATAAATAAACAAACAAACAAACAAATAAACTTGAAAAAACAGATACAAATTATTTTTAACATATTATCATTTTCCACTTGACCTTTATTTTATTAATAGACTACTGCAGAAAAGAAGGCTTTACTGTATCTCTAAATCTACTCATGTATGTATATATTTACATATATATCTCTGGGGTACCACATAGGTAAGGATGGCACAGTGAACAGCTGAAACAAGATTTGCCTTTAGCCACATGTAGCAGACATGGAGATGTGCTGCTCAAATCCCTCAGGAAAAAACTCAGTGCCAGGGGCAAAAAAATGAGGCTGGCTGACAGCCTTCAGCAGTTAGCTCTTCAGAGTTTGCCTCAGCTTTAGAACCAAGACCTCATTTTTCTCAAAGTGGTCCCTAGCTAATGACTGATCAAGGGTGTGGTCCAAGGGCCTAGACATTTCAGCCAGATGCAGAACTACTCCAGATGATGACTTTTGTGATAGAGCTCACCAAAGGGCTGGAAGACATTTTAGCAAGTCTATATCACAGTCTGATGACTTGCCCTGCCCATTCCCACTTCCTTTCCTTTCTTTCCACAGGTGTTAGACCCAAATAAACCTTTTGCACTCCTAACTCCATCTTGAAATGTACTTCCTGGAACACCAAACAGGCACATTATATAAGGGCACCACTAACACAGAACATTCCACACATACACATATTGGCTTATTTCATACTAGGTAATTTTCACCACTTACTAAACCCATCCCTGGAAAAAGGCACTAAGTGACAGTGAATACATGGCAATAAAGGAACAGTGTAACTGACTTTCCACAAAAGCAGAGTTTGGGGTCTAGCAAATATGCCTTGGATGCCTACCTTAATAGATTTCCAGGAGTCCATAGCTAATATTCAAACTTTATTAAGTATTGTATACCATGTCCTGCCAGACTTGTAGGAAACAAGCCAGATTTTCTATCCAAGTACAAAGGATCAATCTCATATATTCCATAAGAATGACCTTCAACAATTTCTTCCAAGTTGAGTTGAGAAATGCTGGTAGTCATAGCTGAACTGACTGAGATCCTGATCAGTACTTAAAACCACAAGTTTAGCCAAACTGTGCCAGCCAATTTGATACTAAGCTATTGTGTAACATAAATGGTATATGGTAGCTGCTCCATAGTACTTTTCTGTCAATTCTGGATATTAATGATTCAATGAAAGTTTAAATATATGCATCATGACCTCCAGAACAGAAAGAAGACTCAATCATGGGAAAGAGGGTACCGCAGCACTGCCAATGATAAAGTCAGACATGGATATTAAGAAGAAAAGACAGTATACACATTCTGATTTACTTTCCTCTCTCTCCTGGGCCTCTTCACACCTTGGCCAGGAAAGAGCCAAAAAGCAAAACTCAAAAATTTATGTAGCACTATGGAATTGATGGAAGGCAGGTATGATATATTAGTATAGGGCCTCCAGAATGAAGGAGAATCTGGCTTCTCTGGTACAAAGAATCATTTGGATTGCCAAAGAAATTAAATTTGAAGCTTAAAGAATGTACATGTAAACTACACACCAATGATACTAGACTCCTTAAGTGGTAAATCTCCTACTCTGTGAGAACTTGGGTGCATGGATTATGCCCAAGGGATGGCTTTTGGAAATGTCCTTTGGAACCAGATAATCAGTTATTTCCATCCAAACATTTTACTTTAAAACCTCATACTGAGATTAAAATTTAAAACAAAAATTGAGACAAGGACTTCCTACTGTTACAGTAATCACTAAAAGGAAGATATTTACGAAATTGGATAAGGGTGTTTCATGATTTATGATTTTACTCAGTAACTGTATGACATTTTTAAAGTCCTAAAACAAATGGTCCTCTGTACATAATTTGAGTCAGCCATTGTAAAATCTATTTAAAAGAAACTAAAATGAGGTAGAGACTAATACTTACAACAAAGCTAAAACACAAGAGCAACAATTTGGGGGAGTACCCAAGACTCTGCCAGAATAATTAATAAAAAGTCCCTCCAACATCTGCTTAGTGCCTGATTCCAAAGCCATATCCAGATTTTTATGTATTCACTATAACAGCACCCCAAATTCATCACTAAAATAGTTATCTATTGCTGTGTAACAAATTACTCCATTACACAGTAGCTGAAACAACAAATATTTATGATCTCAGTCTCTGTGGAGAAGCAGCTTACCTGGGTGGATCCGGCTCAGGGTCTCTCATGAGGGTGCACTCCAGGTGCTGGCTGGGGATGCAGTAACCTGAATGTTTAACTGAGGCTGGAGGATCAACTTCTAAGATGGCTCATTCATGAGACAATGAGAGGCTTCAGTTCCATATTGGTTCTCAGAAATAGCCCTCAGTTCCTCCCTATAAGAAACCTCTCCATTGGGTTTCTTGATATCTTCACAACACAGGAGCTTACTGGTCCTCCCCAGAAGGAGTAATCTCAGAAAAAGGGAAGCAAGAAGGAAGCCGCATACTTTTTATTCTCCAAATTAATCAATTCCACTCTATATATTAAAAGTAGGTCACTAAAGCCAGTAAATCTACTCTATGTGGGGGAAGGAGGAAATTAAGCTTTGACTCTTAAGGAGAGACATATCAAATAGTTTGTGAAAATACTTTAAAGCTACTCCAGGGGGGTATAAGGTTTAAAACAGCAGCTTATAGATCATTGTTTAGTAATTTCATCCTTACCTTAACCAAGGGCCAATACCAGCTATAAAGATAAACCAGCAAATAAAGATAGAGCTCCTCTAGATCAGCTCCAAGTTCATCATGCCCTTACTCAAAACCACAATACACAATAAGATACTACTACATCCCAATTTATAATGACCAAATTATTTTAAAGGTTTAAATGAAATGTTAACAATACCAAGTGTTGGAAAGGATGCAGAGCAAAGGTTACTCTTATATATTGCTGCTGGGAATGTAAAATATTATAGCCACTTATGAAAATAGTCTATAAAATTTCTTACAAAGTTAAACATGCATTACCATATGACCCAGAATTGATACTCATAGGTACTTACTCAAGTAAAAAGAAAAGTCATGTTCACACAAAAACCTGTATGTGGGTTATATTAGGGTTCTCCAGAGAAACAGAACCCCAATAGAATGTGTGTATATATAGGAAGAGATTTATTATAAGGAATTGGTTCACAGAATTATGGAAGCTAACAAGTCCAAAATCTATAGTATGGGCCAGCAGGTTGGAGACCCAGGAGAACTGATGTCCAGTCTGAGTCCAAAGGCCATTTAATGTAGAACCAGGACAAGCCAATGTTGCAGATGAAATCCAAAGGTACTCTATTGAAGAACTCTCTCTTGGTGGGGGTTGGGAGGAAGGGGGTTAGGGGGCCAGCCTTTATGTTTCATTCTAGCCTTCAAGTGTTTGGATGAGGTCCACCTATATTATGGAGAGTTACCTGCTTTACTCAAAATCCACCAATTTTAAATGCTTATCTCATCCAAAATCACCCTCACAGAAACACCCAAAATGATGTCTGACCAAATATCTAAGCATTCTGTGGCCCAACCAAGTTGACACCTAAAATTAACCACAACATGGGTGTTTATAACAACCTATTCATAATCTCCAAAATCTAGAAATATCCTGTAACTGATGCAAATATCCTTTAACTGATGAATAAATAAACTGTGGTACATCTATATAATGAAATACTATTCAGGAATATAAATGGATTAGCCGTGTGCAACATGAGTGAAGCTCAAAAGCATAATTCCAAGAAGCCAACTCAAAAATCTACATACTGTATGATTTAATCTATATGACATTCTGGAAAAGGCAAGACTATAGAAACAAACAAAAAAAAGAGACAAAGAGTTACCAAAAATAGAGAACAGAAGAATTTGCAGAGGCGATGGAACCATTCTGTAGTTGATTATGGTGGAGCTTAGTACGACTGTATTTGTCAAAACTCACAGAACTGCACACTCACTTTTAGGATGAATTTTACTATCTGAAAATTGTACCTAAAATAAATGAAAAATCCAATCATCTACTTTCCTCCTTACAAGGAACAGTGCCATGTACATTCTAAAACCCATATCCAGATCTATGGCAAGTCGCAGTTATGGACAAACAGTAAACATCAGCCAATTATTATCCATTCTTGTCTCTGCATCTCACCCACATGGCCTCTTCCCAACCATTAATGTGAGAATCCCCATTGGTTAGGTGAAGTGTCAGCAAACATCACTTAGGCCTCTGCTTAGCTTACACAAAATCCTAGCCTATCATGTCTAATCAGTTCTCAATTAAGAATACAGAGAAAAGCACACACCACAGCAACCAAAGAGTCAAAAACTTCATTCACCGCTCAAATAAAGGGAAAGATTCTCCTCCAAAATGGCTACTCATGGCTCCTGAAAATTAACCACAGCTGTTGATGAAAACTAGTCCAACTCCACAGCAAAGCCACAAAATTGGCAACCTAAGAACAGCAATATGTCTTCCTGAACAACTTTTAATCATGATCCCTCAAGAACTCAAGGCCAAAGCTAACATACCATCCACCCTCAGCTAAAACCTCATCATGGTTTACATACATCACTCTGGCATCTTCCAGGGGCAATGGCCACACTTCTCTCTAATAAACCAGTAAACCACTAAGCAGTTTACATTGAGGGATAGAATCTAATAATCTAAAACTCAAAAATGCCAATGGAAAGGGGAAAATATATCCACACAAATAACTTGTAAGTAATTATACATCAGCAAAGAAAAATTAAGTTGCCAGCAATTGTTTTAGCCCAATAGAGTGTGGCTGGAAACTTGGATATAGCTGGTGGTGTGAAATAAAGAAAGATGACAGTTCTCTTTGTCATGACAGCTTTCTCTCCAGCTTCCTCACTAAGATTTTTAAACTAAAGCTTGGTGTCAGATTTCCTTGTCAATCCATCTCAGGAATTTCCTCCAAAGACTAGATGATCTACCCGTTTTGGGGTTTCATATCTTGTAGAGACTTGATGACCCTTGTCATGTTTGTCTCTTCTAGTATTTCATTGGGATTTGGCACAGATATTTTTAAAATGTCTCTGATTGTTAAAGCAAGAATTTTTTTCTAGTAGTCATATTTAAATATTAACCTATTGCCTCTCATTCGAGCTGATTCATAAAATGTCATTTTGTCACTAGCGTCTTCAAGTTTTCTCTGGCCTGGACCTCTGTGCTGCCAAAATAAAAAAATCTAGTTATTTAGATGTCACAGAGTCATGGTCGTACAGACTTTATAGGAACCATATCACTGCCTTAACACAAATATACTTCTTAAAGTATAGTATAGTATAGTATAGTATAGTATAGTATAGTATAGTATAGTAAAGATTCCAACCTTTATACAGACAGGCATTTTACAACTCTTTAACATGTTTCCAAAACAGTGTCTCAAAGAAACATACTATGGAAATACCTTCTACTCATTATTTTTAATCAACTTTATCGAAGTTAATTTACCTACAGTAAAATTCACCAATTTTAAGAGCATAATTCAGTATTTTGACAAATGTGTAGTCATGTGATAGCCACCAAAATCAAGATACAGAACATTTTGATAAACTCAAAAATATTCCCTCATGCCTTTTTGCAGTCAGACCCCCTTCCCACAGGCTAGCAACCCCCAATTTTCTTTATGTCACCATAGCTTTACCTTTATAAAATGTCATATAAATAAAATTACACATTGCTTAGTCTTCTGTACCTGTCTTCTTTCACAGAGCAGAATGTTTTTGACATTAACGTTGTTGTGTATCACTGAATTTGTTTCATTTTATTGTTGAGTGGTATTCCACTGTATGGATATACCACAATTTACATCTTCATTCACCAGCTGACAGATATTTAGATTATTTCCAGTTTAGAGCTATTATACATAAAGAAACTATAAATGTTCACAAAGGAGTTTTTGCACAGACATATTTTCATTTCTCTTGCATAAATATCTAGGAAAGAAATTAGCAGGTCCTATAATAACCATAGCTGCTTTAAATTTAGTCATCCTAGTGGGTAGGTAATGGCATTTAATTTTGTTCTCATATTTCTCTTCTACCAAATTATGTTGGGCATATTTCCATTGCTTTCTTATCACTAATATAGCTTTCTAGTAAAGTATCTGCCCAAATATTTGACCAGTCATTTATCAAAGTTTTTGTCTTCTTAAACTATAAAAGCTTTTACGTATTATGTTTCAAGTCTTTTCTTAGATAGTATCTCAAATATTTTTTCACAATTCTATGGCTTCCATTTTCGTTTTCTTAACAGTGTCTTTTGAATAAGCAGCTTTTTGTCTTAATGAAGTACAATTTACCAAAGTTTTATTTTTTTGTATTTTTCACCTCATTAAAAAAATCCTTGCCTAACATTATGTCACACAGACTTTCTCTTATATTTTCTTCTAGAAAGTTTATGATTTCTTATATTTAGATATGTGACTCAGTTTGAGTACAATTTTTTATATTATTTGAGGTAAGGGTCATATAAAGGTCATACAGAGGTTTTGTGCAAATACATATCAAATCATTAATTAGCACCATTTGTTGGATAGAATATCCTTCTCCCTTTAAATTACCTTGACATTTTTGTTGGAAACCAGTTGGCCATATATATATATGTGGGTCTATTTCTGGACTCTCTATTCTGTTCCATTTATCCACAGATCTGTCCTTACACCAAGAAAACACTTTTAATTACCACAGTTTTAAATTAGGTAGTATAAGTTCTCTAACTTTGATCTTCTGTTCCATATTGTTTTGGTTACTCAAGATCCTTTGTATTTCCATATATATTCTAGAATTGTGTTGCCAGAGTCTATACACAAAAAATTATAAACCTTCTAGAATTTTTATTGGGATTGCACCAAATAATAGATCAATTCGAGAAAAAATGACACATCATATTACCTTCTCATACATGAGCAGAGTATATACCATTTAAGTCCTCTTCAATTGGCCCCAGTAATATTTTGCAATCTTCAATACACAGATATTGCACATATTTTTATATACTTACTCTTACTTCATGCTTTTATTGTATCATGCTATTGTAAATGGTGCACTTGTTTAATTTCTAATTGTTCATTACTAATACAGAAATACAACTGGGGGCACCTGGGCAGATCAGTCATTAAGTGTCTGACTTTGGCTCAGGTCATGATCTCACGGTTTGTGGGTTCAAGCCCCGCGTCGGGCTCTGTCCTGACAGCTCAGAGCCTGGAGCCTGCTTGGGATTCTGTGTCTCCCTCTCTCAGCCCCTCCCCTGCTCACTCTCAATCTCTCTCTCTCTCTCTCTCTCTCTCTCTCAAAATGAATAAACATTAAAAAAAATTTTTTTTTTTTAATTTTTTTTTTTCAACGTTTATTTATTTTTGGGACAGAGAGAGACAGAGCATGAACGGGGGAGGGGCAGAGAGAGAGGGAGACACAGAATCGGAAACAGGCTCCAGGCTCTGAGCCATCAGCCCAGAGCCTGACGCGGGGCTCGAACTCACTGACCGCGAGATCGTGACCTGGCTGAAGTCGGACACTTAACCGACTGCGCCACCCAGGCGCCCCAACATTAAAAAAAATTTTTAAGAAATAGAACTGATTTTTTTATATTGACATTTTAACTTAAAATATTTTGGGGCACATTAGTTCTAGAAGCTTCTTTATAAATTCCATATGTTTTCTCCACAAACAACTGAATTTTCCCCAAAGAAAGATATTTTTATTTATTCCTTTTTATCCATTTGCCATTTATTTCCAATAATGTTTGGTAGCAATGGGGAGGGAATGGTAAGAAAAGATATACTTGCCTTGTTCCTAATCTTAAAGAAGTGTGTTTGGTCTTTCAAAATCATACTAACTATAATTTTTTGTAGATGACCTTTGTCAAGTTGATGAAATTTCCTTCTATTCTTACTTTGTTTGGAGTTCTTTTTATGAATAGGTATTTAGTTTTGCCAAATATTTTTTCAGCAGCTATTAAGATCATATTTTTTTTACTCTGTTAATATGGTGAATTATATTTACTGATTCACCATGATAAACCACAATTGCTTTCTTGGAATAAAAGCCTCTTAGTCATGATTTTCTGTGTTTTTTTATATTTTGTTGGATTCAATTTGCTAAAAATTAGTCATGGATTTTCACATCTGTCTTCATAAAGCATGTTCATCTATCATTTTATTTTCTTGTGATATCTTTGTCTGGTATTGTTACTAGAGTAATATTGCCCTCATAAATAAATTGGGAAGTTCATTCATTTCTATTTGCTGGAAATTTTCTGTAGATTAGGGCTTATATGTTCCTTGGAGGTTTTATAGAATTCACCAGAAAAGCCATTTGGGTCTGACATTTTCTTTGAAGGGAGGTTTTGACTACAAATTCAAATAAATAAATATATACATATATACGTATGTATATATTTATACAATGTATACATAATATATGTATATGTATATTCATGTTAACTGTTTTATTCTTGAGTAAATTTGGCAGTTTGTAGGTTTCAAGAAATTTGTTTTTTTTATCTCTAAATTGTGGAATGGATGGCATAAAGTTGGTTGTTCATAGTATTACCTTATTATCCATTTAACACCTGTAATGTTGGTAAGGGTGTGTTCTCTTACATTCCTGATACTGGTAAGTTGTGTCCTCTTTCTTTTTTTTTAACTAATCATTCTGATTAGAGGATTATCAACTTTAAAAATATTTCCCAAAAGCAGCATTTTGCTGTCTTAACATTCCCTAGTTTGTTTTATATTTGAGTTTTGCTCTTTTCACATTTTCACTCTTTATTTTGTGTTTGTTGTTTTTCTTTTTTTTTTTTTTTTTTGATATGTAAGTTTAGATCGTTGATTTGAGTACTTCCTTTTTTTGTTAATAAAAGTAGTATAAAGTATAAGTTGCCCTCTAAGTAATGGTATAATGGCTTCCTGAAAATTGTGGTAAGCTATAATATTAACTACTTTCAAAACACTTGCTAAAACATTTCCTTTCTTTCTTGAATAATAAATACTTAGAGATATTCCAGATACCTTTCTGATACTCACTTCTAGTTTAATTCTGTTATGATGAGAAAACATATTTAAAATTTATTGAGCCTCCCTTTATAGCACAGACTGTGATCAATCTTCATAAATATTCTGTGTATATTGAAGAGAATATGTATTCTGTTGTCATTTGGTTAGATTTTTATAATGTCAATTAAATCAAGTTGATTATTAGTATTTTTCATGTTTCCTATATACTTCCTGATTTTCTTCTTGTTCTATACAATAATGAGAGAGAATTAACAACGTATTTAACTATAATTGTGCATTTACTATTTTCTTTTTTAACCACTTATTTATTTCTTTTTTCTTTCATGTATTTTCAGGCTTTATGATATGCTGTATAGACATTTATTCTGAAGGGTACTGTCTCTTGATCAGTTTATCTTTTTGCTACTATGGAATATTCTACATTATCTCTGGTAATACTCCTTGCTCTGAGTCTATTTTAATATGACCACTCCACTATTTCCTCTTATTTTTAACATATCTGTGTCTTTATGTCTAAAGTGAGTTTCTTGTAGATAGCAGATAGTTGGGTATTGCTTTTTCATCCAATTTAATAATCTCTGCCCTTTAATTGTAGTGTTTAGACCATTTACAATTAATGTAATTATCAATATAGTGGGATTAAAATCTACCATCTTCTTACTTGTTTTCCACATGTCCAATGTGCTAGATTTCTGCTTTTCCTGCTTTATTTTAAATAAAATTAGTGGTTCTTTAGGATCCCATTTTATTTTTTACTTATGGCTAATTAGCTGTATTTCTTTGATTTGTTATTGCTATTTTTAGTTGTTTCTCTAGGGTTTAAAATATACTTGTTATCACAGTCTACCTTTAAATAATATCAGAATTATCTAAATAACAAATAACAAATTCCTTTTAAAGGTGGAAGAATCATACAATAGTATGCTTCCATATTCTTCCTCTTTTCTTTTTTGCTCTTGTTGACACACATTTTATTTCTAGAGAATTTATAAATCCCATAATATATTGCTACCACTTTTGCTTTAAACAATTAATTATCTTTTAAAGAGATTTAAAAAGAAGAACAGATTTTTATACAAACTTACTTTTTACCAATTTTGGGGGTCTCCATTCCTTTATGTAGAGCTAAATTTCCATCTGACATAATTTGTTTTCTTCCTTAAAAACTTCTCTCAACATTTCTGTAGCTCAGGTCTATTAAAAAAATTCTCGGGTGCCTGGGTGGCTCAATCTGTTAAGGGTCTGACTTCAGCTCAGGTCATGATCTCATGGTTCTTGAGTTCAAGCCCCACATCAGGCTCTGTGCTGATAGCTTAGAGCCTGAAACCTGCTTCAGATTCTGTGTCTCCCTCTCTCTCTGTCCCTGTCTTGCTCACATTCTTTCTCTCTCTCAAAAATAAATATTTAAAAAAAGAAAAAAAATTCTCTCAGCTTTCCTTTCTCCATAAACATCTTTATTTCAACTTTGTGTTTCAAAAGTATTTTTAATTGAGTATAGAATTTTAGGCTGATAGGTTCTTTATTTCAGGAGATGCAGCTGTTACTTTGTTTAAGTAACAACAACAAACTGAAGATATATAGATATGGCACATTAGCCAAGAATGAAGTCATTTTAGCGATGCCTACATGGCTCAGTTGGTTAAGCAACCAACAGTGGCTCAGGTCATGATCTCGCAGTTTATGTTTGAGCCCGCACTGGCTCCCGCACTGGCAGTGCAGACTGGGATTCATTCTCTCTCTCCCTCTTTTTCTCTGCCCTTCCCATACTTGCACTCTCTCTCTCTCAAAATAAAAAACTTTAAAACAAAAGTCATTTTATACAGGGGAGCATGGGCGACTCAGTCAGCTAGCTAAGCATTTGACTCTTGATTGTGGCTCAGGTCATGATCTCATGGTTTGTGAGTTTGAGCCCCACTGTCAGTGCAGAGCCGAGCCTGCTTGGGATTCTCTGTCTCCCTCCCTCTCTCTGCCCCTCCCCTGCTCCCCCACTCTCTGTCTCAAAATATAAATAAACATTTTTTTAAAAAAATTGTTCTTTAAAAAAAGTCATTTTAGGAGCACCTGGGTGGCTCAGTCAGTTGAGTGTCCAACTTTGGCTCAGGTTATGATCTCACGGTCTGTGAGTTCCATCCCCGTGTCAGGCTCTGCGTTGATAGCTCGGAGCCTGGAGCCTGCTTCGGATTCTGTGTCTCCCTCTCTCTCTGCCCCTCCCCCGCTCAGGCTCGCTCGCTCTCTCTCTCTCTCTCTCTCTAAGATAAACATTTAAAAAAAAGTCATTTTATACAAATGAAAGCAGGAAAAGAGAAAAATGAATAAATAATATAAAATATCTGTAGCAAACATAGCAAGATAATAGGTCTCAACCCAATCATACTGATGATTACATTAAATGGCCTAAACATTACTTATTAAAGGGCACACATTATCAGATTGAATTTTAAAAAGCAAAACGTAATTGCATGCTGTCTGTAAGAAACTCATTCTAAATATAAAGATACAGATATACCATTAGAAATGGATGGTAAGAGATATACCAATCAAGAAATGTAGTACTTTATTACTCCATTGTATTCTAGTTTGTATAGTTTTTATTGAGATGTCCCCATCATTTTTATATTTGTCCTTTATATATATGTGCCTTTCTCTCTAGATGCTTTTAAGATTTTTCTCTTTATGACTAGTTTGTTATCAATTTGATTATAATGTGGTTTCATGTGACTTTATGTTTCTTCTGTTTAGGATTCATAAGTCTTGGATCTGGCAGTTTGTATTTTTCACCAAATTAAGAAATTTTAGGCCATTTTTTTTAAATGTTCTTTGTGATTCTCCTCTCTCTTCTCTTTCTGGAACTCCAATTATACACATGTGGAACTCTTCAGTATTTTCTACAACTAACTGAAGCTCTGTACATTGTATGTCTCTGGGCTTCATTTTGGGTCATTTCCATAGTTATATATCCAAACTCACTAACCTTTATTCTCAAGGGCAGATAATTTAATTTATTTGGTAAAGAAATTATAGAATAGGAAAGTAATTCAGAGAAGGCATTTCTGTAAAACATTAACATAACCAGAGTGTGCAGCACTTTTTAAGAAATTGTGACTCAAGAAAGACTCAAGAGATCAAAACAGAAATCTAGATACAAAGAGATCACAGAGGTATAAAACAGAACATGGCAACATAGGACACTGGGCTTACTGTGTCCTGCTGATCACTTAGATTCCACCCACATCAGCCTAAATAACCCAGAAAACCACCAGAAGACTCGCAGAACAGATTCGCTGGAGCCAAGCGTAGACAAGAGGCCCACGGAAGAGGGTAGAAAGGGCGGAGAGGCGGTGTGCGCTACATGGACTGGAGGGAGGGAGCCGGGGCAGTGGAGGCGCAGCCTGCCCTGCAAGGCGGAGCCCCTGAGACTGACTTGTAAAAGCGGAGGGGCCAGACGGAGTGAGTTCTGACAGCCAGCAGGGCTTAACATCTGGAATGTTATAAGTCAACAGCTCTGCTCGGAGAGCGGGAGGGCTAGAGGACAACAGAAGGGAGAGTTGCTGAGCCCCTGATGACAGAGCTCAGCTCAGTGGGGAACAAAGGTTCTGGGAAGCACCATCTCCCTCACCCATCCCCCAGCCAAAATCCCAAGAGAACCAGTTCCCATCAGGGAACTTGCTTGCACAGCACAAACACCCAACGCTATGCTTCTGTGGATCCATCCCTCTGATGGGTCTGCCTCCCTGCCGGTGTCACAGGGCCCCTCCTGAAGCCGACCACTGAAGGCAAAGTGAGCTGAGTCTGCCCCTCCCGCCCCTGTGCACCTTGTGGATCCACCCCAGCTAATACGCCAGATCCCATAGAAGCAGCACCACAAGCCTGGCATTGTGCAAGTAGCCCAGACAGGGGCCATACCACTCCAGAGTGAGTCCTGCCTCTGGGAGAGGGGAAGATAAGGTACACACCAGTCTGACTGTGGCCGCAGGGTGGGCTGTGGGCAGACATCAGGTCTGACTGTGGCCCCGCCCACCAATGCAAGTTACTCCAGACAGCACAGAGGAAAAGCCCTGCAGTTCTGCACCACTCCAGGGACTACCCAAAATGACAAGACGAAAGAATTCTCCTCAAAAGAAACTCCAGAAAGTAGCGACAGCTAAGAACTGATCAAAAATGATTTAAACAATATAACAGAAAATTAATTTAAAATAATAGTCAAAAAATGAATCGCTGGGCTTGAAAAAAGTATAGAGGACAGCAGAGAATCTATTGCTACAGAGATCAAGGGACTAAGAAACAGTCAGGAGGAGCTAAAAAATGCTATAAATGAGCTGCAAAATAAAACGGAGGTGACCACAGCTCGGATTGAAGAGGCAGAGGAGAATATAGGTGAATTAGAAGTAAATTATGGAAAAAGAAGCTGAGAAAAAGAGAGATAAAAAAATCAAGGAGTATGAGGGGAGAATGAGAGAATTAAGTAATGCAATAAAACGAAATAATATACGCATAATTGGGATTCCAGAAGAGGAAGACAGAGAGAAAGGTGAGGAAGTTGTACTTTAACAAATCATAGCTGAGAACTTCCCTGATCTGGGGAAGGAAAAAGGCATTAAAATCCAAGAGGCACAGAGAACTCCCTTCAGACATAACTTGAATCAATCTTCTGCATGACATATCATAGTGAAACTGGCAAAATACAAGGATAAAGAGAAAATTCTGAAAGCAGCTAGGCATAAACGTGCTCTAACATATAAAGGGAGACAATAAGACTCGTGACGGATCTCTCTATTGAAACTTGGCAGGCCAGAAAGGAATGGCAGGAAATCTTCAATGTGATGAACAGAAAAAATATGCAGCCGAGAATCCTTTTGCAGCAACTCTGTCATTTAGAATAGAAGGGGAGATAAAGGTCTTCCCAAACAAACAAAAACTGAAAGAATTCATAACCACTAAACCAGCCCTACAAGAGATCCTAAGGGGAATCCTGTGAGACAAAGTACCAGAGACATCGCTACAAGCATGAAACCTATGGACATCACAATGACACTAAACCCATATCTTTATATAATAACACTGAATGTAAATGGACTAAATGCTCCAACCAAAAGACATAGGGTATCAGAATGGATACAAAAACAAGACCCATCTATTTGCTGTCTACAGGAGACTCTGTTTAGACCTGAGAACACCTGCAGATTGAAAGTGAGGGGATGAAGAACTATCTATCACGCTACTGGAAGTCAAAAGAAAGCTGGAGTAGCCATACTTGTATCAGACAAACTAGACTTTAAATTAAAGGCTGTAACAAGAGATGAAGAAGAGCATTATATAATAATTACAGGGTCCATCCATCAGGAAGAGCTAACAATTATAAATGTCTATGTGCCAAATACGGGAGCCCCCAAATATATAAAACAATTATTCACAAACATAAGCAACCTTATTGTAAGAATGTGGTAACTGCAAAGGACTTTAATACTCCACTTACAACAATGGATAGATCATCTAGACATAAGATCAATAAAGAAACAAGGGCCCTGAATGATACATTGGATCAGATGGACTTGACAGATATATTTAGAACTCTGCATCCCAAAGCAACAGAATATACTTTCTTCTCGAGTGCACATGGAACATTCTCCAAGGTAGATCACATACTGGGTCACAAAACAGCCCTTCATAAGTATACGAGAATTGAGATCATACCATGCATACTTTCAGAACACAATGCTATGAAGATTGAAATCAACCACAGGAAAAGTCTGGAAAGCCTCCAAAAGCATGGAGGTTAAAGAACACCCTACTAAATAATGAATGGGTCAACCAGGCAATTAGAGAAGAAATTAAGGAATATGTGGAAACAAATGAAAACGAAAATACAACAATCCAAACGTTTTGGGATGCAGCAAAAACAGTCCTCAGAGGAAAATTCATTGCAATCCAGGCCTATCTCAAGAAACAAGAAAAATTCCAAATACAAAATCTAACAGCACACCTAAAGGAAATAGAAGCAGAACAGCAAAGACACCCCAAACCCAGCAGAAGAAGAGAAATAATAAAGACCAGAGCAGAAATAAACAATATAGAATCTAAAAAAACTGTAGAGCAGATCAATGAAACCAAGAGTTGGTTTTTTGAAAAAATAAACACAATTGATAAACCTCTAGCCAGGCTTCTCAAAAAGTAAAGGGAGATGACCCAAACAGATAAAATCATGAATGAAAATGGAATGATTACAACGAATCCTTCAGAAATACAAGTAATTATCAGGGAATACTATGAAAAATTATATGCCAACAAACTGGAAAACCTGGAAGAAATGGACAAATTCCTAAACATTCACACACTTCTAAAACTCAAACAGGAAGAAATAGAAAGCTTTAACAGACCCATAACCAGCGAAGAAATTGAATCAGTTGTCAAACATCTCCCAACAAATAAGAGTCCAGGACCAGATGGCTTCCCAGGGGAATTCTACCAGACATTTAAAGAAGAATACTCATCCTTCTCAAGCTATTCTAAAAAATAGGCAAGGAAAACTTCCAGACTCATTCTATGAAGCCAACATTACTTTGATTTCTAAACCAGACAGAGACCCAGCAAAAAAAGAGAACTACAGGCCAATATCCCTGATGAATATGGATGCAAAAATTCTCAACAAGATATTAGCAAATTGAATTCAACAGCATATAAAAAGAATTATTCACCATAATCAAGTGGGATTCATTCCTGGGATGCAGGGCTGGTTCAACATTCGCAAATCCATCAATGTGCTACCTCACATTAATAAAAGAAAAGAAAAGAACCATATGATCCTGTCAATTGATGCAGAAAAAGCATTTGACAAAATTCAGCATCCTTTCTTAATAAAAACCCTCGAGAAAGTCGGGATAGAAGGAACATACTTAAACATCATAAAAGCCATTTATGAAAAGTCCACAGCTAATATCATCCTCAATGGGGAAAAACTGAGAGCTTTCTCCCTGAGATCAGGAACACAACAGGGATGTCCACTCTCACTGCTGTTGTTTAACACAGTGTTGGAAGTTCTAGCATCAGCAATCAGACAACAAAAGGAAATCAAAGGCATCAAAATTGGCAAAGATGAAGTTAAGCTTTACTCTTTGCAGATGACATGATATTATACATGGAAAATCCGATAGACTCCACCAAAAGTCTGCTAGAATTGATACATGAATTCAGCAAAGTTGCAGGATACAAAATCAATGTACAGAAATCAGTTGCATTCTTATACACTAATAATGAAGCAACAGAAAGACAAATCAAGAAACTGATCCCATTCACAACTGCACCAAGAAGCATAAAATACCTAGGAATAAACATAACCAAATATGTAAAAGGTCTGTATGTTGACAACTATAGAAAGCTTACGAAGGAAACTGAAGAAGATATAAAGAAATGGAAAAACATTCCGTGCTTATGGGTTGGAAGAATAAATATTGTTAAAATGTCAATACTACCCAAAGCTATCTACATTCTATGCACATTCAATGCAATCCCAATCAAAATTGCACCAGCATTCTTCTCGAAACTAGAACAAGCAATCCTAAAATTTGTATGGAACCACAAAAGGCCCCGAATAGCCAAAGTAATTTTGAAGAAGACCAAGGCAGGAGGCGTCACAATCCCAGACTTTAGCTTCTAGTACAAAGCTGTAATCATCAAGACAGCATGGTATTGGCACAAAAACAGACACATAGACCAATGGAATAGAATAGAAACCCCAGAACTAGACCCACAAAAGTATGGCCAAGTCATCTTTGACAAAGCAGGAAAGAATGGAAAAAAGACAATGGAAAAAAGACAGTCTCTTTAACAAATGGTGCTGGGAGAACTGGACAGCAACGTGCAGAAGGATGCAACTAGACCACTTTCTTACACCATTCACAAAAATAAACTCAAAATGGATAAAGGACCTGAATATGAGACAAGAAACCATCAAAACCCTAGAGGAGAAAGCAGGAAAAAACCTCTCTGAGCTCAGCCACAGCAATTTCTTATTTGACACATCCCCAAAGGCAAGGGAATTAAAAGCAAAAATGAACTATTGGGACCTCTTCAAAATGAAAAGCTTCTGCACAGCAAAGGAAATAATCAACAAAACTAAAAGGCAACCAATGGAATGGGAAAAGATATTTGCAAATGACACATCAGACAAAGGGCTAGTATCCAAAATCTATAAAGAGCTCACCAAACTCCACACCCGAAAAACAAATAATCCAGTGAAGAAATGGGCAGAAAACATGAATAGACACCTCTCTAAAGAAGATATCCAGATGGCCAACAGGCACATGAAAAGATGCTCAATGTCACTCCTCATCAGGGAAATACAAGTCAAAACCACATTCAGATATCACCTCACGCCAGTCAGAGTGGCTACAATGTACAAATCAGGAGACTATAGATGCTGGAGAGGATGTGGAGAAACAGGTCCCACTGTTGGTGGGAATGCAAACTGGTGCAGTCGCTCTGAAAACCAGTGTGGAGGTTCCTCAGAAAATTAAAACTAGATCTACCCTATGACCCAGCAGTAGCACTGCTAGGAATTTACCCAAGGGATACAGGAGTGCTGATGCATAGGGGCACTTGTACCCCAATGTTTATAGCAGCATTTTCAGCAATAGCCAAATTATGGAAAGAGCCTAAATGTCCATCAACTGATGAATGGATAAAGAAATTGTGGTTTATATACACAATGGAATACTACGTGGCAATGAGAAAGAATGAAATATGGCCCTTTGTAGCAACGTGGATGGAACTGGAGAGTGTTATGCTAAGTGAAATAAGTCATACAGAGAAAGACAAATACCATATGTTTTCACTCTTATGTGGATCCTGAGAATCTTAACAGAAGTCCATGGGGGAGGGGAAGAAAAAAAAAAGAGGTTAGAGAGGGAAAGAGCCAAACCATAAGAGACTCTTAAAAACTGAGAATAAACTGAGGGTTGATGGGGGGTGGGAGGGAGGGGAGGGTGGGAGATGGGTAGTGAGGAGGGCACCTTTTGGGATGAGCACTGGGTGTTGTATGGAAACCAGTTTGACAATAAATTTCATATTAAAAATAAATAAAGAAAGAAAAAGAAAAAGAAAAAAAAACAAAAGAGATCAAAGATTAAACTGGGACTCAGGCACAGAGAATTGAAATAAACAAAACTGTGAAGTAGATACTTTAAAAGGAAATGTATAAACTTTAGTAGAGTATATAAAGATACCAAGAAGAGGGATAAATCAAGATGAAATTCTTTCAAGTTTTAGCAACCAGGAAAATGATTGTACCAGGTAGGAGATAAACAGTTTAGGTGAAGAGAGTAACGAAATTAATTTTAGACTGACTATAGAAGATTATACAAGTATAAGCAGAAATCAGATACAAATAACTGAAGCTCAAATGAAAAGTCAACCCTAGAGAGATTTACATATTTAGTCACAATTAGCACAGTTGAGCCAGAAAAAAAAAAAAAAAACATCAATTCTTTATTCGAAAAAAAAAATCTATACTGAGAAAAATCACAGTAGGCCAGGGGACTAGATCTTTATAAATAAGCACAGGAATAAAAGGAGAGAGAAAAGTTTAAAAAAAAAAAAAAAAAAAATGAAGAAAATTTCAAGAAACAAAAGGGAATGTGGAATAGCTTATACTCACAAAAGCTGATAGAAACGTGTTTAGGGGATGAGAGTGGAGTTTCAATATTACAAACATCTGCAGAATTTTTTTATTATTTTTTTAGTGTTTAATCTGAGAGAGAAGATGCATGCTCGAGAGTGGGGTAGGGACAGACAGTGAGGGGACAGAGAATCCCAAGCAGGCTCCACACTGTCAGCACAGAGCCCAATGTGGGGCTTGATCTCACAAACTGTGAGATCATGACCTGAGCCAAAATCAAGTCAGACGCTTAACTGACTGAGCCACCCAGGCACCCTTAAACTTCTACAGACATTTAAAGAAAAAACAAGAACTGAAAAAATGACATCTTCATGATACTCAAGAGGGACACAGTCACATTAACAGTAGAAATATTTATTAATCAAACAGGAATCAGTCAGGCTGGAAGAAATTTACCTAAAGGGCTCTAAAATGCTCTACCATTCTCTGACAACCAAGTGTAGAAGAGTAACAATTTCTAACCAGATACAAAGAACTTCAAACATGCAGACCTTTCCTAGATTAGGAAAAGGGGTTGCAGTGAAGTGCCATATAAGGTATACTTAAAATGAGAGTGCTTTAACATTCACATTTCCACTAAACAAATTGACCCTTAAAACACCACCATTGAGTATAACAAAAATTCTGACCCTAATCTTAGCTTGCGTTTCCACAAAAAAAAAAGTTTTTAAAAATGTTTTCAAAGACATGAAAGTAAAGTTACAAAAAAATAGAACTATAGATAGTCTCTAAATTCTAACATCAAAATAACAGGGTATCCAAAAAGTAGAATTCACATTTGTCCTTCAACCATTTGTAAATGTATTTCAAATAAATCTAGCTACATAACTCTGTTCAGATCACTCTATGGTCTATTAAATCAAGCATAGAGAGTAATAGGAAGTAAAGTTATCTGGTAACTAGTAATCCACAATGTCACAGCTCATAGTTTTCTTCAACCATCTTCCCTTTACTATTATTGGCAAACCCTTATCCTAAATATATCTGGATTTTAAGAATCTAAAAAATGTATTCCCAAATCATTTTTTCAGGAATTTGGGGAATATTCTCTTTTAAAACTCATGCACAATAATTGAGTTAACTGGTGTCCCAATTTTTTATTTAAAGGCAGATACTTTTAGTGGTAAAATGTTAATGAATGTCACAAACTTTTGAAATTATAGAACTGTTTTCACCACTGGAATCTGTTGTATGTTGACATGGGAATAATGACAAAACAAAAAATTTTATAATCTTGCATGAAATTAATTCCAGTTAGACAAACTTCAGACAGCCTTAATGTGGCCAATACAAAGAAACAGAAAAATCATTTTCAGTTCCTACTCCTTGGTTTCCTGTCCTGGTTACTCCTACAAACACCACCATATTTCATAATATATGGTATAATATATACAAACATTAAAAATTCAAGAGAATTTAAACTTATTAGAAATAATGAAATTTAAGAAGATTGCTAGATACAAGATCAGAAAACAATAATTAATTTGATTCCTAACAGCAACAAACAATGCACACATTTAGTACTAAAATAGCTACTATGTCAAAATCGGTTTGGTCTGAAAGAAACAGAAAACAAAATTATAGTGACTTAAACAAAGAAAGGTTTATTTTTTTTCACATGGAAAAAATCTGGAGGTAAGCAGTCATGTGATTCAGATACTCTAAAATGTCAGTGAGTACCTGAGAGCTTTTTCCATCCATCTGACTGCCATGTTTTATACTTATGTTTCATCATTTCTTATTCACAGAATAGATGAAGGCTCTCTAAGCACCATGAATTCATATCTGGATCACAAACTGGAAGAAAAGGGAAAGGATATAACCAGTAATATATTTTTTTCCAGAAAAAAAAATCTTCCTAATAATCACTCCATTGGACTTAAGTGTCATTGGCCAGTACTAGGTCATATGGCCACCTCAAGCTGCAGGGGAAGTTAAGAATTGCTACTAGATTAGCCAATACACAAAGTCTGCAACAGACTCTTCTTAAAAGTTCATCAAAAATTTATAAGGTGGGGCGCCTGGGTGGCTCAGTCTGTTAAACATCCGACTTCGGCTCAGGTCATGATCTCACAGTTTGTGAATCTGAGCCCGGCGCTGGGCTCTGTGCTGACAGCTCAGAGCCTGGAGCCTGCTTCAGATTTTGTGCCTTCCTCTCTCTCTCTGCTCCTCCCCTGCTCGCTTGCTCGCTCTCGCTCTCTCTCTCTTCTCTCTCTTTCTCTCAAAATAAATAAACATTAAAAAAAAATTAAGGAATTTTCTGCTATACAGTGATTAACCCTGATAAATCATGAATTGGTAGAAAAGGGTAACATGCAATCACCACATGAAGTTAGACTGCATTCATGACTAATAAGTCAAGGATGTGAGATCTTATTGGAAGCAATATGGCCACAGAGAGCAGGACCCAATGCAGCATACTGGAGTTGAGTTCACCTTCCCTAGGGGTGGGATGAGGAACAGCAGTAGTAGCTGTTAGCAATAGTATGTGCACAGATTCTGAGAAACTGAGTGCTTGCTATACCATGGTTTTACCACTCCAAAAGAACTTACACTAATCACATTTCTTTACTCCTCCAATTGTTTCCTCTGACCCTCCTCCACAAAAAAAATAATAGGATCTTTTCATTCTTAACATTAAATAGCTTCAGCAAGACCACATCCACATCTAGAGAAGAAAGCAGAGTCAGTACCAAGGGGTCCTAGATCTATATCTCTGCCTCTAGCTTTCTAGTAAAGTTCACTTATCTTCAGTCTACCCACTGACTCAGAACCTTAAATGGGTTGTTTTGATATGAATTTAGGATATTCATTTTAGACTTAAAGACACCTGCAGATTGAAAGTGATGGGGTGGAGAACCATTTATCACCCAAATAGATGTCCAAAGAAAGCCAGAATAGCAATACTTATATTGGACAACCTAGACTCCTTTGTTCTTGTATTATTTTTATCCTGCTTTGATATTAGGGTAATACTAGCCTTATACAATGATTTTGAAATGTGTTCTCTCTATTCCATTATTTGGTTTTTTTTTTTTTATTTTTTTAACGTTTCATTTATTTTTGAGACAGGGAGAGATAGAACACGAACACGGGAGGGTCAGAGAGAGGAAGACACAGAATCTGAAACAGGCTCCAGGCTCTGAGTTGTCAGCACAGAGCCCGACGCGGGGCTCGAACTCACAGACTGCAAGATCATGACCTGAGCCAAAGTCGGCCGCTCAACCCACTGAGACACCCAGGTGTCCCGTTCTATTCCATTATTTGTAAGATGTTGATAAAGATAGTCATTTTTTTAAATGTTTGCTAGAATTCACCAATGAAACCATGCAGTCATGGGCTTTTCTGTGCTGGAAGATTTTTGAGTCCTAATTCAGCTTTCATTCTTGTTACTGTCTAAGATTTCCTATTTCTTGGATTCAAGATTCATGATTCAATCTTGGTAACTTGTGCATTTTAGGAATTATCTGGATTTTCCTAAGTTATCTGATTCATTAGCATATAATTGTTTATATTAATCTGTTATCACATTATGTATTTCTGTGATATCTATTGTATTGCTTTCTCTTCCATTTCTCATTTTGGTTTTTGAGTTTTCTTTTTTTTTTTTTTTCTTAGCTAAAGTAGCTAAAGCATTGCCTAATTTATTTTTTGGAAAATCTTGTCATTACTTTCAATATTATGTTAGTGTTTATTCTGGTCTCTATTGTATTTATTTCTGATTTTTCTTTGTATTTCCCTCCCCTACTAAATCTTAGGTAAGTTTCTTCTTTTTCTAGTTCCTTGTGGTATAATGCTAAGTTGTTTATTTGAACTTTTCTTAATATAAGCATTTATAGCAAAAAATAATTTTAAAAAATTATCACATGATCTAGTAGTTTCACTACTGGGTATTTACACAATGAAAATGAAAACACTAATTCAAAAAGGTATATTCACCCCTATGTTTACTTAGGATTATTTACAATAGCCAAGATATGGAAGCAACCCAAGTGTTCATCAATGAATAAACAGATAAAGAAGATGTAGTTTTATATACACAATGTAATATTACTCAGCCATAAAGAAGAATGAAATCTTACCTTTTGCAACAACATGGAGGGATCTAGAAGTTATAATGCTAAGTGCAATAAGTCAGTCAGAGAAAGACAAATACCTATGATTTCATTCATATGTGGAATTTAAGAAACAAAACAAATGAACAAATAATAAAAGAGACAAACAAAAAAACCAGACTCTTAAATATAGAGAACAAAGTGGTCGTTATACCAGAGGGGAGATGGACAGGGGGATGGGTAAAATAGGTGAAGGGGATTAAGAGTACATTTACCTTGATAAGCACTGAGTAATGTATAGAAACGCTGGATCACTATATTGTACATCTGAAACTAATATAACACCTGAGACTAATATATTAGAATTAAAAAATAATTTAAAAAATCATTTTGCTCACATTATGTTTATTTTTTTTTAATATATGAAATTTATTGTCAAATTGGTTTCCATACAACACCCAGTGCTCATCCCAAAACGTGCCCTCCTCAATACCCATCACCCACCCTCTCCTCCCTCCCACCCCCCATCAACCCTCAGTTTGTTCTCAGTTTTTAACAGTCTCTTATGCTTTGGCTCTCTCCCACTCTAACCTCTCTTTTGCTCACATTATGTTTAGAACATTCTTTAAGCTTTAGGTGATATAGTTGACTAGTGAAGCTGGTAAGAAAGAAAAATAAGCTTGGTGTGGAAAAAAATACCTATGAAACAAAGTAAGTAAAGCCAAAGCAAAGACTAGTATAGAATCAGATCATACGTCTCCTGTAAGACCCAAGAAGAGCAAAGAGGCAACAAGCACAAAAAATAAAGTCCCGGTGGTAGATGATTCCTGGCAAGGAGCAAAGGAACACATGAGATGGTTTTGTGTGACTGAATTGCTTGACAAATCCTGTAATATACTGACTTCCACAGTAATCAAACCCATGAACACCTAAGCAATAATTATATTCCATTCCTCCTATCTAATACAATAATGAAAAAAGAGGTATACGTATTGTAGGTGAGGGTGCAGAGAATGGACACTCTCACATACTGTGAGAGCATTCATTGGTGTAATCACTCTGGAATCAATTTTACTTTAAGGATCAAACTTTCAAATACTCATCTCATTTTCACCTAGAAATTCTATTTATATTATAAGTTTACCTTAAGGAAATAATAAGGCACAGATTCACTGCAAAATAATTTATAACAAGAAAAAACTGTATACAGCCTAAATGAGCCAACAAGATGATATATTAAGTAAATCTTGAAATACCTATACAATACAATTCTCGAAACTACTAAAAATATGTACTAAAAAACTACTGAAGAATGAGGATATGTCTATGATATTTTTATTAAGAAGTCAGGTTATAAACAGCTGGTATGATCTCAATTTTGTAAAACATAAATATGTACATATACATTCATATTCAAACACTCAGACACACATTCATAAAGACAATAATATACACTTTTGCAAAAAGTCACCTATTTCTGGATCACAGGCACCTCAGTAGTTTTATTAGGCTTTTCTTCGAGTAGGACATACCAAAGTTCCCAAGAACATGCTAGAGAAGTTCTTTGTCACTAGTCCTTATTTTGCTGAGTAAAGTACTCTAGCTTCTTCTAAGCTTGCTAAGGGCAACAGAGAAACACCCCATGGGGGAGGTTACAGGGGTAGCTTGTGGAGAAAGAAAAGAGGATAAGAAAAATAGCAAGAGAGGGGTGTCTGGGTGGCTCAGGTGGTTAAGTGTCTAACTTCAGCTCAGGTCATGATCTCATGGTTAGTGGGTTCGAGCCCCACCTCAGGCTCTGTGCTGACAGTGCAGAACCTGGAGCCTGCCTCGGATACTGTGTTTCCCTCTCTCTCCGCCCCTCCCCTGCTCGCAATCTGTCTCTCTGTCTCTCAAAAGTAAACATTAAAAACATATTTTTAAATAAATTTTTTTAAAAGACAGCAAGAGAAACAAGGCAGAGAGAAAAAAGATTTTTTTTAAGAAGTTTTACTTTGTGGTATGTGATTGAATGGTTCTGTCATCTCATGAGAATTTCAGTAAATGCTACAGCACTTGACAATACTTTTAGAGTTGGCTTTGTTGAGGAAAATGTTGCTTGTGGGATTTGCCGATTTGTTTTAATGGAAATTTTTGGAGATGCAACAAAATACTGAGCCTGGCTTCTGGAGGAATATTTTTATTTCGTATAGAAGACCAGGCCAGGATGGCTCAGTGGGTTAAGCATCTGACTACTGATTTCAGTGTGGGTCATGATCTCACAGTGCGTGAGATCAAACCCAACATCAGGCTCTGTGCTGAGAGAATCCTTGGGATTCTCTCTCTCCCTTTCTCTCTGCCTCTCTGCCTCTCTCTCTCTCTCTCAAAGTGAATAAACTTTAAAAAGAAAAGAAGACCAGGCCAGGCCGACATAGCAAGGCTAAGCTGTGGGCATCATCAATTCAAAGAGAAAAAGGAACAGATGGTGTATAAATATCACTAAGCAAAATACTCCTCTTACTTTCCAAGCCATGGTGGATTGACCAGTGAAAGCTCACAGGAAAGGTGATAGAAAACAGACACACAAACAGGAAAGGCAGTTGTTGGCACTGGTGATGGTCAACAACATGTTAAGAACTAAGGTACTGAAAGACTCAGGTTCAAGGTAAAAAATCTAACTCACTTCAGCATAAGGTAAAAACTTCCACACTAAAGAACTATAGTACTAATCAGCAGCCCATCTGGAGGGTAACAGAATAAATGGCAGAAGCCAAATATTTTTAGAGTGTAATTTTTAAAAGACAACCAAATCATTTGGACACCAAAGTGCAAATAATTGACATTTATTCAAACCTTATCCAATTAATTATTTTTATAGCTGTTATTAAGATCCTCTGACTTATGTAAGTATTGTACCTAGGATGTAAACTAGCACTAAGCCTGAAACTGAACAGGGGATAAAGTAGTAGCAGATTTAGAAAAATGTGAGTTCTGAAAGCCAGGCGAACTATTACACTCCTCATTTATCGTGAATTTCTAAAACCAAAAAACTTTACTCAAAGATAAAACTCTATTTCAAAAATATTGAAATACTTAAAACAAATAAATTTCCTATGATTGCAAGATTTTAGGGTGCTCCTGCAATTTATGCTAACCAGAAAGGCATTTACAGCAAAATAACAAGACTTTGCTTGTGCCCCATCCTCAGCAACAGAGGAGGACCTGAGGAGTTAAACTGAGCCTCATATAAGATTCCAGATACAGTTATGGAATGCATCACAAGAACTTTCTTTTGGACAAATAGAAAAAAAATAATAATAAATATTGGTTTAGCTATCAGCCTCAAATAGAACACTTCACCAATAATCTTACTCCTGTTTTATCTAAAAAGTACACCAAACAAAAACATGGAAGGAAGAAAAACACTACAGTGTCATGTTGACATGAATTCAAAATGTATTTATGACCTACATTGGGCAATGTCCAGTCTGAGCTCTGATTTCTTGGGAAACCCAGAACTGATAAAATGCATCTAAACCTACAAGGATGCCCTTCCAATTCTATGCCATGTAGCTTATGCACCAAAAGAGCAGCTCACAGGTCTTAGATTTCCCCTATTTGAGTAACAGTATGGTTTTATGTGATACTATAATAAAATATAAAACTCTATATTCTGTGGCTAACCTCAACAACACAAGAAACAACAGGTGCTGGCAAGGATGTGGAGAAATGGAAACCCTCTTGCACTATTGTTGGTAGGAATGTAAACTGGTACAGACACTCTGGAAAACAGTATGGAAGCTCCTCAAAAAGTTAAAAATAGAACTACCCTATGATCCAGCAATTGCACTAGTAGGTATTTACCCAAAAAATACAAAACTACTAATTCAAAGGGATACATGCACCCCAATGTTTAGAGAGAGCAGCATTATCTACATTAGCCAAATTATGGAAACAGCTCAAGTGTCCATCAAGTGATGAATGGATAAAGAAGAGGTGATTTATATATACAATGGAATATTACTCAACTATAAGAAGAATGAAATCTTGCCATTTGCAACAAAATGGGTGGAGCTAGAGAGTATTATACAAAGCAAAATAAGTCAAAGACAAATACCACATGATTTCACTCATATATGGAATTTAAGAAACAAAACAAATGAGAAAAGAAGAAAAAAGAGAGAAAGAGAGAGAGGCAAACCAAGAAACAGACTTCTTAACTATAGAGAACAAACTGATGGTTACCAGAGGGAGGTTGGGGCGGGGGGGGGGGGGGGGGGGGGGGGGGGGAGGGAGGGAGGGGTGGTGATGCATGAAATACATGGTGAGAATTAAGGAGTAGACTTATTGTGATGAACATCAGGTGATGTATGGAAGTGTTGAATCACTATATTGTATGCCTGAAACTGATATTATACTGTATGTTAACTTAAAAATAAAAATAAAATAAAAGGTACACATATTTCAAAAAAAAAAAAAGCCCTATATTCTGCAATGGGATATTGGCTCTATAAGAAGATGCACTACATGCAAATGCAAACAGTGCAAAATTATAAGTTAAACCCTCTGAATTCATAGAGATTTTAACCTGGTAATTTAAAAAATTGATTAACACTGGCACTAGCCAAAAAGGTCACCATGTTGCTGTGCAGGTGCATTTTGATGCAATTCACTCAATGAATACAGTAGTCCTCACCTCTTATCTGTAGGGTATACATTCCAAGACCCCCAGTGGATTCCTGAACCTGTGGATAATACCAAACCCCATATGTACTGTTTTTTTCCTATACATACATACCTATTATAAAGCTTAATTTATAAATTAGTTATAGTAAGACATTAACAACTACAATAATGAAATTGAATAATTATAAGAATATACTAAAAAGTTAGGTGAATATGGTCTCTTTCTCTCTCAAAATATTTTATTGTACTATACCCACTCTTCTTGTGATGATGTGTGATGATAAAATAACTACACAATAAGATGAAATAAGGTGAATGATGTAAGCCTTGTGACAAAGTGTTAGGCTACCACTGACCTTCTGATTATACATCAGAAGAAGGATCATCTGTTTTCAAACCATGAATGGATTCAGGTAACTGAAACAGTGGAAAGTAAAACCATGGAAAGGGATTACTGTATGACTATGACCTCCATATTACCCAAAAAGAGAGCTTTAGCAAGCCTATCCTGCAACTCACCCATTCAGACACAAAATCCTCACTAACAGAAAAACACATCCTTCTGCCCAGAAAACTCAGCAGCACACACCTTAAGTATTTCAGTTCTGGCTCAGATTCCAGAAGAGCAATATGACTTATTTGGTCTGAGCTGGACACTGATAGAAGATGTGTGAAACTAGAATCAACCCAACAGAACAATGAGAGTAGCTATCATTTAGTGAATGCTTACCAAATGCCAGGTACTATACTAATCACTTTCCAGGCTTTTGTCATTTATTTTTCACATAATACTTTGAGCTGTGTATTACTATTCTCATTTTACAGACTAGGAAGCTGAAACACATAGACTGGGGGCTACATATCCAACATCATATAGGTAATAAAAAATGAAACTAGGATTTTAACAAGGTCTCTCTAATCACAAAGACTTCTTTCTATTACAACACTGTCTGGAATGATAGAGTAGCTCCTAGTTTCCAGAGGTTCCAAGAGACTAATTACCTTCAATCCCTTCAAGTTAATCCCAACCCTCAAAACCAATGTGCTATATAGCATTATGGCCACCCTGGAACTGAATCCCCTGTGAAATCTCCAGACTTTGTCACCAAACATGTTTCACATGCATGGGATAATTTTTATAGCTAACTGACATCTTTTGTAATCACAAGAGAAACTGAATAGGAGAAAAAAAAAAGGTGTTGCAGTGAGGAGAGTAGGTGGGGAAGGGAACTAAGAAAAATAATGAGAGGGGAAGGATACAAAGGGAAAGGGAGAACCAGAAGCTGAGACAGACACCAGATTATTATTTGAAAGCTGTTACTTTGTTAAACGAAACCTGGGACTCCAGGGCCTTTGAAAAGTAAGTGTGAAGAAATGAGAGACTTTTGCCAATAGACTCAGTAAAAATAAGCAGCTATAACAGTGTAGCCCATTGTTTTGAACCTTCTTTTAGCCTACTTACTAAATTTAAACATGACAGCCAGTTTCTTAAATTCTTTCCACTGCTTTTCTATTTCTGTTCTTTTAATGCAGGTTGAAATCAGAACTTTCTCTATTCCTTTTCTCCATCTTTAAATTAAGTCCTAACAACAAATTTTCTTAGACTCTAGCATCACCAATACTGAAAATGCTTACACATGTCCAGCTATGTTTCTAAGGGTCATTGGGCTACTTTTTTTCGGGTGATCTCTTTATAACTTTATTTTGCCTTATCATTACTACCTTTACTTTAAGCAAGCTATATTTAGGTAGTTCATCTAGTAGTACGTATGTTTTCTTCAGTAAGATTAAACAACTATGCCATTAACTTCAAAACCAAGACTTCAACATCATATTAATTTGATGTAGTTTCACTTTTGACTTCCAAATCACTTTAATAAACTGTTTCCCTATTCTACTTGGACCAAGCGGTTAGTCATGTCAATACTACTCTAGCTGGCATGCTAGATTTCCTCACCATCCATCCTCTGCCATAACCACTGGGGCACATCATACAGCACTAAAGTTGTATTTACCATTCACTAAGTGCCAGGCACTGGAAAGGTGCCATTCCACAATCATGGACAAGCTCCATAATCTCTTTTCTCATGTACCCAGGCTAAAGAGTATTCTCTGTAAGAGCTATGACACTGGGTCAATATTTTCCACCATACATTCATACTGCCCTATCTGAGCTAGGCTCTTAATTTTTTTCAGAAATTCTTCCCTTCATTCATACATATCAGTATCTTTCCAACCCCTACCATGTGCCAAGCCTAATTCTATGTACTAGAAATACCAGAATAAATAAATTAGACAAAATCCCTGTCATCATGAAGCTTATGATTTATGAGAAAGATGAAAAGTATATAATATCAAGTAATGATAAGTGTTATGAAGAAGCAGGGATCCATCTAAATTTAGTTCTCTAACATATTCCCTTGAGTGGCCCTTTTCACTTTGTTCACACTATAGAGTCACTAAACCTCTGTAGATTATCTATCCTTCAATTTTACAGATAAGGAAGATGCTAAACTCTGAGCTCCTCTACAGCACAAATAATCTGTACCTTCACCCAATGTCTCAGGGAGAATGCAAGTAAAAGTAAACTCAACCTAAGCTGATTTATATAATAAAGAAAATTTATTGGCTGAAATTCTAGAAGTAATTAGGCTATAGGCACATGGTAAATTTTTTAGTTCTTCTGATTTTCTCTTTTCTCCCCTTTTCCATGTTTAAGCTTCATTCTCAAGCTGGCTTCCCTCATTTGAAAGACAGCTTCCAACAGCATGCCTCCTCACTCACATCCTGAGAGCAAGAGTAGTTCGCTTTTACAGCATCACAAAAAATCCTACAACCCCTAAACTCTGGCTAAGCCACCACTGAATCAATTATCAGGAAATGCCTTGGGAAGACTGGATTTGAATGTAAACTTATCAGTGGAGCAAAGGAGGTGAGATAACACTGACTGGCTTAGACCAATCAGGATAAACTAAAAGCTGGGGTCAATTCCATTAACTTTCATGCCTGGCACATGGTAGAAGGATAATAAGAAAACAACCACAATGTTCTTTGATTTACTCTTTGCTCCACAGTATGTTTCTGAAGAAGCAATACAGTTCCTTAAGACAATTTGAATTTTATTTATCATTTTTTTTAACGTTTATTTTTATTTTTGAGACAGAGACAGAGCATGAACAGGGGAGGGTCAGAGAGAGAGGGAGACACAGAATCTAAAACAGGCTCCAGGCTCTGAGCTGTCAGCACAGAGCCCAACGCGGGGCTCGAACTCATGGACCACGAGATCATGACCTGGGCCGAAGTTAGACGCCTAACCGACTGAGCCACCCAGGCGCCCAGAGACAATTTGAATTTTAGAATGACCATTGTTCTTGAAAAAAATTTATACAAAATGATTTTGAAATTCTGAAATTAAGACATATATAAGAGCAATTCAAATAAATGTTTAAATTGCTGCTACATTGCATTGTGCTTACCTAACTGTATAACCATGTTACTTTCATAGTGCCTACTTTGCTTAATTGATGAGTATCATAGAGTTTTATCAGGTGTATTTATTTTGTATATGTCACATATCTTAATATATCTGTATTCTGTGACTGTTGCAGTAACCATAACTCAAGAAATGCAAAGTAAGGGTTCAGACCACTTAGGGATGAAGATATAGGTCATCCTAGCAGGAAAATAACCCAGACCAGCTAAGGTTTGGGAAAAAGAGAAGAAAAATATAAACTGGATAAAGAAGGAGAGAAACTATAAATATCAGTTATGCCCTTGAGACTAGATTCAGTAGTAAGGGCTATAGATTGTCTCACCAATCATCTTGACTCAAGATTTTTAGATGACGGCAACTGGCCATTGCCTTGAAGAAGACCCTACAGTAATTGGGATTGTACCTCTCCTTATGAGGATAAATTAGAGTATCTTGTTCTTCCCAAAATGGAAGCCCAATATTATAATGTGGGAGCTAAATATCATGGAAGAGTACATGTAGATCTGTATCTGATCCAATTTACATAAAACTTCAGATATGTCCAATTTCAGAATTTGAGTTGCTTATTCAGTTATGTTTCTTGTAGTTCCAGTAAGCTCTATTACCAAAAATAGGCAAGGTATATGGAATTTTTAATTAGTTGCTCTGTTTAATAGACATTTACAATCACATGACATAATATTAATCAAGGAGTTAGAACATAATAACTACTTAACTAGATTTAACTCCAATACTATGATGTGTACAATTCAATCATTATTATCACTATTATGAAGACAACTGGGAATATTTTACTGACTCTGATCATACCTATGAACATAATCTATCAAGGTCTTGGCAAAGCACAGGAATAACAGTTAAGAGATTAAATGCTTGATGTCAGAAATTTTCATAAATAAGCTTTCCTTTTTTATTTCAGGAACACAGCGAGAGACTGTATGCATATACTGCCTCAAAATTGATTGCTATTCTACAGCTCCTTAAACTCACATGGTAGTTCTTCATGTTCTCCTGTTAAATTTTACCCTATATTCAGAAAGTAAATAATTATGACTTTCTAGGATTCATTCATCATGTTTTTCATTTCACTTAACCTAATTTTTAAAATTTGTTGCTAAAGTTACGTTTTACCTTCAATCTACTTGAAACACTGCATTATTTTCTATCTACAACTTTTCTTCCTGTCTTCAAGATAGTAGCCCTTTTATATTATCTATAATAAATTAAAATCTTTCTGCCTGTCAGCTTCTGTACACCATGATCATCAGTATCTGATAATTATTTTAGAAAAGAGTCACTGGAAATATTCTCCCAACACATTCAGTCTCTTTGACCTTCTTCCTATGGCTATTCCCCAGCAAGAAGTCCAAGGTCCATCACCAGTCCATAATCTTCTCTGTATTCCAATCAACCACAATGCTCATTACAGAGTAAAGTGAACCCAGACTCCTGGGCAAGACAAATTGGCAGGCAGAAGTAGAATCTAGAGCTGACATCAAGACAGTGACATTGATAAATTCCTCAATTAGCTATAAATGTCCACCTCTTAAATTAATACAAATATCACAGTAAGGACTTGCTCTTTGGGAGGGGTGAGCCCAGGCAAAATTTTAGAATAGAGTTTTTTGTTTTTGTTTTTTTTCTGGAGAACCCAAACCTCCCCTGTAGAGTCCTTCCAGAAAGGCCACAACACCTCATGTAAAACAATCAATGCATAGGAAAGAATCTCTTGATTCTTATTTAAAACTTATGACTAAATGTATTGCTATTAGCTTTCTTACATGATTTTTCTTTTCAAATATAACCCAGATGTATAAAACTAAAAGCTTAGCTCCTATTAGAGGTATTATGAGTATCTAGAAGTAAGTTAGGAAGGAATAGTGGTTATATGTTCCTTTTCCCTGCACAATACTGATTTTGCCATGTGATATTACCCTTACCCTTAAATGAAGGTATGGTAAAACTAACACAATCACTTGTCCCCCCTAGATTTGCAGTGTGTTCAACAGAGTGTCTCAAAGGCTAACAATTTTTGGCTTCCTAAAGAAGCATCCTAAAAGGGATGTGCTGTCCTTCTTGTCCTAGATCATGGATTCTCTCTGGTTCCTGTACTTTAGTGTTTTTTAATTCTAAATCCACATCCGTCCAATAAATTTCATTTTTTTACTGTTTTCCAGAGACTTTATTGCAACTAAAGAAGTTAAACTTAAAAGAAGGAAAAAAAATTGGATGCAGAATAGCCCTTACAACTTGGCTAAATCTCTATAACTGTCTGTGCCATCTATGCAGCAGGCTGCCTGTACTTCAAATTTTGGAAAAACAATAAGCATGAATCTTATACTTCATTTCCAAATAAAATTCTCTCTTACACATAGCATGAATTCTCTTTGGTGTTAATTTATTTCCAGCCTCTGACCTTAGCAAGATAGACACTGAGCTACATGAAAATAATTAGAATTTCTTTTTTCATTTTAATTGCATTGAGAATTAGTTTGTTAGGAAAATCACTGACTCTTCATGGTTCTATCCCAAATGTCCAATAGCAATATTAATAAAAACAAAAAGAGAGAAATAGTGACCAGAAGAGCTAAAATAGAAATCAAACCTGTCATTAAAAACTGGCTGAAAAAAATCTGTTTTAAGCAAAAGAACATTTAAGAATGCATGGTGTTTATCTTAAAATATGTTAAAAACTATCATGTAGGAAGCTAAAAGGTAAATTAGAGTATAAGGTAAATAAATAAAGAATAAATTAGAATAGAAGGTAAATAAATAAAGAATAAATTATTCTAATAAATTAGAATGGAAGGTAAATAGAACAAAAGGTAAATTCAATAGTGTGCCATATTTAGTTCAATGTAAGAAATGCCTTTCAATGAGTTTCCCAAAAAGTAAAATAGCCAGAGGGTTAGTAAGTTTTCCACCTCTGGAAATTTTAAGAAGAGGCATAAATGACATTTGTGGTGTGGAAAACTAGAAAATTCAATTATCAGATTCTGTATTTCTTAGTACCTCAAACTAAAAAATTTCAGTTACTCTGCTTCATGTTCACAGAATAGTGCTATCTAATATCTATCCAATTAAAATGTTTCATACGGAGGTAATCATATATAAAAAGAAACAAATTCCTGAAAGTTCCCCCCAAATGTTGTACAGTTTGCCTTTTGATTTCTAGAATTGTACTCCTTGGATTTATGCCTTGTAAATTAAATAAAATTAATTTTCATGTATTATTTACAAAGTCACCATTTTCAAACAGGAAAAAGTCATCTAGGAGAGAACAGTAGCAGATGTACTTGCTTATACTCTGGGTTGGCAAATCCAAGACGGCCTCACCTCAGAGTAACAGCAACTGTTTACTGGTTACAGTTTTCACATTAATCTGGACCAAATTTTTCCACCATCATTTCCATCATGGAAGCTTTTAGTTCAGCATTTATAGTATTTAAGAAGGGTGGTAGGCACATGTTTTATGCAGGTTTTCTAAGAAGGAGCTTCCAGATCAGTCACTGGTGAAATAATAAATATAGTCTCTGCATTCCAGGGGCAGGACAGGCATAGTAACAAATTGTTTTCTAACTGCTTAACTTGTTAACAGTGTTATGATATTTTTCTATCCATACCACAAAAGGTTCTGATGATGTGACCTATGTATAGAATCAATGCTAGCTCTACAGAACACGTTACTGTAGCAAAGGAGGCATGGACTGGCACCTGCAATCAGATATACTTACAGACATGTGAGTCCTAAATTCACCATTTTGTTTCCTGCCTTTCCTACCAATTTTAACATTTTCAAAACTGAAAATATCCCTCACAATCAACTAACCATTAAGAAAGAAACTTTAGCATTATACCTACATATATACCAAATATGTCCCTTATCATACGCATGGATGGTCAAATTTTACAAAGATGTAAATTCAAATAAACTCATTACAAATATGCAAGAAAAATTTGCCTCCATGTTGTCTGTTTGAAGGGCCATATCCACAACTGACTTAGGGAATTTAACTCATTAACCTAAACAATTAGAAATTAATTGACTTGGGGAGTTGGAGGGTAGCCTGAAAGCATGAATACTATGCATCCTACCTTACATCAAGGATATTCAGATTCAATATTCAATATTCCAGCATGGGACCAAGCAGCCGTTTAATAATTGTTTATAACAATTACTTAGAAACCAATACACACACGTCATTCCTTTCCTTTGTCTTTATGCAGTATTTTAATTTTTTTTATTTTTTTAATGTTTGCTTATTTTTGAGAGAGAGACAGAGGCAGAGACAGAGTGTGAGCAGGGGAGGGGCAAAGAGAGGGAGACACAGATCAGAAGCAGGCTCGAGGCTCTGAGCTGTCTGCACAGAGCCTGACGTGGGGCTCAAACTCACAAGCTATGAGATCATGACCTGAGTCAAAGTCAGATGCTTAATTAACCAACTGAGCCACCAAGGTGCCCCTATGTAGTATTTTTATACATTACTTGGTCACTTAAAAATGTATAAAATGTTTACTAAGAAATCCTTCACTAATTTATCTTTAAGTTTTTTTAATATGTCTGCTGTTATGTTGCCCATATACCTTAAAACAATTGTTTTCAAAGACCTTGACAAAGAAAAGAATGAAAAGGTTGGAAAGTCATTTAACCTACTAAATGTTTCTCTACCTTTCAAGATAGATAAATTCTGGGTAGACGAGGCCTACTGAGCCACCTAGGTGTCTTCTAAAACAGAAACCACCCTCAGTGATTTCACCATCTTCCCTAAAAGGGAATTCCCACTGTTACTTTGGAGTATCTACTGAAAGCTTGGTAGAAAAGAGACTTGACTTAAAGTTAATGAAAAGTCATGGAAAAATAAAAAGTGAAAGAGTGAAAGTGTTCCATAAAGATTAATGTGCGTGTACACATGGATACCTGTGTACTCACACGCACACAAATTCACTTCCAAGCCTACGCTGGAATTAACAAACGTGCTTAATGGAAACAAAGAATTAACATACTAAATCTCAAATATAAATATTTGCTTTATAAAACACAAATGTGTGGTTAGCTAGCTCAAGACTGCAAGGTAGACATGACCAGACTGATGACTAGACACGGGATAGTGTTAACTAAAGGAGACCTAGAGTTTTCCCCAATTAAATTACATATCAAATAACCCCTAGAAATTTTCTGTATTATTTGACTTTTTCTACAATGAAAATAAGTATCAGAATAAAAACAAGGTTTTCAAGAAACCCGTGGCAGTCTTAAAACATTCCTTCCTTCAAATTACTTGATAGCCTCCCATCCAGAGATGGGGTCAATGTTCCCCCTCCCCTCAAATCTGGATTCTCACTGATGGACCAACAGAATAAAATCAGAAGCAATCCCAGCACCAGTTTCCACACCCAGGTTTAAAAAAAAATGGCAGCTTTCACTTCCTGACTCTGGGGATACTCTCTCTTGGAACTAAGCCCCCATTCTATGAGGAAGTCCAAGTACCCAACAGAAAGGCCAACATGAAAAGGAATCCAGATGCCTGGTCTTAGGACCCAGCTGAGCTCCCCTCCAACTTAGTCAAAGATGTTAGTCATCTTGGAAGAGATCCTCCAGCGCCCCATCAAGCTACCACAGCTAACTTTGTAGAACAAATATAAGCCTTCCCAGTGACTCCCGCAAAAATGAAGGCTGAATAAATAACAGTTGTTCATTTTAAGTACCTAACTTTGGGGTGGTCTTTTACACAATAATTGATAACAAGAATCAAAATCAAAATGGGCACTGGCAACATAAATCTTACTTTGAAATTTTCTTCTTTAGGCATCTATTGCTCTTATACTTAGAATACTGATTTCCCAACTTTGTCTAATGGATCTCTTTTATGGATCTTACATAGACAGAGTGCACTATAGGACATAACTTTTCAAAAGACCTAAATAAGTTAATTATAATTTTTGAGAATTATATAGTACTCTTTTAGATGATTAAAAACATTAGAAAATCAATCACAAAAATGAATATAGGAATCATCATACCTGGTGGGGGCAGGGAGGGGTACGAAAGTTAGGAAGCAGAGTATTTAATGATGTATCTATATCAAAATCATCCAGAATTCTTCTCCCCCTATTCCAGAAGAATGTTTTGAATTAGAAGGGATGCTATAGATCACTTAGTCCATTCCATGACATTTAACTGTATATACAATAAATGAACAGAAGAAATAAGTCTCAAACATAGGCGTCATGACTTTTCCCTATGTGTGTTTTCACAAAACACAAATGCCCTTGAAAATCAAACTAAATAAAAATTAATATGGATGTAAAATCTATAAAAATTTATTTAGTTACAAAAGCATTCTCAAGAATTTATACTTTTACTACAGCTAACTTCTCTTTGCTGAGCACTATAAATGATGGGAATAGAAAGTACATAGTCTCTACTTCACAGAAGTTCATACTGGAAAGTATACATATCTTAAAACAATTAGGGAACTAAGATGGGCAGAGGCCGGGGTTGGGGGTGGAGGGTGGTCTAAAGTAAGGGAAGACTCAGAATAGCATTAGATTTGTCAAGAAAGTCCTCAACAACATATGGAATACATTAAGGAGACCATGTCCCTTAGCTAAGGGACCACAGTAGGAAACAGGCAAAGTCAATAAAGGATATATATTTGCTGGGACTATTAGAAAGAATATTTTTACACCCCTTGTTTGTTGAAACAAATATAAATATAAATAAACTGAAGCAATTTAGATTTTGCAAGCTTCTTCTACTACAGTCTCTTTAGTTCATGAAAACATCACCCCTTGATAAATCCAAGCTTATGAGCAAGCTATTCCCTCTGCATGAAATAATGTTTCTCTTTTTTGCCCTGACAAACCCCTAGTCATCCTTCAATATCCACCTCAAAGCCATTTTCTTGGTAAAGGATTCCTCAACTCCAGGTCCTACCCACCTATCTAGAGGCTCTTTTTTAATATATTTTATTATACTTTATTATTATACCACTCTATGCTATATTTCTTTTGCTTAATGTTGTCTTCATACCCTCTGGTATATGAATTCTTTAGAATCATGTACTCTCTCTTACTCCCATCACAATGCCTGGCATAGTTCAGACACATCATAAAATTTATGATTAAAGATCATGTCTTATTTTATTTTATGCTCAGAGCTAATAGTCAAAGTTTATGTAACATGTAACAGAAAATTCATCTAATAAAACTACCTTCAAAACATTCAGGATACTTAAATAACTGTCTCCTTCCTCAAGGGAAATGTACTACTCATTATGAGCCAGGCAGTTGCTAAATATTCCATGAATCAAGCAATAAAATTATTATATCATTATTTCTTCATAGGCATAAAATGCCCTGAACCCAACACTAGAAAATATATAAACTGTAGTTAATCAAAGTATGGAAATTAGCATCTTAGAATAATTTCTAAGTATACTTAGTCATATTCAATTACTTTTCATCCTATCTTGCCATGAAGAGTTAAGTTATAGTTATTATTGTCAGTACCATGCCCCATCTTTACAACCCACATCCGTTTCAATGCCAAATGTAAGGAAGATGACTCAAGATTTCCATGGGCTCACAAGACTCATGGAGCTTCAGACATATTGAATCATAGGGGACTTATTCAAAAATCATGGTCAGTGCTAAATCAAAAAACAAAAGTAAAGAACCTCTTTAAATGATGCTTTTAAACAGCACAATGGGAAAAGTCATGGAACTAACTATATATAATGTCTGAGGTAGAATTTCATCTCATGGTGGGCTTCTGAAAACTGACATAAATTTTTATATAGCTCTAAAAAAGTTTTATTTGGTCAGCTTTTGTCTTATGTTAAACTGTAGATTTTATCGTGAAAGAAAGAATGAACGAATGAATGAAAGATAAAAGAAAAGGAAATAAAAGAGAATCCAAACCCCACATTCTTTAAAAGAAAAAAAATCCAACTACACCACATTTCTTTGGGTAGAAATCTATTAAACTATCATTCCCTTGAATCTGTATTTTCATTTATTTTTCATAAAATGTATGAGATAAAAATAATAGTTCTCTCATAAACTAAACAATAGAAAAATGGCAAAGAATTCATTATTCCCTCCATAATTAAATGAATCATTATTTCTCATATACTTAAATAGACACTGATTCAAAATTTATTTATGTCTTATCCTTCAGGAATGATCAAACAGTTATTATTCAATGGGGTAAGTGCCACAACAGTAGTAAGCACTCAGGGCAAACGCACAAAGAAAAAGAGCAATTAATTGCCTGGGAAAGTTGGGTAAAGCATTAGAAGAAATGATATTTCATCTTGAAGTATTCAGAACAGTTTAGACAGCAAGAATAGCATATACAAAAAAAAAAAACTGGAGGCACAATAGAGAAACATTTATTACAAAAAAAAATAATCATCGCTTAAAATAACCAAGGCTATAGATTAGGCAGGGAAGTGGCAGGAAATGGGCTGGAAAGGTAAGAAGAGCCTGACTGCTTAGCGTTTTGTACACTGCAAAGCAATTTGAACTGTACCTTTTGGGCAATAAGAACCATAAAGGTTTGGAGTGTATGGAAGAAGAGATAATAAGATTTCTGTTAAGAAAAATAACTGGACTCAGCATGAAGAATAGGTTGTAAGGAGTAAAACTAGAACCAGGAAAAATTAGGTAGGCCAATGCAAAGTGAAGATAAAAATGATCAAGTCATAACTATGACAGAAGATGGACAGTAGGTAGCAGATATTAGAATCCCAAGGCAAAACCTACAGGGGTGAGACAGAGAGGAGCCTACAACTCTAGGATTTCCAACTAAGGAATATATACATAGTGGTGATATTAATTAAAACAGGGAATTCAAGAGCTAGAGCAGGTTTTCTGGAGACAAGATAATAAGTTCAATTTTATTTGTGATAAGCTTGATTTCAACCCTTGACATCCAGGAAATATGGACCTGGAGCTCAGTCTGGACTGAAATTACAGATGTGGAAGGCAACACAGAAACAGGAAGTGAAATGAAATTGTGTTCATAGTGAGAAAGGAGCTAAGGTAAACTGAGAATCAAAGACTACAGAACCAGGAGAAAAAAAAATGATCAGTGTACAAGAGTGGTGCAGGGGGCAAGACACAACAACACTTTTAACCAAGAAGTGTCTGGAAGTGTTTGCTCAAGGTAATATAAAAATCTGAGTATTAAGAGAACTTATAGGGTAGACTGATGAGAAATTTATACAGAGGAGGAGCTGAGAAACCTCCTGGATTGGAATACCCTCATCCTTAAGAAAGAGACTAGAGTTACAAAAGTCTGGTTAAGAATAATGGATTAGGGGTGCCTGGGTGGCTCAGTTAGTTAAGGTTAAGCATCTGACTCTTGATTTCAACTCAGGTCATGATCTCACAGTGGTGGGATTGAGCCCCATGTTGGGCTCTATACTGAGCATGGAGCCTGCTTGGGATTTTCTCTCTCCCTGTCTCTCTGCCCCTCCCCTGTTTGCACTCTCTCTCTTAAAATAAATAAATAAACATTTTTTTAATCTATTTAAAAAAAGAATAATGGATTGGTAATTTTCAACGAAGATGCCAAGGCATTTCAATGTCTTTTTAATAAATGGTACTAGAACAATTAGACATATATATATATGCAAAAGAATAAAGTTGAACGAACTCCTTCCTTATACCATACACACAAATTAACTCAAAATGTACCATAGACCTAAACATAAGATCTAAAACTATTAAACTCTTAAAAGAAAATATAGAGGTAAATCTTTGTGACCCTGGGTTAGGCAAAGCCTTCTTGCATATCACACCAAAAGCGTTCTGGTCTTAAAGAAAAATTACATAAGTTGGACACTATAAAAAATTCTTAAACTTTTGTGCTTTAAAAGATACCATCAAGAAAATGAAAAGGCAACCCACAGACAGGAGAAAATATCTGCAAACCATATATCTGATAAAATATTTGCATTTAGAATAAGGAACTGTTAAAACTCAATAACAGACAAAAAACCCAATCAAGAATTAAAGAAAGGTTCTAAATAGATATTTCTCCAAAACAGATATAAAAGTAGCCAAATGAAAAGATGCTCAACATCATTATCCATTGGTGAAATTCAAATCAAAACCACAGTGAGATATTACCTATCTACTTTTAAAAAGATAATAATAACTATTAAAAGAAAATGATAATAACAAGTGTCGATGAGAATGTGGAATGAGTGAAACCTTCATACATTGCTACTGGGAATGTAAAATCATGCAGCCACTTTGGAAAACATCTAGAAGTTCCTCAAAATGTTAAACACAGACCTACCACATGATCCAGCAATTCCATCCCTAGGTATATTTCCAAGAGAATTTAAAATATATGTCCCCACAAAAAAATTGCACACAAATGTTTATAGCAACATTATTCATAATAACCAAAAAGTGAAAACAACCAAAATGTTCATCAACTTATGGATGAATAAATGAAATGTGGTATATCCATACAAGGAATATTATTTAGCAATAAAAAGGGGTGAAGTACTAATCCATCCTACAACACAGACAAATCTTGGAAGCATTATTCTAAATGAAAAACACCAGTACAATAGAAAACATATTGTTATTACTCCATTTATATGAAATGTCCAAAACAGGCTAATTACAGAGACAAAAAGTAAATTAGTGGTTGTGTAGGGTTGGGAATTGAGGATAAATGGGAAGTAATGGCTAATAGGTACAGGGTTTCATTTTGGCATGCTGAAATGATATAAAATTGATTGTGGTAATAGTTGTATAACTCTGAAAATACTAAAAACTACTGAATGGTACATTTTAAATGAAAGAAATGTGTGGTATGTGAATTATATCTCAATAAAAATGTTATTTTTTTAAATGATTCAGGATTGATCCCAGATTCAATCCCCCAGCATGCCCAGTTTCACAATGATTTTCATAAATATTTGAAAGTCTAAATAATTAAATGAAACTGATGTCAGCAACTTACACAGGAACCAAAAACAATAACAAGCTGCTTTGGCAACAACAGTTACCAGTGTCAATGACATTGGACATTGGGAAATAGCAGGTTGAAGCAGTGGCCTCTTTGGCAAGCAGCAAGGGTGTTTCTATTCTCCTCCAGCACCTGTAACATAAGTGCCCATTTCTGAGCTGTAGCAGGAAAGGAGCAAAATCGCAGATACCACAGGCAATCAAGAATTGTTCAACAGAGCACACAGAAAGAACTACTCTCAAAATTATTTTGACGAAATTCTAGATGTTCTTGGGTTCCCTAAGAGTAGGCAGAGATGTGAGAGTAATTCTCACATCTACACAGTCCTGGGCCAAATTAGACTGCATCAACACAGGCTACAAAGAGAGCAAGTAAAATGAGAAGGAAAAGCAACACTTTAGGCTCAGAGATTAAGAATTCATTGTCAAACACAGCAATGTCACTTTTAAATGAGTGATGAGCACAAAGCCACCAATATATATATCAAAGAAGAGCATCTGAAAACAGTAAATACTGGGCAAGTAATAGACATACACAAGTTTGATAGCACCCCACTCTCCACTGTTCAGTCCTCCTACTTAATCCTCATTTTCACACCAGCCTTACTGTATAGGGGATGGCAAATGGGTTCATTTAGAATATGTTCATATGTGACTTGAATTTTCAACTGTCTTTCTAATCCCTTTAAAAAATGGACTCACAGTTACAGGCCTCAAAATTAATAGGCTAGATAATCAACAGGAATAAAAATAAATACATATTATTTTTAAAGATACTGGATAAATGCTATAGATTTATAAATCTTGCTTATTTTTTATTACATCTCCAGGCCTGTACTTATGTATATATAAGTATATATAATACTTACCCATCAGTGTCTAAGAACTTTCCACCTTACTCTTAGCTCATATTTTTCCTATTCAGCATTCTTGTCGTCTATTTTCTATCCCAACTGTACGTATGGAAGATAGGTGCCCTGATCAAATTTTACAGACTATCAGGATAGAACACTGACTTACTTTATATTATCCCAGCTCTCATCCTAATGAAAATGACACCTTGGCTTGAGAAAGTCTGAAAGATCTCTCTCCAGCAAGGCTTGAGTACTATTCAGATTGATTGTAACTTTGCTGTTAGATGCAATATACCATGTAAGATGCTGATTTTCAAAATGTCTTAGACAAAGTTCTACACCAAAAGATACTTTTAAATTAATTTTGAGTGAAAGGTGGTAGAGAGAAACTGACTTATCATAGATAGGGAACTGAAGAGAAGAAGAAGATAAAGGATTACCTTTCTTGCTTTGGCTAAAGACAGGAGTATTTCTTTAGATAGAAAAAAAAGCATAAACAATAGGGTCTGCAAGAATGAATCCTGGAATGGTCTTATTTTATAAATAATTTCAAAAGAGTGTGTACAAAGGAATCTCTAGGATTTCTGATGACACTGAACTACTTTGAAACTTATAAAAATAAGAAGCCAAATTGAAACTATATTTAAAAGATGGCACACTGTGAGATAAAAGTATCAGTCCCAGGAAAGATCCTGAAAGCAAACTCAATATTTCTCTTTATAAAAAAAAAAAAGACATCAAAGTTCAATATATAATCAAAGAGGAGCATTTGAAATAAAACAGAACACATAATGCTCTCCTATACAAACACACACACACACACACACACACACACACACACACAAGTAAAATGTACTGTGCATGTCTATTGACACCATACTTCAAAAAACAGCAACAGGGAGAAAGTCCAACTAAAGGTAACTGAAATGACTGAAGAGATGAAGAGACTGATAAAAGACTTGAAACCTGAATTCCAGTCAGGAAAGGTAACATCTGAAGAGAGATTTAAGTATGTTCTCAGGATGAAGGAAATTATCTGGGCAAGAGGAAAGGGTGTAACTCAACTGCATCTTGAGAAAAGAATTAGTATACTGTGCTGAGATGAAAGCATTTATTTCTAACATTGTCAGAAGCACATTTTAGGCAAATCCAGGCCTGACTTTTCCATGAGTCCTTCTTTTTCTACCTAATCCACCATGATTTCTCTCTTCCTGAATTCATTACAATAATTCTCTGTACCATGTGTTAGTTCTCAGTATACAATGCCTTGATAGCATTTTATTAATAGATGTTGTCTCCCTAATTGTGAGGGTAGCCTCCTAAACTGAGGATTCCATGTTTTCTTTATTGTCTACATATCAATAAGCATAATACTTTATCAACTTGTTAATATTACCAACAATATAGTAAAGTTGAACGTAGATCCATTACATTGAACACTAAAACCAAGAAGTTTACCTTTGGCACAGAACTAAGTAATTTGGGGATAAATCAGATAAAATTTCACTTGGTAAGTAATAAATATCACAGGAGTTGATAAAAACCAAAACAGTTAATTTCGAGGAAGGTTTCAATCAATTAACAAATGATAATGTTAAAACTGAAAATTTTATAGATGTTTACAATGTATCTCTACCTTTTAAAAAATGATGTCAGAAAAACTTGGAGTCACACTATCTGACATGGACTAATGGAACTATCCTAGACAAGATATATAAAAAAGTAAAAATTAATGAATAACTAGCCTGAGACAAAATCATGATTAAGACAGTTTGTCATTGTTCCTTGTTCATGTCCCTCAACTTTGGTGACTACAATAGCTATGAGTGCCTTAGCCTGTCCCCAGGTATAGACATCGCACCTGCACCAGGCAACCCTCTGTGTCTCTCTTTTTTTCATCAACTTGCATGTCCTTGAACTATTCTAATGAATAATTCTAAATAAATGTAACAAATATCCAATCTCATGGAAACACTGCAATACCCCAAAGTGGTCTGAGACCAAAAAAAAACGGCTCTTAGGTTTTCCCAAGAGTGTAATCTTTCTAAGATTAGATCAAGTAATGTAAATAGTCAAAATTTTCAATTCTGTTGTAAAGTTGGAGCAGCACCTCTGCTTTCTGAGTGGGCAAATAGCACATTTTAATATATATGCCTGTCTATATTTATAATAAACCCTGATAGTGAAGCAAAATGATAAAACTTTAATTCTAACAAAAAATAGCTTAACTTTTCCTTTTACCTTCCCTTCATTCTTTAATTTTCTTTCACCTTAGTCCCCAAGACACTTAGAAGAAATTCATGTACCTCCTTCTTATAAACATCACCATTTTGCTTACAGAAATTTTATGTGGTTTTGGTTCTTTAACTTACAACTGTATTCATAATAAGCTGGAGAAAATTATATTTAAATTAGGATTCAGAACATTAAGAACAAAAGAGGAATAATGGGCATCCGCACCACAAATCAATGTCTTACACATGCATAACAAAAAAAAATCCACTGAACAAAACAAAAACATGCCATCCCCATAAACACTGACTCACTACCCCTAAGAAAATACAACAGTGTAAGAAGACTGTGAGTATGAATCCTTATTTTTGTCCTTCCTCTTCTCTCAAAATAATTTGCATAAAACAAAATAAACAAAAGACAGTGAATCAAAACAAAATATACTAAAAAGAGATGCTTTCAAACAGTTCTATATTAGAGTACTCAATGAGAGGCATTAAAAAATTAATAATGAATTTGGACACTTTACAGATTTCAGAGTCTGGGCAAAGGAATGGGAATTATTATAAAAACATTTTTGCTAAGAATTCAACATTTTGGAACAAGCCTGGTGGCCAACTTTGGCGACATGACATTAGCATCATAAAACTGTAGAGTACTTGGAAAGCAGTATGCTACGCTGGAGATCACTACATTGGTTTGGCAGACTTGAATATTTTTGTTAGGAAATATTTCCATCGCAACAGCAAATAGGATATTAAAAAGATCAGATCCAGTTTTTAGGATGTTTATGATTAATATGTTGCATGACATTTCCTATGACAGGGGACTGTGAACCATGTCTCTGTGTACAATGTGTATACACGGATATGTGAAATAAAGTGTATTTCTGCTAGCCAAGTGCCCATCTGTATGCACAGCACCAGCTCTATAGAACTACAGAACAGCATGAGGAAGGACAAAGCCAAAACCTCATTAAGCCTAATAGTAATGATGATCACATCAATTCTTCATATTTACTCACTAAATTTCTTCCAGAAGGATGGCTGCAAGAGAAGGGAGAAAGGGACGGAAGGGGGGGGGGATGGATAAAATACTTAGGATATTATGTTATCAATCTATTTTTTTTCAGGTACACACACACACACACAAAATGTGCATATAGACAGACTCAGAGACTGAGAGAAAATGCCCGAAAGCAACCTAGTCTAACAACTGTATATGATACATCATTTTTTGTGTATACATGTCTAAGGTCACGGCAAAGCACACAGCATTTATTTGGAGTCACCACTAAGCATGCTAGCTGACATGTTATGTGGAAATAAAATGACTTTATAAAACAAATTATTAACGAGTAAAACTCCTAATATTGTTTAATTAGTTTATTTGATATTAATCATAAGAGAAACCTTGTATATTATAAAGATTTCTCATGAACTAGGTATTTTAAATGTCTATTTGAGGCCTCTATATCTATCATATTAGCCTTCCTACTTTTAGAGATTACCATGTGGGTTAATGCTTAAACATAGGCTTAGTTTCTCAGCATATACACCTTTCCTGCTTGGTAAAGAAATGGAGTCAGAATGCCAAATCTGTGACTCTGAATTCATTTCCATGGCAACAGAAGATGTTGCCTTAAATACAGTGTAGTGAAGTAATATTATGATGAGACAAAAACATAGCAAGGAACAAAGTTTAACTTAGATGCAAATCTTTCAACAACATACCTAGGATAAAGGAAAAAAAGGGCTGAACTAAAAAATTGTTTCTCAGTCTTTGCTTTCCTGGAACTATCTTGATAGCACCTTGAACAGAAAAAAAATGGTTCTAAATTCTGCTAACTAATAAAATAACCAAGAATGGCTCCATAAAATATAAATGAATCAAACTACTGTATAAAATGGGAAGAAAATGAAACATCTTCTTTCAGAAAACATAAATATGCTGAATTGTTCACAATGACAATATATAATTTTATTTGTTTAAAAAGGTACAAGTCATTACACATAACCATTAATCACTTTTGAATGTGAAGGAAAGTGTTATTCACCAAAGGCTTTTCTCTCCAGAAAAAAAAAAAAAAAATAGAGATCTAGACAGTATGGTAGGCCACTTGGAAATCTATAAGTGATGCATCCTTAGAAGGGAGAAAATCTATCAGAACCAGTCAAGATGCTTAGTCTCATTACCTCAAACTTGAACTAAGTACACTAAATCAATGCACACATTTTAGATATCTTAAGTTTTGGAAATTAAGTTTCGATTACTTAAAGAGGCAAATTAATTTTTCCCACTTGGGAAAGATGTATTTACTTTGCCTGGTTTATATCAAAGCTTATTTGCATAATTATAAATGTCAGTAAATGTACTCATAGTTTTAGTGCATTTTTATTAGAATTTCCTCAAATAATTGTGTTTATGGAATTTGGCAGGTTGGCATATTTCCCTTTCCAACCCTCTTCTACCTCCATTATGTTGAAAAAATCTGAAATACAAAAACCAAGTACTTCAAGCACACAGTTTCATTAATTCAGTTCTTGCACTGCCATATAAAGCTAGAAAATATTTTTCCCTTCATTCAACTAAATATCTGACATTGTAAGTGTCAGTCCCAGCTTAGGACTAGCATATAGAGGTGTCTTTCCATCCTACTTTTTCAGTTCAGGGTCATACCCCGCTGGCCAACCTTCTAAATTACAAAATTTATTATCTTAGTCAAAAGTAGCCTCAGATAAAGCAGACCCATCCTGCTCAACACAGAACACCTGAAATTCCTATGAGAGGGAGGAGAAAATATAGAGGAAACAGTATTTTTTTCCTAACATTTGCTTTCTACCACCATGTCTCTCTCTCTCAAAGACCTTTTCTTTATTGAGGTAAATATTATATACAATGAAATACTCAGATCTCAAGTACACAATTCAAAAAAAAATATTTTTTAATGTATAGAGGGGTGCCTGGGAGGCTCAGTAAGTTAAGCATGTGATTCTTGATTTCAGCTCCGGTCATGATCTCATGGTTTGTTAGATCAAGCCCTACATCAGCACAGAGCCTGCCTGGGATTCTCTCTCTCCCTCTTCTCTCTCTTCCCCTATCCCACTCATGCATACTCTCTCTCTCTCCAAATAAATAAACATTTAAAAAGATTTAAAATGTATAGAACCATTAAACCAACACCCCAGTCAAAATATAGAACATGTTCACCAACTACAGAAAGTTCCCAAGGAACAATTCAGGTCAATCCCCATGCCCCATAGGAAACCACTGCTCTGATTTCTACCACCTTCCATTAATTCTTCCCATTAAAAAACTCCATATAATAAATAGAATCATACAGTATTTAGTTTTTTGTGTGTGTGTGGCTTCTTCTGTTCAAAACAATGTCTTTGAGATTCATGTCATACAGTTTTAAGTAATCATAGTTTGTTCTACCTTTTTGTCTGTTTGGTAGACATTCCACGTTTGCTTGGTATTCTGCAGTTGTCAGGTAGAAAGAAAACACCCATGGAGATTTAGCATTAAAGAGAGTGGGAGAGAAGAGCAGAGACTAACACACTAATGTTAAAGTGGTAAACAGTAAGAGAAAGTTTACAAGGAGAATACGGCAGCATTCAGAGAAATAGAGACGAATCTAAAATAGGAAAGATTTTTAAAGAATGATCAATGTTGTAATATGCTAAAAATTGATCAAAGAAGGTAAGGACTAAAAAGTATCCATTATATTTAATAATTCAGCAGGTACTAGAAACTTGGTGCAAGCAATTTCAATGGTCACATGAAGGTAAAAGTCAAGCAATCATTGGTCCATGCAGTAATAAATGAGACATGACAATGTTTAGATAACCTTTTCAGTAAGCTAGGATACGAAGAAAGGGAATTAGAGCAATAGTTAAAGGAAAAACCAAGGTAGAGAGAAAGAATGAATTTATAGGTGAGACGTGGGACCCTCATCTCTAGGATAGATGGAACAAGACCCCAGAAGAGACAGGAGTCAGAGCTGGGAAGAGGTAAGAGGAGAGAAATGAAGTTGACATTTGTTGACTGTCTGCTAGATTCCAAGAATTGGGTATGTAAATGTACTCTTATTTAATCATCCTCATTTAATTAGTATTATCCCTAATCTGTAGATGAAGACACTTAGACAATAAATAATTCAACCACTAAGAAGTCACAGGGCTATGTTTCAAATTTTGTCTGCATATTGCCAAAACACAATGTCTATGCTGCACTGCCCCTTCCTCTAAAATAGGTGAAAAGCACCAAGATAGCATGTAAAAGTGTGATTATAGGTAGAAAGGAGCAGTGGTGAATGTGAGGGGTGTGAACATCTGATTATCACAATTTTCTATAAGAAAATTACGGATAGAGGTTGAAGTAGTGAGGGAATGAGCCCTTTATGGGACTCATGAAAGCTGGGAGGTATCTCTAGCATTCTGAGTTCAGACCAGAAGCATGGCAGTTTGGAATGTAGCTAAGGAAAGAAAGGGAATTGGTAGTGATTCCAAACCACATCATTTCAAGATATTTTCCCCTTGCATTAAGAAACTAAGATGTGGGGGTGAAAAGGTGGAATAGCATATACTAAAAACTTCAGTCAAATTTGAAAATAAGTTGGCTATGATAAAAAAGAAGACTGCTGCAGGCAAAGAAAGGTCTAGTGACAGTCATGAAGTGTTAGTTGAGCAACAATTCAATAGGTAAATTGGGGATTTGCCCAGGTAATTGTGACGCATCTGAAAAAGCCCCATAACTATTTAAGAGTGAATCTCCTAGTTAAAAACAGAATAACTTGCGTGAAATACTCCTAGTGGTTCCCCTCTCTTTTACAAGCAGAAGTAATCTGTATATGGCCAGGGGAGCTAAGTAACTTATCTATTAGAGTTCGGCCTCCTGACTAATATTGTTAGGCTAATACAGACCAAAGGAAATACCTAATAGGGTCAGACTACCTCAAGGTTGAGGGATCTCACAGTGTACAGGGGATGTAGAAAGGAGGAAGAGGTAAAAGAAGGAAGAGGTGTTACCAATTCGGAGGAACTGGGAAAGGGAGAATACATAGCATAAGAGTGTGAAAGAGCATTAGAAGCTTATCAGTGTAGATCTGTATCAAAGTTCCAAAACTTTCCTAAATGCTTTTTGACTTTCTTAATATCCTATTCCTATTCTTTCATAGTTTCTAGCACCCCAGGGTCTTCAGATTCCCCAATACTGAAAATGTACCCCAATTTTCCCTTGCATGTCCTTTTCCAAAACTGCTTAAGACAGAAATCTAACAGATACGGCAGCAGTCAAGAAAGATGAAATAGAAAAAAAAAAGGAGTATCCCTAAGAGGAGGGAGTATGGTCTTCGATGAGAGAATGGAAGGAAGTTATTGGGAGGACTATGAGGAGATGAAACTGAACATGTTTCCATATTGCACAACAAGTTTAAGTTGATAAACATGTGTCCCAGGACACATGTTAAAAATAAAATAAAGAAGAAACTTATAGCTATATACAAAGGGGCTGTAAGTGATGGGACGCCTACACAGAGTAAGACTTACAGGAAGAAGATTAAATATATATACTCAACAATCCCTGTATCTTGGACCTTTGTGCATGAATGCAACTCTGCTTTCATCAAATGACCAACTATGGAAAATACTATTAATAAGTGCATTAGATTCTAGCAAGCTTAGTACTGAAATTGTGGACTCAATATGTCAGAATGGCTATAAAGCAGGAAGTCTTGCTTTAAATGGGAAGGCTAACAACCAATTTGTGTTGCATAAATGCTCTATAAGCAGAAAATGCCCTATAATCACGACCAACTCAGTGCTCATTCGTAATAACAATCTGGAAGAAAAGGGCCAGATTCCATATGGATAAATGCAGATGCCAAAACCCAACAAGCAGCAAAATCTGAGCTATGTTAATACCTAATACCAACAGGCAAGTGATTGGACTGGAATAGTGGCAGCCCTAAGATTCTTATATACAAGGGCATTAAAAGACTCAATCCAGAATCTTGTAGTGGAGTTTATACAAATAAGCACACTGCACTTATGTGATATGTTTAGGTGATATGTGATATGACTTTGGGGGCTAATTAGAATTAAGAAGACTTATAGCCTCTTTCTAAACCACTTTTTGATACAACCACAGAAATGTTAAAGTATTAGCAAAATACTATTATCTGAGCAACAACTTTTAATCATTAACATCTACTTTCCCTATTCAACAAAAGAAAGCTTTCAGGCCTCAAGCCAAATACTTACTGGCTTCATCACTTTTCTAAGATAGGATCTGGAAGATGCTTACATTATTGAGTATTAAATGGCCCATTGCATAATATGCTTGAAACTCACATTAGAGCTACAAACAATATGGGCCAATCTATGCAAATGGCTAATTGTCAAGCCTCCAGGGAAAGAGACTGCCACTTGAAGCCCCTTGAGAATGTCTCAACAGTATTAGAAAGAACAATTATTTTGTAACCCCCATGTTTAACAGCAAATACATTTTTTCTGTGATGTTGCCTGAAACCTATTAACTGTCAGTGACACCACTAGGATTAATTCATCAGTGGCACTGAATTAAGAAGCATCTGTATCCAGTGTTTTGCTAACATCTTGTTATTACTCCACACGACTCTGGGAAGAGTAACTGTTAACAGAAATCTATATAACATGAAATTCAAAGATCCATATAATCAATGGTGGTTCCTAAAGCCCAAGTGAGTTAATGTTTCAGGGACTAGCATCAAATCACAGATGCTAACCATCCTTGAAGATTAGCATGGTAGCCAGCCCCCAAGATGGAGGCTGGTATTCACTTACTGGTATTCACATTGTGTTAGTCCCTTCCCACACTGTATCATGTCCCACCTGTGACACTGGTAAAATACTATAAAAGTGCAGGTAGCATTACTTCTGAGGTTGGGTCACAAAAGATATTAGAATTTCTGGCTTGGTCTCAGTTGGATCACTCTTTCTGGGGGAAGCCAGCCTCTATGTTATGGAAACACTCAAGGAGTCCTGCAGTAAGGCCACCACAGGAAGGAACTGAGGTCTCCCACCAACAAACACTATAGATGTATATGCCAGGTGAGTGAACCACCTTGAATGCATATCCTCCAGCTCCAGTCAAGTCTTCAAATGACAACATCCTGGGCTGGCATCTCAACTCCCACCTCATGAGAGATACCTGAGAAAGAACTGCCCAGCTAAATGGTCCAAAATTCCTGATCCAATGAGAAAAAAAAATGCTTATTGCTGTTTTCAGCCATTTTTTATGGAAATTTGTTAAGCAGTAATAGATAACTAATACAAGTGGGATTTATCCTTTCCAGCTTAATGATCCTACAAGTCTGAGATAGTGATCCTCTTCTGTGTTTCTTCAATACCCAATGTTTATTATCTTGCGCCATTTACCATCCTCTATCATAAATGTTTACTTATCTGCCCCTTCGTTAGATTGCAGGGACCTTGAAGGTAGGAAGGCCCTGCATTTCCCCAGGGTAAAGCATTTCAGGTGCACTATAAATATTTGATGAATGTCTGTTGTCTAAAATAAGATGACTCTGTTGGATAGAGTATGGAAAAAATAATGAACAATGCATGGTTGCAAATCACCTATTGGATGCCAGGGAAGATATAAATAAACCAGCAGAACAAGGAAAATCAAATACTTCATGCTGGTCATGAGTTTCAGGAGCAGTCTCACTACAGCAATAACCTTTTCAGAGAGCAATTACAGATCCTAACCCAAAGACAAATTCATTGTGAATTCACTGGGAAAGTGAGTACTACTTTAAAATGGGCTCAAAATAAAGTTTAATTCAATGAATACTTACTGAATGGATAAAATAAGTTGATATTTTAGGTCCATCTCGGACTGCAATATTTGTTGAAACATAGCATTGTAACATGAAGCCCAATATTAAAAATGTTTACATTTCTGGGGCGCCTGGGTGGCGCAGTCGGTTAAGCGTCCGACTTCAGCCAGGTCACGATCTCGTGGTCCGTGAGTTCGAGCCCCGCGTCAGGCTCTGGGCTGATGGCTCAGAGCCTGGAGCCTGTTTCCGATTCTGTGTCTCCTTCTCTCTCTGCCCCTCCCCCGTTCATGCTCTGTCTCTCTCTGTCCCAAAAATAAAAATAAAAACGTTGAAAAAAAAAATTTAAAAATGTTCACATTTCACATGAACTGGGTTTATTAAAAAAAAACAACAACAACAATTACTCAGCAGGGCAGATGTCTATGGCAGCAGCAGTATCTTTAAGCATTTGTCTTCTGAACCACCATATCCCCAAACCAGGCATAGTGCCTGGCACAAAGTAGGTGCACTGTAAAGATTTGTGGAATGACTCACAGAACCTGGAAATGTTTTCAGTTTCCTTCACTAAGCTTCTTCCACATGATTGAGATGAAATTGCATCCAGGCTTCCAAATAACCACCAGGTTAATTCCATGAGCAGTATAGGATCAGCCCTGGGTCTCAGGATTATCACACATTTCTGATCACAGCCTATTTGAATGTCCAATCTAACATCAACCTAATATCATCCTACCATCATACCTCAAGTTGAGAATCTAAGAGATAAATTATTTACGATAGGCAAATAGAGATTTTTACACCTCTCAAAAATGATCATTTTTCCAAAGGGCTACATAAAACCGTCAGGCTCCTCTGCATCTGACCGTAGGCATCCAGTATGGATGAGTCTGATACTGTGAAGTTCTGGGCCACCTCAGTTCCATTCCCTGGCATTCATCCCAGAATCAGACACGTCCAAAGCAGGATGTGTCCCCACAAAAGGAGACATTTTAAATGACAGTTTCTCTTTTTCTTTTACTATGTCTGAATCCCTCACTGGGGATACAAACTGATGTATTACCACATAAGTGATTCTTTTTTACGTAATTGGAAGACTGCTAAGAAGCCTTATTCATTTCTTTCTATGGCACCTTCTCTTTCCAGCACTCAAAAAAGTCTATAGAAAAAAATGAATGTTTTTCCATCATTCAGAACTGCTACAATGTTGAGAACCATAAATACTAAACATGCTCACTTAGTTCCAATATCCATAATAATACTATTGTGCCAAATTCTCATTCTATGTAATGCTCTCAAAATTTCCCCTGAGTACTGTCTACAATAAGAGTCTAGTCTGATACTGTTATAAACACAGGGACTTTTATCTAACTATTTTAAGGTGTCTTATAACAGGTTAAGTGATTTGTTGAAGGCTACTCAACAAATCAGCAGGTTAGGTCTAAATTATCTAGCTGTAAATTCCACTTTTTTTTCCAAAGGACAATTCTCTGGGATTTGTTATATCAGCACTAGAGGAATTATATGATATATATCACCAGTGAAAGATTCACTCTTATCCATTCTCATTTAAAAAAATGACCACACACTATCTCACCCCATTCACCAAAAACAAAACATTCTTTCTTTTTAGCAAAAGGCAACAGATTAATCTACATGTACTATACAGCAAATACTATCTTGCTTCATACAAAACTGACAGGTACATGTTACAATAGAAAAATAAAGTCTTTAACATGAAACTATGTCTAAGTGGACCTGCCTTTTTCCATGCCAAAAGAGTTCCTATATTTGAGTCCATCATACTCATTGAGTATGGCTGTTTGGTCCTCTCAGTTGCCTTTATATACAGCAAAATGATTTAATTTGAAATTACTATTAATAAAATCAGAAGCCATATTTTTGACAAATGAAATTTTATGTTTTCTTTTTTCTCATTTCTGAGAAAGAATTCTCTACTCATTCCATATTGTTTTCCCCAAAATAATGGCTTTTATTATGCAGATGTGTGGTCTTTGAAAATGCAAAGTTGTTACTAATCTGGATAGGTAATTCTTCCAGATTTAAATGGCAATTTCAAAATTGATTCTCTAACAGAGAACATTATAGAGTCAGTTGGTTACAAAGATCTGGATCATCTGGTAAAATTTGTGTCCAAAAGAACAGATTGCAACTCTGAACATCTTTGGACCCAAAAAAAAAAAAAAAGTCATCCTGGCCATCCCTGAAATTTGAGCTTTCAAATGAACCTATTCAAAAGGAACCAATCCACATACTTGATCAAAATGTCAAAACAAATTTGCAACAATTAGGTAGGTTAAAAAGCCATAGAATGAGTAACAATTTCTAAGCATTGTAATTTCTCGAATTGTCCAACAGTCTCACATTCCATCAGTAACCTATGTCAATCGGTTATACAAATAGAGGGCATTTATTCAGATATAAATGAATTTTTGTCATCTGACTATTCCCCAGTAGATGGAAGGAAGATGTACTCTATACACACACCTGAGATATAATTCTTATTGACAGTAAATACAGAATTCCTTCTTGGACAGTTTTGAGGGTTTGGTACAAATTCCAATGGGAATGTGAAAAATATGTTAGTGCGAATATTGTTTGCATCAACAATGTGTCACCTTAAATTAGCAGTAACTAATGTGTTTGGTTCCCAAAAGTTCTCAAGTGTATATTTTTTCATAATGGTATAAAAACATTATGGCAAAATTGAAATGAAAAGACATAGAAAATATGATATATCTTGACAAAATTATTGCAACCAATTCTTACAAAGCTATCTAAAGCACCTAGAAATTCAAGAGAAATGTATAGTTTGAACTAGAATGACTCAAGTCATTGAGTCTGTATAGAGTGATCTACCCAAGCTACAGTGAGTTCATGAAAACTCAGTTAAAATGAAGTTTTCCACTGAAGCACCTTCTTCCAAAAAAAATATAAATGCAACAACAACAATAAAATGTTTAGGATAATATTTTAACCTAACAACAAATGTGTCATCTTTTATATCTGTATCAATTAGCTTTTGCTTACATACAAAATTACTCCAAAACTTAATGCTTGATATAACAAACATTTTTATTTTTTATGATTCTGTGGGTTGGCTGAGCAGATCTTCTGGTCTACACCAGCATGACTGGCACTGAGTAATCTATGATGGCTTACTCACATGTCTGAGGGCTGGCAGGCTTGTTGGTCTAAGAAGATAAGGGCTAGGATAACTTATCTCCAGCTCCATGTGGTATTTCTTCCTGCGGTAGGATGTTCAGGGTTTCATTTCACAGCAGTCTCAGGGTCCCAAACAACAGCAAGATAGGGTAGGTTCCAACATATATGCTCCTCAAATCTCTGCTTGAATCAAATTTTCCAGTATTCTGTTAACCAAAGTAAGTCCATCCAAAGATAGATACCATCGTTTATATGTCTGTGACTTTTTTCAACCACAGTGTCTTCAAATTTAAATATCAACAGCAATTTTTAGGCTTTGAGATATAGGGAAATTTTTTTTATTCCAATGTTAAGGTTGCTTCTCCACTTGTGAATTGATGCTGTAATCTTTCTTCTTGCTCTATAGTCTTCATTTCTTTTCATTCTCTCCAACCTTTGCCAGAATATAGATGCACTTAGGGAAATAAAGACAGCAGCTGACTGGGTTAATGGGAAATATCAATAATGATGAGAGAAAAGACAGCACCATTACAACCCCTTTATTTATATCTCAAGTCAAAAGAAAAAATGACCTATAAGTTTCCGATTTGCTTTAGGTCATATGTATGTGACCTAAGTACAGGTCTGATATTGGGGGGGTGGGGGGGGGTGGGAATCCTACCAGAAGTTGAAATTAATAAGACAGAACAAATTTGGGATCTAAAGTCGGCAATCGATTTTTATCTCAAATAATGAAAAGTGGTTTTTTATTACCATTACAAAAAAACATACATTATATTTAATATGGAAAACCAAGGTAATCCAATTTTTTAAAAATATGCTATTTAAAAGCAGTAATTCAATAGCTAATATAAACGTCATACAGATTGCTCTAACATTATTAGAGTAATGAAAACCTAGTTTTCAGAAAGAATGTCTAATATGATGGCAGCCATTTTGTTTAACACAATCTGATCAAGAACACTTCTTCATGGGTAAGTGACAAGAAAGAGTTTCATTGCCATCTTAATGGCAATTAAATAACCACTGACATCATTGGTAGGAAATGTCTTTCATCACCATTTCAGATTTCTTGAAATAGCAGGAAACGTGATTTTGTTATTGTAGTGTTAATGCAGTTAGGGTGTGTAACAGTCTCATAAAAGTAAAAACAGAGCTTGAGATTTAATGACAATCATCATCACTTTTTTAAGACAAACTATATGCATTTGATCAAACCCACAACCACACTTGTAAGGCATCTTTTTCTTGTCAATGAAACCATTTTTATTCCATCATAGAATTAATTATTCCAACCTAATAATAAAGGCAGTCAGCAGAATTTAAAGTAGAACTGTGCATGTGGAAGCAAGAATAATCCATACACTTTTCCACTAGTATCTGAAAATATCAAATTTCTTACATTTGCCTTTAAACTACTCCTAACCTTTTTCTTTTATTTGGTCAATACATAATAGAATCTTCATGAAAATGCTTTTACCTTAAAAACTCAAAATGCAAAATAACATATAATTTTGTGATATTTCATTTAATTCAATAATTGTTTCCATATTTTTTGGCTCTTTCTGGCTAGTGTCAAACTGTTTTGATTATTAGCTGGTGAAAATGAGGAAATTTTTTTGCCTGTACACTGCTGTTCAGCTTTCACTTAATAGCAGTTATTTCCTCTGATATCATGGCTTGCAAGCACTGCTTAACCATTTAAATCATGTGCTTCAGATTTCTGACTTTACTGCAAAGTAATCCTATATGGAAGCCTATCTCTACTCCCAGAAGAAATTTTACCATTGGCAGGTACAGGATCCTTCAGAATTTAAAAAAAAGAGAGAAAGAGACCACCATGACTGCAAAAAATGGTGCTCTCATTCTCTTAAAAATGTGAAAATCCATGGACAAAGGATTTAAGACGTATTTACGAATGGTATATTGTAGTAAACTGTAGTTACTCTTCTTAAACTATGGCAGAGTAAAACAATTATTTGCCTGTCTTAAAAAAAAATTTCCTTACCCAAAGAATCAAGTAAGTTAAATATGACCAGAAATATATTATACCTTTATTTATTTATTAATTTATATTTGATTTTGTTCAGAAAGGTTAGAGTGAAGCACCTGGCTGGCTCGGTCAGTGGAGCATGTGACTTTTGATCTCAGGGTCATGACTTCAGGCCCCATGTTGGGCACAAAGATTACTTAATTTAAAAAATGTATTTTTAAAGTTTAGAGTAATAGGCACAGAAAATTTTATGTTATCTCAGATAGCTTTCAAATGCTTTTGGTGAGGTTAATCAGAGTTGGAAATTTTTTAAACTTCTACAAAAGCAAGATCCAGACTATAACTTTAAAAAGTCCTCAGTGCAAGAAGGAAAATGGCCAAAAATATATCTCAAATCTCATCTGGATCTAAATTTGACTCTCAGATGCTCTGTGACAAAACTGCCTTTGAATGTGTCTACTCCCAGCAATTAACCTTTTACTCCCTGTCTTCCTTCCCTCTCCTCAAAAGCTAATCACATTTAAAATCAATTTTAAACGAAGACTCAAAGGAAATCACTACCACAATCCCAGCTTATTGATTAAGTCATCCTTCTCACATATATACATACACTTTACTGAGAGTTGGGGCCACTACAGCTCACTCTTAGAAAACTCCATACCTATCATCCAAAACTGATCGCATGAAGTCATGGCTGGCCAATTTATGCTTGCTCTGGCCTTAATCTAGAGGAGACAATATTTAGGTTCCTGGCTGCATGCTTCCAAAGTGATCTCTACATTTTTGACAAATCATTACTCCAGTTTTTTTTTTTCCCCTCACAGCAAATCTAGAATTCTGGAGTCAGTACTGCCTTGGCCTGAATTCTAGGGCCTCCTTTGAATGGGAAAGTCCCAGGGTCAAGTGTAGTCAGCCAATGAAAATGGAAGTCAAAAATCTACTGTTCACAATAGTTTGTGAGGAGTTACAAACATTAGGGCAAATACCATGAAGCATCCACCTTAGGAGCACATTACATCAAGAGAAACCAAGGAAAAAGAATGGGAGAGAAAATTAAAGGTTCTAATTCTTATTCTAACACCGCCTACTTGCACAGTTTCTAGGTGTCAATGTATATAATGTCAGTTAGATGTATGTGGCATGTTTCAATTCCATTTTGAGCTGTGTGTTGAGTGAATTCCACTATTATCACAAAGAACTGTGATAAAATGGAATCATAAAAAGTTTCCTCCCTTTCCTATCTTATGTCCAGTACAAAGGGGAAAATAAATACCATTGTGGGGAAAGAAATTATGAGAAAAACAAAATTTCTTTGATATGTAAAATACAAAGAATACACTAAAGCACTGAGTGACCCCTAAAAAAGACTTGTCTGAAAGTAGAATCCACAAAGTCTGAGAAAACCAAGCCCTAATTGTTTCAAACATGGAACTTTTAAAATAATTTTTAAGTGAGGGTATCTTCATTCTTTCCTAATGTTTATGTGTACTCAAAAGGGAAGTTAAATATTGTCATTTTTCAATGTTGTTTTGCTAGTGTTTTGATCCAAAAAGTTCAACTTACTGAACTTCCCCTGAAAAGTATGCGTTGTCCCCACTTTCCTCAGCATAATTTGGTGTGTGTGAGGAACTGGAAGGGATTACAAGAAAACCACAAGACATAGTTCTCTTCTGGCTATTATTATTATTTGGCACCAGAATTTGAGCCTGAAAGGTTTATTTCCGTAAAGTTCAAAACACATCTTGTGTGCACTATGTAATTATCATATTATATGTTATATTTTTTTACCTCCTTGAGGGAAATTTGCTCTTTTAGTTTGGTTCCCAGATGGCATAATTCCGTAGGTCGTGTGTGTGTGTGTGTGTGTGTGTGTGTGTGTGTGTATGTGTGTGTTTATAAATACATCTTAAAACACACATGTGATAGATGTGACAGTCCTCCAGACCAGCCCTCAGCTGGCTCAAAAGTGTGTAAGTCAAAAGTCCTATTGCTTGGCCCTCAGTAGTTTTGGTATTCATGTCCAAATTTCTGTCTTTAATATTCACATAATCTTCAGCCAGTTTCTTGCAGCTTGTCTTGTTGGGCCGCATGGCAATGCTACCACCTAGTGGAGCTTGCCTATCCTTTGGCAAACATGTTGCAATCTAACCCTATCAACAAAGTCCTCACTGGTAGGTGGGTAAGTAGGCTTCTTCCAAGAACCTCCTTCCCAAAAATATTCCTTCCGATGCAACTGCCAACCTTTGATCTGTTCAGAAACTCTAACATTAGATTCACTTTGGGGAAAGCTAACCATCAAAGAACTTATCATTGTTTCTAATAGAGTATGATCTTAAATATACGTAATAGCTAGAAAGAAAATTATAATTCCTATAATTTTCACAAATTAACAGAGCTTTAATCTAATTATCAACTAGGAAGTCATCTACATGTCAATGTACAGTATGCTCAAGATATAACCTGAAGAACATGTACCAAAATTGTGACAGTGATTATCTCTGAAGGGTACAGATGAAAGTAAAGGGAGAAAGGTATAGTGTTTTCTTGGTTTTTCAGATTTTCTGCACTGAGCAAGTACTTTTTAAATTGTTAATTTAAATGTTAATGATAAATGTTAATCTATATTTATATACCAGCCATGCAGAATGAATTGGTAACCAAGTTTTCAAGCTGGTCAGGAACAATATCCTTTTACTTTAGACAAAGCAGCCAAGGCTCAGAGAATTTAAGTGACTTATCTAAATTAACACTGATGGTTAATTTTATGTGTCAACTTGACTGAGCCATGCCCAGACAGCTGGTTAAACGTTATTTCTGAATGTGTCCATGAGGGTGTTTCTAGAAGAGATCAGCATTTGAATCGGTGGTCTATGTAAAGCACGTGGCCCTCTGCAAACCTGGTGGTCACCATCCAATCCTCTGAGGGCCTGGATAAAGCAAAAAGGCAGAGGAAGGTTGGTTTTGCTCTCTGCCTGACTTCTTGAGCTGGGACATGGATCTTCTGCCCTCAGTGCTCCTGGTTTCAGGCTTTCACCTCAAATTGGAACCTACACCATCAGCTCTCTAATTCTCAGCCCTTTGAACTACACCCCCCACCAGATTCCCTGATTCTCCAGTCTGCAGACAGCAGATCACGGGACTTAGCCTTCACAATGACCTAAGCTTATGAGCAAACATGCTATAATACATATCTATCTAGATCTATACTGTTCATTCTGTTTCTCTGGAGAACCCTAATGCAGTGACACAGCTAGACACTAGACACTAGAACAATCCCAGCTTCTCAACTTCAGCTCCAGTACTTAGGCCACTATATCATGACACCTCTCCTCCACCTCCTCTCTGGTTGGATTTCTTATATAATCTTTTTCCACAGTGCTCATCTAACACTATAATAATTTTTCCTATGAACAAAAATCTAAAGTCAAGTATTCTCGTATGAAAGTATAACAATAAGATTAGTGACAGAGAAAGACAAATATCATACAACTTCACTCACATGAGGACTTCAAGATACAAAACAGATGAACATAAGGGAAGGGAAGCAAAAATGATATAAAAATATGGAGGGGGACAAAACAGAAGAGACTCATAAATATGGAGAACAAAATGAGGGTTACTGCAGGGGTTGTGGGAGGGGGGATGGGCTAAATGGGTAAGGGGCACTAAGGAATCTACTCCTGAAATCATTGTTGCACTATATGCTAACTAATTTGGATATAAATTTTAAAAAATAAAATTTAAAAAAAAACACGGAGGGAGACAAAACATAAGAGACTCTTAAATATGGAGAACAACAGAGGGCTGCCGCAGGGGTTGTGGGAAAGGGGATAGGCTAAATGGGTAAAGGGCATTAAGGAATCTACTCCCGAAATCATTGTTGCACTATATGCTAAGTTGGATGTAAATTTAAAAAATAAATTAAATTTAAAAAAAGACTAGTGACAATTCATGTCTTTTGTGATAACATCCTACATAAGTGATAAGAATGGAGTACAATCTCATTGTGTATAAAATAATCTCAATTGATCAAAATACTTCCAATATGCTAATAATGCTGAATACTGACAACTGTTTTCAGACTTTCTTAATAAAATATTATCAAGGATAACATATCAGATGAAATGTTCTAACAAAAGCCTAAGAATCTTTCTGAAATACTGAATAAGCAATAATTCTACCCTAACATGGTTGGGTAAAACCCTTAACTTACCCTTAACTTGGAAAAACCCATGAGATGTTCTCTTCTGTTTCTCACATCACCCCTCCCTGGCCCACTTGCAAATAATCAGGATATAACACAAAAATACTACTGACAAAGTAAATATACTAATTATTTCTATTCATTTTCAGTTAAAAAAATTCTAATCTAGCTTTTATCAGTACTCCTTGCTATCATCTATTGAGATGCTACATTCTAGGTTCTTTGTAAACATTTGTAATTCTTACAATAAACCTACAAGGTAAGTCGTGTTACCATTTGGCTTTACTGATAAAGAAAATGAGGCTCCAAGAGCTACTTGCCCAGTAACTCACAAGGAGACGCTACCAGTTCTGCCCTCATGAAGATTAAATATTATGTCAAGAGTTGTATTTAAGTTCTTTGTGTGCTAGATTCCAACAAATTATATCTAGGATATCTTGTTCACAATTACCCAGGTCACATATCATTTCAGCAGTTGACCAGGTTGCCCACTTGACAAGCATCTTCCTTTGCAGACAAAAGTATAGACATAAAATTAATTAACTGTTCCTTCTTAAAAGAGCTCAGTCTATTCAAAGATGATGCAGAAAGGCTGTATGAGACTCCTCAGAAATAGAAAACACTTAATCTAGTTCTTTCATAGAATTTCCTGAGGGGAAAGGAAACTGCCCAGTCTCCCAGAACATCAAAACTTTAGTTGAAAATGAGCTAATCTTTCAATCAGCTCCATTGGGCTCTTTGGCAGGAGGCAGAAGAAGCTTGGACAGTCACAGTCTTTTGTGAGACTATGGGATTTTTTTCCTCAGTGCTATTGTTTTGGCACCTTTCACAAGCAATAAATCCTTTAAAGCCTAACAAGTAATTGTAGAGATTGAAACTAAAGCTTCTATAGTTGCAAAGCTTTTAATGTGTCACTGAAATAAACCATCATGTTCACTGTTCTGAACAGAAATGTCCTTCAATACTAGGGGGTTATTTTTTTTACCACCTGCTATATATCTGGTACTGTGTTAGAAACTACAAGGACTACACACACACGCATACCCAAAACAGTAATTCCTGTCTCACGAAATTTAATATAACAATGAAGAGGCAAAATGTTTACAAGTAATGACCATAATTTTTTAGTGAAATTTTCTTAGCACATTAACAAGGACAGATTCATAGCTAGGACATTCCAAAATTGTCAAATGCAAATATTAAGTTGTAGAATTTTGTATGGGTCCTATTAGACAACAGAATTGTTACTCAGGTGGTTAAAATGAAAACAAGCTGATGAAGGGACCAACAACAAAGGTGTGGGAAGAATGGAGCTAACAAACAAGGCATAATCAGGCATCCAGAGACCCAACCATGGGAAGGCATTACCAATCTAGGGCTGAAGGGGCAAGAGGAGAAAATGATGTTAAAAGAGCCCAGTAAAAACTAAAGCTGTGGAAGGGGCTGCCCAACAGGAGCTGAATCATGGAGGAGTACATGTATTACAAGATAAATTGCTACATGAAACCAGGGAAGAAGCAAGGAAGAGATACCCATAGTTCTCTTTCCTTCTATCCATCCATGTCCTCCCAATGCCTCCACTGAGTGAACCTAAATAAAAGTCAGCTAGAAAGGAGAACCCAGGTAATGCTGTTCACAGTCAGAAGTCAACTGTAAGGGCAGGAGGGAAGAGGACAAATTACAGAATATCAGCATTTATGCTAATGAATTACAATAATAATAATAATTATTATTATTATTATAAATCTTAATAAGTATTAAACACAAAGAATTTACTATACCAAATACTGGTCTCAGTGTTTTACGTATATTGAATCATTTAATTCTCACAATGACCTTATGAGTTAGAACTGGTATTAACTCATTTACAGATGAAGAAACTGAAGCACGGGGAGATTAAGTAACTTGCCCAAGGTCACACAGCTAGCAGTAAGTGGTAAAGCCCAGATAGGAACCTAAGTGATCTTGCTCCAAAGCTCATGGCTTTAGCCATTATGTGCCACTGCCTGTCCCAAGCCTAAAAACACACTCTCCATTACAGCACACCCCAAAGCAGCATCTCTGAATATTTAAAAGTAAAATCAAATTTGATGTCTCAGAATTTCACTAAATATTTCTGTTGAACATGAACACGAAGATTAAGTGTTTGGGATGTGCACTCCTCTACCATACAAGGAAAGAAAATTAGATGTAATTTTGATTTTACCTTTAATTCCCAAAGATGCAGGAATTCTTGGAGGGGTAGTGGGAAAATAATCAGAAAACACTCCATTCCAAAGGAGAAAAACAGTGGCAGAAAAAGACATGATTTAAAGCCCAAAGAGAGAAGTTATTTTAACAAAGAGCAACTACTGCCATTGCTTTGCCTCTCCAGGCTTGAACCGAGAGAAATGTTGATGTTCTTGAACTAGTAAAATTGTAAAGCTCCTCAGAGACATTTCTTCTTGGAGGCAGAAGAAAACTGATTAGCCATTTAACCTGAGGTAGGTGTGCAACTTGAGTTTAAAAGAAAGCAGGCATAAAGAACAACTTATTCAAACAAGTCTGCAATAGTCACCAGATTGTTGTTGCAACTCATCACATCCTTCCTGGAAAATATGGGAGAAATGCTAAGCTTTCCCTGGCCCATAATAAATCACTCAGGAGCTGCCACCCCCAGGCTAAATCTTCCGGTCTGCTCTGTACCTCTCCCCCCTTTTTTCTTCATATTTTTCCTCTCCTATTTCTAGTCTCAGTTAAAGGGAATGAAAAGAATAGGAGTAAAAGTAGACCATTTTTACTCCTGTTGTTGCCCTAAGAAAACAGGAATATGATTTTCCTACTTCTGCTTAAAATTTCTGCATCAGAAATCATAGTTGACAAGTGTCCACCACAAGGGCATATTATTTTGGCTTTGTACTTAAAAAGCAGAGCTTATCTGGTCATTTGAAAAGATGGAAGTTTTAAAACGGATGAAAAGATCTGTCCAGAGTTTCTCTCCCACTATTCTGTGCCAAGTCACCAAATTTCTTGAAGAGTTATTTTTGAACTATCAGTAAAAATATTAGCTTATGTGCTGAACACATTTCAAAGCACATTAGAAGTGTTACTTGTATCATCTTCATAACAAACCTATGATTTATCCAACTTGCTTATCTCTGTTCAGGTCACCACCATTTATTATGGGGGTTAGTAAGGTGGGCATCTGACAATTTGAAGACTAAATGAGCAAAGAGTATAGTGTGGAAAGGGAAAAGAAGGAGTAACTTTACAGTGGAGAAATCTGACAAATACTACTTAAGCCAGGTTAGAAAGGTTAACATCAAGAGTGATGAGACATGTTAATACAGTGTACTCCTGATTTTCTGAAAATGGCACTTCATCTCTGCAGTTTTCCTCCCTAAAGCCCATAAACCCAGTCTAATTATGAGGGAAAATATCAGACAAATCCCAAGTGAGAGACATTCTACAAAATCCCTGACCAGTACTCCTCAAAACTGTCAAGGTCATCAAAAATAAAGTCCATCACAGCCAAGATAAATTAAGATGTGATGATTAAATGTAATGTGGTATCCCATATGGAATCCTAGAAGAAAAAAAGAACATTAGGTAAAAAATAAGAAAATCAGAACAATTTTAATATAGTAATGTATCAATATTGCTTTATTAATTGCAACAAACTGCAGTTCTGTACTACTACGTTAATAATAGGGGAAAGTAGGTGTGGAATATATAGGAACTCTCTGTACTATCTTCACAATTTTCCTGTAAATATAAAACCCTCCTAAAAAATAAAGTTTATTATAAGAAGTGAAAAGACAGAATGTGTAGAGTTTTTTTTTTTAAACCATGGTATATTGTTAGGGTAATGATGTTGGTAATGATTACAGCTGTGTTTTGGTGACAATCTGGCAGTAACTGGAAAGTAGATTAGTGCCGTATTCACAAGAGATTTACCATGGCTCAAATTTGTACAATATTCATGATTTCATTTTCTCGGAAAACAAAAATGTTCAGATATATATAACTTCAGAAAGTGGTTCTAGTTATCATCATCTGATATATCAAAAAATTTGATATATCTCAAAAATTATTCAACAGTTCATCAGTCATTCTGCAAGTCATTTTTTTTAGTACTCATCATGTGGCAGGTATTGTCCTAAGTCCTAAGTACTGGGAACACAAAGGCTCACATAGTTGACCTACACTCCCAAACCTCAAGGAATGAATCTACAGAAGAGAAAACTAAAAGAAACTAGTGTTTATTTAGGTCCTGTGATAGTACAAGAACTTTACCTACATTGCCTCATGTAATCTTCACGAAAAACTTCTGGGAAATCTTTCATTACTGCCTGAAGCACATCCAGTTCTTATCCCTATACTGGCATCTACCACACAGTAGAACAATAGCCAACATATTGCCCATACTGACAACTAAACTGTCAAGTCCTTGAGGACAAACACTTGTTCACTGTTGATGGCTCAAGCATAATAAAGCATAATGCCTGCCCATAATTGGTGAAGTGGGTGAATGAGATCTATCCAACCCTCCTAAAGCTTCCACCAATAAATCTCATCACCCTTATATATTATCTAGCTGAATAAGTAGTAGAAACTCTTAAGAAGATTCCAGATTATATTGGTGGAAGATAACTTACTGGACGTCTTATCATTTAATATGCCACTCTTTGCTCTACAGTAAGATCATTCCTGTTGAATAATGGAGTAACATCTCACTGCTTTTCAAGACCAGCTCAGCTGGAAGTTATCTAAGACAAACTGGATCATATTTGGAAAACTGCTTGAAATCCACCTGTTGTTTTTTTACACTTTGATTGTTAATGCTTGCCGGGAATTCTATACAATGGGTTGGAGATAAGAAGTGTACTTTTTTTCTAAATTTCAACTTACTCCCCACTCCATTTGGCAGCAGATAACTTAAACTCACAAATGCAGATTAAATTCAGTTAACTTAGTACTTTCTCAGTCAGATCACAGTAAACTCAATTTAGGGTTCTCTCCCCTCCCTCACTTAAGTTCTAGTTGGCTTAGTGTCATGGCATCAGGGAAAGACACCTGCTCCTTAGTCCATGCTGACTTCTGTTGATATGCACCTCATTCCATCTGACTCATGGAAGGCTCCATGCTGGCACCTGCTGAAAACATCTCCCTATCTGGGCTACTTTCCAGTGGTGGTCCCTTGTTACAGATACAAAGCCCCTCCACAAATGCCTGCTCTCAGGTACACATCCATGTCACTGTTGGCTGTATAGGAAAAGATTTGGCTACTCCTCACACTACGTATGAACAGAAAGAGACTCTCTATAAGACCATTCTCCAAGCAACACTATGCTGTCTCCAGCTATTTTGCTGCCCCATGCATAGGACTGTGGCAACCCTGGAAAACTAGGCAGGGAGTGGGACACATGCCCTCTCTGAGTTCATCCAGCTCTGGGCCAAAACTGTTGCTAGGGCCCCTTGCCAGAGACCTCCAAGAGTGTCTGATGCTATTCCTCTCCAATTCTTTCTCCATGGCCCAAGGAATCTTTATCAAGTCTAGGAAAGAAAAAACATTCTCTTACATTATGATGAATTCTTGCCAATCTTCCAATCCTTTAACTATTGTTTCTACCAGGAGTTTTAAACTCTGAAGCTAGTTTGTTTTCAAATGTTCCTTCAGGCTTTCCTTCTCTGAAACAGTAACCTCAGACTGCCTGAAATGGAGATAAAGGTAATTTAAAGGTAATTTGTGGGAGGAATAAATTACTAAAAATGAAAGCACGGTTGTTAATGTCAAAATTTTCCCCATGATAGAATTTGATCCAAGTTGAATTTCTGTATTTGAGGTACTGAGACCTGGGTCCCAAAAGTATAGAATACAGATGGAAAAATACAACTTTCTCAAGTTGAATAGACTATGAATACTTGCTTTCAGAGTGACTTGACAAACTTCTTCACAGCCATTTCACAATAATTTTTGGGTTAGCATATAAGAAATGACCAGAGCAACCAACTGAAAAGACCTATGTACTCTTCGTTGGCTAAGCCCTTAAGTGTATGATAACTAAGATAAGAAGAGAGGACAAACCTCATGCTTAGCGGTCAGAGACTTTTGTAATGAACACCACAGCTTTATCATGGACTTTGTAACTCCAAACCACAGCAAATATCCAGAGGGCACTATCTGGACAGAGATTTCCAATTTCCCCCTGCCACCATGAAATCACTACCATACTTCATCCTGAAGAAAAACATGGAAAGTAGATACAAAACTAAAGGGCCATGAATTTAACACAAAAGACACTGCGCCATCAAAAAGACATCTGATCAACGGTTACTATCAAAAATATATAAAGAACTTATAAAAACTCTATACCCAAAAAATGGATAATTCCAACTAAAAGTGGGAAGAAGACATGAATAGACACTTTTCCAAAGAAGACATACAGATGGCCAACAGACACATGAAGAGATGCTCAATATCACTCATCATCAGGGAAATGAAAATCAAACCACAGTGAGATATCACCTCACATCTGTCAGAATGGCTAAAATCAACAACATAAGAAATAACAGGTTTTGGTGAGGATGTACAGAAGGGAACCCTCTTGAAATTCCTGGTGGGAATGCAAACTGGTACAGCCACTCTGGAAAACAGTGTGGAGGTTTATTAAAGTTAAAAATAGAACTACTGTACAATCCAGCTATTTCATTCCTAGGTATTTTACCCAAAGAATATAAAAACACTAATTCAAAGGGATACATGCACCCTAAGGTTTACAGCAGCATTCTCTACAACAGCCAAATTATGGACATTATGGAAATAGCCCAAATACCATCAACTGATGAATGGATAAAAAAGATGTGGGGTGTATACACACACACACACACACACACACACACACACACACATATACACAATGGAATATTATTCAGCCATCAAAAAGAATTAAATCTTGCCATTTCAAGGACATGGATGGAGCTACAGAGTATTATGCTAAGCAAAACAAGTTAGAGAAAAATAAATACCATGTTATTTCACTCATATGTGGAATTTAAGGAACAAAACAAACGACCAAAGGAAAAAAAGGAGAGAGGCAAACCAAGAAATAGACTCTTAACTATAGAGAACAAACTGATGATTACCAAAGGTAGGTGGATGGGGGGATGGGTGAAATTGGTGATGGGGATTATGGAGGGTACTTGCTGTGATGAGCACTGGGTGTTGTATTTAAGTGCTGAATCACTACATTGTACACCTGAAACTATTATTACACGGCAAACTAACTGGAATTGAAAACTTTTTAAAAAGAGACTAAACCAGAAGAGTGTAAATAATTATAAATTGAACAGCACAAAGTGTATTTTTCCTTAACAATCAGGTGAAACTGTCAGCACTAGAAAAGATGCTATATTTTCCTTCAACTTCCAAGTGTAATGAGATTGAGTGCTGCTCTGCTAGCCAATCCTCCAAAATCAATCTTTCCAACAGAAGTACATAGCAAAATGGAATGAGGCAAGACAGTACGAACTGTTCCCAGGTAGCAAATTATAATATTCCAAATCAACTGTCACAGAAGTGTGTACTGAGTTCTGGATACCGAGGTAATTTGAAGAAAAAGGAAAATACATGGAACAAAGGAAGAAGGAAGGGAGAGAAGGGAAGGAGGAAGGGAAGAAAGGAGGCAGGGATACAAGGAAGGAAAGAAAAGGAGAGGGGGGAAAGCAACAAAAATGACTTGTGTTATACATAGTAACTCTATGGTAAAATCATTTCCTCAACAAGTCATGACTGAAATGAAAGCCAATGACAGTGCCAGATTGTTCAAATAAGTAATGCTTCAAAAAGCTCTTCAGTGTATCTCCAGTGAATTCAGAGCAACAATAACAACAAAGTAAGTTTTTCTTATGTACACCTATCCTCCTGGTTTGTCTCTTCTCCAAAAGAACTTGAAAACTCTCTATGCATCAGGTGTAAAATTACCAACTTATGAAATGTTGCAAAATGCTGTTTTTAAAAAATGAATGCATGAAACAAAGTGAATGAAGGGAGAGATCACAAGAGAGAGGGAGGGGGAGGGGAAGAAAAGAAGTATAAAGCAACCTAAAAGCTTTGAACATCTACACATTAATTATTTTTATTAGTGTCTCCATAGAATGTACAGGTAAGCTCTAAAACCCGCATCTACTTACCAAGTGACTTTCTGTGCTATTGCTTATAGCTAAAAAGACACAATCCTCTCAGCAGAGTTGTAACCCATTTACCAGACTACACTGGTAAATGAGCCTTCTTTCCTCCCAAGCTCCCCAGAAAAGGTGTAATGGCAACTCCAGTCACTATAACTGTTCCACAACTGCCTTCAAGGAGATTTGAGAAAACCCAAAAGCCCACAAAGCTTATTGACTTATGTAAAGAATGCACAAAGGAATTTTATTTTCAATTCCAATTTCTTAATTTTTTTTATTATTTTCCCCAGCACAAAGCAGTCTTTGTGCCTGTGGATCTCCCTAAATGTTTATGTCCCAAAGGACACAGAGGTGTGAAAAATGTGACTCAGGTTCTTGATAAATTCACATAATAAGACAGATGCTTGAAAATGAAAAGCAAATGAAATCCCTCTTTCCTCTAAATTTTCTTCTATGTCAAAGGTTAGTCTTGCTTATTCAACAACTTGGACCTCAGCATGTGAAAAATAAGAAGTCTATCCAAGTGGTATCAACAGCTAAGATTTTAGAAATGTGAACAGAAAGTCTTTAGAAAAATAACCCAGGGTTAGCAGTTGGAGAAGAGTTCACAGTTTTACTAGTCCAGAAATAAATTATTACAAACTGAGTAACTGATACAACATGTTCATTTGCTAACTTCTCCATAACCCACCAAGAAAATTTAAGAATGAGAACATTTGACATAAACTGCCTGACTCACTCTTAGAGCCCACTAAAATCTTGAGTATTCATCCTATAAAATAAAACTTTCAAGAATGTAACAATGAAAAAAATAAGTTCTTCTCTTTTCTAGGAAAAGTATAATAATTAGACCTATATTTTAAGACAACAACAAATGCTACCATAGATTTCCCACTGAACACAACATAAATTCTTGCAAAATATTTATTATTTGTTCATTCTCCTCCACCATTGGCAGGTTAATGAGAGCAAACCTCTGACAGGCCAGCAAAGAATTTAGCTTTAAATAGCAGATGAGATAGTTGCACATTGGTCATACTTCATTTTGTTCTGAAAAGAATTGGGACTTTTTGTGTTCAGCTTACAAGTGGAATGATTATGAAATTGTGAGTGAAAACAGAAAGGTCAAGGGGCACCAAGGTGGCTCCCTGAGTTAAGTGTCCGACTTCAGCTCAGGTCATGATCTCGCGATTACGTTCATGAGTTCGAGCCCTGTGTTGGGCTCTGACAGCGTGGATGCTGGAGGCTGCTTCGGATTCTGTCTCCCTCTCTCTCTGCCCCTCCCCCACTGATGCTCTGTCTCTCTCTAAACATAAATAAACATTAAAAAATTAAAAAAAAAACAGGAAGGTCACAAAATTTACCTGCCAAAATGCCCTTAAAACTATTAACACGGACCATCTTGTCTACTCTATAAATTCTTAGTATTAAGGTAAAAATAATAGCTAACATGTAGTGTGTGCTAACTATGTGCCAGGCACCGTTTAAAGCATTGACAAAAATTAATTCAAATAATATCACTTTTTGCATTCCTTGGAAGAAAAACTAAAACCATTTGGGAAAATGAAAACTGTCTGATTTGTCTGGATGGCTGGATCATGAGCTAATTTATTCTTTCATTTTGATTGCCATTAGCATTGCTGTTGTTGTTGTTGTTGTTGTTGTTGTTGTTGTTTTCACACAGTAAATACAAATGTAAAGTTTTTGTAAACTTCTTCCAAACACTTTTTGCACCCTGGAAAACGGGATAACAATAGTAACTTCCTCACAGGGTTCGTGTATCAGTTTTACACACTGCAAAAGTCTTTCCAAAACACTTGTATTCATACAACATTCAAATGCTTGCTGGATGTAATCAAACATCTTAACTGATAATGGAACTCACTCTTTTTTATCTCACTACTTCTCTGTACAACCCTTCATTCTTGTCAGGCCCAAATTCACACCTAACTTATTCCAGCTCACTATCTTTTTCTTTTTAATGTTTAATTCTTTATTTTGAGAAAGAGAGAGAGAGCGCGTGCGCACAAGGGGGGAGGAGCAGAGAGAGAATCCCAAGCAGGTTCCGTGCTGTCAGCGCAGAGCCCCACTTAGGCTTGATTTCACCATTCATAAGATCATGACCTGAGCCAAAATCAAGAGTCAGATGCTTAACAGACTAAGCCACTCAGGCATCCTGCCGCCCCGCTGCCTATCTTAACTTGCTCTCCCTTCCCACATCCTTACAAATAAATTCATCACTCCTCTGTTAATTATGCCTTCCCCATCCTTCATCTTCCAATCAAATTTCCCTATCTCCTTGTAACTCTTCCCCATCCTACCTGAATCTAACTGTCAAGTACAGAGTACCAACAATGTGCTTGGCACGTTTTCTATGTTATTTAATCCTATCAACAATTCTAGAGATAGTTAATAGTATTCCTATCACATACATGAGGATTAGAGAGCTTGTGATTTATTCAGGGTAGTGGAGCCAGGGTTTACTCTCAGTTATGCTGATCCATCCTGCACTTAAGAGCTTGTACCACAAAGGCCTTAAATTTATATTGTCTTGGAATGTTCTCTAATTGCTTAATATATGTTAAATCCATATTTTTCCCTAAATTCCTTGATGTCTATATCTCATTCAGGGCACACATAAGCACTTGGTTAATACTTCTGGCAGACAAGGAAAGCCTCAAAAGTGATATGAAGTTTCCACAAAAGGGTTAATCTGTAAATATCAGTCATCCCAAAATTCCCTACAAAGACTACAAACTAACAGAAGCTTCAAAAAACCTGGTAGAAGCTTCAGGAAAACACCATCATAGAGAAACACTCAATAAGTGTTTGAAGATGATGATGAGAAACTCTTGAGGGAGCTGGACCTTTGACAGACTAGAGTAGAAGTGTCAGAGGAAGATCAGAGTTGCCCTGCAAAATGTAAGCACCCAAACATTTAACTTCCAAAAAGTTTATGTCTTAAAAAGAAGTGGGAAAGATAAATAGGGTGTTTCCTTCGATAACTTTCATGTTCCCAGGCATTTCTTTTTCTTTTGACTCAAGAGGTTCATGTCAGCTGAAGCAGATTTAGAAGACAACTAAATTGGGTTGTTTCACTACCACTAAGTAAATTCTGACATAATTCTTTATCTTCTATCCAGAGGCCCAGATCCAAATGGAAAGGAGGTAGAGCAATGCCTGAACATATCTTAGCAACCACTCACCCAGCTCTTATTCTGGTACCACCAGGGAATATCCAGCCAAATAGCCTGAGTTGCTGTCTTGTATCCCTCCCACACCAGGCACTGCAACTGTATTAGAGAACTTCAAGCCCTGCCAAAGTGCCCTGAGGATGGAGCTAATGTCAATAAGCCCACAGCCAAAGAGATATCTGAGGAAAGCAAAACATTGATAGCACTAGATTTCAACCTTAGCCAATGGCTAATGGCCATACCTCTAAAAGAAAACTCCTACCCAACACCTTTTCAAACAGTCTTCTTAGTAATTTTTAAATACTAATTATTTCCATCACGATGGCCCTTAAGTGCTTAATAATTAGCCCTTTGGAAACAGTGAACAAACCAGCAGTTAAAATCCCCTAGCTCCTCGCTGCAGTCCTGCTCAGTGATGTGTATGAGTCTCTTTGTGACTTTTATTCAAGGCATGTGGCAGCTGGAGCACAGTCAACCCCATCCTTCAACAGCCTCATTTGCCTGGTTTGCAGGGGTCAGAGACAACAACACTCCAGCTGCCAGTTCCATGCCCAATGACAGGGTGAAGGATCTTTTCCATAGAAAGGCAAGGTTAATAAACAGCCCAAATCACTGACTTCTTATTCTTTTTACTCTCCTTCCTTCTCCTGTGCCAAGAGACCTCCCTCAGCTTTGTAACACCTTCTGTCACCAACACAATTAAGCCCACTACAATGCACCCACCCCAACACTCTGATTTGTAGAGAATACTAATATCACAAGACTTGGGCCAGCAGAGGAAAGAAGTATGATATCTTACTGGGAAAATATGTTCACTAAATCACTCATCCTCCCAAGAACTTATTTAAATACTCTTAAAATTTAACAAAGCATTATTATCTCCTCAAGCCCTAGGCACACTTACATACAACACTATGTAAGAACGTACGTATTTTTTTTTAAGGAACTACTACACTATCATAGGAAACATCCCCAAAATATAAATATGTATATTTATATTATACATAGTATTATATATAAATATATAACCACAAATATTTAGAAATATATATTTCCAGGGTGTCTGGGTGGCTCAGTCAGTTAAGCACCCAACTTCAGCTCAGGTCATGATCTCACAGTTCATGAGTTCAAGCCCCGCGTCAGGCTCTGTGCTGACAGCTTGAAGCCTGGAGCCTGCTTTGGATCTTGTGTCTCCCTCTCTCTCTCTCTGCCTCTCCCCAGTTCGTGCTATGTCTCTCTCTCTCTGTCTTAAAAATGAATAAACATTTTTAAAAATTAAAAAAAAAGAAATATATATTTACATAGAGCCATGTTATTTATATTTTGTATTTTTCCAATTATTTACATTTATATATCCATGTATGAATATATAAACATATTTTTAATATATATATAGATATTGCATAAAATATGTTAACATAAATATACAGTAACATAAATATTTCAAATAACATATATAAAATTTATTTTATATGTAAATACAATGTTTTCTAAAATATAAACATATATACCCTCACCCTGAACAAGACCTTGAGAGAGACATTCAAGTCCACAGTGAAATTTCTTCTGCCACTTATTTTATCTTTTTTATGTTTATTTAGGTTATGAATGGGGAAGGAGTGACAACCACAGAATCACCACTTCTAATGAAGTCTGGCTCTGCTAGCAGGTCAAATAAAAACATCAACAGTTCTACAACTCTGAGGTGTCCTCATTATTTAAGAAGAACACTCTCATTTTCAAGAGGAAGATGAAGGGATTATAAATAAAAGTTTTACTCCTAACTACTGACTAAAATAACTATTCTTAAGGACTTCATAGGTCAATATAACCAATCCAAAGTCAAGACTAAACTGAAGAGAACAAAAACTTTTAAATAAAGCTAAGACAATGATAATATTTATCTCCAGATACACATGTAACTCTCATAAAATAATATAGTCAATTGTTGGAAAAAGGTTGTTCACCAGTTTCAAAAATGTGTATATGCGTATGTAAGTCACAAAGAATTGGTATCAAGGAAGGTACATTTCTTACTCATTTATTTTTTATTTATTTACTTTCCACTCAACAAATTTTGGAAAAGCATTTGGGGCAGAATTCCTTTCCGAACTATCAAATACTTTGCTAGTGAAAGGGTGTGGGCAGCAGTGGAAGTAGCATTAATATGGCTGCTGCTTTCCCCGCCCTTCCCCACACCAGGCTGTTTTATACCAGGTCAGCACTGTCCTCCCACAGTCCCTTGATTCAAAGAAAAATAAATAAATAAACATTTAGCTATTTGGCAGTATGTCTGACTTTTTAAAAGCCATTCAATCAAACATTAAAAGTAAATAATTGTACAGTTTATGTATACAACTTGCATTGTTTATGGCAATTGTGAAGGGAAAGAGGCAAAGAAAGAGGAAATATTTTCTTCTGGCATTTCAAAGCTGCTTCTGACATAACAAGTTATTGCATTTTAAAAATACAAACTGCCTCAATAAATTCTATTCCCCTCAGGAAATGCCAAAATTGCATTCTACAAACACTAAAAAAAGAAGAACAAGAATTCTTCTGCCAAATGCAAACATGGTATCTATCAGTGAAAGAGTTAAGAAAATGACAGAGCTCTGTAATAGATTTCCTTTTCATTTAAAATGTTACAAAATATTTTAGCAGCTCAGATGGATACATTTAGCACCTCATACCTCGAAAGCAATTATTAATTTCACTTAAAAAGTTGATTATCGATGCCATAGCCCTTTTCCCAAACATTTTTACCACAAAATTGTTTCATCACATATGTATTAACATCTTTTCGGGGGCTAATATTCTCAGAGCATAGCTGAGAAATCAGTTATACAGAATTTAATAATTTATTATCCAACAGTATGGATAACAGAAGTACATACATGTGCTTAAGAAGGAAAGAAAGGTATTTATAGATACATCAGACAATGCTCCTCAAATACTACACTCAATAGTCCTGCCTCCCACTTTCCACTTCCAACCAGTATTACTGTTTCCATACCTTTTAGATAATTCCTTTATGTTATCCTAATTTTAGTTCTCAAAATAGTTCATGACTATTTAAATCAATCTTACTCAGATTTTTATTCACAGTTTTAAAAAAATCCAAATATAACTAAGCAAAACTGTATTAAGCCTGTGTAAATAAAAATATAAATGTAGTATTGAATTGGCAAAAAATATATGAATTAAGAAAGTATTCCCCTTTTCAAGAATACTACAGTTTTAGCTAAAGTAAATATGATAGAGAAAGGCTATATATATATATATATATATATATATATATATATATATTTTATATATATATATAAAATAACTCTGTTAGTATATATAAAATAACTCTGAAAGGATATTATATATATAATAATATATATAAAATAACTCTGTTAGTATATATAAAATAACTCTGAAAGGATGCACAGAAACTGATAATGATTGTTGTCTTTAGGGAGTAAGACTAAAGGATTTTTTTACTATATATTCTTTTGTACTGTTGGAATTTGTCATATGTATGTATTCCTTTTTCCAAAAAATAAAAATAATACATTAAGAATTTTAAAACAAGGAAATAAAAATAAATACATTTTAAAACAATAAAAATTTAAAATCCACATGGCGAACATAACATGGTGGGATTTGCCATCTACTTCATACATGAGAATTCCATATTTAGTAAAAAGTTAAGACTAAGTATGAAAATTATTTGTTGAAATCTTACAATTAGCAAGAAATACTAGGATCCCCAGACAAAAACAAATAGCTTTCCAAAACAAAAAATAAAGCGGATGTTTATGGATTATAGTTGGTTTAAACATCTCTTTATTCAACACCAGTATTCAAATAAATATCTAAAAATTTAAAAATTATTGAATCCACAGTCAGGGGTTGTTTAAAAAGCATTTCAGAACACAAGATATGGAAGAAGGAATATTAACCTTTCTGGGCACTGACACCATGACACAAACAGAAAATCCTTAGGGAAAGAGAAAAGGATTCAAATATAAAACTGTTTTTATTTGAATATAGTTGATATACAATGTTATATTAGTTTCAGGTGTACAAGTTAGTGATTTGACAAGTTTATACATTATGTTATGTTCACCACAAGTGTAGCTACCATCTGCTCCATTACAATGCAATTACAGTATCACTATTTCTTATGCTGTGCCTTTTATTCCAGTGACTTATTCATTCCATCAGTGGAAGCCTGTATTTTCCTCTCCCCTTCACCCATTTTGCCCAACTCCCCCACCCCACCAACCTTAGCAACCATCAGTTTGTTCTCTGTATTTATAGGCCCAATTCTGGTGTTTGTTTATTCACTTGTTTTTTTTTTAGATTCCACTCGTGAATGGAATCATATGGTAGTTGTCTTTCTCAGTCTGACTTATTTCACTTAGCATAATACTTTCTAGGTCCATCCATGTTGTCTCAAATGGCACAATCTCTTCTTTTTTTATGGCTGTGTGATAGTGCACATTTTCTTAACCATTTGTCTGCTGATGGACACTAGTTGATTCCATATCTTGGCAATTGTAAATAATGCTGCCACAAACATAGGGGTGCATATATCTTTTTGAAGTAGTATTTTCATTTTATTTGAGTAAATACCCAACAATAAAGTTATTCAATCATAAATACTACTTGTATTTTTAAAGTTTTGAGGAACTTCCATACTGTTTTCCATAGTGGCTGTACCAATTTACATTCTGACCAACAGTGCACAAGAGTTCCTTTTTCTCCATATCCTCACCAATACTTTTTATTTATTGTCTTTTTTATCTTACCCATTCAAACCGGTGTAAGGTGATATTTCACTGGGGTTTTCATTTGCATTTCCCTGATAACTAGTGAAATTAAGCATCTTTCCTTGCGTCAGTTGGTCATCTATATGTCTTTGGAAAAAGACATATATTTTCAGGTCCTCTCCCAATTTTTTTTAAATGGATTGTTTGTTTTTTTGTTATTGAGTTCTATAAGTTCTTTATATATTTTGGATATTAACTCCTTATTAGATATATTATTTGTAAATATCTTCTCCCATTCAGTAGATTGTCTTTTTGTTTTGTTGGTTTCTTTTACTGTGCAAAAGCCTCTTATTTTGTTGTTGTCCCAATAGTTTACTTTTGCTTTTGTTTCCCTTGCCTTAAGAGACATATCTTGTGGGGTACCTGGGTGACTCAGTTGGTTAAGCATCCAACTTCGGCTCAGGTCATGATTTCACGGTTCATGAGTTCAAGCCCCACATTGGGCTCTGTGCTGAGAGCTCAGAGCCTGGAGCCTGCTTTGGATTCTGTGTCTCCCTCTCCCTCTCTGCCTTTCCCCCACTCATGTTCTGTCTCTCTGTCAAAAACAAACATTTAGGAAATTTTAAAAAAAAGAGAGACATATCTTGAAACATGTTGCAATGGTAGATGTCAGAGAAATTACTATGTTCTCTCCTAGGATATTTTATGGTTTCAGGTCTTATATTTAGGTCTTTAACCCATTTTTAGTTTATTATTATGTGGGTGGTTAGAAAGTGGTCCAGTTTCATTCTCTTACATACAGCTGTCCAGCTTTCCCAACACCATTAATGGAAAAAAAAATCTTTTCCCCATTGTAAATTATTGCCTCCTCTGTCATATTAATTAAACATATAATTATGGGTTTATTTCTAGGATCTCTATTCTGTTCCATCAATCTACTTTTGTGCCAGTAACATACTGCTTTGATTATTACAGTTTTGTAGTATATCCTGAAATCTAGTATTGTGATACCTCCAGATTTGTTCTTTCTCAGGACTGCCTTGGCTACTTGGGGTCTTCTGTTCCATACAAATTTTAGTAATATTCATTCTACTATTGTAAAAAATGCTGTTGATATTTTGATAGAGATTGAACTGAATCTGTAGATTTTCTTGGATAGTGTGGACATTTTAACAATATTAGTTCTCCCAATCCATGAGCATGAAATATCTTCCCATTTGTTTGCATCACCTTCAATTTCTTCCTTCGGTGTTTTATAATTTTCCAAAATACAGGCCTTTTACCTCTTTGGTCAACTTTATTCCTAGGTATTTTATTCTTCTTGGTGCAACTGTAAATGGTGCTGTTTTTTAGGGGAATATGGTTACATAAGTACTGAAAAATAATCCATAAGCAGAAAAACCCTATGTATTAAGACATTTGTTACAGTTTTATTTTAAAATGAGGAAAAAA